>NC_053393.1:328344563-329061062 GCF_905171765.1 Bufo bufo
ATCCGAAAGGTGCTCTTTTGAATATGGGCCCCTTTGCCCACCTAGGCTGCAAAAAAGTGTCACACATCTGGTATCTCCGTAATCGGGAGAAGTTGGGGAATGTGTTTTGGGGTGTCATTTTACATATACCCATGCTGGGTGAGAGAAATATCTTGGCAAAAGACAACTTTTCCCATTTTTTTATACAAAGTTGGCATTTGACCAAGATATTTATCTCACCCAGCATGGGTATATGTAAAAAGACACCCCAAAACACATTCCTCAACTTCTCTTGAATACAGAGATACCAGATGTGTGACACTTTTTTGCAGCCTAGGTGGGCAAAGGGGCCCACATTCCAAAGAGCACCTTTCGGATTTCACAGGTCATTTACCTACTTACCACACATTTGGGCCCCTAGAATGCCAGGGCAGTATAACTACCCCACAAGTGACCCCATTTTGGAAAGAAGAGACCCCAAGGTATTCGCTGATGGGCATAGTGAGTTCATGGAAGTTTTTATTTTTTGTCACAAGTTTGTGGAATATGAGACTTTGTATGAAAAAAAAAAAAAAAAAAAAAAATCATCATTTTCCACTAACTTGTGACAAAAAATAAAAAATTCTAGGAACTCGCCATGCCCCTCACGGAATACCTTGGGGTGTCTTCTTTCCAAAATGGGGTCACTTGTGGGGTAGTTATACTGCCCTGGTATTCTAGGGGCCCAAATGTGTGGTAAGGAGTTTGAAATCAAATTCAGGAAAAAATGAGGAGTGAAATCCGAAAGGTGCTCTTTGGAATATGGGCCCCTTTGCCCACCTAGGCTGCAAAAAAGTGTCACACATCTGGTATCCCCGTACTCAGGAGAAGTTGAGGAATGTGTTTTGGGGTGTCTTTTTACATATACCCATGCTGGGTGAGATAAATATCTTGGTCAAATGACAACTTTGTATAAAAAAATGGGAAAAGTTGTCTTTTGCCAAGATATTTCTCTCACCCAGCATGGGTATATATAAAATGACACCCCAAAACACATTCCCCACCTTCTCCTGAGTACGGAGATACCAGATGTGTGACACTTTTTTGCAGCCTAGGTGGGCAAAGGGGCCCATATTCCAAAGAGCACCTTTTGGATTTCACAGGTCATTTTTTACAGAATTTGATTTCAAACTCCTTACCACACATTTGGGCCCCTAGAATGCCAGGGCAGTATAACTACCCCAAGTGACCCCATTTTGGAAAGAAGAGACCCCAAGGTATTCGCTGATGGGCATAGTGAGTTCATAGAACTTTTTATTTTTTGTCACAAGTTAGTGGAATATGAGACTTTGTAAGAAAAAAAAAAAAAATCATCATTTTCCGCTAACTTGTGACAAAAAATAAAAAGTTCTATGAACTCACTATGCCCATCAGCGAATACCTTAGGGTGTGTACTTTCAGAAATGGGGTCATTTGTGGGGTGTTTATACTGTCTGGGCATTGTAGAACCTCAGGAAACATGACAGGTGCTCAGAAAGTCAGAGCTGCTTCAAAAAGCGGAAATTCACATTTTTGTACCATAGTTTGTAAACGCTATAACTTTTACCCAAACCATTTTTTTTTTTTACCCAAACATTTTTTTTTTATCAAAGACATGTAGAACTATAAATTTAGAGCAAAATTTCTATATGGATGTCGTTTTTTTTGCAAAATTTTACAACTGAAAGTGAAAAATGTCATTTTTTTGCAAAAAAATCGTTAAATTTCGATTAATAACAAAAAAAGTAAAAATGTCAGCAGCAATGAAATACCACCAAATGAAAGCTCTATTAGTGAGAAGAAAAGGAGGTAAAATTCATTTGGGTGGTAAGTTGCATGACCGAGCAATAAACGGTGAAAGTAGTGTAGGTCAGAAGTGTAAAAAGTGGCCTGGTCTTTCAGGGTGTTTAAGCACTGGGGGCTGAGGTGGTTAAGTCACACCACAGATTTTCAATTACACTCAGGTCTGGGGACTGAGATGGCCATTCCAGAACGTTGTACTTGTTCCTCTGCATAAATGCCTTAGGCCTCTTTCACACTTGCGTTGTCCGGATCCGGCGTGTACTCCACTTGCCGGAATTACACGCCGGATCCGGAAAAACGCAAGTGTACTGAAATCATTTGAAGACGGAACCGTCTTCCAAATGCGTTCAGTGTTACTATGGCACCCAGGACGCTATTAAAGTCCTGGTTGCCATAGTAGGAGCGGGGAGCGGTATACTTACAGTCCGTGCGGCTCCCGGGGCGCTCCAGAGTGACGTCAGAGCGCCCCATGCGCATGGGTGACGTGATCCATGTAAACACATGATCCATGCGCTTGGGGCGCCCTGACGTCACTCTGGAGCGCCCGGGGAGCCGCACGGACGGTAAGTACACTGCTCCCCCGCTCCCCACTACACTTTACCATGGCTGCCAGGACTTTAGCGTCCCGGCAGCCATGGTAACCACTCTGAAAAAGCTAAATGTCGGCTCCGGCAATGCGCCGAAACGACGTTTAGCTTAAGGCCGGATCCGGATCAATGCCTTTCAATGGGCATTAATTCCGGATCCGGCCTTGCGGCAAGTGTTCCGGATTTTTGGCCGGAGCAAAAAGCGCAGCATGCTGCGGTATTTTCTCCGGCCAAAAAACGTTCCGTTCCGGAACTGAAGACATCCTGATGCATCCTGAACGGATTTCTCTCCATTCAGAATGCATTAGGATAATCCTGATCAGGATTCTTCCGGCATAGAGCCCCGACGACGGAACTCTATGCCGGAAGACAAGAACGCAAGTGTGAAAGAGCCCTTAGTGGATTTTGAGCAGTGTTTAGGGTCGTTGTCTTGTTGAAAGATCCAGCCCCGGTGCAGCTTCAGCTTTGTCACTGATTCCTGGTCATTGGTCTCCAGAATCTGCTGATACTAAGTGGAATCCATGCGTCCCTCAACTTTGACAAGATTCCCAGTCCCTGCACTGGCCACACAGCCCCACAGCATGATGGAACCACCACCATATTTTACTGTAGGTATCAGGTGTTTTTCTTGGAATGCTGTGTTCTTTTTCCTCCATGCATAACGCCCCTTGTTATGGCCAAACAACTCAATTTTAGTTTCATCAGTCTACAGCACCTTATTCCAAAATGAAGCTGACTTGTGCAAATGTGATTTAGCCCACCTCAAGCGGCACTTTTTGTGCTGTGGGCAGAGAAAAGGCTTCCTCTGCATCACTCTCGCATACAGCATCTCCTTGTGTAAAGTGTGCGCCGAATGGTTGAACGATGCACAGTGACTCCATCTGCAGCAAGATGATGTTGTAGGTCTTTGGTGCTGGTCTGTGGGTTGACTCTGACTGTTCTCACCATTCGTCGCTTCTGTCTATCCGAGATTTTTCTTGGTCTGCCACTTCGAGCCATAACTTGAACTGAGCCTGTGGTCTTCCATTTCCTCAATATGTTCCTAACTGTGGAAACAGACAGCTGAAATCTCTGAGACAGCTTTCTGTATCCTTCCCCTAAACCATGATGGTGAACAATCTTTGTCTTCAGGTCATTTGAGAGTTGTTTTGAGACCCCCATGTTGCTACTCTTCAGAGAAAATTAAAAGAGGAGGGAAACTTACAATTGACCCCCTTAAATACTCTTTCTCATAATTGGATTCGCCTGTGTATGTAGGGTCACTGAGCTTACCAAGCCAATTTAAGTTCCAATAATTAGCTCTAAAGGTTTTGGAATCAATAAAATGACTACAGTGCCCAAATTTATGCACCTGCCTAATTTTGTTTAAACAATTATAGCACACTTTCTGTAAATCCAATAAACTTAATTTCACTTCTCAAATATCACTGTGTGTGTCTCCTATATGATATATTTTACTGACATTTTTTATCGTAACAACCAACGATTTATACAGGAAAATCATGACGATTAACAAGGTTGCCCAAACTTTTGCATCCCACTGTATGTATGGACAGCAGAACCTATCACACTACCTAACACCCTGCACTGCAAGAGCTACACTATATGAGGATATAACCTACACTGACTATCTCCCACTAACTCTCTGTAATATATATATATATATATATATATATATATATAAAAAAGGTATTTAACTATAGATCTAATGTAATGAGTGGAAAACACTGAGGAATTACCCTTTTTTTCCCTGGAAACCAGTTTCCCTTTACCGTTTGCAACTGGGTATCTTAGTGTGTTGTAGGTGTGTTACTGAACACGTTGTACATTGCTGAAAGATAAGGGGTGGATAGGATACATCAGCAAATGTATTTCATATCACTAATGCAAATTATAATTGTGCTAGTGAAGGTGTTAATGCATTATGTTGTCTAGTTCAAAAGACATATATAATCATTGCATAAAAATTGCATTGTCACACCGAGTGAACACATTATTCTTTGAAAAAAGAATGAAATAATTTTACCACAATAATAATAGGATAATCATAACTGTGTTACTGAACACACGGTACAATGGTGCAAGATAATGAGCAGATAAGATACAGTGGCAAACACATTTCACATCAGTAATGAGTAAGGCGATACTGCATCACAGTGTGTAGTTGTAAAGAGGTTTCACATCACTGCAAAAATACTAGAATTTTCACACAAAAGTTTTAGTGAATGGCTGGTCTTACTACAATAGAGTGCGTAGTTCAAATTTGTTTCACTGCTAAAATTACTATTGCAAATTGTCAATACCAGTGTGCAGTGTGTTTGTGAAAAGAGAGATTTGGGACATTTAATTGCACTTCTGTCTTTAAATTACAGAAAAAAACACTTGCAATTTTGCTAGTACTGTTCAATAATATATGTGTATCAAAGCCATGACTTTTCATTTATAGGAAATTGGTGACTGGAGAATGCAAGAGTGCAAAACGAAAGACCCAGGACTCGTCATCTGACAGTCAGAATGTGTTTAGAAGCAGCAGTATCAGTACCAGTCATCTGGTCAGTATTAGTAGTGGCACTTGTAGCCACAGTGGTGGTGGTAGGGGTAGTGGTAGATACAGTGGCACTCGGGGCAAATACAGAGCAGGGAAACAGGAGGAGGGCCAAAGAGGCCACAATGACATTTAATTTCATAAAAGTGGTGGGGAGAGTGAGGACTAAGACAATGATAATCTGTTAGACAGGACCTTGGAGCAAGATCAGGATGCTGAGAAGAAGGTGACATCAGAGGAGGAGTGCAGTAGCAGTGGTGGTAATAAAGAGATATGGGCAACATACGGCAACACCTCCCCAGTGGAGGAGAAGCCTGGCTTCCCTGAGGAGTTGCACCCTATTTACACCGTTAGACTGTGGTGCTGCTCTATCTGTGTTATCATATTCTTAGAGCCATAGTTATTTTATTTTTTGTGCGATTGTCTTAGGTAGGGTTTCATTTTTTGAAGAATGAGATGATGGTTTGAGTGGTATGATTTTAAGGTGCGTAAGACTTTTTGATCGCTTGCTATTACACGTTTTGTGATGAAAGGTTAAAAAAAATGGCTGTTTGACACCGTTTTTATATTTATTTTTTTACAGTGTTCACCTGAGGGGTAAAGTCATGTGATATTTTTATAGAGCAGGTCATTACAAACGCAGAGATACCTAATATGTATACTTTTTATTTATTTATGTTTTACACAATAATATATTTTTTGAAACAAAAAAAAATCATGTTTTAGTGTCTCCATAGTCTGAGAGCCATAGTTTATTTTTATTTTTTGGTGGCAATTGTCTTAGGTAGGGGCTCATTTTTTGTGGAATGAGGTGATGGCTAGATTGGTACTATTTTGGGGAGCATACGCCTTTTTGATCGATTGGTGTTGCACTTTTAGTGATGTAAGGTGACCAAAAAATTGTTTTTTTAGCACAGTTTTCTTCTTTTTTTTAATGGTGTTCACCTGAGGGTTAGGTTATGTGATATTTTTATAGAGCCGGTCGATATGGACGTTGCGATACCTAATATGTCTACTTTTCTAATTTTTTTCACAATTTTTATTTTTTTTATTTACTTTATTTTGGAAAAAGGACCCTTTTTTTCTTTTACTTGAAACTTCATTTTATTTTATTTGAAACTTTATTTATTTTTTACTTTTTTTTTTACACTTTATTTTTTTGTCCCACACTGGGACTTCAACTTTTGGGTGTCTGATTCTGTATTGTGATGCATTGGCTGTAAGTGCATTACAGACTATAATACACTTACAGCTCCTGCACCCGCCCAATCAGCCTGCCGTAATAGTACGGCGCTGTGCGGCAAGTCACGTCCCGCTGCGCTGTACTATTACGGCACTAGTCAGGAAGGGGTTAAACACACTGTTTGTAAGCATTATTAAGCATTATTTTACCCATAGCTGCATATGTCAGTGTCACTCTGACATATTTTGTTTTTGCTTTAGTTGTTTTCAAGAGCTTAGGAAGGGTGGAGAGGAAGAGTAAAACATTCACAAAAAACATCTAGGAGATTAAAAGGTGTTATACAGTATACCAATTTTCAGGGCATTAAAGCAACTTTGATTTCTGTAGAATCAATTCAGGTACAAATTAAGATATTTGCACATCTCTACCAGAAGGCCCCTCTCCTATCCCATTGAGTCACCAATCTCCCACTGTCTCTGCTACAACAAGTAACAGAAGCTGCAACAGCAATAACAGCAGCCAATTCAGTTTTATAAACATGATGGAGCAGTTTTTCCTGTGCCTCGCTAGACTGACGCATATCAGGAAATGGATACTCCCCATCTGATCTGCCAGGTTCAGTCTTACTTGGTCTCCATCTTTTCTCAGGCACAAACTCGGTTCTCTGAGCTGATGCATTTCTGGACAGGCAGATTAGAACAGTGGCCAAAACTGGCCTATTACTTTACTGTCTTGTACAGTCTCCAGTGTCATCTCGGAGAAGATATTCAGAGTACCAGGTGACCTTGTCACACCCAAACAGACAAACTTGTCCACCGCATGTGTACAAAGGTCACATTTGTCAAAATGAATGAGTGATGTATCTGTAGGGAATTTCACATACATGTGGGCTGAATCAAATGAATAGATCTGGCATTGCTGATGATGGCTCTTTTTATTGCCTTCATTGCCCAATCATGCTACTGCCATATACAACTACATATCTACTGCCTTTTCACTACTATTACTACCCCTACACAGCCACACATCTACTGCCTTACGTTCCGTGCTGTACTTCTACTGCTATCACTATTACATACATTATTAAGTCTCCATACACAGTGGGTCTCTTTAGTGAACCAATACCACACCAAGGCTGCACCCAAAGTCAGCCAGAATACTACTCCATACACATTGAGGCAAGCACCCAGAAACAATGTCTGCTGATTTGGCTTGGCTATTTTCCTTTGTCATGTCCCAAGGCTTGTTAAAAAGTAGAATTTTGACTAAAGGTAATTCTATTGAGTTGGTTCTCTTTGCCTGGGAGATACCTCTTTGCATTCCAGATATGACAAGAGACTATATTTACCTTGGTCAAAGTATCAGCTTGTATGAAAAAGTCTGCAGACAAAAGATGCAGAATGCTGCCACACTTCTCTCTTAGAGACAGCGTCTAATTGTCTTCTAAGAAAATTCACTAGAAAGTATCCTCCTACAAATTCAATACTTGCTGCTTGGGCCCATTTGAGATATTGAAATTTATTAATCCTGTCTGCTATAATCTGTGACTCCTTCAATGTGTCCCTACTCAAACTTTGGTGCTTAATTGATCCTCTGTCATTGATCCAGCTCCTGTTGTTCTTCAGTGAGTCATGTGTAAAATAGATGCTATTTGCTGGATTGGAAAGATGTTGGCCCAGACGAGAGATCATTGAAACCTTCTGAAAATATTAACACCAGTTCTTCTAAATAGATTTCTTCAGCAATCTGGAAAAAAAAGGGGCAAAAGGAAGGGGTACTGTTATTGTGGCAATTAGAGATGAGCGAATCAAAGTTGACGAAGTGGAATTCGATCTGAATTTCAGGAAAAATTTGATTTGCACCAAATCCAAATTTCCTCAAGTTTCGTGGTAACAAATCATATTTTTTTCTAAAATGGCGACTGCATGTGTTAGGACAAGGAGCAAGGAACTCCGGGAACGAGTGCATGCCATGCATGCAGCCAATCATCAGCCAGCCAGCCCTGTGATGTCACAGCCTTATAAATAGCCTTAGCCATCTTGGATTCAGCCATTTTCCAGTGTATTTAGTGCAGGGAGAGACAATAGCAGGAGCTAGGGACAGTGATAGAAAAGACTTTAAAACTTTTATTTTGCTGTATAGAAGTTCAGGGAAAGGATAGGGATGAATCATTCCACAGTATTGAAGCAGAACAGGGTTCAGTAGGTGAGTTTACAGCCTGGGTAATAGGAAAAATCCTATTACACCTTGCTACACTAACTGGGGATCCAAATTGCCAATATATAGCTCTGTAATTCTAGCAAACCATTCTTGTTATTGGGGTGCAAGTGCTGTTTGATACAGCCATTAACAGGGTTTATTACAAGGAAATATTTATATGTCTTAATTTTCCTTGTGCGGTGCAGTTATATGTTCTAAAGCATTTTTTGGCTTGTATTAGTGGGGAAAAAAAGGCTTATTAGCCGTTGTGTGGTGAAGTAAGAAAATGTCATCCTTTTTGGCGTCTATTAGTGGCAAAACAATATACAGGGTGGGCCATTTATATGGATACACCTTAATAAAATGGGAATGGTTGGTTATATTAACTTCCTGTTTGTGGCACATTAGTATATGTGAGGGGGGAAACTTTTCAAGATGGGTGGTGACCATGGCGGCCATTTTGAAGTCGGCCATTTTGAATCCAACTTTAGTTTTTTCAATAAGAAGAGGGTCATGTGACACATCAAACTTATTGGGAATTTCACAAGAAAAACAATGGTGTGCTTGGTTTTAACGTAACTTTATTGTTTCATGAGTTATTTACAAGTTTATGACCACTTATAAAATGTGCTCAATGTGCTGCCCATTGTGTTGGATTGTCAATGCAACACTCTTCTCCCACTCTTCACACACTGATAGCAACACCGCAGGAGAAATGCTAGCACAGGCTTCCAGTATTCATAGTTTCAGGTGCTGCACATCTCGTATCTTCACAGCATAGACAATTGCCTTCAGATGACCCCAAAGATAAAAGTCTAAGGGAGACCTTGGGGGCCATTCAACTGGCCCACGACGACCAATCCACTTTCCAGGAAACTGTTCATCTAGGAATGCTCGGACCTGACACCCATAATGTGGTGGTGAACCATCTTGCTGGAAAAACTCAGGGAACGTGCCAGCTTCAGTGCATAAAGAGGGAAACACATCATGTAGCAATTTCGCATATCCAGTGGCCTTGAGGTTTCCATTGATGAAGAATGGCCCCACTATCTTTGTACCCCATATACCACACCATACCATCAATTTTTTTGTTCCAACAGTCTTGGAGGGATCTATCCAATGTGGGTTAGTGTCAGACCAATAGCGGTGGTTTTGTTTGTTAACTTCACCATTCACATAAAAGTTTGCCTCATCACTGAACAAAATCTTCTGCGTAAACTGAGGGTCCTGTTCCAATTTTTGTTTTGCCCATTCTGCAAATTCAGTGCGCTGATCTGGATCATCCTCGTTGAGATGCTGCAGTAGCTGGAGTTTGTAAGGGTGCCATTTGTGAGTACCTAATATCCGCCGAACGGATGTTCGACTAATGCCACTCTACAGTGACATGCAGCGAGTGCTACGCTGTGGGCTCTTGCTGAATGAAGCTAGGACAGCCACTGATGTTTCTTCATTAGAGACAGATTTAATGCGTCCACATTTTGGCAAATCCAACACTGAACCAGTTTCACGAAACTTAGCAAGCAGTTTGCTAACTGTAGCATGGGAGATGGGTGGTCTCGTAGGGTGTATTGCATTGAAATCTGCTGTAATGACCCAGTTACTGCGTTCACCAGACATCAACACAATTTCTATCCGCTCCTCACGTGTTAACCTCGGCGACATGTCAATGGCTGTAAACAAAGAGCAACTTGTAAATAACTCATGAAAGAATAAAGTTACGTTAAAACCAAGCACACCATTGTTTTTCGTGTGAAATTCCCAATAAGTTTGATGTGTCACATGACCCTCTTCCTATTGAAAAAAAACAAAAGTTGTCTCAAATCATGTCCTGGACATGGCAGCAGAGAACATGGGCATGTAATGAATTGGGTTCGTGGACACATATGACCGCAATTCATGCTTTTTTGTCAGGCCCATGTTGAGGAGAAGGCCCAGAAAAGTTTTAAATTCGGAAACTTGGACGGGTTTCCACCGGAAAGACTGGGCATAAAAGCTTCCCGGGTTGACGGCTATAAATTCAGTGGCATATCGGTTTGTTTCTGCCACGACTAAGTCCAAGAGCTCCGCAGTCAAGAACAGCTCAAAAACCCCCAGTGCCAATCTGATCTGAGCTGTCTCAACCCGAACTCCAGAACTACTGGTGCGGCAGAAGTTGGGGGCTGCCAATCAGGGTTTGCCAGCACCTCAGGGACTCTAGGCGCACTACGGGCCTGTCTGTGCGGTGGCTGCGACGGGGGAACTAATGCACGTGCCACCGTACCAGCTTCAACTGCCCTTCTGGTGCTCGCCACTTCACCATGTTCTACGGCAGTGCTGGTACTAGGTCCAGGATGGGCTGCGCTGCTGGTGTATGCCTCACCACGTAATCCGACAGCGCCAGCCCCACTCTGCTGCCCTTGAAGCTGATCCTGCACAACCTGTGGTCTAGCAACACGGGGCCGGGTACGCCTGGTGGTACGCCTGGGGTACACCAGGGACCTCAACCTCATTGTCCGAACTTTGGGTCAGACTGCGATTGCTTTCTACAGGTTCATATTCTGACCCGCTGGATTCGTCAGATGAGGGTTCCCATTCCTCATCCGACTGGGTCAGAAACCTGTAGGCCTCTTCAGAAGAATACCTCTTCTGAAGGGGTGACACTAATACTATTATAGATCTGACTGTGATCAGTTCTGATCACTTACAGATACTATAAAAGTACCAATGCTGATTAGCGATAAGCTAATCAGCGAATCAGTGACTGCGGTGCGGTGGGCTGGGCGCTAACCGACGCTAACTACCTAACAAAGGGGCCTAAACTATCCTAAACCTAACCGTCAATACTAGTGGGAAAAAAATGTGACAGTTTACACTGATCACTTTTTTCCCTTTCACTAGGTGATTGACAGGGGTGATCAAGGGGTTAATTGGGGTGATGGGGGGTGATCTGGGGCTAAGTGTAGTGTTGGTGTGTACTCACAGTGATGTGTGCTCCTCTGCTGGGACCAACCGACGAAAAGGACCAGCAGAGGAGCACAGAAGCCATTTAACACATTATATTTATAAATATAATGTGTTAACTGGCTTGTGATTAGATTTTTTGAAAATCACCAGCCTGCCAGCGACGATCATTGGCTGGCAGGCTGGTGACAAAATACTCCTTTAACTTTTGCCGGCCCGCAATGCGCACGAGCGGGCCGGCTCTGCCCGCCGGCGCGTCCAGGAGGAATAACAGGGCCGCCGCCCGGACACAATCCTGCGTACGGCGGTCCTGAGGTGGTTAATGTTAGATTAAAATGTCAATATTAATTCAGAAACTGATCATTTATCTGTAATTGATGGATTTGCAATGAGAAATATCATTGTAATTGATGTAAAATACAAATTTTCATTAAATAAAAATATTAAAGACCAAAAAATTGTATACCGGCTGTGCTTGCTATTGTAGCTCAGCACCATTCACTTAAATGGGGCTGAGCTGCTCCTAGGCCATGTGATCGATGAACATGTTGTCACTCAGCCTAGGAAAAGCAAAGAGAAGGCTGCGGCGCTCACAGGAGCACTGCTACCTTCTTACATAGCCGATCCGCGGGGGTCTCTAATGACAGACCCCCACTGATAAGATAAAAATCACGGGGAACAAAGCTCTAAATTGCTCCCTTTATTGTAGACTTGCATTGCACTGCACTTGCCATCCTGCTACTTCCAGTGCTTTCATCAAACTGAACTGCTACATGTCCAGACATGTTTCAACCTGCACAGAAAAGCTCAGCTCTCTAACACTGACAGAACATGCTGGTGCAGATAACTTATTGAACACCTCTCATGCAAGGGTGTAGTGGCTTTGTCTTCCAAACAGCAATTTCAAACCACCGATAAATTGTGATAGGGACAGTATAAGAAGATTATAGGGAGAGAATAGCAGATATAGTTGGTAATTTGAGGTATATTAAGGGTAGTAAAGAGTGGCAGGGGCAATATTCGAATTTGCGATATTTTGCGAATATTTTGTAGAATATTCGTCATATATTCAAGAATTCAAGAATTCGCTATTATTTTTTTGATTGCGAAAATAGGCAATGTAATATTCGCATAAAGTGCAGGCAATACAGGCGTCAATCACTTTTTCTACATTTTCCAAGCTGCTAGAAGTTTCCTGAGACTGAAGAAAATGGTTGGCATGGCAGAACATTAAAAATAGCTGTATATCCAGATAGAGTGCTCCAATATATTCGCAATTACACTAATCGGCAATTAATGATGCACGTTTTTTAGCGCAATACATAAAGCTTCACATTTTAGCAGGTCTGACTACATATTGGTGCACTAAGTATTGTTGTGACATCACAGCACTATGTCTATAGCATGTATGTATGGACAGCAGAACCTATCACACTACCTAACACCCTGCACTGCAAGAGCTACACTATATGAGGATATAACCTACACTGACTATCTCCCACTAACTCTCTGTAATATATATATATATATATATATATATATATATATAAAAAGCTATCTAACTATAGATCTAATGTAATGAGTGGAAAACACTGAGGAATTACCCTTTTTTTCCCTGGAAACCAGTTTCCCTTTACCGTTTGTAACTGGGTATCTTAGTGTGTTATAGGTGTGTTACTGAACACGTTGTACATTGCTGAAAGATAAGGGGTGGATAGGATACATCAGCAAATGTATTTCATATCACTAATGCAAATTATAATTGTGCTAGTGAAGGTGTTAATGCATTATGTTGTCTAGTTCAAAAGACATATATAATCATTGCATAAAAATTGCATTGTCACACCGAGTGAACACATTATTCTTTGAAAAAAGAATGAAATAATTTTACCACAATAATAATAGGATAATCATAACTGTGTTACTGAACACACGGTACAATGGTGCAAGATAATGAGCAGATAAGATACAGTGGCAAACACATTTCACATCAGTAATGAGTAAGGCGATACTGCATCACAGTGTGTAGTTGTAAAGAGGTTTCACATCACTGCAAAAATACTAGAATTTTCACACAAAAGTTTTAGTGAATGGCTGGTCTTACTACAATAGAGTGCGTAGTTCAAATTTGTTTCACTGCTAAAATTACTATTGCAAATTGTCAATACCAGTGTGCAGTGTGTTTGTGAAAAGAGAGATTTGGGACATTTAATTGCACTTCTGTCTTTAAATTACAGAAAAAAACACTTGCAATTCTGCTAGTACTGTTCAATAATATATGTGTATCAAAGCCATGACTTTTCATTTATAGGAAATTGGTGACTGGAGAATGCAAGAGTGCAAAACGAAAGACCCAGGACTCGTCATCTGACAGTCAGAATGTGTTTAGAAGCAGCAGTATCAGTACCAGTCATCTGGTCAGTATTAGTAGTGGCACTTGTAGCCACAGTGGTGGTGGTAGGGGTAGTGGTAGATACAGTGGCACTCGGGGCAAATACAGAGCAGGGAAACAGGAGGAGGGCCAAAGAGGCCACAATGACATTTAATTTCATAAAAGTGGTGGGGAGAGTGAGGACTAAGACAATGATAATCTGTTAGACAGGACCTTGGAGCAAGATCAGGATGCTGAGAAGAAGGTGACATCAGAGGAGGAGTGCAGTAGCAGTGGTGGCAATAAAGAGATATGGGCAACATACGGCAACACCTCCCCAGTGGAGGAGAAGCCTGGCTTCCCTGAGGAGTTGCACCCTATTTACACCGTTAGACTGTGGTGCTGCTCTATCTGTGTTGTCATATTCTTAGAGCCATAGTTATTTTATTTTTTGTGCGATTGTCTTAGGTAGGGTTTCATTTTTTGAAGAATGAGATGATGGTTTGAGTGGTATGATTTTAAGGTGCGTAAAACTTTTTGATCGCTTGCTATTACACGTTTTGTGATGAAAGGTTAAAAAAAATGGCTGACACCGTTTTTATATTTATTTTTTTACAGTGTTCACCTGAGGGGTAAAGTCATGTGATATTTTTATAGAGCAGGTCATTACAAACGCAGAGATACCTAATATGTATACTTTTTATTTATTTATGTTTTACACAATAATATATTTTTTGAAACAAAAAAAAATCATGTTTTAGTGTCTCCATAGTCTGAGAGCCATAGTTTATTTTTATTTTTTGGTGGCAATTGTCTTAGGTAGGGGCTCATTTTTTGTGGAATGAGGTGATGGCTAGATTGGTACTATTTTGGGGGGCATACGCCTTTTTGATCGATTGGTGTTGCACTTTTAGTGATGTAAGGTGACCAAAAAAATTTTTTTTAGCACAGTTTTCTTCTTTTTTTTAATGGTGTTCACCTGAGGGTTAGGTTATGTGATATTTTTATAGAGCCGGTCGATATGGACGTTGCGATACCTAATATGTCTACTTTTCTTTTTTTCACAATTTTTATTTTTTTTATTTACTTTATTTTGGGAAAAGGACCCCTTTTTTTCTTTTACTTGAAACTTCATTTTATTTTATTTGAAACTTTATTTATTTTTTACTTTTTTTTTACACTTTATTTTTTTGTCCCACACTGGGACTTCAACTTTTGGGTGTCTGATTCTGTATTGTGATGCATTGGCTGTAAGTGCATTACAGACTATAATACACTTACAGCTCCTGCACCCGCCCAATCAGCCTGCCGTAATAGTACGGCGCTGTGCGGCAAGTCACGTCCCGCTGCGCTGTACTATTACGGCACTAGTCAGGAAGGGGTTAAACACACTGTTTGTAAGCATTATTAAGCATTATTTTACCCATAGCTGCATATGTCAGTGTCACTCTGACATATTTTGTTTTTGCTTTAGTTGTTTTCAAGAGCTTAGGAAGGGTGGAGAGGAAGAGTAAAACATTCACAAAAAACATCTAGGAGATTAAAAGGTGTTATATACCAATTTTCAGGGCATTAAAGCAACTTTGATTTCTGTAGAATCAATTCAGGTACAAATTAAGATATTTGCACATCTCTACCAGAAGGCCCCTCTCCTATCCCATTGAGTCACCAATCTCCCACTGTCTCTGCTACAACAAGTAACAGAAGCTGCAACAGCAATAACAGCAGCCAATTCAGTTTTATAAACATGATGGAGCAGTTTTTCCTGTGCCTCGCCAGACTGACGCATATCAGGAAATGGATACTCCCCATCTGATCTGCCAGGTTCAGTCTTACTTGGTCTCCATCTTTTCTCAGGCACAAACTCGGTTCTCTGAGCTGATGCATTTCTGGACAGGCAGATTAGAACAGTGGCCAAAACTGGCCTATTACTTTACTGTCTTGTACAGTCTCCAGTGTCATCTCGGAGAAGATATTCAGAGTACCAGGTGACCTTGTCACACCCAAACAGACAAACTTGTCCACCGCATGAGTGATGTATCTGTAGGGAATTTCACATACATGTGGGCTGAATCAAATGAATAGATCTGGCATTGCTGATGATGGCTCTTTTTATTGCCTTCATTGCCCAATCATGCTACTGCCATATACAACTACATATCTACTGCCTTTTCACTACTATTACTACCCCTACACAGCCACACATCTACTGCCTTACGTTCCGTGCTGTACTTCTACTGCTATCACTATTACATACATTATTAAGTCTCCATACACAGTGGGTCTCTTTAGTGAACCAATACCACACCAAGGCTGCACCCAAAGTCAGCCAGAATACTACTCCATACACATTGAGGCAAGCACCCAGAAACAATGTCTGCTGATTTGGCTTGGCTATTTTCCTTTGTCATGTCCCAAGGCTTGTTAAAAAGTAGAATTTTGACTAAAGGTAATTCTATTGAGTTGGTTCTCTTTGCCTGGGAGATACCTCTTTGCATTCCAGATATGACAAGAGACTATATTTACCTTGGTCAAAGCATCAGCTTGTATGAAAAAGTCTGCAGACAAAAGATGCAGAATGCTGCCACACTTCTCTCTTAGAGACAGCGTCTAATTGTCTTCTAACAAAATTCACTAGAAAGTATCCTCCTACAAATTCAATACTTGCTGCTTGGGCCCATTTGAGATATTGAAATTTATTAATCCTGTCTACTATAATCTGTGACTCCTTCAATGTGTCCCTACTCAAACTTTGGTGCTTAATTGATCCTCTGTCATTGATCCAGCTCCTGTTGTTCTTCAGTAAGTCATGTGTAAAATAGATGCTATTTGCTGGATTGGAAAGATGTTGGCCCAGACGAGAGATCCTTGAAACCTTCTGAAAATATTAACACCAGTTCTTCTAAATAGATTTCTTCAGCAATCTGGAAAAAAAAGGGGCAAAAGGAAGGGGTACTGTTATTGTGGCAATTAGAGATGAGCGAATCAAAGTTGACGAAGTGGAATTCGATCTGAATTTCAGGAAAAATTTGATTTGCACCAAATCCAAATTTCCTCAAGTTTCGTGGTAACAAATCATATTTTTTTCTAAAATGGCGACTGCATGTGTTAGGACAAGGAGCAAGGAACTCCGGGAACGAGTGCATGCCATGCATGCAGCCAATCATCAGCCAGCCAGCCCTGTGATGTCACAGCCTTATAAATAGCCTTAGCCATCTTGGATTCAGCCATTTTCCAGTGTATTTAGTGCAGGGAGAGACAATAGCAGGAGCTAGGGACAGTGATAGAAAAGACTTTAAAACTTTTATTTTGCTGTATAGAAGTTCAGGGAAAGGATAGGGAGGAATCATTCCACAGTATTGAAGCAGAACAGGGTTCAGTAGGTGAGTTTACAGCCTGGGTAATAGTAAAAATCCTATTACACCTTGCTACACTAACTGGGGATCCAAATTGCCAATATATAGCTCTGTAATTCTAGCTAACCATTCTTGTTATTGGGGTGCAAGTGCTGTTTGATACAGCCATTAACAGGGTTTATTACAAGAAAATATTTATATGTCTTAATTTTCCTTGTGCGGTGCAGTTATATGTTCTAAAGCATTTTTTGGCTTGTATTAGTGGGGAAAAAAAGGCTTATTAGCCGTTGTGTGGTGAAGTAAGAAAATGTCATCCTTTTTGGCGTCTATTAGTGGCAAAACAATATACAGGGTGGGCCATTTATATGGATACACCTTAATAAAATGGGAATGGTTGGTTATATTAACTTCCTGTTTGTGGCACATTAGTATATGTGAGGGGGGAAACTTTTCAAGATGGGTGGTGACCATGGTGGCCATTTTGAAGTCGGCCATTTTGAATCCAACTTTATTTTTTTCAATAGGAAGAGGGTCATGTGACACATCAAACTTATTGGGAATTTCACAAGAAAAACAATGGTGTGCTTGGTTTTAACGTAACTTTATTGTTTCATGAGTTATTTACAAGTTTATGACCACTTATAAAATGTGCTCAATGTGCTCCCCATTGTGTTGGATTGTCAATGCAACACTCTTCTCCCACTCTTCACACACTGATAGCAACACCGCAGGAGAAATGCTAGCACAGGCTTCCAGTATTCGTAGTTTCAGGTGCTGCACATCTCGTATCTTCACAGCATAGACAATTGCCTTTAGATGACCCCAAAGATAAAAGTCTAAGGGAGACCTTGGGGGCCATTCAACTGGCCCACGACGACCAATCCACTTTCCAGGAAACTGTTCATCTAGGAATGCTCGGACCTGACCCCTATAATGTGGTGGTGAACCATCTTGCTGGAAAAACTCAGGGAACGTGCCAGCTTCAGTGCATAAAGAGGGAAACACATCATGTAGCAATTTCGCATATCCAGTGGCCTTGAGGTTTCCATTGATGAAGAATGGCCCCACTATCTTTGTACCCCATATACCACACCATACCATAATTTTTTTTGTTCCAACAGTCTTGGAGGGATCTATCCAATGTGGGTTAGTGTCAGACCAATAGCGGTGGTTTTGTTTGTTAACTTCACCATTCACATAAAAGTTTGCCTCATCACTGAACAAAATCTTCTGCGTAAACTGAGGGTCCTGTTCCAATTTTTGTTTTGCCCATTCTGCAAATTCAGTGCGCTGATCTGGATCATCCTCGTTGAGATGCTGCAGTAGCTGGAGTTTGTAAGGGTGCCATTTGTGAGTACCTAATATCCGCCGAACGGATGTTCGACTAATGCCACTCTACAGTGACATGCAGCGAGTGCTACGCTGTGGGCTCTTGCTGAATGAAGCTAGGACAGCCACTGATGTTTCTTCATTAGAGGCAGATTTAATGCGTCCACATTTTGGCAAATCCAACACTGAACCAGTTTCACGAAACTTAGCAAGCAGTTTGCTAACTGTAGCATGGGAGATGGGTGGTCTCGTAGGGTGTCTTGCATTGAAATCTGCTGTAATGACCCAGTTACTGCGTTCACCAGACATCAACACAATTTCTATCCGCTCCTCACGTGTTAACCTCGGCGACATGTCAATGGCTGTAAACAAAGAGCAACTTGTAAATAACTCATGAAAGAATAAAGTTACGTTAAAACCAAGCACACCATTGTTTTTCGTGTGAAATTCCCAATAAGTTTGATGTGTCACATGACCCTCTTCCTATTGAAAAAAAACTAAAGTTGGATTCAAAATGGCCGACTTCAAAATGGCCGCCATGGTCACCACCCATCTTGAAAAGTTTCCCCCCCTCACATATACTAATGTGCCACAAACAGGAAGTTAATATCACCAACCATTCCCATTTTATTAAGGTGTATCCATATAAATGGCCCACACTGTATATTATTTGCTGCTCAGCGGTGCAGTTATATGTTCTAAAGCTCTTTTTGGAGTTTATTAGTGGCACAAATATATATATTATTTGCCGTTCAGCGGTGCAGTTATATGTTCTAAAGCCCTTGTTGGACCCTCGCTACTTGTCCCAAATGAGAGCCTTTTTTACACCCGCTGATAGGGAGGACATACTGAACTACTATAAAGACATAGACTGCATACGTAGACCTATGTAGTCAGTTGGCCACTGCCTATCTGCGCCATCGTCCATCCTCTTGCAGGTCTGACTGGGGGGGCCCTCTGCGCTGATGTTCCACTGTCATGGCTGCTGAGGAGTGGTGGGGTGGCAGGAGCAGTAACAGCTCCATCATCAGCAGCCTGAGTATAAAGTCACTGATGAGCAGCTTTCTTCACACGCATAATGAAGAAACTACTCCCCAGCAGGTAGACATGGAGCACAACCTGAACCAGCAGGTGGTGGCATACTAGGAGTGCACCCTGTCAGCCGTCATTGAAAATCCGCTGGACTACTGGGCAGCTAAACTAGATTTGTGGCTGCAACTGGCCGAGTTTGCCCTGGAAAAGCTGTCATGCCCGACCAGTAGTGTGGCATCAGAGTGGGTGTTTAGTGCGGAGGGGGCCATAGTTACTCCAACAAGAACTCGCCTGTTCACCCAAAATGTGGCGAGACTGACCTTTGTCAAGATGAATCAGGCGTGGATCAGCCAGGATTTCCACCCAACAATGCCTGATGCATCAGACTAGATCATCCATGGTGCCACACCAACACTTTGACAAAAGAGACCAATTTCTTCTGGCTACCTGCCTTAGCTAATATTCTGATGCTGCCACCCGTCTGATGCCACGCATTTGATGTCAAGTGCTCCTTCTTTCACCCACCATCTTCAGCTGGTACTGGTATTGCCACCCACCTCCCCACTCTGTCACCGGGTTACTCTGTGGTCTCCTGATGCTGCTGCCACTTCCACACTATGTCACCTTTCCATTCTGTGGCCTTCTCTTGATGCAGCTGCTGCTGCCACTTCCACACTCTGTCCTCCTGATGCTGCTGCTGCCACCTCCACACTGTCATTGTGCCACTCTGTGGCCTTCTCATGCTGCTTCCACCTCACCACTATGTCATAGGGCCACTCTGTGAACTTCTTATGCTGTTCTCACCCTCCCCACTTCATGACTGGGCCATTATTTAGCATTTTGGCCTGGCTGACATCATTATTTATTTTAAACTTTTTCTGATCTGTCAGAAGGAAGGAAAAATGAGACGCACAAAGGATCCTGTCTGTGAAGCAGCTGTAAGGCCTTTATGGTCCCATCAGAATTGGCTTGTGATTTGGTAGACAAAAGCAGGAGTGGGTAAAAAATACAGAAGACATTCAAATATTCCATTCACATGTCTTCTCTGTTTTGGATCCACTCCTGTATTTATTTGGCATTAGCAATACTGATAAATTACTGACCAAATGCTGACCGAGTGAAGGCGGATGCTCAACAGACAGGATCAGTTTTTTGTGGGTTATTGTTCTGACGGATCAGAAGAAGGGCAAAATAATCAGTGACGTCAACACAAACTTACTGCTAACACCCTCTCCACTCTGTCGGGGGGATCTACTTGTATAAGCGTTTAATAGAACAAGTTCTGTAGACATCTATGTGGAATCAGCTGGCAACGGTGTAAAAGAAGTGCGCTTCTTCTTGGCGTTAACATTGACCTGTAAGACTGAGTTCATACTTGAGTTATTTGGACAGTTTTTGCCCCGTGACTGCCTAAATAAGTAAGGTGTGCAGTGATTCTAAGAGTGACGCCTGTCATCTCCATGTCATACTGACTCACAGTATTATTTCACTACCAGAGCAGACTCCCTATGTGTGTTACTGCAAGGCACAGTGTTCTACACCACTATAAAGGATCTCTGCAGCCAGAGAATAGCTGTTTTTTAACTAAATTTGCCGCAAATAAATTGGGATTGAACTGAATTTTATTTTTTTTAATTGGTGAACCAGCCGAATCGAATCTTTGAAAAATTTGTTCATCTCTACTGACAACCAATTGATGCTGACGTGTTTTCTGGCATAGCAGAGCTGTGTGGTCTTAGCAGATCCAAATTAGCTCTGCCTGTGAATAACCTCACAACAGATGGTTGTTCTTCACTGTAACTGGGGGATCTTGCACAATAAAACAATACAGTAAAGGGGATGTCAGCCAAACTTACTTGGAAATATATTAAATAGCAAAAAAAAAAAAAAAACACCACCTAATAAAAAAATAAAAAAACAGGAGCAAAAAAGCACTTGTGTGTCCTGCATTTCATATTCCCCATAGACCTTCAGCTGAAAACTACAACTGGTGTTTTACAGCAAAAAATGCTGCAAAAAACACTGACTCTAAACCATGAAACAAAACAAAAGTGAAGAAATTGTCCAAATAACCTATGTGTGAAAGCACCCAAACACATATTTTCTTGTACAGGCACTACATAAAAAATACTGATTTTGTATCCACACTATTGTATTGTATTGAAGAATTAATGCAGCAGGTTATTAGTGTTACTTGCTAACTGAAATGAAAAGAAAAAAAATCTGGTAATTTAAGGCCCTTTCTGGCTTGGTCATTAAGGGGTTATGTCTGTTACACAATATATGTATGATACTACTATCATTTTACCAATTGTTATTATTTAAAACTTTTTGTTACCATTTGTCATTTTTTCCCAAGGAACTAAAAAAACTGAAATAAAAGTCCCATCAAATGTAAGCTCCTGGAGATGTACTATTTTTTTCTTATTTAGAGTTTTGTAGTTATACAGATAATTTAACTCTCATTATGAGGTTGTAAATAAAATATGATTGCTATGCCACACATGATTTATGAACAACATTCTCAACGCAAGCTTCCAAAGATGAAAGTGAGCAATTCCATCTCATGCAAATGTCTCCAGGGCTGTGAGAAGTTGGCTGTAAAAGCCCACAGGAAACCTGACCTTTTTTACACACATCATTTGTATGCATGTTCTTCTTTCTTTAGAGCTGCTAACAGAAATATACATATTAAAATGACATGGCACATGACAGCATATATTTGCTTAGTTGCTATAAACAGAAAGGATGGTAATTGTTTTAATACTGCCTGACAGACATTTTACGAATGTTAAATATGTCTGTCTTACACTAACTTGTAATGCATAAATTATTATTTTTTCCAATTATGCTACTACCACTGCAGAAAATGATTTCCATATTTCATTTGCAAGTTTATTCACCAATTTCTAATACTGTTTGTTGCAGGAATTCATTATTTCTAAATATTAGTCAATCCTGTGTATGATTCTTCATTTACTAATTTCTTGTATTTCCTTTCATGATATCAATTTCTAATTACAGCTAAGCTCTTTCAATTTGACTGATAACCAGAAAACAATATTAAATCTACCTGTAATGGCTTTAGAAAAATTGGCAAACATCGAATACTGTACTAAAAAATGATGCTACTATTACATATGTATATACACCACTTTTTCCTCCTAGAGTCTCACAATTAGTTATTTTTGCTATAACTTCTTATGATTTGCAAATTATTTTGTTGTACAGTGACAGAAACAAATGCTATAGTAATTTCTGTAACTCAAATGTGCAATTCAAGAGGTTATCTCAGACTTTTAAACTTTGAGTATCTGATTGATAGGGGTCTGACACTCGGGACCTTCACTGATTAGCTGTTTGAGAAGGCACCAACACTTATAGTAGAACCACAACCTTCACCAAGCACAAAGCCATACATTGTGCTCAAATTCAAAAAAGGATCAAGGTCCTTCACAGGTAATTATAGACCAGTTAGTTTAACTTCTGTTGTGGGAAAAATGTTTGAAGGACTCTTAAGGGACTCCTAAGTCACTATACAGGAGTATGTGACTGTAAATAATATTATAAGTGATAACCAACATGGGTTTACCAAGGACAGAAGTTGTCAGACTAACCTGATTTGTTTTTATGAGGAGGTGAGTAGAAGCCTGGACAGAGAGGCAGCTGTGAATGTAGTGGTTCTGGATTTTGCAAAGGCTTTTGGTACTGTCCCTCATAGATGCTTAATAGGTAAATTAAGGTCTGTAGGCTTGGAAAGTATAGTTTGTAATTGGATTGAAAACTGTCTGAAGGACCGTGTCCATAGAGTTGTGGTCAATTATTCCTATTCAGAATAGTCCCGGGTTATAAGTGGAGTACCCCAAGGCTTGGCCCCTATTATTACATTTTTTTATTAATGATATCGAGGATGAGATTAATAGCACCATTTCTATTTTTTCAGATGATAATAAGATGTGTAATACTGTGCAGTCTATGGAAGATGTCCACACACTACAAGCTGACTTGAACACTCTGAGTGATTGGGCATCAACTTGGCAAATGAGGTTAAATGTGGACAAATGTAAAGTTATATATCTTGGTAGTAATAATCTCTGTGCTTCATATGTCCTAGGTGATGTAACACTGGGAGAGTCACTTATAGAGAAAGATTTGGGTGTCCTTGTGGATGGTGGATTAAATTGACAGCATACAATGTCAATCAGCTGCTTATAAGGCCACCAGGATACTGTCATGCATTAAACGAGGCATGGACTCGCGGGGCAGGGATGTGATATTACCACTTTACAGGGTGTTGGTCGATAGAACGGACACACTACAGCTGGAAAAAGTACAGAGGAGAGCAACTAAAATTATAAGGGGCATGGAAGGTATTAGTTAAGAAGAAAGATTAAAATAATAGAATTTATTTAGTCTTTAGAAGATACGTCTAAGGGGGGACATGATTAACCTATACAAATATATAAATGGGCCATACAAAAAATAAGGTGAAAAACTGTTCCATGCAAAATGCGCTCAAAAGACAAGGGGCACTGCCTAGGATTGGAGAGGAAAAAGTTCAGTCTCCGAAAGCGTCAAAGCTTCTTTACTCTAAGAACGGTGAAGCTGTGGAATAGACCTCCTCAGGACGTGGTCACAGCAGGAACAGTGGACAGTTTTAAATGGGTTTAGATGAATTCTTAAAAGTAAATAACATTAATGCTTATGAAAACGTTTAGAAATCTGAGTCTCAATTGCTTCTGGGATTCGCATCCCCACCTATCCCCTGGTTGAACTTGATGGACTTATGTCTTTTTTCAACCCTATTAACTATGTAACTATGTAATTGTACAGCTGGTGTACCTGGTATCAGAGCTTATCCCCATTCACTTCAATTAGGCTGGGCTGCGAGTAGGCCGTTTAACCGATGAACATGATGTCACATGGCCTAGGCCAATCTGTGAGAAGGCTGTGGTGCTTCTGAGAGTGCAAGAGCCTTTTCAAACAACTGATCGATGGAGGTCCAGGGTGTCAGATCCCTACTTATCAGATACTGATGATAGGTCATCGTTATCAAAGTATCGGAAAACCTCTTTTTAAGATAAATCCATCTAGCATTTTTTTTTCAGAAATATACCACACAAAAACACTTTTGGACACTTGTGAGTTATAATTCAACTGCTACATTACCATGACCATGTGATTTCTCTTTATTTTTATTTTTTAGCATATTCCAAACAAGAAAATACAAGTAAGTGACATTATCAGGACAAAGAGGTATACAGTACCCTTTCCAAATGAATGGATGGGGTAAAGTGGGAAAATATTGATATGATGAAAATAATGAAGAGAAAAATAAAAGATACGGTAGGGAAAATGAAATAAAAAAACAATAAATTATAAAAGATGTAAAAATACATAAAAAATGCTATATTAAATGTTATGATGTTAATTGTCCTAATTTAAACAGTATATAGGCTTCAGCTGCATTTATTATATCTATTTACAGGTGTCTACATTTGGGAGATTTTTTTCCCATACCTCAGGGGCTACTGTGTCTCACTGAAAAGACTGAACGGGTGCATTATTTTCCATAGGACTCTACATGCATATCACAGCTGCCATCCAAAAAATGGCCTTAGGTGGTGACCTATGCAGGAACAGCATGTAAAACCTGTCCCTCAGCTCAGCAGATATATTCCATTACATGCATCACCATAGGGGCAATTGATTAGATGACGCACCACACTTCAGGTTAGGCTGGGACTGGAAGCAGACGAGATGTACACAGAAAGATCTCAAGTGATGTGAGTTTTTTTAAAACTATTACTGAAACCATGGAGATTGTTTTACCAGTTTTGGACAACCTCTTTATTTGTAACATAAATAAAAATGGCATTAGGCAATTTTGCAACTTACCATTTTTTATTAATAAAAAGAGTCACATAATTAAGAGGCGGTTTGTATTTTCAAAAGCAGTGACAGGTCATCTTCAAATATTGTCCACACCAAACTTTCAGGGTTTGCTTGATTCTAAAAAAACATAAACATTCTGCAGAGAATTTTTTTAAATATTTGCATGCTTTTTTTATTATTTATAGAGAGCAATAAGTAAATTAGTATGTGGTTTAATGAATTTAGCAAGCAATGTACCTACATAATAATCGTACATTTACTAGATATTCTAAAACATTGACCCCCGTCTGGAAAATAATATATTGCAAAAAACTAAATTGCCTCATTCAAGAAATTCTTACCCTGCAAAATTGTTTCAATAGGAAATGTGAGGCTTTTTGATTGATACATATTTCTAATTTTGCTTCCAATTTTAAAGCAATAATAAAACTTTTCATTTTCAATAAATAGGGTTGGGCTTGTTCACAATAAAGCAAACTGAAACATTTATCTATCTGTCTGTCTGCCTCTCTGATTATTCATCCATCTACTATATCTACAAGACTATTATCTGTATATTTAGTGAAGTGCATCAAATGTGTGCATTTGTATAATATTTCCTAAATGGTCCACCTCATTTAATATTCTTTTTCATTTAATAGCTCATTGTTTTTAAATGGGATTTATCTGCAACCTACTGAAATAAATAAGGTATAAAGGCGATAAGATAGTGTGGATGCATAGAGATTCCTAAGATCCCTATGAATTTCCATCAGCTTTTCATATTGACTTCCAAATATGTAATGTATATTCTTTACAGGCCTCATTGACTCTTCATTGATTTGGAGTGGCAGCCAAAATAGATTGATTTGGAATTTTTTAAAAGGTCATGAGAAGAATATGCATAAATTCTGTTTTATTTTGTTTCCTTCTATGCGGCTTTCTGCAAATTATAGAACATGTCCTGGGAAACTGAAAAAAGTGCGGGATGCACACTGACACGATCTGTATTTTGTGGATCTTGGTTTGCGGACAGCAACATTCATACAGTTGTGTGTATGAGGCCTAAGTAGGTGTTTGTATGAAATGTGAAGAATATTGAAGTGTACATTTCATTTAGGCCTCTTGCCCATAAACGTAAGGGCTCCGTGCCCGTGCTGTGAACCGTATATATTCCTCAATACACGGGTCACCAGCCGTGTGCATTCCACATCACGTATGCGGAACCATTTACTCGAATGGGTCCGCAAATCCAGAGATGCGGTGTGGAACGGGAGCACGGAACGGAACGACCACGGAAGCACTACGGAGTGCTTCTGTGGTGTAACGTCCCGTGCTTCTGTTCCGCAAAAAGATAGAACTTGTTCTATCTTTTTGTGGAATGGACGGATCGCGGACCCCATTCAAGTGAATGGGTCTGAGATCCGCATGCGGCTGCCCCACAGTCAGTGCCCGTGCATTGCGGACCGCAATTTGCGGACCACAGCACGGGAACGGAGCCCTTATGTTCTTGGGCAAGAGGCCTTACCCCTCTCATTGAAAGAAAAGGAAATCATGAATATTAGTGAATAGGCAAAGGTAGCAGGTAGAGATGAGCAAAGTTCTTGAAATTCAAGAACTTAGCTCATCTCTACCTGCTACCTTTGCCTATTCGGTCTGATTTTAGCAAATTGTTCAGAAGATTCAATCTAAATCAAGAGTAGAAATAAATTCAATCTAAATCAAGAGTGCTCAGATATATATATATATATATATATATATATATATAAAGATGAAAAACGGACAGCACTCCGGATAAAAAGCAATGGTGTTTATTCACCCATGTGAAAGGCAACGTTTCAGCTCATACAAGAGCCTTTTTCAAGCGGATTGAAAAAGGCTCTTGTATGAGCTGAAACGTTGCCTTCCACATGGGTGAATAAACACCATTGCTTTTTATCCGGAGTGCTGTCCGTTTTTCATCTCTATCCATACGGGGTAAGCAGCTATATCCCTGGACCTAGCACCCATCATTGCTTGTTGTTCCAGTGCCGCCATCATTTTTCTTTTTATATATATATATATATATATATATATATATATATATATAGTGTGGGGGGTTAGCTCTTCTCTGGGGTCATTCTCACAGATACGCCTTTAGGACACCAGGTTTCAGGTCCAAACAGTGCATTTATTGTGCAACACCAGCAACAACAAAATGCCAAAATAATAAACACTCGCCCGTCCAGGCTCTAACTAAACATAAAGTTTCCTGACTCACCTAGGTCCCAGTTCACACCCTGTGAACTCATGCGGCTTTGTAAGCCAATGTCCCACGGCCTTCTGGCTGTACAGAGTCCAGTACGCCCACTGTCTCCAGTTCAGTGTTTATGGTGGGGGATTGGGGCTTAGTAGTCCGCCTGACTATAGCCCTGCGACCCTCCCAGGCATCGCTTCGTCACCCAACTCCAGGCTATCTCCCAGTCTTGTGGTCCCTCAGCCTTGCCCAGCTGAGACCACACAGACAGAGCCTCCAGGCCTCTGTCCACAGGTAACACACTCCCCCCTTGCTGACACTCTGGGAGGTGCTTTCTGCCAGGCTAAGTGCCTCCAGCTGGTCTCACCTGTGGTGGAATAGGGGCGTGGACCGCACTATCCACCCCTTCCTTGCCTCTAACCTGCGTGAGACCTGTCACTGTCTCACATATCCCCCCCCTTTGTTCAAGCTCGTGAGGGTGAACACCTGCATAACCACGGGAGGCTGGTGAGAGGGTATCCACCTGGCCTGGACGTGGGGAACAGCCACCCACCCTGCTCTTTGGCTGCTCCCAATAAGAACCGGCCCAGCTTGGCTTTACAGCCACACTAAGTAACACAGTGTCTGCGAGCACTAGCTGCCGCTGACACATAAAATTACCGGTTCTTATTTCACTGAGGCCAGGAAACTCGGTGACACGTACCTTCCCTTTGTTCTGCCAGACCCACGCCAGCAGAGCTTGGTTTATCACCCAAACTAGCATCTTGCCCAATCTAATCTGCCTAAAGGCCTCATGTGCCCATCTCATGGTCAGGTACTCTTTTCCTACTCTTTCGTGGGTGATAATGATGCGTTCTCGCACTCTTTGATCTCTCTCTCGTTTTTGATCCTCTGGCTCCCGCACTTGCGCATCATGTCCTTTCTTGGACTGCTGCCGCTCTTGACTGAACTGTTCCCAGTCATGGTCACGTCCCGACACTTCCTCCTTTGCTTTGCAGGGCTCCTTCACCAGAGTTTGCTTGCCCCTACTCGCTTCTTTAGTGGCTTTTTCCACTTCGGCCGCGGCCCCCTTTGGCTTAACTTTGGTCTCTGCAGCACCTGGAGACTTCACGTCAACCAACACATCGGCCTTAACTTTTTCAGCCTTTGTCTTCTTGGAGTCTCCAGTCTCTTTGACCGCCTTCTCATCCTTCTCGGACATGGCACCATACACTTGCCCTGTTAACCCCTCCCCCTCTTTCTCATCGAGGCAGGAGGCACCAGGGTCTTGAGCAGACTCCTCATCTTCTGTCATTTTCTCCAGAGGCTCACCCAGGACACTGTTCTCCTTTTGAGGAGGAGTCATGAGATACAGCCCATTGTAATAGCCCGGATCCAAAAACTGATCGTTCACCTCCTCGTACTTCTTCCCCAGCAGCCTGCTGGCTATTTGGAAGGCCTTGCATGCAGAGGGGACGTCTTCCAGGCCTAGGTTACACACTACCACGGGTCTGTGGTCTTCGGCATTCACATCAGCCCCATCAACTGGTTTAGCAGAAGCATCTTCCATCTTCTCTGCCACAGCCAGCGCCACAGTGCCACCATCTCCCGTCCCATTTTTAACAGGCTCTGGCTTCATGACGTCTTTCAGAGAACTCTCTTCAGGTTTCTCACCTTCCACCTGCTGCTCGAGAGCACACTTAGATTTCTCCAACTCAATTTTTAAGCTCATGAGATTTTCCGTCTCTGCTCTGAGTTGCTTGTTCAGCCTCTCCAATTCAGCATGCTCCTCAAGCGCTTCTTCAATGGCTATAGCCAAGGAGAGGGCCTGGGTCTCCTTTTCCCAATCATCTGTCTCTGCTTGGTTAAATTTTTCATCATATCGAGCCGAGATGCATTTCTCTTTCTGGCTCTCCTCCTTTTCCCTTTCTGAAGCCTTCTTCCGTTTCTTTGTGAAGACAGCTAGTCCTTTCTCTGATGTTTCTAGGGAGCGTGAGGAGAGAGAGGGATCAAACTCCTGTTTGCAGCTGTACTGTCCTGTCAGGTCATCTATAACTGCCTGGACATGGGCCTCAGACACTAGGCTGACGTCACCCGACTTAATTCCCATTTCGTCAGATATAACTGTCTGGTTGCTACTAGTAACCACCTTTGTTTCGCAGGACCTTGACATGGTAGCTTCACTCCCCGGGTTGCTATCGGTCACAGCACATACGTCACCCATACCGCTTGTGTCACTATCAATTCTGACCTCCAGGGGAACCGCTGAGCCAATCCCCACCTGGGACACCTCCCCAATAACCAACCAACATTGTGGAGACTGCATTTCCACCTCTGGTACGTGTGGTATACCCTCTAACCATATCATATTTTCCTGCACCTTCAAACACTGAGCTGGAGCTGGGCTTTTCTCCACACTACTTATATGCATGTCTTAAAACCTTTTGATCAAGTCATATAGCACTTCATGAAAAATGGCAGATGAAAATAAAGTTTCATCGAGATTTACATTTTTACCACCAGGGGGCGCTTTTCCCCTGACCACAATCTGCAACGGAAAAGGCATGTTATCAACATCAGATATTTCACATGACATCCCCCTTTCATTATGCATTTCCGCCAACTTGGCACAATCACCTTGCACCTTATCTGCCCCATTGTTTTTAATGGTCACTTCACTTAACAGATTAGGTACCAGTTCTGCAGGAGTTTCGTCACTGACTGCAGAAGTGTTTCCACTTACCCAAAAAGTCAAGGAACAACGGGAAATCACGGCCCAACATTCCCTCATGTATTAGCATATGTATCACATATGTCTCACTGGAGTCTCACACTGAGTGAGAACCACCGGATAGTCCTCATTATCCGCATGACTGTCCCGCACATCTATCATTTGCGGCTCAGTCTCCAGTCCTGGTGTCTCAACACCTCCCAGCTCGGCAGATAGCAACTGACGCCGGTTCACACCAGAGTTCACGGCTTCTGAAGCCCCAGGGCACTGGTCAGCAACCTGCCCAGTCTCCAGAACCGTGCTCACTGTCACTTTGTCTTTTACACCAGAAAAACACGGAACAGTCTTACCCACAGACGTCACTGCTTCTGACCATAGGACAATCAGGTTCACACTTTGTGACTTGATGGCATCTCCAACAACGCTCTCTTTGTTGCAGGACAGCTGCCTGCCGTCGTGGTTGGTTGCACCTAGCACCTGCATCACGGCTCCTCCGGACATCCTTTTCTTCCCGACGGTTGCCCTTGGCAACGGCACACGTCACCTTTTTGACTGTTTTTTCAGCCGCATCATCGACACTTTGGACTTTTACAAATTGTCCACTCAGCTTTGCAGGTTTTTTCTCCAGGGCCCACTGCAATGGCGTCCTCAAAGCATCAGCACAGCTGTTACCCTGGTAAACGCTTTGGGTTAGGAGTTCTCTTTGTCTTTCATACTCCTTTACGAGTTTTTCATGCTCCTGCTGCCACTTCAGGTGCCTTTGGTTAGCCTCCAGATTGGCCTGCCTCAGCTGCTCGGTGAGATCCTCCATCCACCCCATAGCAGCAGACAGCCCAGGCACCAGAAAAATTTTCAGCAACAAGTCCACTAACAGAGACCCAGCCTCCAGGTGTCTCACTCTCAAGAAACAATTTCAGCATTCACAGCCTCTTTCCCAGGGCTGCTGACCCTTTAAATCCACACAGCAATTTCCTTTGCAACACAGCAGAATTCAGCAGCACCTGCTCTTGCCGTTGCCCCTAGCAACCAGTTGTCTCCTTTCAGCAGGGACGCTTGCCCGCATCCGACACCAATTGTGGGGGGTTAGCTCTTCTCTGGGGGTCATTCTCACAGATACGCCTTTAGGACACCAGGTTTCAGGTCCAAACAGTGCATTTATTGTGCAACACCAGCAACAACAAAATGCCAAAATAATAAACACTCGCCCGTCCAGGCTCTAACTAAACATAAAGTTTCCTGACTCACCTAGGTCCCAGTTCACACACTGTGAACTCATGCGGCTTTGTAAGCCAATGTCCCACGGCCTTCTGGCTGTACAGAGTCCAGTACGCCCACTGTCTCCAGTTCAGTGTTTATGGTGGGGGATTGGGGCTTAGTAGTCCGCCTGACTATAGCCCTGCGACCCTCCCAGGCGTCACTTCGTCACCCAACTCCAGGCTATCTCCCAGCCTTGTGGTCCCTCAGCCTTGCCCAGCTGAGACCACACAGACAGAGCCTCCAGGCCTCTGTCCACAGGTAACACACTCCCCCTTGCTGACACTCTGAGAGGTGCTTTCTGCCAGGCTGAGTACCTTCAGCTGGTCTCACCTGTGGTGGAATAGGGGCGTGGACCGCACTATCCACCCCTTCCTTGCCTCTAACCTGCGTGAGACCTGTCACTGTCTCACAATATATATATATATATATATATATATATATATGTACAGTCCTGATCAAAAGATTAAGACCACTTGAAAAATAGCAAAAAATCATATTTTACATTGTTGGATCTTAACAAGGTTCCAAGTAGAGCTTCAACATGCAACAAGAAGAAATGAGGGTGAAACAAAACATTTTTTGAGCATTCAATTAATTGAAAATAACGATTAAACTGAAACAGGCTGTTTTTCAGCTGATCCAAATTTTAGGACCACATGCCTTTAAAAGGCCAAATCTGTGCAAAGATGTGGATTCATTGTCATTTTCTGTCAGGTAGTCACATGTTATGATGGCAAAGGCAAAAAAACTCTCCCTTTTTGAACATGGTCGGGTTGTTGAACTCCATAAGCAGGGTCTTTCACAGTGCGCCAACGCTGCTGAGGTGGGACGCAGTAAGACAGTCATTTGGAATTTCTTAAATGATCCTGAGGGTTATGGAACAAAAAAGTCAAGTGGAAGACCCAAAAAAATTTCATCAGCACTGAGCCGGAGGATCCAATTGGCTGTCCGTCAAGACACTGGACGAGCCTCGACCCAAATTAAGGCCCTTACTGGTGCTGACTGCAGCCCCATAACCATCAGACGGCATCTGAGACTAAAGGGCTTCAAAAACAAAAACGTCTTCAAAGACCTCATCTCCTTGAACGCCACAGAACTGCTCGTTTGGACTTTGCAAGAGAGCACCAAACATAGGACATTCAAAGGTGGAAGAAAGTTTTATTCTCTGATGAGAAAAAAATTAACCTTGATGGTCCTTATGGTTTCCAACATTACTGGCATGACAAGCATATCCCACCTGAGATGTTTTCTACGCGCAACAGTGGAGGGGGCACCATAATGGTCTGGGGTGCTTTTTCCTTCAGTGGAACAATGGAGCTTCAGGAAGTGCAGGGGCGTCAAACGGCTGCTGGCTATGTCCAGATGTTGCAGAGAGCATGCCTCATGACTGAGGGCCCTCTTTTGTGTGGTAACGACTGGGTTTTTCAACAGGACAACACTACAGTACACAATGCCCGCAGGACAAGGGACTTCTTCCAGGAGAATACCATCACTCTTTTGGCCCATCCTGCGTGTTCCCCTGATCTAAATCCAATTGAGAACCTTTGGGGATGGATGGCAAGGGAAGTTTACAAAAATGGACAACAGTTCCAGACAGTAGATGGCCTTCGTGCGGCCGTCTTCACTACTAAGAGAAATGTTCCCACTCACCTCATGGAAACGCTTGCATCAAGCATGCCGAAACAAATTTTGGAAGTGATAAACAATAACAGCGGAGCTACTCATTACTGAGTTCATGTTTTGAAGTTGGATTTCTGTTTTGGGGGGGTTTAGTTTTTTTTTGGAGGTGTGGTCCTAAACTTTTGATCAGCTGAAGAACAGCCTGTTTCAGCTTCTTCGTTGTTTTCATTAAATTGAATGCTCAAAAAATGTTTTGTCTCACTCCCATTTCTTCTTGTTGCATGTTGAACCTCTACTTGGAACCTTGTTAAGATCCAGCCATGCTAAATATGATTTGTTGCCATTTTTCAAGTGGTCTTAAACTTTTGATCAGGACTGTATATATACACTCACCTAAAGAATTATTAGGAACACCATACTAATACGGTGTTGGATCCCCTTTTGCCTTCAGAACTGCCTTAATTCTACGTGGCATTGATTCAACAAGGTGCTGATAGCATTCTTTAGAAATGTTGGCCCATATTGATAGGATAGCATCTTGCAGTTGAAGGAGATTTGAGGGATGCACATCCAGGGCACGAAGCTCCCGTTCCACCACATCCCAAAGATGCTCTATTGGGTTGAGATCTGGTGACTGTGTCGGCCATTTTAGTACAGTGAACTCATTGTCATGTTCAAGAAACCAATTTGAAAGGATTCGAGCTTTGTGACATGGTGCATTATCCTGCTGGAAGTAGCCATCAGAGGATGGATACATGTTCTCATTCTGTTTACGCCAAATTCGGACTCTACCATTTGAATGTCTCAACAGAAATCGAGACTCATCAGACCAGGCAACATTTTTCCAGTCTTCAACAGTCCAATTTTGGTGAGCTCGTGCAAATTGTAGCCTCTTTTTCCTATTTGTAGTGGAGATGAGTGGTACCCGGTGGGGTCTTCTGCTGTTGTAGCCCATCCGCCTCAAGGTTGTGCGTGTTGTGGCTTCACAAATGCTTTGCTGCATACCTCGGTTGTAACGAGTGGTTATTTCAGTCAACGTTGCTCTTCTATCAGCTTGAATCAGTCGGCCCATTCTCCTCTGACCTCTAGCATCCACAAGGCATTTTTGCCCACAGGACTGCCGCATACTGGATGTTTTTCCCTTTTCACACCATTCTTTGTAAACTCTAGAAATGATTGTGCGTGAAAATCCCAGTAACTGAGCAGATTGCGAAATACTCAGACCGGCCCGTCTGGCACCAACAACCATGCCACGCTCAAAATTGCTTAAATCACCTTTCTTTCCCATTCTGACATTCAGTTAGGAGTTCAGGAGATTGTCTTGACCAGGACCACAACCCTAAATGCATTGAAGCAACTGCCATGTGATTGGTTGACTAGATAATTGCATTAATGAGAAATAGAACAGGTGTTCCTAATAATTCTTTAGGTGAGTGTATATAGATATATAGATAGAGATAGATATATAGATATATGATAATTTTTAGCCAGTGTTCACTTTTTTAACACTGTGGTGAATTTTTACACTACAGTTTTTGCACGCACACAGAATCTGTGTGCGTGCGAGCTGCAGAGCATCGATCATTAGTATGCTCATTTACATCTGCACATATTGATCTTTTTTTTTAAACTTTTTTTTGTGTGAAAAAAGACCTGTTAGTCGTAGTTAGAATACATATATATATATATATATATATATATATATATATATATACAGTACAGACCAAAAGTTTGGACACACCTTCTCATTCAAAGAGTTTTCTTTATTTTCATGACTATGAAGGCATCAAAACTATGAATTAACACATGTGGAATTATATACATAACAAACAAGTGTGAAACAAATGAAAATATTTCATATTCTAGGTTCTTCAAAGTAGCCACCTTTTGCTTTGATTACTGCTTTGCACACTCTTGTCATTCTCTTGATGAGCTTCAAGAGGTAGTCCCCTGAAATGGTCTTCCAACAGTCTTGAAGGAGTTCCCAGAGATGCTTAGCACTTGTTGGCCATTTTGCCTTCACTCTGCGGTCCAGCTCACCCCAAACCATCTTGATTGGGTTCAGGTCCGGTGACTGTGGAGGCCAGGTCATCTGGCGCAGCACCCCATCACTCTCCTTCATGGTCAAATAGCCCTTACTTTCAAAGTTTTCCCAATTTTTCGGCTGACTGACTGACCTTCATTTCTTAAAGTAATGATGGCCACTCGTTTTTCTTTACTTAGCTCCTTTTTTCTTGCCATAATACAAATTCTAACAGTCTATTCAGTAGGACTATCAGCTGTGTATCCACCTGACTTCTCCTCAACGCAACTGATGGTCCCAACCCCATTTATAAGGCAAGAAATCCCACTTATTAAACCTGACAGGGCACACCTGTGAAGTAGACTGAGGTAGACTGAGAGTTGTGGATAGAAGGCATGTCCCACAGTCTGTGGCTCTCCATAATTCATTTGCAGCACTTTCCGAGTGCAAGAGCAACATGGAGGATGGCTCAAGCACAGTGGGTGAGAAACAATCATCTCCCATGCCTAAAGTATGTAAGACTGCAGCCAAAGACAAAAAGGAGAAGGTGAGGACTGATAGTAAGCAGCTGTTGGTGGGCGATTCCATCATAAGAGGTGTGAAGTTGGAGGAGAATGGTGTTGTGAGATGTCTCCCTGGTGCTACCGCTAGCAGGGATAGACGACGGATCATAAATATTGTTAGGCAAGCAAAGCAGGAAAGGGAAGTGGATGTTATTCTCCATCTTGGGACAAACGTTCTGGCTTGCAATGAGGTTTCAAAGGTGAAAGCAGCTTTTCATACACTTGGAAAGGATATACGGGAGGTTGCATCAACTGTTTCATTCTCTGCAGTTTTGCCTGTGCATAACCTTCAGCATGACAGGAAGATGCGCATTAAGGAATTCAATGTATGGCTTGGTGAATGGTGTCTGAACCAAGGGTTTGGCTTTGTGTCTCATGATTAGGGATGAGCGAACCCGAACTGTATAGTTCGGGTTCGTACCGAATTTTGGGGTGTCCGTGACACGGACCCGAACCCGAACATTTTCGTAAAAGTCCGGGTTCGGTGTTCGGCGCTTTCTTGGCGCTTTTTGAAAGGCTGCAAAGCAGCCAATCAACAAGCGTCATACTACTTGCCCCAAGAGGCCATCACAGCCTTGCCTACTATTGGCATGGCTGTGATTGGCCAGTGCAGCATGTGACCCAGCCTCTATATAAGCTTGGGTCACGTTGCGCTGCACGTCACTCTGCTGATTCAAGCATAGGGAGAGGTTGCAGCTGCGACGTTAGGGCGAGATTAGGCAGATTAACTCCTCCAAAAGACTTCATTCTGTGATCGATCTGCAGCTGTGGATCATTGAAGTGATAATATCGACTTGCTCACTTTTTTGAGGCTGCCCAGAGCGTTTTTAGATCACTTTTTTTCTGGGGTGATCGTCAGCCATTTTGTGACTTGTGGTGCGCCAGCACAAGCTATCACCAAGTGTATTTAACCATCAATAGTGTGGTTATTTTGTGCGATATCCTACATCAGCTGCAGGCTGAGCCTGTGTCACCGAAGTGCATTTAACCATCAACAGTCTGGTTATTTTTTGGCCATATACTACATCAGCTGCAGGCTGAGCCTGTGTCACCGAAGTGCATTTAACCATCAACAGTCTGGCTATTTTTTGTCCATATACTACATCTGGTGCAGGCTGAGCCTGTGTCACCCAAGTGCATTTAACCATCAATAGTGTGGTTATTTTTTGGCCATATACTATATCAGGGGCAAGTTAAGCCTGTCACCCAGCGCCTAAAAAATAGACCTGACATTTCTATTCAACCAAATCTGTACTGTTTTAGCTGTTATTTGTAGTGACCGTAAAAGCAGACTTTTTGTTCTGGGTTGAAAAACTATTCCCAAATTTGCCATTCTCAAAATAACTAGTTTCTGATATATGAGGCCTACTTGAAATCTATCCCAAAAAGGATATCTTACATTGAAGGTGCTGATAGTGTCATTCAGAAAAACCTAAGACACACGCTACCGTGCAGATAGAAGTCTGATTCTGTGATTAAACATATACCTGTCACATAGCGCAAAAAAAAAACAGGCCTGACATTTCTATTCAACCAAATCTGTACTGTTTTAGCTGGTCAAGTTATTTGTAGTGACCGTAAAAGCAGACTTTTTGTTCTGGGTTGAAAAACTATTCCCAAATTTGCCATTCTCAAAATAACTAGTTTCTGGTATATGAGGCCTACTTGAAATCTATCCCAAAAAAGATATCTTACATTGAAGGTGCTGATAGTGTCATTCAGAAAAACCTAAGACACACGCTACCGTGCAGATAGAAGTCTGATTCTGTGATTAAACCTATACCTGTCACATAGCGCAAAAAAAAAACAGGCCTGACATTTCTATTCAACCAAATCTGTACTGTTTTAGCTGGTCAAGTTATTTTTAGTGACCGTAAAAGCAGACTTTTTGTTCTGGGTTGAAAAACTATTCCCAAATTTGCCATTCTCAAAATAACTAGTTTCTGGTATATGAGGCCTACTTGAAATCTATCCCAAAAAGGATATCTTACATTGAAGGTGCTGATAGTGTCATTCAGAAAAACCTAAGACACATGCTACCGTGCAGATAGAAGTCTAATTCTGTGATTAAACCTATACCTGTCACATAGCGCAAAAAAAAAAAACAGGCCTGACATTTCTATTCAACCAAATCTGTACTGTTTTAGCTGGTCAAGTTATTTTTAGTGACCGTAAAAGCAGACTTTTTGTTCTGGGTTGAAAAACTATTCCCAAATTTGCCATTCTCAAAATAACTAGTTTCTGGTATATGAGGCCTACTTGAAATCTATCCCAAAAAGGATATCTTACATTGAAAGGGCTGATAGTGTCATTCAGAAAAACCTAAGACACACGCTACCGTTCAGATAGAAGTCTGATTCTGTGATTAAACCTATACCTGTCACATAGCGCAAAAAAAAAACAGGCCTGACATTTCTATTCAACCAAATCTGTACTGTTTTAGCTGGTCAAGTTATTTGTAGTGACCGTAAAAGCAGACTTTTTGTTCTGGGTTGAAAAACTATTCCCAAATTTGCCATTCTCAAAATAACTAGTTTCTGGTATATGAGGCCTACTTGAAATCTATCCCAAAAAGGATATCTTACATTGAAGGTGCTGATAGTGTCATTCAGAAAAACCTAAGACACACGCTACCGTGCAGATAGAAGTCTGATTCTGTGATTAAACCTATACCAGTCACACAGCGCAAAAAAAAACAGGCCTCACATTTCTATTCAACCAAATCTGTACTGTTTTAGCTGGTCAAGTTATTTGTAGTGACCGTAAAAGCACATTTTTTGTTCTGGGTTGAAAAACTATTCCCAAATTTGCCATTCTCAAAATTGTGGTGAACGGGAACAATGAGGAAAACATCTAATAAGGAACGCGGACATGGTCGTGGTGGTGTTAGTGGACCCTCTGGTGCTGGGAGAGGATGTGGCCGTTCTGCCACAGCCACACGTCCTAGTGAACCAACTACCTCAGGTCCCAGTAGCCAGCAGAATTTACAGCGATATTTGGTGGGGCCCAATGCCGTTCTAAGGATGGTAAGGCCTGAGCAGGTACAGACATTAGTCAATTGGGTGGCCGACAGTGGATCCAGCACGTTCACATTATCTCCCACCCAGTCTTCTGCAGAAAGCGCACAGATGGCGCATGAAAACCAAGCCCATCGGTCTGTCACATCACCACCATGCATATCAGGGAAACTGTCTGAGCCTCAAGTTATGCAGCAGTCTCTTATGCTGTTTGAAGACTCTGCTGCCAGGGTTTCCCAAGTGCATCCACCTAGCCCTTCCCCAGGGGTGGAAGAGATACAATGCACTAACGCACAACCACTTATTTTTCCTGATGATGAGGACATGGGAATACCACCTCAGCACGTCTCTGATGATGACGAAACACAGGTGCCAACTGCTGCGTCTTTCTGCAGTGTGCAGACTGAACAGGAGGTCAGGGATCAAGACTGGGTGGAAGACGATGCAGGGGACGATGAGGTCCTAGACCCCACATGGAATGAAGGTCGTGCCACTGACTTTCAGAGTTCGGAGGAAGAGGCAGTGGTGAGACCGAGCCAACAGCGTAGCAAAAGAGGGAGCAGTGGGCAAAATCAGAACACCCGCCGCCAAGAGACTCCGCCTGCTACTGACCGCCGCCATCTGGGACCGAGCACCCCAAAGGCAGCTTCAAGGAGTTCCCTGGCATGGCACTTCTTCAAACAATGTGCTGACGACAAGACCCGAGTGGTTTGCACGCTGTGCCATCAGAGCCTGAAGCGAGGCATTAACGTTCTGAACCTTAGCACAACCTGCATGACCAGGCACCTGCATGCAAAGCATGAACTGCAGTGGAGTAAACACCTTAAAAACAAGGAAGTCACTCAGGCTCCCCCTGCTACCTCTTCTGCTGCTGCTGCCTCGGCCTCTTCTGCTGCTGCTGCCGCCTCGGCCTCTTCTGCTGCTGCTGCCGCCGCCTCGGCCTCTTCCTCTGCCTCTGGAGGAACGTTGGCACCTGCCGCCCAGCAAACATGGGATGTACCACCAACACCACCACCTGCGTCACCAAGCATCTCAACCATGTCACACGGCAGCGTTCAGCTCTCCATCTCACAAACATTTGAGAGAAAGCGTAAATTCCCACCTAGCCACCCTCGATCCCTGGCCCTGAATGCCAGCATTTCTAAACTACTGGCCTATGAAATGCTGTCATTTAGGCTGGTGGACACACACAGCTTCAAACAGCTCATGTCACTTGCTGTCCCACAGTATGTTGTTCCCAGCCGCCACTACTTCTCCAAGAGAGCCGTGCCTTCCCTGCACAAACAAGTGTCTGATAAAATCAAGTGTGCACTGCGCAACGCCATCTGTGGCAAGGTCCACCTAACCACAGATACGAGGACCAGTAAGCACAGCCAGGGACGCTATATCTCCCTAACTGCACACTGGGTAAATGTAGTGGCGGCTGGGCCCCAGGCGGAGAGCTGTTTGGCGCACGTCCTTCCGCCGCCAAGGATCGCAGGGCAACATTCTTTGCCTCCTGTCTCCTCCTCCTCCTACTCAGCTTCCTCCTCCTCTTCTTCCACCTGCTCACCCAGTCAGCCACATACCTTCACCACCAACTTCAGCACAGCACGGGGTAAACGTCAGCAGGCCATTCTGAAACTCATATGTTTGGGGGACAGGCCCCACACCGCACAGGAGTTGTGGCGGGGTATAGAACAACAGACCGACGAGTGGTTGCTGCCGGTGAACCTCAAGCCCGGCCTGGTGGTCTGCGATAATGGGCGAAATCTCGTTGCAGCTCTGGGACTAGCCGGTTTGACGCACATCCCTTGCCTGGCGCATGTGCTGAATTTGGTGGTGCAGAAGTTCATTCGCAACTACCCCGACATGTCAGAGCTGCTGCATAAAGTGCGGGCCGTCTGTTTGCGCTTCCGGCGTTCACACCCTGCCGCTGCTCGCCTGTCTGCGCTACAGCGTAACTTCGGCCTTCCCGCTCACCGCCTCATATGCGACGTACCCACCAGGTGGAACTCCACCTTGCATATGCTGGACAGACTGTGCGAGCAGCAGCAGGCCATAGTGGAGTTTCAGCTGCAGCACGCACGGGTCAGTCGCACTGCGGATCAGACACACTTCACCACCAATGACTGGGCCTCCATGCGAGACCTGTGTGCCCTGTTGCGTTGTTTCGAGTACTCCACCAACATGGCCAGTGGCGATGATGCTGTTATCAGCGTTACAATACCACTTCTATGTCTCCTTGAGAAAACACTTAGGGCGATGATGGAAGAGGAGGTGGCCCAGGAGGAAGAGGAGGAAGAGGGGTCATTTTTAGCACTTTTAGGCCAGTCTCTTCGAAGTGACTCAGAGGGAGGTTTTTTGCAACACCAGAGGCCAGGTTCAAATGTGGCCAGACAGGGCCCACTACTGGAGGACGAGGATGAGGAGGAGGTGGAGGAGAATAAGGATGAAGCATGTTCACAGCGGGGTGGCACCCAAAGCAGCTCGGGCCCATCACTGGTGCGTGGCTGGGGGGAAACACAGGACGATGACGATACGCCTCCCACAGAGGACAACTTGTCCTTACCTCTGGGCAGCCTGGCACACATGATCGACTACATGCTGCAGTGCCTGCGCAACGACAGCAGAGTTGCCCACATTTTAACGTGTGCGGACTACTGGGTTGCCACCCTGCTGGATCCCCGGTACAAAGACAATGTGCCCACCTTACTTCCTACACTGGAGCGTGATAGGAAGATGCGCGAGTACAAGCGCACGTTGGTAGACGCGCTACTGAGAGCATTCCCAAATGTCACAGGGGAACCAGTAGAAGCCCAAGGCGAAGGCAGAGGAGGAGCAAGAGGTTGCCAACGCAGCTGTGTCACGGCCAGCTCCTCTGAGGGCAGGGTTAGCATGGCAGTAATGTGGAAAAGTTTTGTCACCATGCCACAGCTAACTGCACCACCACCTGATACGGAACGTGTTAGCAGGAAGCAACATTTCACTAACATGGTGGAACAATACCTGTGCACACCCCTCCACGTACTGACTGATGGTTCGGCCCCATTCAACTTCTGGGTCTCCAAATTGTCCACGTGGCCAGAGCTAGCCTTTTATGCCTTGGAGGTGCTGGCCTGCCCGGCGGCCAGCGTTTTGTCTGAACGTGTATTCAGCACGGCAGGGGGCGTCATTACAGACAAACGCAGCCGCATGTCTACAGCCAATGTGGACAAGCTGACGTTCATAAAAATGAACCAGGCATGGATCCCACAGGACCTGTCCATCCCTTGTGCAGATTAGATATTAACTACCTCCCCTTAATAATATATTGTTCTACTATTTTTAATTTCATTTTACCATTATATTGCGGGGCTCCCCAAAGTTGAATGAACCTCTCCTCTGTCTGGGTGCCGGGGCCTAAATGTGTGACAGTGGCCTGTTCCAGTGGTGGGTGACGTGAAGCCTGATTCTCTGCTATGACATGAAGACAGATTCTGCGCTGACATAAGGCCAGATTCTCTGTTACGGGACCTCTCTCCTCTGCCTGGGTGCCTGGGCCTAAATGTGTGACAGTGGCCTGTTCCAGTGGTGGGTGACGTGAAGCCTGATTCTCTGCTATGACATGAAGACAGATTCTGCGCTGACATAAGGCCAGATTCTCTGTTACGGGACCTCTCTCCTCTGCCTGGGTGCCTGGGCCTAAATATGTGACAGTGGCCTGTTCCAGTGGTGGGTGACGTGAAGCCTGATTCTCTGCTATGACATGAAGACAGATTCTGCGCTGACATAATGCCAGATTCTCTGTTACGGGACCTCTCTCCTCTGCCTGGGTGCCTGGGCCTAAATATGTGACAGTGGCCTGTTCCAGTGGTGGGTGACGTGAAGCCTGATTCTCTGCTATGACATGAAGACAGATTCTGCGCTGACATAAGGCCAGATTCTCTGTTACGGGACCTCTCTCCTCTGCCTGGGTGCCTGGGCCTAAATATGTGACAGTGGCCTGTTCCAGTGGTGGGTGACGTGAAGCCTGATTCTCTGCTATGACATGAAGACAGATTCTACGCTGACATATGGCCAGATTCTCTGTTACGGGACCTCTCTCCTCTGCCTGGGTGCCTGGGCCTAAATGTGTGACAGTGGCCTGTTCCAGTGGTGGGTGACGTGAAGCCTGATTCTCTGCTATGACATGAAGACAGATTCTGCGCTGACATAAGGCCAGATTCTCTGTTACGGGACCTCTCTCCTCTGCCTGAGTGCCTGGGCCTAAATGTGTGACAGTGGCCTGTTCCAGTGGTGGGTGACGTGAAGCCTGATTCTCTGCTATGACATGAAGACAGATTCTGCGCTGACATAAGGCCAGATTCTCTGTTACGGGATCTCTCTCCTCTGCCTGGGTGCCTGGGCCTAAATATGTGACAGTGGCCTGTTCCAGTGGTGGGTGACGTGAAGCCTGATTCTCTGCTATGACATGAAGACAGATTCTGCGCTGACATAAGGCCAGATTCTCTGTTACGGGACCTCTCTCCTCTGCCTGGGTGCCTGGGCCTAAATATGTGACAGTGGCCTGTTCCAGTGGTGGGTGACGTGAAGCCTGATTCTCTGCTATGACATGAAGACAGATTCTGCGCTGACATAATGCCAGATTCTCTGTTACGGGACCTCTCTCCTCTGCCTGGGTGCCTGGGCCTAAATATGTGACAGTGGCCTGTTCCAGTGGTGGGTGACGTGAAGCCTGATTCTCTGCTATGACATGAAGACAGATTCTGCGCTGACATAAGGCCAGATTCTCTGTTACGGGACCTCTCTCCTCTGCCTGGGTGCCTGGGCCTAAATATGTGACAGTGGCCTGTTCCAGTGGTGGGTGACGTGAAGCCTGATTCTCTGCTATGACATGAAGACAGATTCTACGCTGACATATGGCCAGATTCTCTGTTACGGGACCTCTCTCCTCTGCCTGGGTGCCTGGGCCTAAATGTGTGACAGTGGCCTGTTCCAGTGGTGGGTGACGTGAAGCCTGATTCTCTGCTATGACATGAAGACAGATTCTGCGCTGACATAAGGCCAGATTCTCTGTTACGGGACCTCTCTCCTCTGCCTGAGTGCCTGGGCCTAAATGTGTGACAGTGGCCTGTTCCAGTGGTGGGTGACGTGAAGCCTGATTCTCTGCTATGACATGAAGACAGATTCTGCGCTGACATAAGGCCAGATTCTCTGTTACGGGATCTCTCTCCTCTGCCTGGGTGCCTGGGCCTAAATATGTGACAGTGGCCTGTTCCAGTGGTGGGTGACGTGAAGCCTGATTCTCTGCTATGACATGAAGACAGATTCTGCGCTGACATAAGGCCAGATTCTTTGTTACGGGACCTCTCTCCTCTGCCTGGGTGCCTGGGCCTAAATGTGTGACAGTGGCCTGTTCCAGTGGTGGGTGACGTGAAGCCTGATTCTCTGCTATGACATGAAGACAGATTCTGCGCTGACATAAGGCCAGATTCTCTGTTACGGGACCTCTCTCCTCTGCCTGGGTGCCTGGGCCTAAATGTGTGACAGTGGCCTGTTCCAGTGGTGGGTGACGTGAAGCCTGATTCTCTGCTATGACATGAAGACAGATTCTGCGCTGACATAATGCCAGATTCTCTGTTACGGGACCTCTCTCCTCTGCCTGGGTGCCTGGGTCTAAATATGTGACAGTGGCCTGTTCCAGTGGTGGGTGACGTGAAGCCTGATTCTCTGCTATGACATGAAGACAGATTCTGCGCTGACATAAGGCCAGATTCTCTGTTACGGGACCTCTCTCCTCTGCCTGGGTGCCTGGGCCTAAATATGTGACAGTGGCCTGTTCCAGTGGTGGGTGACGTGAAGCCTGATTCTCTGCTATGACATGAAGACAGATTCTGTGCTGACATAAGGCCAGATTCTCTGTTACGGGACCTCTCTCCTCTGCCTGGGTGCCTGGGCCTAAATATGTGACAGTGGCCTGTTCCAGTGGTGGGTGACGTGAAGCCTGATTCTCTGCTATGACATGAAGACAGATTCTACGCTGACATAAGGCCAGATTCTCTGTTACGGGACCTCTCTCCTCTGCCTGGGTGCCTGGGCCTAAATGTGTGACAGTGGCCTGTTCCAGTGGTGGGTGACGTGAAGCCTGATTCTCTGCTATGACATGAAGACAGATTCTGCGCTGACATAAGGCCAGATTCTCTGTTACGGGACCTCTCTCCTCTGCCTGAGTGCCTGGGCCTAAATGTGTGACAGTGGCCTGTTCCAGTGGTGGGTGACGTGAAGCCTGATTCTCTGCTATGATATGAAGACAGATTCTGCGCTGACATAAGGCCAGATTCTCTGTTACGGGACCTCTCTCCTCTGCCTGAGTGCCTGGGTCTAAATGTGTGACAGTGGCCTGTTCCAGTGGTGGGTGACGTGAAGCCTGATTCTCTGCTATGACATGAAGACAGATTCTGCGCTGACATAAGGCCAGATTCTCTGTTACGGGACCGCTCTCCTCTGTCTGGGTGCCGGGGCCTAAATATGTGAAAGTGGCCTCTTCCAGTGGTGGGTGACATGAAGCCAGATTCTCTGCTATGGCATGAAGAGACTGATTCTCTGCTGACATGAAGCCAGATTCTTTGCTATGGCATGAAGAGACTGATTCTCTGCTGACGTGAAGCCAGATTCTCTGCTATGGGACCTCTGTCCAATTGATATTGGGTCATTTTTATTTTTTTAATTTTTATTTTAATTCATTTCCCTATCCACATTTGTTTGCAGGGGATTTACCTACATGTTGCTGCCTTTTGCAGCCCTCTAGCTCTTTCCTGGGCTGTTTTACAGCCTTTTTAGTGCCCAAAAGTTCGGGTCCCCATTGACTTCAATGGGGTTTGGGTTCGGGACGAAGTTCGGTTCGGGTTCGGAACCCGAACATTTCAGGGAAGTTCGGCCGAACTTCTCGAACCCGAACATCCAGGTGTTCGCTCAACTCTACTCATGATAGCTCTTGTTGGAATGGAAAAGAACTGTACAAGAAAGATGGTTTGCATCTTTCTCTCAAGGGAACGAATGTCCTCGGTGAACAGTTCCAAGTACTGTATTTGCTAAGAAGCATTTAAACTAGGAAAGGGGGGCAAAAGAGTGATAATCCAGCAGTCCTACTGCCCCCCGGAACAATGCCAGAAGAGGCCAGTAGCACAAAGGTTAAGAAATGACAAGCTCAGAGTCTTGTCTACAAATGCTCGCAGTCTAGGGAATAAGATCAATGAGCTTGAGGCTATAATGGCATCTGAGAATATAGATGTAGTGGCTGTTACTGAGACGTGGTTCAAGGGGAGTAATGACTGGGATATATCAATACCAGGGTTCTCTCTATACAGGAAAGACAGAGAAGGCAAGAAGGGGGGAGGGGTTACCCTGTATGTGAAAGATAGCATAAAATCGAATTTGATACAAGTTAGCGAGAACAATTTAGAGTCAGTTTGGGTTACCTTGCAGCTTCAGAGTGAAGCCTTATGGACCCCACCCCCTGACGATTAGCAGCCCTAAATTCCAGATTTTGAGGGCAGGTCAGGAATACAGATAGATAGTGCGGGCTTGACTGAACTAGATTTTGTAAATTTAATGGTGGCCCAAACCAATTTATACACCCAACAATTTATTGATCAGAACCCTACATTGGCATACACTAGACCCCTAAGTTAAACCCCAGTAAGTGCAGCAAAGATGATGACGTTTTGGGGACTTGTGCTGCATATGGGCGTTGTAAAAAAAAAAAGAACATTAGACAATATTGGAGTTCAGACCTTTTCTAACAGACCCCAATTTACTGTAAGACCATGACTCGGAGGCGATTTGAGTCAATTAGGAAATTCCTACACTACAACGACAATGCACAGTGCCCACCCCAAAACGACCCAACGGGACGTCCTTGTACTGACCACCATTAACACTAACACCAGCTTCCCTGCTCCTGTACGAGGTACCACAACCACTACCCCAAACTAGTTTGTATCCTGGACTACAACAGGCACATGGGAGGGGTGGATCTTTCAGATCAACTTCTGAAGCCCTACAGTGCCACATGAAAAACAAAAGTGTGGTACAAAAAGCTGGCCTTACACATTAGTACAGATGGCAATGTGCAATGCGTATGTGCTATTTCGATCTTCAGGCCACACAGGAACTTTCCTTCAGTACCAAGAGGTGTTTATCAAGGCCCTAATATTTTAAAGCCAGGCCGGGGAGGGTCCCAGTACTTCTGGAAGTCATTGTGCCCGTGTTATACCAGGGCAATATTTTCCAGGTCAAGTCCCCCAGACAGCAAGGAAGGGAAGGACCCAAAAAAGATGCAGGGTGTGTTCCAAAAGAGGGATAAGGAAAGACACCATTTACCACTGTGAAACCTGCCCTGAAAAACATGGCCTGTGCATGCAGGCGTGTTTTAAAATCTACCATTCATCAATGCAGAATTAATTTAATTTCATCCTTGATGTACCCTGTAGTGTTACCACCTTATATCTCTGGTTTAGTCCGCATAGCATACAGATCCACTTTTCACCAACCACTACATATTCATTTCTGTGAAACACCTGTTAGGTCAAAAGTGCCCTTTCCACCGCTTAAAATGTTTGTACTGTGGTGCTCTTTCCAAAATGGGGTCACTTCTTCGAGTTTTTAATCTCTGGGGACCTCAGGAATTTTTTTAATGCGACACGACACCTAAATTTGCTGTTTGCCTGGTGCTCGCCCATACAGCAGGATACAAGCACATATGGGGTGTTTCCTGAATGGGGAAAAAATGACGAACACATACTGGGGTGCATTTTCTTCTTTAATTCCTTGTTAAAGTGAGAAATTGTGGTCTGTTTGTAATTTTTCTTTTTCACAAATGTGTTCTTTTAAATCCTTATACAAGTGTTTCTGCCTTCTGTGAGACACCTGTTTGCTGAAAAGTACCCTTTCCACCACTTAAAATATTTGTACAGGGGTGCTCTTTCCAAAATGTGGTTGCTTCTTGGGGTTTTCAATATCTGGGGACCTCGGGAATATGTTAAATGCGAAATGGCACTGAAAATCCATGTCTGCCAATTCAGGCCTGTCAGCAAAATCCATATTTTGCTGTTTGCCTGCTATGCGCCCATACAGAAGGCTACAAACACATATGGGGTGTTTCTGAAATGGGAAAAAAAGGGAACACATAGGGGTGCATTTTCTCCTTTAACCCCTTGAGAAAGTGAAAAATTGGGGTCTGCTAGTAATGTTTTTTTCTCACACAAATGTGTGCTTTGAAATCCTTTAACAAGTGTTTCTGCCTTCCGTGAGACACCTGTTTGCTGAAAGTAACCTTTCCACCACTTAAAATGTTTGTACGGGGTTGCTCTTTCCAAAATGTGGTCACTTACTGGGGTTTTTAATCAAGGGGACCTCAGGAATTTTTTAAATGTGACATGGCACCTGTTCATTCAAGCCTGCAAAAACCATATTTTGAACTTTGCATCAAGAGCCCTGCTGTACATACAGCAGGCTACAAGCACATATGGGGTGTTTCCTGAATGAGGAGAAAATGGGGAACAGATACTGGGGTGCATTTTCTTCTTTAACCCCTTGTGAAAGTGACAAATTGTGGTCTGCTTGTAATTTTTCTTTTTCACAAATGTGTTCTTTGAAATCCTTTTACAAGTGTTTCTGCCTTCTGTGAGACAACTGTTTTCTGAAAAGTACCCGTTCCACCACTTAAAAAGTACCCTTTCCACCCCATAATTTATGGGGACCTCAGGAATATTTTAAATGAAACACGGCACCTAAAATCAATGTCTGCCAATTAAGGCCAGCAAAATCCATATTTTGCTGTTTGACTGTAGAGCCCTGCTGTGCGCCTATACATCATTTTTTTTTAGCACACTTGGGGTGTTGCCGTATTCGGGGTGAAATGGGGAACAAAATGTGGGGTGCATTTTGTCATGTTACCCTTCGGGAAAGTGAAAAATGCGGGTGTAAGGCCCCCTGCACACGAACGTGTGCACCCCGTTGCCGTATTGCGGACCGCATTTGCGGATCCGCAATACACGAGTGCCGTTCCGTGGGCATTCCGCATCACGGATGAGGACCCATTCACTTGAATGGGTCCGCAAATCCGGAGATGCGGAATGGTGCGGAACGGAACCCTACGGAAGCACTACGGAGTGCTTCCGTGAGGTTTTGTCCCGTACTTCCGTACCGCAAAAAGATAGAACATGTCCTATCTTTTTGCGATCCGCTGTGGCAGCCCCACGGACTGTGTTCGTGCATTGCGGCCCGCATTTTGCGCAGCACGACCACGGGGGTGCACAGGGGGCCTAAAGCAACTTTTTTGTGAGAAAAATTAAATTTTTCATTTTCACTGCCAAGTTTTTCATAATTCTAGGAAAGACCTTTGAGGTCAAAGTGCTCACTACACAACTTTAAAGATTCCTTGAGGGGTGTAGTTTCCAAAATGGGGTCACTTTTTGGGGGTTTCCACTGTAGGGCCACCTCAGTGTATCTTTATATGCGATATAGCTCCCATTTGCCATTCCAGCTAAATCCGCTCTCCAGAAGCCAAATGGTGCTCCTTCCACTCTGAAGCCTGCTGTGCGCCCATACATCATTTTTGAGCACATATGGGGTGTTTTCATATTCGGGGGAAATGGGGATCAAAATGTGGGGTGCATTTTGTCCTGTTACCCTTTGGGAAAGTGAAAAATGTGGGTATAAAGCAACTTTTTTGTGACTTATTTCTGGCCAGTATAGTACAGAGCCGACGTGCGCGTTCACAGCTCTGTACTATTCTGGCCGGGAAGAAGTCACCGTCGCGCATGCGCGGCAGTGTGCGCGTTCAGGACAGCGAGCGGCCCGGCCGGGAGAAAAGAAGGAGTCTTCTGAGCAAGCGCGACCATCGGGATTCTGGAGAAGAGCGGTGGCCGTAACCAGGGGAGACCGAGTCACAACAATAAGGTAAGTGGGGATGAATTTTATCCTAAACGGTGGCAATTTGTTAATCAAGTATATTTACAAAAATGATCACTGTCAAATCATTAACTGATTTAACAGTGATCATTATGATGGGATAACCCCTTTAATTCTCGTGGGGCACCTAAAGGGTTAACAAAGTTTGTAAAATCAGTTTTGAATAGCTCGAGGGGTGTAGTTTCTAAAATGGGGTGCTTTATGGGTGGTTTCTAATATGTAAGCCTCACAAAGTGACTTCATACCAAACTGCTCCTGGAAAAATTGGGTTTTGGAAATGTTTTTAAAAATTTTAAGATTTGCTTCTAAACTTCTATGCCCTCTAAAGTAAAAAAAAATTATAATAATTATGAAATGTATTTTTAAAATGATCCAAACATGAAGTAGACATATGGAGAATGTAAAGTAATAACTATTTTTGGAGCTATTACTATCTATTATAAAAGTGGAGAAATTGAAATCTGCAAATTTGCTAAATTTTCTAAATTTTTGGTAAGTTTTGTCTTTTTTTATAAATAAAAATAAAATCCTTTGACTTAAATTTACCTCTGTCATGAAATACAATATGTGACGAGAAAACAATGTCAGAACGGCCCGGATAAGTTAAACATTTTAAAGTTATCATAACATAAAAGGACACATGTCAGATTTGCTAAAAATGGCCCGGTCCTTAAGGTAAAAAATGGCAGGGTCCTGAAGGGGTTAAAACAAAGTTTTAAGCAAAGCAACTTTGGATTTAGGATCCGAAGCTTGCTTCGCACATCCCTACAGTATTAGTAATGTCAATGGCTATAGGTAAACACATGGTTGATATGTGACAACAGTCTGTTTAAAGGCTATGGACACCTTTGTGCAAAGAAAAATCAATAACCCCATATCTTACCAAAATGCAGCACATAATAAAATTGCACTTGTTTGTTTACTGGTATCAGCTTTGCTTCACATGCCCTCAGAAATGCTTTTCTATGAGATTCACTCACTGTTTCTCATGCCTCCTCAGCTCTGTGGGTGTTCCTCTTGATTTAACATGCATCAGAACAGCTCAGCTGACCTGCTCCCACATCCTGTTACATAACTGCCCAGCTAGAAGCTACTTCCATACAGATGGCTTGTAATCAGCAGATTTATTTATCACTTTCCATTCTGTAGAAATACATTATTTGTAGACACAATAGACATTTCTGCTGATAACCTTAGTGCAGCGATCTACAGTCAGAACCATGATGTTATAAGCAGGATATAGATCTTATTACTGACAGCTCTCCCATGGTTACTACCTGCACTCTCTTCTGAGTACAGTATTTGTGTGCAGTCCGCACAGTGAGCGGTCACTTTTCCCACACAGATTAGTATAGTGTGATGACACACAATGCTATGTACACATATAAGTACTCAGTGGGGAGATTTATCAAAACTGGTGCAAATGAAAACTGGCTTAGGGTACTTTCACACTAGTGTTAGAAGAATTTGGCTGGCAGTTCCATTGTTGGGCAACAGCAGAGCAGCAGCCCAATGGTTAGCCCCTTCCATACTGAGATCACTAAGGACCACGGCATGGAAGGGGTTATATCTGCAGTTTGAAGCAGACTGTCAGCTGTATGTTACAGCTGACAGTCTGCACTGCTCTGCCATCCTGAAAGGGAAGTGGGGGTAGAGGAGGGAGAGAGACAGTGCACACTCCTATGTGGAGCTGAGAGCAGCCTGCTATGCATAGGAAGCACAGCAGGCTGTAGAACAAAAAGGAAAAAAAGAAAGATAAATACAACCAATTGTAGAAATTATTTTCTCCACTAAATAAATTAGTGTAAACAATTTTTATTTTTTACAAAGGTGTCCATATACAGGGTGGGCCATTTATATGGATATACCTTAAAAAAATGGGAATGGTTGGTGATATTAACTTCCTGTTTGTGGCACATTAGTATATGTGAGGGGGGAAACTTTTCAAGATGGGTGGTGACCATGGCGACCATTTTGAAGTCGGCCATTTTGAATCCAACTTTAGTTTTTTCAATAGGAAGAGGGTCATGTGACACATCAAACTTATTGGGAATTTCACAGGAAAAACAATGGTGTGCTTGACTCCAGGGAGTCTGGATCCACACGTCTACTTAGACTCCATAGGGTTTCCCTGAGGAGTACCAAATGATTTCAAGGCCAGAGATGAAGTCAAGGCAGGATTTGAATCCCTTATTCCCTTAGTGACCATTAACAAGAATGTGGCCTGGATCAATTACATTTACTATAATCAGCAGCGGTTTTTAAACTACACTAGATATGCTATAAAAGGCGTAGCTGAACAACTCGAGGCTACCTCCCAGATGACGTTCCAAAACAGGATTGCTCTAGATATGGTCTTAGCAGAAAAAGGGGGGGGTTGTAAAATGATCCCGAAAACTAGTGTATGTTGTACTTATATCCCAGATGACACCGGTCCCAATGGTAAAGTTACTCTAGCCATTAAAAATCTTGACGATCTAGCAGATGAAATGAAAAGAAATTCAGGGGTCTCAGATCCCTGGGAACGGTACTTTGGATGGATGTCTGAGTGGCAGAAAATGCTGGCTCAGATAGGGGTGACTATCTTGATTATTTTGGTACTTTTTGTGATTATTACACATTGCATACTTCCTTGTTTTCGTAAACTCTCTGACAAGATCACAGATGCCCCCTTGATGACTTACCAAGACATGGCTCCGATACCACTCACACCACCTACTTGTTCACAAACCCCCCCCTCTCCTCATTCATCTCGGGTATCAGGATGTTCTGCCATCCACATCCATGGAAACAACCCCAAGAGAAGATGAAGATGACTTTCCTCCTCCTCCTACTCTGTGAAAAGTGGCTGATAAAATAGGGCAAGAGATAAGAAGTACCACCTGGAGGACATTCTCAGGGATCATTAGGCAGGGTCAGTCATGTCATCAACCAAGAATACAAAAGGGGGGACTGTTATGGAATTATGGAGTGGGATGACATAATGTATTCTTATCCTTGATTCATATCTATCTCTCTGTCCCATCAGCAGCCTCTTGTCTCTCCATCTCTCTCCCCCTGTTGTCTGTCTGTCTGTCTCCCCCTCCTTCTTCTCCCCTACTTCCCCTTTTCCGTATTGCAATTACCAAATAATCATATGCTTGCTTTTTTTTTATACAAGTACATTACGCACATGACGTACATAAGAATAAAGCTTGTATGCAATAGGATAACATAATCTGTGCACTTTTATATCCATATATAGCGAATTGCAGAACTGCAGAACTAAGTACGTGTACTTGAGATACTGGACATTAATATTAAGCCTATCATAAATGCTTATTCGATTATTAGATAACGCCCTGATAAGGGACTATAAAAAAAATTAACTTTCTCAAATAAAACAGAGTATTGTCTCATAACGTCTCATGAGTCAGTTCCTCTCTCTATGTGCACAGATTTGCAATATTGCCTAAGAATAGAATAATTGGAAACAGCTGTCACAAAGTTACTGACATTTGGGTCAGAACCAAACCAGGACCAGGACACCACCGCTATTTGTCTGACACTAACCCACATTGGATAGATCCCTCCAAGACTGTTGGAACAAAAAAATTGATGGTATGGTGTGGTATATGGGGTAAAAAGATAGTGGGGCCATTCTTCATCAATGGAAACCTCAACGCCACTGGATATGCGAAATTGCTACATGATGATGTGTTTCCCTCTTTATGCACTGAAGCTGGCACGTTCCCTGAGTTTTTCCAGCAAGATGGTGCGCCACCACATTATGGTTGTCAGGTCCGAGCATTCCTAGATGAACAGTTTCCTGGAAAGTGGATTGGTCGTCGTGGGCCAGTTGAATGGCCCCCAAGGTCTCCCGATCTGACCCCCTTAGACTTTTATCTTTGGGGTCATCTGAAGGCAATTGTCTATGCTGTGAAGATACGAGATGTGCAGCACCTGAAACTACAGATACTGGAAGCCTGTGCTAGCATTTCTCCTGCGGTGTTGCTATCAGTGTGTGAAGAGTGGGAGAAGAGGGTTGCATTGACAATCCAACACAATGGGCAGCACATTGAGCACATTTTATAAGTTGTCAGAAACTTGTAAATAACTCATGAAACAATAAAGTTACGTTAAAACCAAGCACACCATTGTTTTTCTTGTGAAATTCCCAATAAGTTTGATGTGTCACATGACCCTCTTCCTATTAAAAAAAACAAAAGTTGGATTCAAAATGGCCGACTTCAAAATGGCCGCCATGGTCACCACCCATCTTGAAAAGTTTCCCCCCTCACATATACTAATGTGCCACAAATAGGAAGTTAATATCACCAACCATTCCCATTTTATTAAGGTGTATCCATATAAATGGCCCACCCTGTACTTCAAAAACATACTGCACTGTTCTATTTACTAGGGGCAGGTGCCTGCTAGTGTTATACACACAGTAGTATCAAAAGAAGTATGGCTTGTTCTGTATAAGTGTCCAAAAAATTACCCATTATTAGGGTTAGATGTCTGCCCATGTTAATACACACAATAATATCAGAAAAAGCAATGGTTTGTGGTGCAAATGTTATCTGTTCATGGGGGAATATGATGAGTTTATACACACGCAGTAATATTGGAAAAAGCTATGGCTTGTACTGAACAAGTAATCCATGTATAACTTTTTCAGGAGCAGTAGCAGTACACTATGGAAACTGGCAGACAAGGCAGGAGATGTGCCACTGTGTAGTGGTACAGTAGTAGTGACAGTCACAGTGGCAACAGTGGAGATGTGCCACTGTGTAAGGTAGTAATAGTGGCAGTACGGGGAGTAGTGGCTTAAGCGTTTCAAAATGTTTATACTGCTCTGAAAAACTACTTAATTTATTTATGGAAAAACAAGCTAGATTTTATAATAGAGGAGTGAAGTGCATGCTCAATCGGATTCAGGTCCGGTGATTCACTTGGCCATTGCATAACATTCCACTTCTTTCCCTTAAAAATCTCTTTGGTTGTTTTTGCAGTATGCTTTGGGTCATTGTCCATCTGCACTGTGAAGCGCCATCCAATGAGTTCTGAAGCATTTGGCTTAATATGAGCAGATAATATTGCCCAAAACACTTCAGAATTCATCCTGCTGCTTTTGTCAGCAGTCACATCATCAATAAATACAAAAGAGAACCAGTTTCATTGGCAGCCATACATGCCCACACCATGACACTACCACCACCATGCTTCACTGATGTGGTGGTATGCTTCGGATCATGAGCAGTTCCTATCCTTCTTCATACTCTTCTTTTCCCATCACTCTGGTACAAGTTGATTTTGGTCTCATCTGTCCATAGGATGTTGTTCCAGAACTGTAAAGGCTTTTTTAGATGTCGTTTGGCAAACTCTAATCTGGCCTTCCTGTTTTTGAGGCTCACCAATGGTTTACATCTTGTGGTGAACCCTCTGTATTAACTCTGGTGAAGTCTTCTCTTGATTGTTGACTTTGACACACATACACCTACCTCCTGGAAAGTGTTATTGATCTGGCCAAATGTTGTGAAGGGTGTTTTCTTCACCAGGGAAGGAATTCTTCGGTCATCAACTACAGTTGTTTTCCGTGGTCTTCCAGGTCTTTTGGTGTTGCTGAGCTCACCGGTGCGTTCCTTCTTTTTAAGAATGTTCCAAAGAATGTTTTTGCTATCTCTCTGATGGGTTTGTTTTGTTTTTTCAGCCTAATGATGGCTTGCTTCACTGATAGTGAAAGCTCTTTGGATCTCATCTTGAGAGTTGACAGCAACAGATTTCAAATGCAAATAGCACACTTGAAATGAACTATGGACCTTTTATCTGCTCATTGTAATTGGAATAATGAGAGAATAACACACGCCTGGCCATGTAACAGCTGAGAAGCCAATTGTCCCATTACTTTTGGTTCCTTAACAAGTGGGAGGCACATATGCAAACTGTTGTGATTCCTACACCGTTCACCTGATTTGGATGTAAATACCCTCAAATTAAAGCTGACAGTCTGCAGTTAAAGCACATCTTGTTAGTTTCATTTTAAATCCATTGTGGTGGTGTATAGAGCCAAAAAATTTTGAATTGTGTCGATGTCCCAATATTTATGGACCTGACTGTATATATATATATTAATAATAGTTCAGTGCAATAAAAAATTAAAAGACAATATAAAATTGGTGACAATTCAAGAATAATAATCATAAATAACCTATAGGATATAGATATAATCAATAATTAACCTGGTATTTAAATAATAACAGAAAATAAAATTAACACTTGATTTTTCCCAGCGGACAGATTTTCCTAACAAAATTTAACGGTGCATGATGACTTCATCTCATCATGCATGAGTTTTGTTATAACTCTAGATTACAATCCAAATAAAATTAAGCTTCCACCATGTTATGTAATATACAGTATATCAATTCAATTAGAAAATCTGACTAGAACTACAATCAGTTCTCTGGAGTAGTGATGGACGAACATCTCCCGGGACGGTTCGCGAACGCGATTAAATGCCAAGAAATAATTAGTAGAAGTGCACAAATAGTCCCACAACATGGACAGTGACATACCAGATGTATTATTCAAATTTGCGATCTCTATTCATTTTTTTTTAATGCAAAATGTTGGCAATATAATTTTTGAGTACGCGCATGCGCAAATGCACTATACAGTACCAAAATGCACTATAAAGAAAGTATATTGGTATATAACACCCCGCTTCAATCAGTTTTTTTTGGGGGATTACTGGTATATCACACCAGTAGAAATTATTTGTTCCAATAGCGCTTGTCCCTCTATATACCTGCAGTATCGCAGCAGAACCGCACACAACTGCCGCACAATACAAATGCACTATAATATACTTTCTAACATAGAAAGTATATTATAACATTGTACAAGGAAGGCAATCCATTAGAATAAACATGAAGATAAAACGTAACCTTTAATAATTTTACTATGAGGGTCCATTCACACGTCCGTAAGTGTTTTGCGGATCCGCAAAACATGGACACCGGCAATGTGCATTCCGCAATTTGTGGACCGCACATCGCCGGCACTATAATAGAAAATGCCTAATCTTGTCTGCAATTGTGGACAAGAATAGGACATGTTCTATTTTTTTGCGGAAACAGAAGCACAGATCCGCAAATGCGGATGTGGATCAGCAAATGCGGACAGCACATTCCGGACCCATTGAAAATGAAAGTGTCTGCACCGTTCCGCAAAATTGCGGAACGGATGCAGACCCATTTTGCGGACGTGTGAATGGAAAAGATACCCCATAAAATGAAAATAAATTTAATTATTAAAGTTAAGCAAAAAGCATAGATGTGGTAGGCAATAAAAAGTGCGGATGTGGATCCGCAAATGCGGATGCGGACAGCACATTCCGGACCCATTGAAAATTAATGGGTCTGCACCCGTTCTGCAAAATTGCGGAATGGATGCGGACCTATTTTGCGGATGTGTGAATGGAAAAGATATCCCTCAAAATGAAAATAAATAAAATTATTAAAGTTAAGCAAAAAGCATAGATGTGGTAGGCAATAACAAGTGCTCGGCAGCACCAAATCAGAAACCATATGTCCTACCACAATCCGGGGGTTCCAGTGCAAAAAAACATCCATCCCTAGGCTAGATGATGATGTGGTATTGAAGGACAGGGTGGTCAAAGAACTGTCCCTGATATTGCCCTACAGGGGGGTGCTATTCTGGCCCTAATAGCCTAACCACAGACCACCCGCTCTGATAAGAGCGACCCCGTCCGGAACCTTACCCTATATAAAAATGGCCCTAGTAAGCCCCTAGCCCCTAGGCCCTTGACTTCTAGGTGATCACTAAATAGATTTATGTGTTTTTGACTCATTATAAAAGTATATTATAAGTATATCGCACCCCTCTGTGTATCACACATATCGATAGCACACCTATACTAGTGCTTAAATGACTTTTGTGGCCTTATTAGCTAGCGTTTGGTGTCCCTAACAGCCTGTCCCTGCTCCACACAGCAACCTCTTCCTACACTGGCAATACAGGGAGTGCAGAATTATTAGGCAAGTTGTATTTTTGAGGATTAATTTTATTATTGAACAACAACCATGTTCTCAATGAACCCAAAAAACTCATTAATATCAAAGCTGAATATTTTTGGAAGTAGTTTTTAGTTTGTTTTTAGTTTTAGCTATTTTAGGGGGATATCTGTGTGTGCAGGTGACTATTACTGTGCATAATTATTAGGCAACTTAACAAAAAACAAATATATACCCATTTCAATTATTTATTTTTACCAGTGAAACCAATATAACATCTCAACATTCACAAATATACATTTCTGACATTCAAAAACAAAACAAAAACAAATCAGTGACCAATATAGCCACCTTTCTTTGCAAGGACACTCAAAAGCCTGCCATCCATGGATTCTGTCAGTGTTTTGATCTGTTCACCATCAACATTGCGGGCAGCAGCAACCACAGCCTCCCAGACACTGTTCAGAGAGGTGTACTGTTTTCCCTCCTTGTAAATCTCACATTTGATGATGGACCACAGGTTCTCAATGGGGTTCAGATCAGGTGAACAAGGAGGCCGTGTCATTAGATTTTCTTCTTTTATACCCTTTCTTGCCAGCCACGCTGTGGAGTACTTGGACGCGTGTGATGGAGCATTGTCCTGCATGAAAATCATGTTTTTCTTGAAGGATGCAGACTTCTTCCTGTACCACTGCTTGAAGAAGGTGTCTTCCAGAAACTGGCAGTAGGACTGGGAGTTGAGCTTGACTCCATCCTCAACCCGAAAAGGCCCCACAAGCTCATCTTTGATTATACCAGCCCAAACCAGTACTCCACCTCCACCTTGCTGGCGTCTGAGTCGGACTGGAGCTCTCTGCCCTTTACCAATCCAGCCACGGGCCCATCCATCTGGCCCATCAAGACTCACTCTCATTTCATCAGTCCATAAAACCTTAGAAAAATCAGTCTTGAGATATTTCTTGGCCCAGTCTTGACGTTTCAGCTTGTGTGTCTTGTTCAGTGGTGGTCGTCTTTCAGCCTTTCTTACCTTGGCCATGTCTCTGAGTATTGCACACCTTGTGCTTTTGGGCACTCCAGTGATGTTGCAGCTCTGAAATATGGCCAAACTGGTGGCAAGTGGCATCTTGGCAGCTGCACGCTTGACTTTTCTCAGTTCATGGGCAGTTATTTTGCGCCTTGGTTTTTCCACACGCTTCTTGCGACCCTGTTGACTATTTTGAATGAAACGCTTGATTGTTCGATGATCACGCTTCAGAAGCTTTGCAATTTTAAGAGTGCTGCATCCCTCTGCAAGATATCTCACTATTTTTGACTTTTCTGAGCCTGTCAAGTCCTTCTTTTGACCCATTTTGCCAAAGGAAAGGAAGTTGCCTAATAATTATGCACACCTGATATAGGGTGTTGATGTCATTAGACCACACCCCTTCTCATTACAGAGATGCACATCACCTAATATGCTTAATTGGTAGTAGGCTTTCGAGCCTATACAGCTTGGAGTAAGACAACATGCATAAAGAGGATGATGTGGTCAAAATACTCATTTGCCTAATAATTCTGCACGCAGTGTACACTTAATGTACAATGGCGGCCAGATCAGGTTTATTTATAAGGTAGGGGGTATGTCCATGTGCTGAAATCTCTCAATTGGCTGTCCTGTACCACCTGATAGATGTGTCATTGGTCAAGGTTCTTCACAATGTAAAAGAATATGGCGGGCGCAAATTTCTCCATATGTTTGCATGCTCGGCGAATCGCGAACACGCAAAGTTCGCCGCGAAATGACTGCCGGGCGAACCGCAAGGCCATCTCTACTCTGGAGATCACACAATTGTAGATATATCAATTGTATAGATTTATCTCCCTAGATTGAAAATGACACAATTTATGTGGCAGTTACAATTATCTCCAATCAATCTAGATCCTACAAATAACAATATGGTATATTTGAATATATATATATATATATATATATATATATATATACAGTACAGACCAAAAGTTTGGACACACCTTCTCATTCAAAGAGTTTTCTTTATTTTCATGACTATGAAAATTGTAGATTCACACTGAAGGCATCAAAACTATGAATTAACACATGTGGAATTATATACATAACAAACAAGTGTGAAACAACTGAAAATATGTCATATTCTAGGTTCTTCAAAGTAGCCACCTTTTGCTTTGATTACTGCTTTGCACAGTCTTGGCATTCTCTTGATGAGCTTCAAGAGGTAGTCCCCTGAAATGTTTTTCACTTCACAGGTGGGCCCTGTCAGGTTTAATAAGTGGGATTTCTTGCCTTATAAATGGGGTTGGGACCATCAGTTGCGTTGAGGAGAAGTCAGGTGGATACACAGCTGATAGTCCTACTGAATAGACTGTTAGAATTTGTATTATGGCAAGAAAAAAGCAGCTAAGTAAAGAAAAACGAGTGGCCATCATTACTTTAAGAAATGAAGGTCAGTCAGTCAGCCGAAAAATTGGGAAAACTTTGAAAGTAAGGGCTATTTGACCATGAAGGAGAGTGATGGGGTGCTGCGCCAGATGACCTGGCCTCCACAGTCACTGGACCTGAACCCAATCGAGCTGGTTTGGGGTGAGCTGGACCACAGAGTGAAGGCAAAAGGGCCAACAAGTGCTAAGCATCTCTGGGAACTCCTTCAAGACTGTTGGAAGACCATTTCAGGGGACTACCTCTTGAAGCTCATCAAGAGAATGCCAAGAGTGTGCAAAGCAGTAATCAAAGCAAAAGGTGGCTACTTTGAAGAACCTAGAATATGACATATTTTCAGTTGTTTCACACTTGTTTGTCATGTATATAATTCCACATGTGGTAATTCATAGTTTTGATGCCTTCATAGTCATGAAAATAAAGAAAATTCTTTGAATGAGAAGGTGTGTCCAAACTTTTGGTCTGTACTGTATATATATATATATATATATATATATACACACTGTATATATATATATATATATATATATATATATATATAGCTAATCAGTTGCCTAATATACAGACAAAATGTATACTATATCAGAGAATATGTCTGGAAGAAATCAGTGTCAAGGTTCAAATGTGAAGCAAGATTAGATCCAATTTTCCTTCTGATCTCTCCTCTCTCTTGTGTGTCTTTGTCGTCTTGTTGTGGCTTTCCTGGATTAATCTGATGGATCCCCCTTGCTGGCTCCTGCTAACTTTTATCCCCCCCTGGAAGGTGGGCCTGGTTTGGTTTTTCACGTGGCTAATGAGATTATAGTGCATCACTTTGCCACTTATCTCTTACTCACCACCACCACCACCACAAGGGGACACTAGTGTTATATGTAACAGTTTGTGCAATTACACTTAATTCTTCTATTTTCTTTTAATTTGACAAAAAGATAACCATTGACCAAAGTCTTAGCCAGAGCTTTAAATAAGATAAGAAAGACACTGATGTAATTAACCCGTCAGACATCTTGTCTGCTATAAAATATACGAGTTTTAAACAAACTCTCCCTAGATACTTGCTTGATTTTTTTATCTACACATTCTTGACCTGAGGTATTTAACTTGAACCATGATTCTTTCACAATTAACAAGATACATTGGATATATGAACTATAGGATTATAAAGATGAAAGAATTCCAGCACCTGTAATATTTGAGTGACAATTTCTTTATTCCAGCAGTGGATAATAAAACATCGATGGCAAAATCTTCACACATCTAGTTGAAGTCAGTTACAGTCAATGCATTTCGAACAAGTAAATGCTCTTACTCATGACTGGCCTGATATCTGCAATGCTCCACTTCTTTTTGAGCTTTGTGATTCACCATCCCCCATTTGCTGGGCGGGTGGTCAAGTTCAGGTGTAGACAATAGAGTGGGTAATTACAGGTAGAATGGCCGTCTGTTTTAACCTCTAATGCAAAAAACGTATGGTACATGTTAAAAAATAACATACAATATGGTTTTGCCTAGATTAAGTAAATATTTTAGCTGACACTGTGTTTCAACAAATATTACTTTTCTATGTTCAGTGAAAACAGCAGTGTTTGAACTGTCATCAATGGCAAATCAACCTCATGTATAATACAGTTTAAAACAAACATATAGATGCATGGCTATAGCTTATATAGGTTAGAGGGGTTTCTTCTCAGTAAATATACATTAAATCTTTCCTTAGATTTAGTTCCATGGAATATCTTGTATTTAATTTCAAGATCCAGAAGGCTTTATCTTTGAAGAGTAAATTTTTTCAGATCTCCTCCCCTTTGTGGGAGAAAAACACGTTCAATTGCATATGCAGAAAAGGTATGCAGGCTTTTGTTGTGGGAAGTAATAAAATGTTTTGCAGCATTCGATACATTCACATATGCGCTGTTTGTGATATAATTTAAATGTTCCAATAATCTTGATTTAAATTTTAAAGTTGTACAACCTACATACAGAAGTCTGCATTCCACACATTCGATCACATAAAAAGTTGCAATTAATGTACGATTTAATGGGAAAACTCAAAAAGTCTTTAGAGGAGGACATAACCGCAGGCTCTAAAGGGATGACTACCGCATCGTGTGAATCCGGTGTATTTCAACCAGGTTTGTTTGCGTTTTGATTTAGATCAGGAAGTGAAGAGAGAGGGAGACAGTGAGGTCGCAAGAGATGGAGGTAGTCTTGAGACCACCCTGTGTCCATCTCTCAACAATTGATATTATGCTGGATCTTCGAACAACAAAGAAATACACTTTGAAATGGATTCTCGAATTTGATAAAACTGGTTGCTACAGTCCTGATCAAAAGTTTAAGACCACTTGAAAAATGGCAAAAAATCATATTTAGCATGGCTGGATGTTAACAAGATTACAAGTAGAGCTTCAACATGCAACAAGAAGAAATGGGAGTGAGACAAAACATTTTTTAAGCATTCAATTTATTGAAAACAACGAATAAACTGAAACAGGCTGTTTTTCAGCTGATCAAAAGTTTAGGACCACACCTCAAAAAAAAACAACTAAACCCCCCAAATAAAAAGAAATCCAACTTCCAAACGTGAACTCAGTAATGAGTAGCTCTGCCGTTATTGTTTATCACTTCCAAAATTCGTTTCGGCATGCTTGATGAAAGCGTTTCCATGAGGTGAGTGGGAACATTTCTCCAAGTGGTGAAGACAGCGGCACGAAAGCCATCTACTGTCTGGAACTGTTGTCCATTTTTGTAAACTTCCCTTGCCATCCATCCCCAAAGGATCTCAATTAGATTTAGATCAGGGGAACACGCAGGATGGGCCAAAAGAGTGATGGTATTCTTTTGGAAGAAGTCCATTGTCCTGCGGGCATTGTGTACTGTAGCATTGTCCTGTTGAAAAACCCAGTCGTTACCACACAGACGAGGGTCCTCAGTCATGAGGAATGCTCTCTGCAACATCTGGACATAGCTAGCGGCCATTTGACACCCCTGCACTTCCTGAAGCTCCATTGTTCCACTGAAGGAAAAAGCACCCCAGACCATTATGGCGCCCCCTCCACTGTGGCGCATAGAAAACATCTCAGGTGGGATATGCTTGTCATACCAGTAACGTTGGAAACCATCAGGACTATCAAGGTAAAAAAAATTCTTATCAGAGAATAAAACTTTATCCACCTTTGAATGTCCCATATTTGGTGCTCTCTTGCAAAGTCCAAACGAGCAGTTCTGTGGCGTTCAAGGAGACAAGGTCTTTGAAGAAGTTTTTTGTTTTTGAAGCCCTTCAGTCTCAGATGCCGTCTGATGGTTATGGGGCTGCAGTCAGCACCAGTAAAGGCCTTAATTTGGATCGAGGATCGTCCAGTGTCTTGACGGACAGCCAATTGGATCCTCCGGCTCAGTGCTGATGAAATTTTTTTGGGTCTTCCACTTGACTTTTTTGTTCCATAACCCTCAGGATCATTTAAGAAATTCCAAATAACTGTCTTACTGCGTCCCACCTCAGCAGCGATGGCGCGCTGTGAGAGACCCTGCTTATGCAGTTCAACAACCCGACCAAGTTCAAAAAGGGAGAGTTTTTTTGCCTTTGCCATCACAACATGTGACTACCTGACAGAAAATGACAATAAATCCACATCTTTGCACAGATTTGGCCTTTTAAAGGCATGTGGTCCTAAAATTTGGATCAGCTGAAAAACAGCCTGTTTCAGTTTAATCATTATTTTCAATTAATTGAATGCTCAAAAAATGTTTTGTCTCACTCTCATTTCTTCTTGTTGCATGTTGAAGCTCTACTTGGAACCTTGTTAAGATCCAACAATGTAAAATATTATTTTTTGCCATTTTTCAAGTTGTCTTAAAGTTTTGATCAGGACTGTATGTGTAAGTACTAGAGTTGGTAGTTGTTTAAAAAATTTTAATCTATTATTGGATTTAATGTTTCCAAACAACAGATCCCTATGTTTTTCTCTTTGTGCTATTCCCTGCACCCGTTCTATCATTCACATAGGATGATTGCCATTGATGACAGTTCAGACACTGCGGTTTTCACTGAACATAGAAAAGTAATATTTGTTGACACTGTGTTAGCTAAAATATTTACCTAATCCAGGCAAAACCATATTGTATGTTCTTTTTTAACATGTACCATACATTTTTTGCATTAGAGATTAAAACAGACGGACATTCTACCTGCAATTACCCACTCTATTGTCTACACCTGAACTTGACCACCCGCCCAGCAAATGGGGGGTGGTGAATCACAAAGCTCATAAAGAAGTAGAGCATTGCAGATATCAGGCCAGTCATGAGTAAGAACATTTACTTGTTCGAAACGTGTTGACTGTAACTGACTGTAACTGGATGTGTGAAGATTTTGCCATCAATGTTTTATTATCCACTGCTGGAATAAAGAAATTGTCACTGAAATATTACAGGTTCTGTAATTCTTTCATCTTTATAATCACTGAGGTCTTACCTACAGTACAGACCAAAAGTTTGGACACACCTTCTCATTCAAATAGTTTTCTTTATTTTCATGACTATGAAGGCATCAAAACTATGAATTAACACATGTGGAATTATATACATAACAAACAAGTGTGAAACAACTGAAAATATGTCATATTATAGGTTCTTCAAAGTAGCCACCTTTTGGTTTGATTACTGCTTTGCACACTCTTGGCATTCTCTTGATGAGCTTCAAGAGGTAATCCCCTGAAATGGTCTTCCAACAGTCTTGAAGGAGTTCCCAGATATGCTTAGCACTTGTTGGCCCTTTTGCCTTTCACTCTGCGGTCCAGCTCACCCCAAACCATCTCGATTGGGTTCAGGTCCGGTGACTGTGGAGGCCAGGTCATCTGGCGCAGCACCCCATCACTCTCCTTCATGGTCAAATAGCCCTTACTTTCAAAGTTTTCCCAATTTTTCGGCTGACTGACTGACCTTCATTTCTTAAAGTAATGATGGCCACTCATTTTTCTTTACTTAGCTGCTTTTCTCTTGCCATAATACTAATTCTAACAGTCTATTCAGTAGGACTTTCAGCTGTGTATCCACCTGACTTCTCCTCAACGCAACTGATGATCCCAACCCCAATTATAAGGGAATAAATCCCACTTATTAAACCTGAGAGGGCACACCTGTGAAGTGAAAACCATTTCAGGGGACTACCTCTTGAAGCTCATCAAGAGAATGCCAAGAGTGTGCAAAGCAGTAATCAAAGCAAAAGGTGGCTACTTTGAAGAACCTAGAATATGACATATTTTCAGTTGTTTCACACTTGTTTGTTATGTATATAATTCCACATGTGGTAATTCATAGTTTTAATGCCTTCAGTGTGAATCTACAATTTTCATAGTCATGAAAATAAAGAAAACTCTTTAAATGAGAAGGTGTGTCCAAACTTTTGGTCTGTACTGTACATTTCCGTGCACTAAGGTTGGACTATCCGGATTTCAAAGCGGGTGAGCTGGATTTTCCTATTTTCTACATTACCTGAAGTTTTTATCCGTGTCTCCCTGCATATCCACACACGAGGAGTGTTTTCTACCAGTGATAGTGGACAGTTGGCTAAGGCTTCATATCTTTGTTACACACCATAAGTCATATTCATGACTAATGTGTCGATACCAGACCGTAAAACCGTAAAACCAAAGCAGAACATGCAACACACAAATACAAAATATTCTATCCATGGACAGTACTGTATTACAACTTCAAAAATTGATGTCGCAAGAAATTTAATTGTGGTGGGAACATACTACGTTGCTAAAATACTTAGAAAAAAATATGATCCCTAGAGGATTAAGAATCAAAAAAATCCCAACCACTATTTTTTCTGAACCATTTGTCAAATCATGGAATGACATTTTAAGTGTTTGCTCTACAAAGCTGATGTCTTTAATCGTCGAATACGAAGGGGAAAAACTTTCTTCTCTACAGAGATTGAACAATGCAAAAGAAATCTCACACAATATGAATCTCTTCCTAAATATGCAGAAGCACAATAAAAAATTTCTGCTTCCATCCAAGTATTAGAGGGGAGCATCATGGAAACCAAGCACAAAAAATTCAAACAGGATCTGTACGACTACGATAAAAATCAAGTTTTTGAATGGGGAGGAAGAGACAATCCTTATCAAAACACCTAAATCTATATATTAAAAAAAAAGATATAAAAACTACAGGAAGAATTCTTTAGTCAGCTTTGCATCTTCAGAAGTGGATTTCTCAGATATTAGTGCAGAGACTCAAACGTTGGAAAAACCCAGGACTGATTTCAGAGATATTGTTTCCAACACACAGTCCTCATATTATAAAAAATTAAAAAGTATTCCCAATACACCCATGAAAACAAAAAATGGGGGAAGGAAACATACCAACAAGGAAAAAATCACACAACATGGCCACCCGCCCGCAAAAGAAATAATAGGGGGAGTGGAATCCAATGATACTATTGATGTTGTAAATTTGTCTGAAATTGTATTAACCAAGTATTAACATGAAGTTCTGTCTTTGGGCTTAAATTTTGTTCAATCTACTGACTTTGATATGTTCTCCACCCTCATTGATATTAATAAATTTGTTAGAAATCTAACGGTAAAAAAACATTTTTCGGAGGTGGAGAACAACTCGGACTCAGAATATCCTCCTTTGCCAGAAAGTAATTGCAATAATCTATATTCAGGTTTAACAAATATCTCTCATGACATTAAATGAGTTGCAGTCAGTCCCCGATAATGGAACTCTGGATTGTGCGCCACAAAAGTTCTGTGTCGCCAATCCACAGTTCTATCCCAAACAGTCACGTACTGTGGGTATGGACACCTTTCAAGAGGTAATGGAGAAGGAATTGTCATTTATTAATGAACATAAGGACAGTAAATACAAGTGAACTTATCTAACCAAATAACATACAGTCGTGGCCAAAAGTTTTGAGAATGACACAAATATTAGTTTTCACAAAGTTTGCTGCTAAACTGCTTCTAGATCTTTGTTTCATTTGTTTCTGTGATGTAGTGAAATATAATTACACGCACTTCATACGTTTCAAAGGCTTTTATCGACAATTACATGACATTTATGCAAAGAGTCAGTATTTGCAGTGTTGGCCCTTCTTTTTCAGGACCTCTGCAATTCGACTGGGCATGCTCTCAATCAACTTCTGGGCCAATTCCTGACTGATAGCAACCCATTCTTTCATAAGTTAGTCAGAATTAGTGGGTTTTTGTTTGTCCACCCGCCTCTTGAGGATTGACCACAAGTTCTCAATGGGATTAAGATCTGGGGAGTTTCCAGGCCATGGACCAAAAATGTCAACGTTTTGGTCCCGAGCCACTTAGTTATCACTTTTGCCTTATGGCACTATGCTCCATCATGCTGGAAAATGCATTGTTCTTCACCAAACTGTTGTTGGATTGTTGGAAGAAGTTGCTGTTGGAGGGTGTTTTGGTACCATTCTTTATTCATGGCTGTGTTTTTGGGCAAAATTGTGAGTGAGCCCACTCCCTTGGATGAGAAGCAACCCCACACATGACTGGTCTCAGGATGCTTTACTGTTGGCATGACACAGGACTGATGGTAGCGCTCACCTTTTCTTCTCCGGACAATCCTTTTTCCAGATGCCCCAAATAATTGGAAAGAGGCTTCATCAGAGAATATGACTTTTCCCCAGTCCTCAGCAGTCCATTCACCATACTTTCTGCAGAAGATCAATCTGTCCCTGATGTTTTTTTTGGAGAGAAGTGGCTTCTTTGCTGCCCTTCTTGACACCAGGCCATCTTCCAAAAGTCTTCGCCTCACTGTGCGTGCAAATGCGCTCACACCTGCCTGCTGCCATTCCGGAGCAAGCTCTGCACTGGTGGCCCTCCGATCCCGCAGCTGAATCCTCTTTAGGAGACGATCCTGGCGCTTGCTGGACTTTCTTGGATGCCCTGAAGCCTTCTTAACAAGAATTGAATCTCTTTCCTTGAAGTTCTTGATGATCCTATAAATTGTTGATTGAGGTGCAATCTTAGTAGCCACAATATCCTTGCCTGTGAAGCCATTTTTATGCAACGCAATGATGGCTGCACGCGTTTCTTTGCAGGTCACCATGGTAACAATGGAAGAACAATGATTTCAAGCATCACCCTCCTTTTAGCATGTCAAGTCTGCCATTTTAACCCAATCAGCCTGACATAATGATCTCCAGCCTTGTGCTCGTCAACATTCTCACCTGAGTTAACAAGACGATTACTGAAATTATCTCAGCAGGTCCTTTAATGACAGCAATGAAATGCAGAGCAAAGTTTTTTTGGGGATTAAGTTAATTTTCATGGCAAAGAAGGACTATGCAATTCATCTGATCACTCTTCATAACACTCTGGAGTTTATGCAAATTGCTATTATAAAAACTTAAGCAGCAACTTTTCCAATTTCCAATATTTATGTAATTCTCAAAACTTTTGGCCACGACTGTAGATTGGCTCTCCAAGAATTGAAAGATACCCACAGTAACGTGATCAAAATGGCTGACAAGGGTGGTGGTTCTTGATAGAAATGTATATGAAAGTCAAATGTTGGATATTATAATGGATTCCTTCACATACAAAAAGTTAAAATCGAATCCCATTGAATTATATATAAAAGAATATTCGGATATCATATGTAAAGGTAGGGATTCAGGGTATTTCTCATATAAGGAATACTCCTATTTGGATGTGGAGGCTTCCATTACACCCATTATCCATGCCTTACCAAAGATCCACAAAGGCATGAATCCACCACCGCTCCGCCCAATTGTCTCAGGAATCTGCTCATTGAACGAAAGATTGTGCCAGTGGTTGGATTCTATCCTACAACCCCTAGTCAAACGCACTCCGGGGTACATTAGGACACTAGTGATGTTTTAAAAAAAAAAATTGATCAATAATGGTGTCTCAACTACAATTGGCTCACTGCTGATGTAGTGAGCTTATATCCTTCAATTCCACATCATACTGCACTCTTGGCATTAAAATTCCATCTACACAAATATAGCCATCATACCGATGAATACATTCAATATATACTGGAAGTCACGCAATGTTTGTTGGTGCATAATTACTTTTGCTTTAATGATTTGTATTATTTACAAATACGAGGAGTTTCTATGGGGGCAACATTTTCCCCTTCCCTGGCCAACATCACAATGTCATATTGGAGGAACGCTATATATTCAGTACAGATAATCCTTATTTAGAGGATATCCAGTGGTATGGCAGATACATCGATGACCTGCTCATGATCTGGGCTGGCGATGTATCTACCATATCCTTATTTGAAGCCTAGCTCAACAGCAATTCCTATAGTCTCCGCTTTGTATGTTCGCATGATGCGGTTTCGATCAATTTTCTAGATCAAACCTTGACAGGTATTAAAGGGGAGATGGTCCAAACCAAAACATACCGCAAACCAACAACAGGTAATACTATCCTTAGGGCGGACAGCCATCACCCCATACATACAATCAAGGCCATTCCCGTTGGCAAATTTATTTGCGAAGACAAAATTGCAGTGATGACACATTCTTTAACTATGAGAGTAAAGTCATCACTGCACGCCTTACATCCAGGGGTTATCCTATTTGGATGATACAACGGGTGCAGGGAATTGCACAAAGAGAAAAACGTAGGAATCTGTTGTTTGGAAACATTAAATCCAATAATAGATTCAAAATTTTTTAACAATTACTAACTCTAGTACTTACATATAGCAACCAGTTTCATCAAATTCGAGAATCCATTTCAAAGTGTATTTCTTTGTTGTTCGAAGATCCAGCATTATATCAATTGTTGAGAGATAGACACAGGGTGGTCTCAAGACGACCTCCGTCTCTTGCGACCTCACTGTCTCTCTCTATCTTCACTTCCCTATTTAAATCAAAACGCAAACAGACCTGGTTGAAATACAACAGATTCACACGATGCGGTAGTCATCCCTGTAGAGCCTGCGGTTATGTCCTCCCTCGAAAGACTTTTCGAGACTCCTTGGACAATAACAGTTTTCCCATTAAATCGTACATTAATTGCAACTCCACTGGAGTGGTTTATGTGATTGAATGTGTGGAATGCAGACTTCTTTATGTAGGTTGTACAACTCGAAAATTTATATTGAGATTATTGGAACATTTAAATTATATCACAAACAGCGCATATGTGAATATATCGAATGCTGCGAAATGTTTTATTACTTCCCACAACAGAAGCCTGCATACCTTTTCTGCATATGCAATTAAACGTGTTTTTCTCCCACAAAGGGGAGGAGATCTGAAAAAATTAACTCTTCAAAGAGAAGCCTTCTGGATCTTGAAAATAAATACAAGATATCCCATGGGACTAAATCTAAGGAAAGATTTAATGTATATTTACTGAGAAAAAAAACCTCTAACCTATATAAGTTATAGCCATGCATCTATATGTTTTTTTTTATTCGTATTATACATGAGGTTGATTTGCCATTGATGACAGTTCAGACACTGAATACATAGAAAAGTAATATTTGTTGACACCGTGTTAGCTAAAATATTTACTTAATCCAGGCAAAACCATATTGTATGTTCTTTTTAACATGTACCATACGTTTTTTGCATTAGAGGTTAAAACAGATGACCATTCTACCTGCAATTACCCACTCTATTGTCTACACCTGAACTTGACCACCCGTCCAGCAAATGGGGGATGGTGAATCACAAAGCTCATAAAGAAGTAGAGCATTGCAGATAGCAGGCCAGTCATGAGTAAGAACATTTACTTGTTTGAAACGCGTTGACTGTAACTGACTGTAACTGGATGTGTGAAGATTTTGCCATCAATGTTTTATTATCCACTGCTGGAATAAAGAAATCGTCACTCAAATATTACAGGTGCTGGAATTCTTTCATCTTTATAATCAATGAGGTCTTACCTACTGTACATTTCCGTGCACTAAGGGTGGATTATCCGGATTTTAAAGCGGGTGAGCTGGATTTTCCTATTTTCTACTACAGGATTATACTTGACTTCAGTTTCCTAAAATATCAACATATAGGATAAATTATATAATATCACTCATATTATGGTTACTATAATTATACAACGAATAGTATTAAAATTATATTCCTTCTATTTATTAAAAAAAAATAATCTTTAGACATTTCATTTCTGTTATCTCTCTAAAGTCATGACACATGTTAATGGTATCTGTCTGACTCCCCCCCAATTTACGATCTGAGATTGTTTATAAAAAGATTCTTGTGTTTCTTTCCTCTTTTCTGTCTGGGAGAATCAACTTACTTTGACTTCAAAAGCATTCAGACAATATGGCTACCATCATATTCATATACAAATCAGTAATGTGATTTAAATAGGCCTTTACAATATTGATCCCTTTTCTGTTCAATATATCTGACAAGCGACAGTAGCAATACAATATAGAGCATGATAGACAGGCAGAAGCAGTAGTAGAATCATTGGGCCAGTGATAAATAGCCACTGTCAGCAATGCAGATCAATTCATTTGCATCAACTGGAAGTGTGTGAAAATTCTTACTGATCCATGCTTTATTCTTTTTTACAAATGTCATTTTTTTTTACACTTTTGCAGGACAGAATGTGCAATAGGACACCATCTGTAGCAAAAATATATGTTATGATGTTGCAAAATTGAATCAACTTTGCAAGAGCTTTTTGGGGGGGAAAAAGTATAATTGTGTCCAGTGCAACAATGATGCTTAAAAAAATCAACAGCCAGTACATATGATTTTATTTTAGATATGAACTTGCTGCCAGCTGGCTCCTGCACATTAGAAAAAGTACTGTAGCTTTAAATAGAAATGCAAGCACAGGATTGTCAATGACCGGCTGCAGCAAAGTAACACACGGTACAATTATTGACATTTGTCTTATCCCTAACTAAATTAATGAAATCGATCTATCTAACTAAATCCTTAAATCATTTCTTATAAGACCATGAACTTGCTTTATGTGTGGCAGAGACGTTCTTCCTGTTCAATGTACAAGCTCACAATTACATATTGTCTTTGTTTGGGCTTATAGTGCATATGACACATCTATATACATCTCGTATATCATGAACAAGTCATCCAGCCATGATCTCCTATTCAGGGTTGGACTGGCCTATTAGAGTACCAAGAGATTCTTCGTTGGGAAATTCTAAATGAATTAGATTTATTTGGAATTGATTTACTGATCTCTAGTAGTAATTCATTTCCAGTACTCAAAAGGAGAATGTGTGAGGGGATAATGGTCTATACAATGCAGGCTGTCTTTGAAAAGTGACAGATATTCTTTATCTATATCACTGTCAGAAATGTGGACTCGAATGCTGTAACTTTTACAATGATTGACACTGTGGTTGCTATGACATAGGGAATACTGTGGTTGTTACTATTATGTGGAGGGTTCATTGAAGATGTGATTTACTTTTATGTACTTAATTTTATATACTTTATTGTAGCTGCCTTTTTATCCAAGCACCATGCTTGCTAAATGTTTTATAATATTTTATATATATTTCATATGTTTATCCCTGCTTGTTATTAGCATGTGATGGGTGAGTAGAACTTGACATGTTGAATATGAAATTTAATGTACAGTATAGTATACATTGATTCTTAGCACATTAGGTAAACAGTGGAAAAAAATTTAATTGTTCTGTAATATCACATTGAGACATATTACACTCAAGTGTAGATCTGTAGTAAAAGCTATCGCTGATATTAGAGATAAGAGGATCAATTCTATTCAGGGGCGCATGTGTGTTAAAAGCCCTTTACATGGGCCGAGAATCCTAAAGATTATAGCTAACGAGCTTTCATACGCACTCTCGTTAGCAAATATCTGGCAGTGTTAATAAACCACTGCTCGTTCATTGGGTAATCTGATGCCTATAGCAAATCGTGCTGTGTAAACACGATCTGCTGCAGGCAAACAAGTCAGTATGGGGAGGACTAATGGCATTAGCGACCGCTCCTCCCCATACTGTGGTGGAGATTGCTGCATGTAAATGCAGCAGTCTCCTCCGCCAGCGAGCAGCAGATTGTAGGGAATCTGCTGTTCTGTCATCCCATGTAAAGGGATTTGAAATTCAGAATACAGCAAGTTTAGGGTGGGAGAGGTTATTTTACAGTGAAGAGAAGACAATAACTAGTGTCTGCTTCGCTAAGCTAAAAGCTGACATGTAGGACTCTTAGCTCAGAGAAGCAGGCAGAGGCAGGAGCCCGCTCTGCTCAGCTAATCCTGACATAGCACATGGTTACAGGGTACCCATGTGCTAAGCCAGGAGTTAGTAAACTTCCGGGGGGCATGGTCAGGAGCAGCAATATGTGCTCCTGCCCGTACTCACTGCACTGCGGCCCCATTAATAAAATATGTTCTCCATATTCCGTACACAGGTGAACAGTGAAGTAGAAGTAGTGGACAGAGAAATAGATTTTAAGCACACACAGTGAAACGTGCACTTTAGGGAGACAAAAATGGAATAAAATTACAAAATACATTAATAAACTATATTACAAAACTATTATTAGGGCATTGGGGACACGTTCACAAAAAAATTATACAAAAGTTTAGTTACTCTTTAATAATTAATTATTAAAATGAATTACTCCAGCTCCCCAGTCTTCATAAAATAATTCACAATCACAGTTAGGCTGCCTCAGGGAGGCTATCAGACATTTTACTGGGTTCTACTTCATAGTTATATGTATCGCAACTACAGTGGACTCAAATTCACCATTTTGTTAATTTATTAAAGTTAAATAGAAAATGTAATCATTTCATCAGAGCGTACCTGCAACCTGACATATTATTTTGTGCTTCATTGTGGACTTTGTGCAGTTGTTAATTTTTTGTTAAAAACATCTTTCGTAGTTAATTACAAAGATTCATCATTTCATCAGAGTGTTTCTGTAGCTTGATGTGTTTTTGTGCATTAAAGCAGTGTTTCCCAACCAGCGTTCCTCCAGCTGTTGCAAAACTACAACTCCCAGGCATGCTGGGAGTTGTAGTTTTGCAACAGCTGGAGGCACACTGGTTGGGAAACACTGCATTAAAGTGTACTCTATCCAACTGACCATTGTTTGCTAAAAATATTTTCAATAAATTGAATATATATATATATATATATTTAACCCTTTCGCTACCAGCGGCATACATGTACGGCTCTGGTAGCGCTGTGCAAGCATGATGCCCGCTCGCGCGTGCAGTGGGCGTCATGGCGGCAAGTCTCTGCTGTTTCAAACATAAGAGACCTGCGGCTAATTACCGCAACCGGCAATAATGCTAATTGCGGTAATTAAATGCTTTAGATGCCGTGATCAAATGAGATCACGGCAACTGAATGTGCAAAACCCCGGAAGCTCACGCTTCTGGGCTTAGTACTGAAGCTCCGTGGGGCCAATCGGGACTTCAGTACATGCAATAAATGTGCTGAGTCTCTATGAAGAAATTCAGAGCATTAATTCTGCAATTCTTATTTTGGCCACCAGATGGCAGGCCAACATAAGAAATTAGCAAAATGCTAAGAAATTGTCATTTTTTACATCCCTTATAGGTAAAAATTTAAAATTAAAAGGCAGCATTTATAAGGTCATTTATGAGCCTTAAAATTATGATAATTTATTTTTAAAAAGTTACAAAATATATAAAAATAAATAAAATATAAAAGTTTAAATCACCCCCCTTTCCATATAATAAAAAAAAAAAAAAAAACAATAAATATAAACATCATGGGTATCACTGCAACCAAAAACTCCCATAATATAAAAAAATAAATCCAATATGGTGAATGGCGTAACGGAAAAAAGGATCAAAATGACCAATTTGCCATTTTTTCATTGCTTCTCTTACCCAATTTTTTTAAAATTAAATGTGATCCAAAAGTCATGCACACTCCAAAATATCAATAAAAACTATGACTTTTCCCGCAAAAAATTAGCCCTTAAACAGCTCTGTAGTCATAAGTATAAAAAAGTTATGGGGGTCAGAATATGGTGATGTAAAAAAAAAAAAAAAAACAAAGTTTTAATTTATTTTTACACTATTTACACATAAAAAAAAACTATACATATAGTGCATTATTGTAATCGTACTTGAAGGGTTAAATAAAGAAAGCCATATGCTATGTAGAGGAGTTTTATAAAGAAATGCTATTTGATCTGTACCAAGGACATCAGTCAAGTATGTTTGCAATAGTCTATATAGGGAATTGTTTGTACTCAGCAACCTTGTCTATGTAAACCACACCTGTTAATGATTGTTAGAATGAATGCATATAAGACTGACAGAACACAGATGAAATTAGAGTTATTTGTAGTGACACTAGAAGCGTGTATCTGTGTCTCTTTGAAATATACTCTCCGGACATCCGAAGGGAAAGCAGGGTGCAGAAGAAAGACCCTTTCAGCTGGGGGCTCGAGTCCGGGATAGAACATACAGGAATTTGGTAAGTATGAAAAATCCCTGCCTTCAGGATTGGGAGATTTCGATGCTTTCCGAAAATTCACTGTTTCTATTTTGAATCCACTTCAGATACACTGAAAGGAATTAGTATCTATCTTTAGGCAAGATAGAATAGTGGCCAAGTCTAAAAGATAAATTCTTTTGGTAAGAATTTAATAGCGCAATCCTTTCGGTAAGGATTAATCTATCTTTTGGCAAGGTAGACTTTTATATAGACTAATGGCAGATAGAGCAATCCTTTTGGGAAGGATTTAGAAAACAGGAATTCTTTTGGCAAGAATTCAAATAGTGTCTGCACCCCGGTCTCTCTTGTCACCCCATGTCTACCGCTTCTGATCTGTCGCTTTCTTGTGCTCTCTGTTATGTTATGATGTTATAAAACATTAAGTAATTTTATTTTATGCTGAAGGTAAGCAGCCAATGATATTGTAAAAAATGTATTGTGTTTGTCCTGGAAAACCGTAAGACCCCCTTCCACTCTGGCGAGGGGAAACCCGCTAACCCAGAAACTGGTGAAAGCAAGTGATGGTTTTTAAGGGATAATACTAATAGGCAGTTGAGAAGGAAGTTAAGCACAGACATAAGTCCTCTACCCAGTTGACAGGACTTGTCAGAGCATTCACGGTTCAATACAGCCAGTCCTGGAAAGAGTTCTGCACTGCTTCCGTCTCAATTAAATTATAAAAAAATGGGTGCAAAGCAAGGAAAAGTCTCTCCACCCCCTCCGCATGTGGGAAAAACATGTAAGGATTATGTATCCCGGGTCTGTGGGACTAATCATTATTTAGTTACTCCCTGGGTGGATAATATGGCAGGATGGACAGAGGGGATGAAGAGTATAAATCTGTTCCCTTGGGAAGGGGCTAATGACACCTTCCATATGGACATGGTAAAAGGGTTATGTTTGGGTGACATTGAAGCTTACCCATATTATGGTCCAGACCCTCAGTGGGACATGCAGTATATGAAGTTGGGAGGGGAAAATTGGCTTACTTATGCACCATATTGGTATGACAGATCAAATAAAAAGGTTAAGAAACAGAAGGCAGAGAACCAGGAGGGATATAAAAAGAAACATGAGTTAGAAAAATAATTGACAAGGGTTCACTTCAGAAGCCCCCTTCTCCCTATTTAGCAAATATCCCAAAGATATATCCATCCCTCTCAAAAGATTTAGATCTACTGGCAGCGTATACTGCTACTAACATCAAACCACCTACAGCTCCCCAGCTCCCGCAGCCGCAGTTGCCCAAACCTATGCCTTATCAAAGTGGTCAGGATCCAGCGGCTGGTGCTGTCAGTAATGGGGATGTCATATCTCCCATGCGCCTTAGATCACAAAAGTATTTTCCCAAACCTGAACATATACCTCTTCCTGACATTGACCAGTTCCCTTTTATGACTGTAGGGGATATCTTGTTAAAGAAACCTCTTGATGTAGATGATATTAATAAGATTGTCAAGCACTGCCATAAACCCTCTTCATCTTCATCTGGGACCTTTTATTATTTGAAGAGAGCTTGTAAAGGGAGATGTCTGACACAGGAGGATATGCGCCTTATAATAGATGGGATAGTAGGGCACAATTCCCCCTTGGATTGGAGCAAGGTTCCCTCTATACGCACTATAGAGCCCCCGAATACCCCGGCTGGAAATTATAAATTAAATACTGAGGCGGGCATAGACACAATGTGGGAAGAAATTAAGTGTGAAATGGAGAGGTGTTTTCAGACTAGGTCCTCGCTGCCGACTGCTGTAGCCTGTAAACAAAAATCAGGAGAGTCCGTTATAGACTTTTGGAAAAGGTTTAATGAAGTTTGGACTCTGGAGGCAGGAATGAGTATTCAGGATAATATGCATTCTATGCTCATTCAGACTTTCCTTACCAATCTACAGCCACATCTCCAGCTTACTGTTAAACAAATGATCTCCGAATGGTCTAGTCTTAATAAACATCAATTCCAAAATAAGTTATTGGAAAAATATGCGGCTGGTTGTTTTGAAATGGTGAGACCTAAAGAGGCCCATTTCCAAACTCAGGATAGGAATTGTCCCACGAATCAGCCCAATAAGGGAAGAGGCAGTAGAAGGGGTAGAGGGCAATACTCTGGGAAAGGGGGGTATAATAGAAATCGTCCTGCAGGTTACTTTAATTGTGGTAAGACTGACCACTGGATCAGTCGATGCCCTTACCCACTCAGACAACATGCCCCAAATGATACCCAAGCTCAAGGCTCCCAAAGATATCCACAAGCTCAGATCGAGATCTTCCCCCACCACTGCCACAGCCCCAGAATAATACTCCTCGCTTTCCTGTAGCCTGGGGGCAGCAGACATCACAATGAGGATGCCCGGGGGACAGTATCCCAGCATTCACTCTCATCACAAACCACTATAAGGAATCACCACTGATAGTGTTAACCATAGAGGGACGTCCACTCCCTTTTCTTGTAGACTCTGGTGCTACTAGTAGTACTATATGTGAGGATTATTATAGCGGTCCAAGAGAGAATGCTGAGCCCTCTGTGGGAATTAATGGGATACTGACCAGATCTTACAAAACTCCTCCTCTCTCGATCCAACATCCATACAATCACCAGTCAATGTTCACACACAGTTTTAGGATCATTCCAAATTGTCCTGTGAATTTATTAGGGAGAGATTTGTTTGTTCTGTTGAGGTTGCAGTTGGGAATTAGCAAGACGGGACACCTACATGTCACATCCTCAGTTATGCCCATTCATGTACCAAAGGGTAATTGTTTTCTATATGTGGAATGCCAACCACAGGATCCGCTACTTGGTCAGGTTCCTCCTGAGGTTTGGGCAAATACTGACCAAGATGTTGGCCTTATCTCTTGTACACCATATAAGGCAATGCTTAAGCCCGGCGCTGCACCTGTTTATATTAAACAATACACCCTTTCCCCAGAAAAAGAAAAGGGGATTGAGTCTATGTTGATGGAATTCCTAGAGGCAGGGGTAATTGAGGAAATTATTTCCCCCTATAATACCCCTATCAACCTAGTGAGAAAGGCTGACAATACCTTTAGGTTTGTCCAGGATCTTAGAGCAGTAAATGCACAGATCATACCCATAGCCCCTGTGGTTCCAGACGTACCATCTCTGCTATCAGCTATTCCTGCCCATGCAGAGTTTTTCTCTGTTATTGATTTAAAGAATGCATTTTTTTTCTGTCCCAGTGGACAAGGAGACACGACCACTCTTTGCTTTCACATGTAAATTTTGCCAGTATACCTGGTGTAGAATGCCTCAGGGTTATGTAGACTCCCCAGTAGTCTACTCCATTGTCCTCCAAGCTACACTGCCCCCTTGGACTGCCCCTCATGGTTCTGTCCTTCTACAATATGTGGACGATCTCCTCATATGTAGTTCTACTCGGGAGGCTTGCCAGGCAGTTTGTGTTAGTTTATTACTGTGGTTATGCGAATGTGGTCACAAAGTTTCTAGGAAAAAATTACAATGGTGTATGGACAGTGTTGAATACTTGGGCTTTGTTCTCAGTAAAGGTGAGAGGAGAATCAGCCATGCCAGAATTACTGCCGTGCTGGGTCTGCCCTGCCCACAAACCAAGAAAGACATGTTAACCTTTCTTGGCATGATTGGTTACTGCCGCCAATGGATTGCTGATTGTTCCTACTATGATAATATTCTGGGACAATCCACTCACACTGATATGCCTGACTTCATTACATGGTCTGATGAAATGTTACAAGCTTTTAGTCATTTGAAATGTGCAATGGTCTCAAGTCCTGGTTTGGGCCTACCCGACTATGGCGTGATGTTTCACTTATTTGCCAGGGACAATTGTAAAACCATGGCGGGAGTCCTGGCGCAAGACCATGGAGGCAAATTCCGCCCTGTTGCCTTTTTCTCAAAGGTGGTTCCCGTACAGGTTCAGGGCATGCCTGCGTGTCTCAGGAGTTTGGCAGCTTGCGCTATGGTCGCTGAGATGGCTACGCCTGTCATCCTAGGTCATCCTACCACTCTGCATACTTCACACAATGTTCAGGCCCTGTTGAAGAACATACATACTCAACATACAGTACAGACCAAAAGTTTGGACACACCTTCTCATTCAAAGAGTTTTCTTTATTTTCATGACTATGAAGGCATCAAAACTATGAATTAACACATGTGGAATTATATACATAACAAACAAGTGTGAAACAACTGAAAATATGTCATATTCTAGGTTCTTCAAAGTAGCCACCTTTTGCTTTGATTACTGCTTTGCACACTCTTGGTATTCTCTTGATGAGCTTCAAGAGGTAGTCCCCTGAAATGGTCTTCCAACAGTCTTGAAGTAGTTCCCAGAGATGCTTAGCAGTTGTTGGCCCTTTTGCCTTCACTCTGCGGTCCAGCTCACCCCAAACCATCTCGATTGGGTTCAGGTCCGGTGACTGTGGAGGCCAGGTCATCTGGCGCAGCACCCCATCACTCTCCTTCATGGTCAAATAGCCCTTACTTTCAAAGTTTTCCCAATTTTTCGGCTGACTGACTGACCTTCATTTCTTAAAGTAATGATGGCCACTCATTTTTCTTTACTTAGCTGCTTTTTTCTTGCCATAATACAAATTCTAACAGTCTATTCAGTAGGACTATCAGCTGTGTAGCCACCTGACTTCTCCTCAACGCCACTGATGGTCCCAACCCCATTTATAAGGCAAGAAATCCCACTTATTAAACCTGACAGGGCACACCTGTGAAGTGAAAACCATTTCAGGGGACTACCTCTTGAAGCTCATCAAGAGAATGCCAAGAGTGTGCAAAGCAGTAATCAAAGCAAAAGGTGGCTACTTTGAAGAACCTAGAATATGACATATTTTCAGTTGTTTCACACTTGTTTGTTATGTATATAATTCCACATGTGTTAATTCATAGTTTTGATGCCTTCATAGTCATGAAAATAAAGAAAACTCTTTGATTGAGAAGGTGTGTCCAAACTTTTGGTCTGTACTGTATGTCAGCACAAAGACTGAGTGGATATGAAGTTTTGTTGCTCTCTGATCCTCAACTTCATATCAAATACTCAGCCCCCACATTCGGTCCAATGGCTATACTGAATGCCCTACTAGGATTCAAGGGAGAGCAGAATGATTTGCCTCCTCCCCATGTCTGTACTGAGCTTATACATCAACATACCTCACCTAGGCCTGACTTACAGACCACATCCATTGAAGGAGCACCTGATGTTTTTGTGGATGGATCCTGTTCCCGCCCTAATGACAACACTTATCATGCAGGATACGCTGTGGTTCAACTCCCTGATGTCATTCTGGAAGAATGAAGGGCATGGGTCAGTTTTGCCATAAACAAAACGCCGTGGGAACAAAACCCGTAAAACGGTGGAGGGATTGCAGTTTTTTTCCAATACCACCCCATTTAGAATTTTTTTCTCACTTCCCACTACATTTTATGCCATAATTAATGATGGCATTAGAAAGTACATCTAGTCCCGCAAAAAATAAGCAATCATACAGCTATGTGACTGGAAATATAAAAAAGTTATGGCTCATGGAATATAGGTAAGAAGAATGAAAATGCAAAAACAAAAACAAAAACTCCAGTAGCAAAGGGTTAATCAGTGTGCCGGTAGTCTGATATATTGATTTTCTGTGTCATGGTGGATTTTGTCCAAATTACTTTTTTTGCAAAGCTAAGAAAAAAATAATAATCATAATTTCATCAGACTGTGCCTGCAGCATTACATATTGTTTTTGTTATGTCAAAGTGCACTTTCAGTAGATAGTGAGAGTTTTTTCACTGCTGATTGATTTTCTAACAATTGGGCTAAACCTAAAATGCAATGCAAAAGGAAACACCTGTGCTACATCAGTGAGAATGTGGGTGGCTATAGTAGGAGAAGCAGCACTGTTGACACTAGGCACCCAGCCAGTAGTAGTAGCAGGCCGCAACTGTCCTTCACCTCTGGTAGTCAACAGATTATTATGGCAGAGGAAGGAGATGGCACAGTGGACTGGATGACTTACTTATCTCAGTCACAGTAAGATGATGTTGAAATTACCTCTTAATCTGACACTGGGCCTTTGAGCCAGTGTTCGCTGAATTCCTCCTGCTCCTCCTCCTTAACAGTAAATTTGAGGCCCAATACAAACATCTCCCTTTAATAATCTTTGCGGTCACTAACAAGAGCCTTCTTTGCAAAGCAAGAAAGAGTTTGTGCAATCCAAAATCAGGCCAAACGGCAGCTCAGGTAGGAAGGTCAAATCCAGAGACAGGCAGAAGTCAGTACACATATAGACAATTTTGAATTTCTCGGCTTTTAAGACGGAGAGTGATACCTCATAAAATAGTTATTAATTAACATTTACTATATATCTACTTTATGTTGGCATCATTTTGTAAATGTCATTTTGTTTTTTAGGACGTTAAAAGGTTTAGATTTGTACCATTTTTTAACAAGATTTCCAAAACCCACTTTCTTAGGGCCCATTCAGTTATGAAGTCACTTTGTGGGGCTTATAACCATAAATTACCTTATTTTAGAAACTACACCCCTCAAAACTGTTCTTATAAACTGTGTTACCCCTTTAGGTGTTCCACAAGTATTAAAAGAAAATGGAGGTGAAATTTTTAAATTTTACTTTTTTTGCAGATTTTAAATTTTTTATACTACTGCAGCAAGAATTAACAGCTGCTTTGGCACCCCATAGGGCTCAGAAATCACCCTATGGTTTTTAGAGAGCAAATTTTGCTTGAATGGTTCGTGCCATGTCACATTTGAATAAATCTTAAGGTATCCCCGTATAAGTAACACCATTTTAGAAAATACACCACTCCATATGGGAGAATGGGAAAGCTCATTTGACTTTTGGAGGGCAGACTTTGGGGGGTAACATGAGAAAAAAGACCACAGAATTTGTTGGCATTTTCCACTGAATACAGCAACATGTGGACTTAAACTGCTCTATGGGTTTTCAGGATCCATTTTGCATTTGAAGAGACCCTGAGGTACCCCTACAGTAGAAACCCCCAAAAGTGACACCATTTTGGAAACTACACCCCAATGAATTTTGAAATTGAAATATTACAGTTTTATAAGAAAATGTTGCTTTCCACCTAAGTTTTCAATTTTTACAAAGGGGTAACAGGAGAGAATGCACCCCACAATTTGCTACTAATTTTCTCCAGAATATGGCAAATCCCCTTATGTGGTCGTAAACTACTGTTTGGGAACAATGCAGGGTTCAGATGAGAAAGAGCCCCATGTGCATTTGAGGCCTGAAACTAAAACAATGACTATTTTGGCTTTTTTTTTTTTTTTTTTAACAGTGCTCATCTGATGCTGTAGATCAGTTGATATTTTCATAGAGCCGGCCGTTTTGGATGCAGCGATGCCTAATGTGTCCATTCCCCCCCCCCCCCCCAATATTACAAAATAAAAGCATATTTGCAAAAAACAACCCTTTTTTTGTGTCACCATTTTCTGAGTCATTTTTTTTTTTTGGCCTATTGTCTTGTGTAGGAGTTAATTTTTTTTGTGGGACGAGGTGACATTTTTATTTTAATACCGTTTGCCTTATGGGGTAAATCATGTGACATTGTTATAGAACCACTCATTATGGACGCCACAATACCTAATATGTCTATTTTTTTATTTATTTTTTGTACCTGACTTGATGTGGGTTAAATGCACTTTTTTTTAACTTTAAATCTTTATTTTTTTTAAATACTTTTTTACATTTCCTTTTTTCTTTTAACTTTTTATTATTGTCCATCTATGGGACTTTAACTTTTTAGGGTTTGATCACTATTTCAATGCAGTACAATACATGTACTGTCAGTACACCTGTCAACCTGGGGGTTGGGCCTCATAGGAGGTACCCACAGCCTTTGCAAACCCTGGGGTGCCATAGCAGCCATCGACCCTATCATCATAGGGGTCAGAGAGGGAGCCAAGTTTGGTGTCAAGTTTTAAAGTGGTTTTCTACTTTAAAAATCAACTACCGAAGTCATTGAACGAAGTCACGCGCAACATCGTGAATAACTAACTTTGGCTCATCAGAGCCTATACATTCTATTACTGTACGGAGACGGATCTCTGTTCAGTATTATTCAGAAGTTTTGAATGAAGAGACTTTGGATGAAGCATCCGAAGCTCGCTTCGATCAACACTAGGTTCTTCCTATACCACTGTGTGTGTAAAAACACTAGCAGGCATCTGACACCAAAAAGGTATACATTTAAGGACTGCTTGATTTAAATAAGCCATTTCTTCTTCCAATACCACTGAGTATGTAAAAAACACTGGAAGGCATAAGACCCCAAGAAGAGATAATTTTTGGACCTTTTTTTAATTTTAAAAAGCATAACAAATCCAATAGTACAGTGCATTTTTAAAACTGGATTTTTGCATATACTGGCTACCTTCCGCTTACTCATAGCCATACTGTATATTATTATTATCATTATTATTTATTATTAAAGCACCATTCATTCCATGGCGCTAAGCATATGAAAAAGGGGCATATATTCATAATACAAAATAATTGCAATAAGCATGAACAAGACAAGTCACAAACTGGTACAGAAGGAGAGGGGACTCTACCTATGAGGGCTTACAATCTACAAGGGATGGGAGAAGGGCACAGTAGGTGAGGGTAAAGCTGGTCATGGCAGTATAGCAGCAGCAGGGTTGCTGTATGTTGTAGGCTTGTCTAAAGAGATGGGTTTTGAGGTTTATTTTGAAGGTTTCCACTGTAGGTGAGAGTCTGATATGTTGAAGTAGAGAGATCCAGAGTGTAGGGGATGCACAGGAGAAATCTTGGAGGTGATTGTGGGAAGAGGTAATGAGAGGAGAGTATAGAAGGATGTCTTGTGAGGATCAGAGATTATGTGTGGGGATATATTAGGAAAGTAGGTCAGAGATGTACGGAGGGGAAGGGTTTTAGACAGCCTTATATGTATAGGGTGAGTCAAAAGTAGTAGGACTCTCTTTTACTTCAGAAATGAAAGGGAAAATGAAATATCTGAATACCACAGCAAGTAATGGGTGAGGGGGCCCATCTTTTAGGCTGTGTCCGAAGCACAGCTGCCATCTTGAAAGATATTGGATAAAGGGCAAATTTTTCCAATAGGAATAGGGTCATGTAGCATACCAAAGATGACCAGTAGTTTCTCATAATTTGATTTCCGCAAACAGATTTGCAATATCTCTTGTGGTTCAAAAGTTACCAACACAGGAAGTTGCAACAACCAGGAACGTTTCCTGTTATGTACCGCTATTTGACGTATTCAATGTGTTGTCCCTGGTGCTGAATACAGAACTTTGAAGTTTGGTGCTTTCAAGAAGATGGTCATGTTCCGGACATAGCCTAAAAAGATAGGTTCTCTCAGCGATTACTTGTTTGGATATTCAGATATTTCATTTTCCTTTTTGTTTCTGAAATTAAAGGTTGCCTTGTGACTTTTGACCCTATATTTGTAAGTATTTTAAATTGAATTTTCTGGGCAATAGGGAGCCAGTGAAGGGATTGGCAGAGGGGAGAAGCAGAGAGGTAACGGGGGAAGGGGGGGAGACGTGAATTAGTAGGGCATCAGAATTGAAGATAGGTTCCAGGGGTGCAAGGGTGCTAGATGGAAGGCCACAGAGGTGGATGTTACATAAGTGCACAGGTGGTGAGATGTGATCTGGAGAGAAGGGTGAAAAGGTTTTCCTCTGTAATTGTGGAGAAGGAGTTTTGGGGGGGGGGGGGAGGACTGAAAGTTGTGTAGAATGGCTGTGGGGATTTCAGGCTGAAGCTTTCTCTGATGTTGTCAATCTTTTGTTTGAAGTGTCTGGCAAATGCTCAGCTGAGATAAGGGGTGGGGGCGGGGGCAGTGTTCAGTGTTGAGAGACAGGGAAGATATGAGACATGTGAAGTACTGTAGGCTTGTTTTGCAGTATCAAGTCCTGACTTAAAATTGAGTAAGGATTGTTTGTATGTGATAAAGTGCTCCTTAGAATGGGATTTCATCCATCACCACTCTGCAACCCTAGAAGCTTGTTTCAGTTCTTTGGGCAGGCTGGTGTGCAAGGGTTATCTATTTATTTTCCAGGTTTTGTTGTGTATGAGGGGGGCCACTGAGTTGAGAGTTGTAATTATTGTAGTGTTATACAGAATAGCGCCAACATCTGCATCATGGAGGGAACATATAGTAGAGACTAGAGAGTGGCATAACAGAGTGATAAAAAAGTGAAAGATGTTTAAAGTCAAAACGTGCTAGTGTGTGGACTGGGGGACTGGGGGACTGGGGGAGCAGCTGAAGAGACCAGTGAAGAGAATGTGAGTAGGTTGTATTCATATAGACAGAGAGGTGAGTTTGAAAGGTTAGATAGGAAGCAGAGGTGGGTAAAGAAAAGATCCAGTGTGTGCCCATCTCTGTGGGTTGGAGTGGAGGACCACTGTGAGAGGCCAAAGGATGAAGTGAGTGCTAGAAGCTTAGATGCAGCTGAGTGACATGTGTCATTTGGGATGTTGAAGTCACTGAATCACGTTCTGGACTTTCATGGTGGCGACGTACAGGCATTGTCTTTTTCTGCATTGGAACTTGTCCATCGATCCCCCAAAAAAGGTGAAAAGGGACCAGCACATCTTCCATAAAGAATCCAAATGGATTTATCGCTTCCACTCCCAGTCACCCGGTGGTTTAAATGAAAGGCTCACATTGTACTGTTTCATTTAACCCAGTCTGTCTCCTTTATACGTAAGCCCCCAACGCCCATACCAGATTAACTATTGACAGACACAGGAAGCGTCAAGTTTAATTAATTCATCACTTTCTAGGTATTTTCATAGTATCTAAAATTAGCTAACCTTTATATATTAACATTCAGGGTGTCTGTTGGAGCTTTTGTAGGCATCTTTATTTGAGAGAGGGTCTTAAGAGCATCCATTTATCTCATTTTCATATTAATTAACTCCTTGCTGATTTAGAACTTGTTTCATCATTATTTTACTTTATATGAGTCCACCTGAGGTGTTAAAAATGGCCCCATTATTCCTTTACAGTACACAGAACAAAATAATTGGGTGTAACGTAATGTACTTCGCTGGTCAAGTGATAATTAGAGATGAGCAAATTTCTCAAAAATTGATTCGGCCAGTTCGCCAAATTTTCCCCAAAAATTTGCTTTGAATTGAATTTATTTGCAGCAAATCATATTTAAAAATGGCTATTTCAGGGCTGCAGAGAGCCTTTATAGTGGTGTAGAACACTGTGCCTTGCAGTAACACGCATAGGGAGTGTGCTGTGGTAGTGAAATAATACTGCGAGTCATGTGACACAGTAAAGGGTATGGTCTGGGAGGACAGGTATTTTCCTCCCAGTGTGTGCTGCTGGGCTGATTTGCAGCCAGGTGAAGTCAAACAACGGACTGGATTTTAAGTGCCGATCTGGGTTTTGACAACACCTAGCTGTCCTTAAAAGACAGCTGGGCTCAGCAGCAAAGAGTCTCTGTTGTGGGATGTGAGGCATGGTGCTGTGCTAAAGGGCTGAGAGACGCATGCTGGGAAACAGGCCCCCTAAAGCCTGCTGTGGACCGCTGGGGATAAAACGGCCAACAAGGTGATATTTTTGTTCTGTGGACTTTGCATTGTGTGAACTTACACCAAGTGTTGTATCCAAGAGGTTCTGCTGACTATCTTATCCTTGCATGGTCTTTGAAAGATGTGGAATCCGGATTTAAGCAATGGCTTATTTAATTAATAAAAGTAAAGTAAAGTAAAAGGTTACAAGATAAATGGATAACAGAGTATAAAGCAAACCTTCCTTCAATGTCTTATACTTGAAAAGAATATAAACGTCACTAATAAATCCTAGTACTAGCTTCCCAATAATCAATATATGAATATATACACACAATTTGATCTAGTATATATATATATATATATATATATATATATATTTTATATATATATATATATATATATACAGTCATGGCCGTAAATGTTGGCACTTCTGAAACTTTTCATGAAAATGAAGTATTTCTCACAGAAAAGTATTGCAGTAACACATGTTTTGCTATACACATGTTTATTTCCTTTGTGTGTATTGGAACAAAACCAAAAAAGGGAGGGGAAAAAAGCAAATTGAACATAATGTGACACCAAACTCCAAAAATGGGCTGGACAAAATTATTGGCACCCTTTCAAAATTGTCAATAAATAAGATTGTTTCAAACATCTGATACTCCTTTAAACTCACCTGGGGCAAGAAACAGGTGTGGACAATATAAAAATCACACATGAAAGCAGATAAAAAGGAGAGAAGTTCACTTAGTCTTTGCATTGTGTGTCTGTGTGCGCCACACTAAGCATGGGCAACAGAAAGAGGAGAAGAGAACTGTCTGAGGACTTGAGAACCAAAATTGTGGAAAAATATCAACAATCTCAAAGTTACAAGTCCATCACCAGAGATCTAGATTAGCCTTTGTCCATAGTGCACAACATTATCAAGAAGTTTGCAACCCATGGCACTGTAGATAATCTCCCTGGGCGTGGACGGAAGTGAAAAATTGATGAAAGGTGTCAACGCAGGATAGTCTGGATGGTGGATAAGCAGCCCCAAACAAGTTCCAAAGATATTCAAGCTGTCCTGCAGGCTCAGGGAGCATCAGTGTCAGCGCGAACTATCCGTCGACATTTGAATAAAATGAAACGCTATGGCAGGAGACCCAGGAGGACCCCACTGCTGACATAGAGACATAAAAAAGCACGGCTACATTTTGCAAAAATAAACTTGAGTAAGCCAAAATCCTTATGAGAAAACGTCTTGTGGACAGATGAGACCAAGATAGAGCTTTTTGGTAAAGCACATCATTCTACTGTTTACCGAAAATGGAATGAGGCCTACAAAGAAAAGAACACAGTACCTACAGTGAAAAATGGTGGAGGTTCATTGATGTTTTGGAGTTGTTTTGCTGCCTCTGGCACTGGGTTCCTTGTATGTGTGCAAGGCATCATGAAATCTGAGCATTACCAATGGATTTTGGGTCGCACTGTAGAGCCCAGTGTCAGAAAGCTGGGTTTGCATCCGAGATCTTGGATCTTCCAGCAGGACAATGACCCCAAACATACGTCAAAAAGCACCCAGAAATGGATGGCAACAAAGTGCTGGAGAGTTCTGTAGTGGCCAGCAATGAGTCCAGATCTAAATCACATTGAACATCTGTGAAGAGATTTTAAAATTGCTGTTGGGAAAAGGCGCCCTTCCAAAAAGAGAGCCCTGGAGCAGTTTGCTAAGGAAGAGTGGTCCAAAATTCCGGGTGAGAGGTGTCAGAAGCTTATTTCTTTTTTCCAAAGGGTGTGCAACCAAATATTAAGTTACGGGTGCCAATAATTTTGTCCAGCCCATTTTTGGAGTTTGGTGTGACATTATCTCCAATTTGCTTTTTTTCCTCCCTTTTTTGGTTTTGTTCCAATACACACAAAGGGAATAAACATGTGTATAGCAAAACATGTGTTACTGGAATACTTTTCTGTGAGAAATACTTCATTTTCTTGAAAAATTTCAGGGGTGCCAACATTTACGGCCATGACTGTATATATATATATATATATATATATATATACACTCACCTAAAGACTTATTAGGAACACCTGTTCTATTTCTCATTAATGCAATTATCTAGTCAACCAATCACATGGCAGTTGCTTCAATGCATTTAGGGGGGTGGTCCTGGTCAAGACAATCTCCTGAACTCCAAACTGAAGGTGATTTAAGCAATTTTGAGCGTGGCATGGTTGTTGGTGCCAGACGGGCCGGTCTGAGTATTTCACAATCTGCTCAGTTACTGGGATTTTCACACACAACCATTTCTAGGGTTTACAAAGAATGGTGTGAAAAGGGAAAAACATCCAGTATGCGGCAGTCCTGTGGGCAAAAATGCCTTGTGGATGCTAGAGGTCAGAGGAGAATGGGCCGACTGATTCAAGCTGATAGAAGAGCAACGTTGACTGAAATAACCACTCGTTACAACCGAGGTATGCAGCAAAGCATTTGTGAAGCCACAACACGCACAACCTTGAGGCGGATGGGCTACAACAGCAGAAGACCCCACCGGGTACCACTCATCTCCACTACAAATAGGAAAAAGAGGCTACAATTTGCACAAGCTCACCAAAATTGGACTGTTGAAGACTGGAAAAATGTTGCCTGGTCTGATGAGTCTCAATTTCTGTTGAGACATTCAAATGGTAGAGTCCGAATTTGGCGTAAACAGAATGAGAACATGTATCCATCCTCTGATGGCTACTTCCAGCAGGATAATGCACCATGTCACAAAGCTCGAATCATTTCAAATTGGTTTCTTGAACATGACAATGAGTTCACTGTACTAAAATGCCCCCCACAGTCAACAGATCTCAACCCAATAGAGCATCTTTGGGATGTGGTGGAACGGGAGCTTCGTGCCCTGGATGTGCATCCCTCAAATTTCTATCAACTGCAAGATACTATCCTATCAATATGGGCCAACATTTCTAAAGAATGCTATCAGCACCTTGTTGAATCAATGCCACCTAGAATTAAGGCAGTTCTGAAGGCAAAAGGGGGTCCAACACCGTATTAGTATGGTGTTCCTAATAATTCTTTAGGTGAGTGTATATATCAAATCAAATCACATTCACATCCACAATTCCACCCCTTACTCCAGTATCTTCCGGCCTCCTTCATTTCCATTCATCCAATGAACTTGCAGTAGCCTGATTTGGGTCAACTCCTTCATATTGATGTAGTAATTTCCACCTTCCAGCGTATGGCGCTGGTTTCCTTGTAGTTTGCCTTGGGCCTGAGGCATGGCATATTGTTTCAGCTATGCCAACAGCTGTCCGTCCAAACTTCCTTGAGAATCAGACCTTTGAGGGCCGACAGGATACCTACTCCATTACAAATGTGCAGTCCATTGTGTATAACACTGCAGGGGATGGTTTTGAGTCCTCAGGACAGGGGGGAACAGGAACCCTATCTAATTTCTATTCTTATTAGTCAGACGTCAGGCTTATTCACATTGCTATTGTTGCAGCTTTTACGACAAGATGAAAGCAAACTGTTCAGTCTTATTCAGATGCTGTTTACGACAGGATGAAAGCAAGATGTTCAGGCTTATTCAGATATTAGGCCTATTGACATTGCTATTTTCACCAGGATGACAGTAGATCCACTCCTCATCCCATTGCTCCCCAACCAACACATCCAAGTCCATCAAAGTGTATCAACTTGTATCAAACTTATGTTGACTTCCAATATATGCCCCTTTGTGTCTGATGACACACCATTGATGACCACTTCCCGATCCATAGTTCTCTTCAACCTTGCGGTCTATCATCATCCGAATAGAGCAGTGTTTCCCAACCAGTGTGCCTCCAGCTGTTGCAAAACTACACCTCCCAGCATGCTTGCACAGCCAAAGGCTGTCCGGGCATGCTGGGAGTTGTAGTTTTGCAACAGCTGGAGGCACACTGGTTGGGAAACACTGGAATAGAGTAAGGGTGAACCCAGTCACTCACCATTCATCACTTTCCATTCATTCCAATAAATCTTGTTACACTCTTATTAGGACATTGAGGACATTTGAATCACCATTATATACACATATTCATCAACAAAATAAAAATACATATATCATCTACACTACTAAGCACACCATAAAATATAATTTAAGTATTTCATGCATGATGTAATTAAACATTCATTTTCTGATTACAATCTGTTGTGTCGTTCAGGGATTAGGCACTTTTCCCTGCTATGTCCTTCTCTGCCACAGTTGTCACATTTTCTAAGATGTTCCTTCAGGCTCCTTGGTACATCTAATTCACATGATGCAATTTTATATTTATTCTGTATTTCTATTTCCATGGATAGGGCCTGGAGCCTTTTATATAGATACTGTGTCATGCAACACATGTAAATTTGCAATAAGGATAAAACTACAGCAACAATGAGTAATACTACAATCGGATGGATTAAGAAATTTAAGATTCCATTGGCTGCACTTGAATGCCCAAATATAACCTCCCACCAATAACCCTTAGCATTATTTTCTAACATATGAGTAATATGTTTAAAGCTACTTTTACCGCTGCGTTCGGTGCGGATCCGTTTTGTATCTGCACAGACGGATCCGCACCGATAATGCAAACGCTTGTATCCATTCATAACGCATCGGTCTTGACTTACATCGAAAGTCAATGGGGAACGGATCTGTTTTCAAATGCACCATATTGTGTCAGTGAAAACATATCCATCCCCATTGACTTACATTGTAAGTTAGGACAGATCCGTTTGGCTCCGCATCGTCAGACGGACACTAAAACGCTGCAAGCTGCGTTTTAGTGTCCGCCTCAAAAGTGCAACGGAGACCAAACACAGCCAAATTGATGCATTCTGAACGGATCCTTATCCATTCAGAATGCATTGGGGCTGAATTGATCCATTTTGGGCTGCTTGTTAGAGCCCTGAAACGGATCTCACAAGCGGACCCAGAAATGCCAGTGTGAAAGTAGCCTTAGCTCTTTCTGGTCATGGTGTATAAGGATTGTAGCATCAGCAACTTCTTGCCGTAGCTTTCTAAGCAAATATTAATCTTTATCAAATCTGACCAGCCAATCATGCAGCTCTTTTCCCATTCCCAAATTTAATGCTTGAAGACTGACGTTGATGTTCAATATCAATAGATAAGTTTGCAATGGTGGGAAACACATATCTCCAAGTTGGTGTCTGGATTTTTGTGATATTTCCAAGCGTGCATCATGCACCCATATCCACAGCTGTTGTTATTAAACATTGGTTTGTGATCTGAGTTACATTGGTGATGTTTAATAGAAAGAAACAGACTCTCTGATGTCCTAGGTATGTGACTGGTGACTTATCTTTTGTAATAGACTCCCCATCCAGAACACAAACCGACGCGTTGTTCCACCACTTGTCCTCCACCAACCTATCCTGGCTTGGTGTACACAATATATCCTGATTTCTATGTACGCAGAGGGAAATATCAACCTGCTTCCACAACCCATCCTTCCTTATTATATGAGGATGGTCTAATCTTGGATGTAGTAGTGTGGATCCTCCAGTAAGAATACCAATTGAAGTGACCTTATACACTACCTCTAAAGGGGAACTCGTGTATGGAATCAGGGAAGAGGCATAACACTTTTCCAAGTTATGATTAATACATCCAATCCAAGCGCTCGCCCACCATTTGGAGTGTGTGAAATTAAGGAGCTCCAGTAATGCAGCAGTGGCCTGAGATATTAATTCAAATGGCCATTGCCTATTATACAAGGTTTGAATCGCCAATTTATATTAGTTGATAGTTCCACCTGCCCTTGTGTACAGGCCAGAGCCCAGGATATATTCCTTCCATGAGCCTGCATATTTTCCACAAACATCTTGAAATATTGAATAACGTCTTTTGCTACCCCAATGTTAGTGTCTATATGCCCCTGGTGTGGGTTACTGATTATTTGATTAATTTCCCTTTGTACCTCAAACCCATTTTTACTGTTAGATGCTATGGCTGCAAGTTTCGTTTTTAAGACGCTGATATCTGCCTGATTAATGATTCCCATTCCAGCTCCTACGCCACCCAATATTGTGTCGACCGTATCCCTTTTTCCTCTGCTCTTCCCATTCCTCAAATGTTGGCGAGCCCTAGTGCTTTTGGAAATCAGCCATTGATAGAGGGAAGGCACCTGATTCGGCGTATGTCCTGTACATATTGGATAGTGGGTTCTAATTAACCATAGAGAAATATTAAACCCCATGTGATAAACGCATACTGAGCACCACTATCCATTGTCTGAGCAGAGTCTAGGTTAACTTGAAAGGGTTGTCCTTCCTTCAGTTGTAAGGCCTTTTGATTATTCTCAGAATCTTTGTTTGTGCATGGCTGTATATGATCTGGAGGGGCATCAACAATATGCATACCCCCAATCTCTATTTCACGTGTACCACATGTCCAGTGACCGACCTTCTCCCTATAAGATTTATATGATTTGGACATAGTACCAATAAGATAATTTCCACCATGTTGAATTGACATATCAATGTCTGTGGCTTCCCCAAGGCTTTGTCCTTCTATAAGCCAGGTAAATATTTTTTGGAGTGAACATCGGGTGCATATTGTCATGCCAATATATGCCAAATAAAAACAAATATTCTCCTTCCCTTACGTTGTCACTAAATACTCCATATTGAATACCTTTCTGCTCACCCGTATTTGGCAAGTCAGACTCTTCTCCCAGCCAATAACCAGTATCATTCACATACACTGTTGCCATCATGAATGGTTGTAGTGATTCTGGCAGTGTTCCCTGTGCACCATGCGTTATTGCCAATCTCCCAATATTTTAACTATGATTTACCCTCCCAAAAGAGAAAACCACCCTATATTTTAATTGCCCACCAGGATTCTGATAATATCTCTTGGTTACATCCTTTCCCTGAGTTGCACTTTCCAACTCCTAACTTTGTAATTATTAATTCTTTTTGGCGTATCCATGGTTATCAATTCTGATGGTATCAATACTGCCTTTTCATGTTCCCCATCTGGAAACATATGTGTGTCCTTATCTTCTGATTGTTCCAATTCCTGCATTCCGATAACATAGGTGACGCCAATCATCAATAAAATTGTTGTAATCTCCATATCTAGAATCTGGAATTTTTGGCCTGTTAATTCACGCTTCATTTAAGATTAGTGTTGAGCGCGAATATTCTAATAGCGAATATTAATCGCGAATATCGCAACTTCACAAATTCGCAGATATTACGAATATAGTGCTATATATTCGCTATATCGAATATTCGTCATTTTTTAACATCTGAAAACATGATTCCTCCCTGCTTCTTTCTTGTGGGTCAATGAGTCCCACAAGCAACTTAAGCAGGAAGGAATCATGTTTTCATATGGAGTATAAAATTACAAATATTCTAAAAAACTAATATATAGCAATATAGGGAATATATTCGTTATTAACAATATTCGTCTTTTTTTTTTTTTTAATCTGTATGGTTTTTCGCATACTCCTCCCAGACAAGCGTCCCCGTCACCATGGGAACGCCTGTGGGTTAGAAAATACCATCGGATCTGAGTTTTCCCTGAGATCATGAAAACTCAGATCCAATGGTATGTTCTAACCCACAGGCGTTCCCATGGTGATGGGGATGCTTGTCGGGGAGGAGTATGTGAACGACCTTACAGTTTGGGAAAAAAAAAAAAGACGAATATTCTAAATAACGAATATATTCGCTATATTGCTCTAACTTCTTTTTTTAGAATATTCGTCATATTCGTCATATTCTAAGCCCTTAAGGACCCATGACTTACCGGTACGGCATGGTACCCGAGTCCTTAAGGACCCATGACGTACCTATACGTACCAATGTATAGTCCCGATCACTGCCGCCCGGCGGGCGGTGATCGGAACTCGGTGCCTGCTCAAATCATTGATCAGGCACCTTGGCTAAATGCGCGGGGGGGGTCCCGTGACCCCCCCGTGTCGACGATCGCCACAAACCGCAGGTCAGTTCAGACCTGCGGTTTGCGGCTTTTACCTGGTGCGGCAGCAGTGGTGGTGGTGCTATCGGGCCCCCATGGGGCTGTAGGGGGGACCTAATGGCATGTAAAGCAGTGCGATGCCTTCCTGAGGCATCTTCGCTGCCTTCCGGTGAAGAGCCTGTGAGATCCAGCCCCCTGGATCTCACAGGCCAGGAGCTGTATGAGTAATACACACAGTATTATTCATACAGCCAATGCATTCCAATACAATATAAGTATTAGAATGCATTGTAAAGGATTAGATCCCCAAAAGTTCAAGTCCCAAAGTGGGACAAAAAATAAAGTGAAAAAAAAATTTAAAAAAAAGTTTTCCCCCCAAAAAATTAAAAGTTTCAAGTAAAAATAGACAAAAAATTTATTTTCCCCAAATAAAGTAAAAATTCATTGGTAAAAAATAGGGGAAAAAAAAGTATACATATTAGGTATTGCCGCGTCCATATCGACCGGCTCTATAAACATATCACATGACCTAACCTCTCAGATGAACACCGTAAAAAATAAAAAATTTAAATTGTGCTAAATAAACAATTTTTTGTCACCTTACATCACAAAAAGTGTAATAGCAAGCGATCAAAAATTCACACGCACCCCAAAATAGTGCACATAAAACCGTAATCTCATCCCGCAAAAATCATACCCTTCCCAAGGTAATCACTCAAAAATGAAAAAATTATGGCTCTCAGACTACGGAAATACTAAAACATGATTTTTTTTGCTTCAAAAATGAAATCATTGTGTAAAACTTACATAAATAAAAAAAAAGTATACATATTAGGTATCACCGTATCCGTGACAACCTGGTCTATAAAAATATCACATTATCTACCCTGCCAAAACAGCTATTTCTTGTTATCTTGCCTCACAAAAAGTGTAATATAGAGCAAACAAAAATCATATGTACCCTAAACTAGTACCAACAATATTGCCACCCTATCCCGTAGTTTCTAAAATGAGGCCACTTTTTTGGAGTTTCTACTCTAGGGTTGCATCAGGGGGCTTCAAATGGGACATGGTGTCAAAAAAACCAGTCCAGCAAAATCTGCCTTCCAAAAACCGTATGGCATTCCTTCTGCGCCCTGCCATGTGCCCGTACAGTAGTTTACGACAACATATGGGGTGTTTCTGTAAACTACAGAATCAGGGCCATAACTATTGAGTTTTGTTTGGCTGTTAACCCTTGCTTTGTAAAATTAAAAAAATATATATTAAAATGGAAAATCTGCCAAAAAAGTGAAATTTAGAAATTGTATCTCTATATTCCATTAATTCTTGTGGAACACCTAAAGGGTTAACGACGTTTGTAAAATCAGTTTTGAATACCTTGAGCGGTGTAGTTTCTTGGATGGGGTCACTTTTATGGAGTTTCTACTCTAGGGGTGCATCAGGGGGGCTTCAAATGGGACATGGTGTAAAAAAAAACACAGTCCAGGGGCGGAGCTAGCGCCAGACCGACATGGACGTCTGTGTCTGAGCTCTGTGAGGAAGACGCCACTTTACAATAGCTTACTTAAGACCACGGACTAAAAAATGGGCAACATCGGTCAGCAAAGGACCGGGGATTTGTCCCAGCACCAAAAGAACCCTGTAAATAGCGGAGACATGGACCGCTTTATCAAAAAAGCAGCCGCTATAGACTTCCGGTTACGGCGCCGCCATGTGAGGACGCAGCGCTCAGAGCTCCTGCATACCGCTGAACATCATTGTCATTTTGGAGCGCAGGGAACTGCTTTTCAGCCCTAAAGGACGTCCGACTGACACCACTTACCTGCATCTAGGAGCCGATGGAAAGATATCTCCTCCGTAGCGGGCAGAAGATCACAGGTGCGCAGCTAGCAGCCTCACAGAGCGCGGCAAAAATGGCGGACACTCAGCCACTAGTATTCAGGGAGGAGGGCTCTCAGAGTACCCAGGGAGAGGGGTCCCCTCTAGGTGGCACGGCCACAATAGATTATAAACAACTAGCCATTGAAGTGGCAATGCGTATAATGCCGGACATCCAGAAAACACTGGAAACGACAATACTGGCCACTTTTAACTCCCTGAGGGAAGAGGTAAATCAGACCAGCATACAAGTTGGGGCCCTGGAGAAAGAGCTGCGGTCCTTGCAGCAGCAAGCGGGGGACACTGAGTCTATATTGAAATCCCAGCAGCACGCCTTGGAATACCTGCGGTTTAAGGTGGATGACCTGGAAAACAGGTCACGCCGCAACAACCTGAGGGTGGTTGGGCTGCCTGAGTCCATTAAACAATTGGACCTTTTAGATATATGTGAGAAAGAACTGCCAGAGGCCCTGGGCCTAAAGTTTTTCTGTCGAGTGGAGAGGGCCCACAGGATTGGTCCGGAAAGAGGCGCCACTAGGGACTCTAATTCGGAGTCTCCCCGCAGTGGAGATGGGAGACCTCGCCAAGTTATTTTTAAACTGTTGGATTTCAATGATAAGGTGGCTTTACTCCGCAGTTTTCGTAGAAGGCGACACCAGATAACCATAAGGGGCCACAAAATTTTATTGTTTGAGGACTTCTCGGCTGAGGTGGCGAAGAAACACAAGGCCTTTAGCCCGGTCTGCACTGCACTCTACCAAAGGGACATCAGATTTCAGCTTCTTTTCCCGGCGGTTCTAAAGATTCACAGAGCACAAGGAGGGACTATCACTTTTAGATCTCCCACTGAGGCAGAGGAGGCCTTGGATGAGATTATTGATTCAGAGCAGCATGATATACCACTCTCTCCCCAACGGTCTACCTTGAAGGACTCATTGGTTCCAGCTGTTCGACGAGGGAATGACCGTTCGCGCAATGGCCAGGAAAGGCCCTCCAGAAGAGGACGTTGACATTCCTCAATTCTAAATGTGGTTGAAACTCAACCCTTAGGGGTAGAATCTTGTTAATGCTGCTAAGCTGTTCCAGATTAAGAATGTTTTATTATTCTGCTTTATGCTCCATACTAGGGCCGTTATTGTTCAGTTGTACAGATTGCAATTGTTTAGGCTAGGTATGTGAGAGTTCTGCCATGGCGGAAAAAAGGAAAGTCTATAACTAGATTTAGTGACGGCTGACACCATTTAGCCGTACCCAGTCCAGTGGACTGGTACCTGCTGCCACACACCTAGGCAGTTCTATTTGGTTGTACTTATATTGATTTTTGCTTGTGTTTTCTGTTCTCTTTCCCTCCCCCCCTTTTTCCTTCCCTCCTCCCTTCTTCCTTGGCTTTCTCTGTCTGGGGATCCGTACATACCGGAACTGAAATGAAAATTATCTCCTGGAATGTCAAGGGCTTACGCTCCCCGCAGAAGCGGTCAAAGATTTTACGTCACCTAAAGCGTCTTCAACCTGATGTAGTTCTCTTGCAAGAGACGCATCTGGAGGATAAAGATTTCTTCCGTATGAAAATTTTTTGGGTGGGTTCTGTGGTTGGATCCTCAGCCAGGGAGCGCAAAGCTGGAGTACTCACTTTAGTACATAGAAATTTCTCAGGGAAAATACTTTCAGAGTCTCATGACAGTGAGGGCAGATGGCATAGGTTAGTGGTAGAGATAGGAGGGATTTCTTATAGCATTCATAATGTGTATGCCCCAAATGAAAATAATGCTCCCTTTTACGCTCTTCTGGAGAACAGACTGCATATGGATGGAACTCACAACAGAATTGTGGGTGGTGATTTTAACTCAGTCGCTTCTGTTCTGGAAGACCGGAAGAGAGAGGAGGGGATGGTCAGATCACAAAGACTCTCTGACAAGGTTATACCTCCCTTTCTAACTTCTACAGGTTTATATGATACCTGGCGCTCTCTACATCCTGACGACAGGGAGTATACGCATTTTTCACACGCACATAATGTATGGTCTCGTATTGACTATCTTTTCCTTCCCCTGCATATGTCATCTAGGGTGGTCTCCGCTGAAATTCATGACTTACTTATTTCTGACCACTCACCTGTCTCCATTTCCTTGCAGGATACCTACCCTAGAGGAACTGATTTTATATGGCGCTTTCCTTCCTTTCTTGCCAAGGATGACAATTTCAAAGATACACTACAAGGTTGGTGGTGGGAGTTTCAGGGTGACAATCCCCGAGATGCATCAGATGTTTCGACCCATTGGGAGGCTGCAAAAGCGGTTCTGAGGGGTCGAATTCTCGGTTATGTTAGTAATTTACGCAAGGTGGTCGCTAAACAATATCAGGAGGCTAGTTTGGCCCTTAGACAGGCATACACTCAATTTCTCCGGGTGGCTACCACTCAGCACAAGGAGGCTTGGATTGCAGCTAGAAATACCTTTGAAGTTTGGGTAGATAAACGGGAGGCAATGTATAGGTCAGAATTCCAGACGGATCTGTTCAGATTTGGGAATAAGTCAGGCAAAATGTTGGCTAACTTAGCACGGGGCAGGAGGGCTCCTACAGTCATCACAGCCCTGAAAGGGGAGGGGGGAGTGGTCCAAACAAATCCTAAATTGATAAATGATTTGCTAGGAAAATATTATGAGCGTCTCTATAGTGACACCCCAGAAGACCCTGAAAAGAGTAGGAGATTTTTGACAAACGTCAAATTACCTTCCCTGACGGAGGAACAGCAGGGATCTATAAATGCGGAAATAACGGCTGAGGAAGTGCTACATATAATACGCTCCCTACATAATGGAAAGGCGCCAGGCCCTGACGGATTCTCAGGAGAATTTTACAAAGTGCTACAAGAAAATCTTGCCCCCACACTGACGGAATATTTTAACCATCTTTTACACACAGGTAGTTTCCCTGCCCATGTTAATGTTGCCCACATTAAATTGATACTTAAACCGAATAAGGACCCACAAGATCCAGGTTCGTACCGCCCGATCTCGCTCATCAATCAGGATCTCAAGATATTGACTAAAATACTGGCTGACAGACTGAGCCTATTAATGCCTACCCTGATAGGGCCCTCCCAGGTGGGTTTCATTAAAGGGAGGTCGGGGGTAGCAAATATTTGGAAGGTGTTGGCAACCTTGGATTGGATCTGGCGCCGCCCTCAGCCAGCCGGAACCCCTATTTTGTTGGCGTTAGATGCGGAAAAAGCTTTTGACTCACTGCGTTGGGACTGGCTGGGGGCGGTACTTGATAAATTCAAGATTTTGGGGGACATCCGTACCTTTTTGAAGGGTCTCTATTCCAGCCCAGCAGCGCGCATACATACGGGAGGTTTTCTGTCTCGGGTGTTCCCCCTCCAGAGAGGGACTAGACAGGGTTGTCCGCTTTCCCCCCTCCTCTTTGACCTAGCCATCGAGCCCTTAGCTAGATTTTTAGAGGATTCTGACTTATATACGGGTATTACCATAGGCAAGAAAGAGGTCAAACTAACTTTATATGCGGATGAGCTTTTGATTTTCATGGACACTCCACAGCGACACTTAGGCCCCCTAATGGAGTTTTTGAGTTTTTTTGGGTCCTTCTCAGGATATAAAATAAATTTGTCTAAAAGTGAGATTCTAGAGCTTCACGCCACTAACCCACCGCAGTTTTGGCAGGATATAGGTCTCTCTTTATCTGCTGTTAAGAAATATGTCACGTACCTAGGGGTTAAAATTGGTAAGCTTCCGGGGTCATTGTACTCACTAAACTATCCTCCCCTCATAGCGAAAATAATATCTGAACTACAGAAATGGCATTCACTTCCCTTATCTCTGCTAGGAAGGTGCCAGCTCATTAAGATGATGAGTTTTTCTAAGTTACTCTACCCCCTTCAAACGCTTCCGATTCTACTGAAACATACAGATGTCACTGCTCTAAACAAGGCTTTTACCACTTTTTTGTGGTCAGGTAGACGTCCTCGTATCTCTCTTTCGAAGCTTATGTTATGGAAGCCTGAAGGAGGAGTGAAATTCCCGAATGTTCGGGGTTACAATCTGGCATGTCTTATGCGTCATGTTTCGGATTGGGTGCATGATACTGATCTTTTCTCTAATAGGGAAGTAGAACAGAACTTGGTAGCTCCATGGAACCTGGTAGCGTGCCTCCACTCTAATTTGGCCGCATTACCCGGGGAAATTAAATCCTCGCTTTTATTGAGAGATACGATAGCAACCTGGAAGGCGGTTAGGAAAACAGTAAATCTGCCTCATGCAATCTCTAAATGGATGCCGCTATGGGGTCATCCAGAATTTCCGTCAGGAACTAGTCTGAGACCTTCTGAGTTGTGGATATCTAGGGGTTTGACTAGGGCGGAACATCTGATGCATCAAGGGGAGAAACGTTGGCTAACTCCAAAAGAACTGAAGGAAAAATATGCCTTACCGGATTCCCATTTCTTGCAAATAATGCAGATTGTGGGTTTCTGCTCACATAGATTGCGTGATCTATCGAGGGAGGTGACCAAAAACTCCTTTGATGAGATCCTTAGTTTCTCTCCCCAAACAGTTTCCCTCTCTAGGTTGTATAGGGCCTTTTCAGGAAATTTCACGAAAGCCAAGGTTTCCACTCTTTTTAAGAAGTGGGAGCACATCACTATGGATGATGAGATTGGGGTAAAGATCCTGGAAGGTTGGAGTAAGGTACGTCAGTGCGTGATTGGTGAGATTTGGCGTGAAACGTTTTTTAGAATGATGCATCGGGCAATCTATGGATTTAACTTTCCAGCCTCTCCCCAGTTTCCAGACTGTATCACACATTGTCCTAATTGTAAATTGGCTGCTACGGATTTCTGGCATGGCATCTGGACATGTCCTGAGGTAGTCAAATTTTGGGTCGCTGTGATTGAGTATATCAAGACTAACTGGTTGGTGGAATTACCTATGGAACCCCAGACCTTGGTTTTCCATTATATCCGTTTGGAGAACCCAACTAAGATACCGATTTTATTACACTCGGTTTTGTTAGTAGCCAAAAGGGTCTTGCTTCAGAGATGGCTCACAGATGCCATGCCGGACATTCCTGCTGTGATTTCTGAATTGAAAGTACTTTTAGGATATGAAAGGATTGAAGCATCTAGGCACAAAGAAAGTTCAGCTTCCAAATTCTTTAATAAGTGGCGCACTTTTGTTAATGGTAGAAATTAGAGAATTGGTTAAACCCTTTCAGTACACTTCATGGTACCTTAAAGCATCTCTAAGTAATACTCTGGGACCCCTGGCAGTATAGTCCTGCCTCCCTTCCCCCCTATGCCTCTCTCCCTTACCCCTCTTCCCTTTCTTTTCTTTATTATTTCTGTCTCCTACTACTTTTGAATTAAAATAAAAAATGCAGTCAGATTCATGTATATTAAACTCATGTTCCTTAAGTTACTGTATGTGACTCCCTGACTTCCTTTAGAAGCCAGGGGGAGAAAGCGTGTTTAATGTATGTTATACGGGTTCATGACCCTTGCCTTGTATTCTGTGAATCTGCTCCAAATAAACAGAATTAAAAAAAAAAAAAAGCAGCCGCTATATACGTGGCCCAGGAGTCTAAGATGGCGCAGGTCCCCTGCAGAGAGACTGCTGAGCAAGACCCGGACGCACAAGAGGAAACAAGCGATACTGACGGTGCCAAAAGCTGCAAACATCTTCCGATTTCAAGGAAGTACCTAGATCTGGCCCTCCAGAAAGCAATGGATCCACTGGTAGGTGAGATCTCTTCTCTGAGGGAGGACATCAGACACGTGGGAGGCAGGGTTGAAGCATTAGAAGAGACGCAAGCAGCCATGTTAGATTTTCAAGCCGCATCGTCTTCAAGCTTACAGAAATGCCAGACCCACCTCAACGCAGTTTATAATGCCCTAGAGGACCAAGAAAATCGCGGCAGGAGAAATAACCTTAGGTTCAGAGGTGTTCCTGAATCGGACTCCCCGCGCGAAGTTCCGGACATTGTCAGAGCCATCTGTTCAGATTTATTAGGCCCGGACTGCCCCGATCCTCTAATTATCGAAAGGGCCCACCGCGCTCTCCGTCCGAAACCGGGCGCAAATGATCCCCCCAGGGACATCATATGCCGCTTCTTACAATTTCAAGATAAGGAAGCTATTCTAAATAAAGCACACAGACCTGAGGGAGTGAAGTTCAGCGGAGCGATCATTACAGTTTTTCAAGATCTTGCTCCTATCACCCTCCAGAAAAGGAAAGCTTTAAAACCCTTAACAGATTGGCTCAGGAATTGTAAAATACTATATAGGTGGAACTTTCCGTTCGGTTTATCTTTCTCGATCAATGGCAGAAGAATCAACATCAGAGCCCACTCTGACTTGGGCCCAATTTACGATTTGCTGGACATTCCTCCTTTAGACATAGAAGATTGGGACTTGGTTCGGGATCTAACGATGCTGCCGGAGATACCCAAATACACCTCCTTTGAAACTAAAGATACCCCGAAGTCAAGCCCGAAAAAAGAGAAGGAATCAATCTCTTACCCCAAGGCGCATTGCCTCAGAAGATCGCTGAGCTTCCTTCTAGATCTTCCGATCACTTTTCACCCACTGTTTCCTGCAGAAGACCCCGATACTACGTAGAACACCCACGAAATGGACCGTGCATCTGCTACAAGGTTTCACCTATGAGACGGTTCTACATCCATCTTCAGGACTGTCTTGCAGAGGGTTGATTATCCTTCCTGCACTAAACGCCCATGCAGGTCACAGTTGTTCCCCTTACTTCCTTGGGGCTAAATTAGGGTATATTCATTAGCCTTTCTGACATGGAATCCTCTCCTTTGCCCCTATATAAGGTTTCCCCAAAAGGAAAATATCCATAGCTCTTTATTTTCTCCATTCTCTTATTAACATCACTCTTCCCTATTCCTTGTTGTCCTCCCCCATCCCTCTCAATCCCCTTACCCCCCTCCCCCTCCCCCTCCTTTCCCTTCTTGGGTCTTTATGTCTTTCCTTCCTTCTACTTATCTTCTTATTGTCCCATATTTTTACGTCCAAGGCCCTTAATCAACTAACCTTTGCCTTCTACCTGTCGAGTTAGGCCTATTTATCTTCTCCCCTTGTAAAGTGGCCGTCACTTACTGGTGACAAACCATTTCCCCCCTCCAGCCCTCCATTGGCATCAACATGCCGGCCTTCTTATCCCTGTTCTCAAGTTACCCCTGTTAATTATGTTTTTCTTATATTTTATTTTTCATGGTCCTTCAACAGATCACCTGATTATCATTTGAGGCGGAGGTTTTCTTCCAGGTACCGGTGATCTGCAAGAGATAAGTATCACTCAAAATTTTCTTACACGTCTATGCCATAAAGGTGTTGATCCAGCTTTCCAGGGCCACTATATACCCTTACGATGGCCTTCAAATTAGCCTCATTTAATGTAAGGGGATGTAATTCTCCTTCAAAGAGGAGCCACATTTTTGGGATCCTGAAAAGGGATAAAGCAAACATTGTTTTTCTTCAGGAGACTCATTTTAAATTAAATCATTTTCCCAATCTCTCCTTCTCTGTATTCCCCAATTGGTTCCACAGTGGCTCCCCCACATCTAATTCAAAGGGTGTTAGTATAGGGTTCCACAAAAAAATCCCTTTCCTCCTAGTAGACCAAATCTGTGATTCAGAAGGTAGATATATCATGATTGAAGGCACAATAGGTCAACATCTGTTCACTTTTCTAAATATATACGCACCTAACACCAATCAAATCCATTGGCTGATTGATGTCTTGAAGAGATCGGAATCTTTCAGGGAATGAGTTACTTTCTTTGGAGGAGACTTCAATTTAATCCTTAATCCATTCCTAGACTCTTCCTCACAAAAATCAGCTCAATACAAAAAAGCCCTTAGATCTATCTTAAACAATTTAGCCAGGAATCATCTAGTTGATGCTTGGCGCACTCTTCACCCAGATGTAAGGGACTATACCTTCTTCTCTCAGGTGCACGGATCATATCAGCGCCTAGATCATGTTTTTGTGTCTAAAGAGCATCTCCAGTACTGTTCCGAGGCGAAAATTGGGTCTATCACCATCTCAGATCATGCTCCAATATTTCTAACCTTTTTGACCCTACCAAACCGTCGCCCCATTAGAAACTGGCGCCTCAATGAAAAACTTTTAGGCCTCACTGACACCAAAGCTCACCTGAAAACCCTCCTGGAGAATTATTTCAACACCAATTGCACCTCTGACGTTACACCACATACAATTTGGGACACCCATAAGGCTTTCATCCGAGGTCACTGCATAAGTATGGGAGCTCATATTAAAAAAGTGAGATTGAAACAGATAGATGACTTACATGAGAGAATAAGATCTCTAGAAAGCACCCATAAGAATTCCCTACTACAATTTCATTTAACAGAGCTTTCTACCTGTCGGGCCTCTCTTAAAAATCTCCTTAATGATTCATCCGCGAAATATTTTTTGCACTCCATACAGAAAACTTTTGCACATGGCAACAAGGCCTCTAGATTCATGATGCAAAGACTTAAACGCAGGAAACTCAACAAATATGTTCATAAAATGAAAACCTCAGAAGGCTCCTTGACTTTTGATCCTGACCAGATAGCCTCCCTTTTTAGGGACTTTTATGAATCCCTTTATAATTTACACCCCTCGAACCAGTCCAAGAAGGTCCTAGAGCAGTGATGGCGAACCTATGGCACGGGTGCCAGAGGCGGCACTCAGAGCCCTCTTTTTGGGCACCCACACTGTGAAAAAAGTCTATGGTGTACCAATATGCCTTAGACTTTTCCTGCCATTCCTCAGCGCAGGGCGCAGTATGAACAGCACAGGCAGCGCACTGAATGTAGGCAGGCTTTAATAGCTAAATGATAAAGTACATTGAATATATACTATATTGAACTATAGTATTCAGGTTAAATTGCCGTGTTGGCACTTTACGATAAATAAGTGGGTTTTGGGTTGCAGTTTGGGCACTCTGCCTCTAAAAGGTTCGACATCACTGTCCTAGAGGCTGCCCCTGATCATATGTCCTTCTTAAAAGACCTAGATCTCCCGCAGTTAACGGAACTAGATAGACTTCAGCTCTCTGCTCCCTTTACTCCGGAAGAATTTCTAGTAGTCATCAGAGATTCCCCCAAGGGTAAATGCCCAGGCCCGGATGGGCTACCCATCCCTTATTACAATACTTTCCATGAAATATTAATCCCCCACTTACTGCCTATTTTTAATGCAACTCTGCAGGGTATTCCTTTGACCGGAGATATGACCAGAGCCAATATCACAGTGATCCCAAAGGAAGGCAAAGACCATACTCTTTGCTCCAATTTTAGGCCCATCTCCTTACTCAACATAGACCTAAAGCTTTTAGCAAAACTGTTAGCCAATAGATTAGCTATGATCCTTCCGACCCTGATCCATAGAGACCAAGTAGGTTTCATCAAGAACAGAGAAAGTAAGGACAATACAGCCAGGGTACTCAACATCCTTCACCTTGTTAAGAAACGGGCTCTACCTCTGGTCCTTCTCAGCACAGATGCTGAGAAGGCCTTTGATAGAGTAAGCTGGTCCTTCATGTATTCAGTTTTACATTCTATCATCTTTCCTCTCCACTTTATCCAAGCAGTCCATGCTATGTATTTAAATGCATCGGCCTCTATAATAGTCAACGACACCTTGTCAGCCCCCTTCCAAATAAGTAACGGCACACGGCAAGGTTGCCCCTTGTCGCTTCTCCTTTTTGTCTTAACCTTAGAACCCCTACTGCAAACTATTAGATTAGATGATGACATCCAAGGTATAACCTTGGGTGACCAGCAACACAAAATAGCCGCATTCGCGGACGATATGCTAATAATGATCCACAATCCAAACACGGCTCTCCCTAAGATTTATAAACATATAGAAAATTTTGGCTCCCTTTCCAACCTTAAAATCAACCATAATAAATCACTCATAATCTCCACGGGCATTTCCAATACTCTAAAGAGACACCTAGTCCAAAATTTGCCTTTTAATTGGTCCTCCCCACATTTAACATTTCTAGGAGTCAAGCTTGGTACAGACCCCAGCCAATTTTTTAACTTGAATTATCTCCCTCTTTTACAGAAAATCAAATCCGACATAGTAGCTTTAGATATCCCTATCCTTTCATGCTTCGGGAGAAAGAACATACTAATGTCTCTGGTCATACCTAAACTGACATACCTTCAACAAACACTCCCAATATCTATACCTTCTACCTATTATGCTTCCCTTCGCTCTCTGTTCAGATCCTTTATTTGGTCTGGGAAGAGGGCAAGGATTTCATATAGAGCCTTAACTTACTCAAAAGAGAAAGGGGGAATTTCACTGCCAGACCCGGAACTATATGGTAGAGCGGTCCTTCTGGCAAGAGTTGTGGATTGGATGAGATGTCCCCCTCACAAATCATGGGTCGCAGTGGAGCAATCCTTACTTGGATCGCCATTCACAGCCTTTTTACTGGGCAAATTATCATCTATCCCTCCTCGCTCTAACATATCTCCGGTTATGAAAGCTACTTTCCAAGCTTGGAACACCCTGCAGAGATCCTACATTGTAATACCTCTTCCATCCCCAACTCTGTTGGTAAAGGATATCTTTGACTTGGCCCCTCAGGCACTAAGAGATAGTATCCCACCTAAGGTTAGACTGTCAAAAGTAAAGATCATAGATCTATATCAGGAGTGTTCCCTAGACGATATGCACAAACTTCTAGATGTGGCCCCCTCACCTTATAACTTAATGTACTTCCTTAGAGCATACATGTCCCAACATGGTAGACTAAATAATCTTCTTAGACCTCTTACATGGTTCGAGAGCATTATTTCCCAAACCCAGCCACCACTTAAAATTATTTCTCAACTATATAAAAAACTAAGAGATCCTCCATTCTCACTAGTTCCTGCTTTTATTTGCTTGTGGGAAAAGGACCTACACAAAACCTTTCAGAGGGATGAAATTCAGAAAATCTATATCTCCCCCCCATATTGCTTCTAGATGCGTGAAGATCCAAGAGAATAGTTACAAAATAATTTCAAGGTGGTACAAAACCCCTGACAAAACATGTTTATATTCTGCTTCGGCATTGGACGTGTGCTGGAGATGCTCTAAAGATAGAGGTACATACATTCATATCTGGTGGAGCTGCCCTGCAATACTTCTCTGGTGGAAAAATATTTTCAGACAAGGAAATCAGATCTGTGGAACCAATTACCCTGCTTCTCCCGAAACTGCCCTTCTAAATCTCTTCCCTAGAGACTTCCCTACACCCAACTTAAAGCTGTTTAAATACCTATTAAGTGCGGCCAAACTCTTGATCCCAACCTTGTGGCTCTCTCCTGAAGTCCCATCTCTGGAACAATGGTTCCTTAAGATTGATGAGATCTATAGGCTTGAGGAGATATCCTCCTGGGAAGTGAGATCGCACCATCATTTTGACAAGACATGGAAGGATTAGAAATCCTTCAGAGGGTATAAAACCTAAAGCTCTTGGGAGACTTAATCCCTCTCGAGATTAGCATGAGTCTTTCGTAAGGTTGATAACCTCACTCACCTCTACACTAGAATATCGATTCGCAGCTACTGGGGATAATTCACCTAACCCGCCTCAGATGATGATTCTAGCCTTAATATTTTGGATTCAATCAATTGAATGCTCTTGCCTTCTATAGCACATCAACATGTGACCAGTTATTCTACCCCGCCCCTTTATTGAAGTAATGCACATTGAAGAAACAAATGTAATTTGTTGGAGACTTGTTGTCGTCTCTATTTCCATGAATCTATATCTCTGTATCTATGATATTACTCAATAAAAGATTTAAAAGTAAAAAAAAAAAAAAAAAAAAAACAGTCCAGCAAAACCTGCCTTCCAAAAACCGTATGGCATTCCTTTCCTTCTGCACCCTGCCGTGTGCCTGTATAGCGGTTTACGACCACATATGGGGTGTTTCTGTAAACTACAGAATCAGGGCCATAAATATTGAGTTTGGTTTGGCTGTTAACCTTTGCTTTGTAACTTGAAAAAAATTATTAAAATGGAAAATCTGCCAAAAAAGTGAAATTTTGAAATTGTATCTCTATTTTCCATTAATTCTTGTGGAACACCTAGAGGATTAACAAAGTTTGTAAAATCAGTTTTGAATACCTTGAGGGGTGTAGTTTATAGAATGGGGTCATTTTTTGGTGGTTTCTATTATGTAAGTCTTGCAGAGTGACTTCAGACCTGAACTGGTCCCTAAAAATTGGGTTTGCTTCTAAACTTTTAAGCCTTGTAACATCCCCAAAAAAAAAAATATCATTCCCAAAATGATCCAAACATGAAGTAGACATATGGGGGATGTAAAGTAATAACTATTTTTGGAGGTATTACTATGTATTATAGAAGTAGAGAAATTTAAACTTGGAAATTTGCAATTTTTTTATATTTTTTTGTAAATTTGGTATTTTTTTTATAAATAAAAATGATTATTTTTTTACTTCATTTTACCAGTGTCATGAAGTACAATATGTGACGAAAAAACAATCTCAGAATGGTCTGGATAAGTCAAAGCGTTTTAAAGTTACCAGCACTTAAATTGACACTGGTCAGATTTTCAAAAAATGGCCAAGTCCTTAACCACCTCCGGACCGCCTAACGCAGGATCGCGTTCCGGAGGTGGCAGCGCTGCGCACAGTCACGCATATACGCGTCATCTCGCGATGGCCGAGATTTCCTGTGAACGCACGCACACAGGCGCGCGCGCTCACAGGAACGGAAGGTAAGAGAGTTGATCTCCAGCCTGCCAGCGGCGATTGTTCGCTGGCAGCCTGGAGATGTGTTTTTTTTAACCCCTAACAGGTATATTAGACGCTGTTTTGATAACAGCGTCTAATATACCAGCTACCTGGTCCTCTGGTGGTCCCCTTTGTTTGGATCGACCACCAGAGGACACAGGCAGCTCTGTAAAGTAGCACCAAGCACCACTACACTACACTACACCCCCCCCCCGTCACTTATTAAGCCCTTATTAGCCCCTGATCACCCCTGATCACCCCATATAGACTCCCTGATCACCCCCCTGTCATTGATTACCCCCCTGTCATTGATCACCCCCCTGTAAAGCTCCATTCAGATGTCTGCATGATTTTTACGGATCCACTGATAGATGGATCGGATCCGCAAAACGCATCCGGACGTCTGAATGAAGCCTTACAGGGGCGTGATCAATGACTGTGGTGATCACCCCATATAGACTCCCTGATCACCCCCCTGTCATTGATTACCCCCCTGTCATTGATTACCCCCCTGTAAAGCTCCATTCAGACGTCCGCATGATTTTTACGGATCCACTGATAGATGGATCGGATCCGCAAAACGCATCCGGACGTCTGAATGAAGCCTTACAGGGGCATGATCAATGACTGTGGTGATCACCCCATATAGACTCCCTGATCACCCCCCTGTAAAGCTCCATTCAGATGTCCGCATGATTTTTACGGATGCACTGATAGATGGATCCGATCCGCAAAACGCATCCGGACGTCTGAATGAAGCCTTACAGGGGCATGATCAATGACTGTGGTGATCACCCCATATAGACTCCCTGATCACCCCCCTGTAAAGCTCCATTCAGATGTCCGCATGATTTTTACGGATCCACTGATAGATGGATCGGATCCGCAAAACGCATCCGGACGTCTGAATGAAGCCTTACAGGGGCGTGATCAATGACTGTGGTGATCACCCCATATAGACTCCCTGATCACCCCCCTGTCATTGATTACCCCCCTGTCATTGATTACCCCCCTGTAAAGCTCCATTCAGACGTCCGCATGATTTTTACGGATCCACTGATAGATGGATCGGATCCGCAAAACGCATCCGGACGTCTGAATGAAGCCTTACAGGGGCATGATCAATGACTGTGGTGATCACCCCATATAGACTCCCTGATCACCCCCCTGTAAAGCTCCATTCAGATGTCCGCATGATTTTTACGGATGCACTGATAGATGGATCCGCAAAACGCATCCGGACGTCTGAATGAAGCCTTACAGGGGCATGATCAATGACTGTGGTGATCACCCCATATAGACTCCCTGATCACCCCCCTGTAAAGCTCCATTCAGATGTCCGCATGATTTTTACGGATGCACTTATAGATGGATCCGATCCGCAAAACGCATCCGGACGTCTGAATGAAGCCTTACAGGGGCATGATCAATGACTGTGGTGATCACCCCATATAGACTCCCTGATCACCCCCCTGTAAAGCGCCATTCAGATGTCCGCATGATTTTTACGGATGCACTGATAGATGGATCCGATCCGCAAAATGCATCCGGACGTCTGAATGAAGCCCTACAGGGGCATGATCAATGACTGTGGTGATCACCCCCCTGTCATTGATCAACCCCCTGTAAAGCTCCATTCAGATGTCCGCATGATTTTTACGGATGCACTGATAGATGGATCGGATCCGCAAAACGCATCCGGACGTCTGAATGAAGCCTTACAGGGGCGTGATCAATGACTGTGGTGATCACCCCATATAGACTCCCTGATCACCCCCCTGTCATTGATTACCCCCCTGTCATTGATTACCCCCCTGTAAAGCTCCATTCAGACGTCCGCATGATTTTTACGGATCCACTGATAGATGGATCGGATCCGCAAAACGCATCCGGACGTCTGAATGAAGACTTACAGGGGCGTGATCAATGACTGTGGTGATCACCCCATATAGACTCCCTGATCACCCCCCTGTCATTGATTACCCCCCTGTAAAGCTCCATTCAGATGTCCGCATGATTTTTACGGATGCACTGATAGATGGATCGGATCCGCAAAACGCATACGGACGTCTGAATGAAGCCTTACAGGGGCGTGATCAATGACTGTGGTGATCACCCCATATAGACTCCCTGATCACCCCCCTGTCATTGATTACCCCCCTGTCATTGATTACCCCCCTGTAAAGCTCCATTCAGACGTCCGCATGATTTTTACGGATCCACTGATAGATGGATCGGATCCGCAAAACGCATACGGACGTCTGAATGAAGCCTTACACGGGCGTGATCAATGACTGTGGTTATCACCCCATATAGACTCCCTGATCACCCCCCTGTCATTGATCACCCCCCTGTCATTGATCACCCCCCTGTCATTGATCACCCCTCTGTAAGGCTCCATTCAGACATCTTTTTGGCCCAAGTTAGCGGAATTTTTTTATTTTTTTCTTACAAAGTCTCATATTCCACTAACTTGTGTCAAAAAATAAAATCTCACATGAACTCACCATACCCCTCACGGAAACCAAATGCGTAAAATTTTTTAGACATTTATATTCCAGACTTCTTCTCACGCTTTAGGGCCCCTAGAATGCCAGGGCAGTATAAATACCCCACATGTGACCCCATTTCGGAAAGAAGACACCCCCAGGTATTCCGTGAGGGGCATATTGAGTCCATGAAAGATTGAAATTTTTGTCCCAAGTTAGCGGAACGGGAGACTTTGTGAGAAAAAAATTAAAAATATCAATTTCCGCTAACTTGTGCCAAAAAAAAATAATTTCTATGAACTCGCCATGCCCCTCATTGAATACCTTGGGGTGTCTTCTTTCCAAAATGGGGTCACATGTGGGGTATTTATACTGCCCTGGCATTCTAGGGGCCCCAAAGCGTGAGAAGAAGTCTGGTATCCAAATGTCTAAAAATGCCCTCCTAAAAGGAATTTGGGCCCCTTTGCGCATCTAGGCTGCAAAAAAGTGTCACACATCTGGTATCGCCGTACTCAGGAGAAGGTGGGGAATGTGTTTTGGGGTGTCATTTTACATATACCCATGCTGGGTGAGAGAAATATCTTGGTCAAATGCCAACTTTGTATAAAAAAATGGGAAAAGTTGTCTTTTGCCAAGATATTTCTCTCACCCAGCAAGGGTATATGTAAAATGACACCCCAAAACACATTCCCCAAATTCTCCTGAATACGGCGATACCAGATGTGTGACACTTTTTTGCAGCCTAGGTGGGCAAAGGGGCCCACATTCTAAAGAGCACCTTTAGGATTTCACAGGTCATTTACCTACTTACCACACATTAGGGCCCCTGGAAAATGCCAGGGCAGTATAACTACCCCACAAGTGACCCCATTTTGGAAAGAAGACACCCCAAGGTATTCCGTGAGGGGCATGGCGAGTTCCTAGAATTTTTTATTTTTTGTCACAAGTTAGTGGAAAATGCTGATTTTTTTTTTTTTTTTTTCATACAAAGTCTCATATTCCACTAACTTGTGACAAAAAATAAAAACTTCCATGAACTCACTATGCCCATCAGCGAATACCTTGGGGTCTCTTCTTTCCAAAATGGGATCACTTGTGGGGTAGTTATACTGCCCTGGCATTCTAGGGGCCCAAATGTGTGGTAAGGAGTTTGAAATCAAATTCTGTAAAAAATGACCTGTGAAATCCGAAAGGTGCTCTTTGGAATATGGGCCCCTTTGCCCACCTAGGCTGCAAAAAAGTGTCACACATCTGGTATCTCCGTACTCAGGAGAAGGTGGGGAATGTGTTTTGGGGTGTCATTTTACATATACCCATGCTAGGTGAGAGAAATATCTTGGCAAAAGACAACTTTTCCCATTTTTTTATACAAAGTTGGCATTTGACCAAGATATTTATCTCACCCAGCATGGGTATATGTAAAATGACACCCCAAAACACATTCCCCACCTTCTCCTGAGTACGGAGATACCAGATGTGTGACACTTTTTTGCAGCCTAGGTGGGCAAAGGGGCCCATATTCCAAAGAGCACCTTTCGGATTTCACAGGTCATTTTTTACAGAATTTGATTTCAAACTCCTTACCACACATTTGGGCCCCTAGAATGCCAGGGCAGTATAACTACCCCACAAGTGACCCCATTTTGGAAAGAAGAGACCCCAAGGTATTCGCTGATGGGCATAGTGAGTTCATGGAAGTTTTTATTTTTTATCACAAGTTAGTGGAATATGAGACTTTGTATGAAAAAAAAAAAAAAAAAAAAATCATCATTTTGCACTAACTTGTGACAAAAAATAAAAAATTCTAGGAACTTGCCATGCCCCTCACGGAATACCTTGGGGTGTCTTCTTTCCAAAATGGGGTCACTTGTGGGGTAGTTATACTGCCCTGGCATTCTAGGGGCCCAAATGTGTGGTAAGGAGTTTGAAATCAAATTCTGTAAAAAATGACCTGTGAAATCCGAAAGGTGCTCTTTGGAATATGGGCCCCTTTGCCCACCTAGGCTGCAAAAAAGTGTCACACATCTGGTATTGCCGTACTCAGGAGAAGGTGGGGAATGTGTTTTGGGGTGTCATTTTACATATACCCATGCTGGGTGAGAGAAATATCTTGGCAAAAGACAACTTTTCCCATTTTTTTATACAAAGTTGGCATTTGACCAAGATATTTATCTCACCCAGCATGGGTATATGTAAAAAGACACCCCAAAACACATTTCCCACCTTCTCCTGAGTACGGAGATACCAGATGTGTGACACTTTTTTGCAGCCTAGGTGGGCAAAGGGGCCCATATTCCAAAGAGCACCTTTCGGATTTCACAGGTCATTTTTTACAGAATTTGATTTCAAACTCCTTACCACACATTTGGGCCCCTAAAATGCCAGGGCAGTATAACTACCCCACAAGTGACCCCATTTTGGAAAGAAGAGACCCCAAGGTATTTCGTGATGGGCATAGTGAGTTCATAGAAGTTTTTATTTTTTGTCACAAGTTAGTGGAATATGAGACTTTGTAAGAAAAAAAAAATCATCATTTTCCGCTAACTTGTGACAAAAAATAAAAAGTTCTATGAACTCACTATGCCCATCAGCGAATACCTTAGGGTGTGTACTTTCCGAAATGGGGTCATTTGTGGGGTGTTTGTACTGTCTGGGCATTGTAGAACCTCAGGAAACATGACAGGTGCTCAGAAAGTCAGAGCTGCTTCAAAAAGCGGAAATTCACATTTTTGTACCATAGTTTGTAAACGCTATAACTTTTACCCAAACCATTTTTTTTTTACCCAAACATTTTTTTTTTATCAAAGACATGTAGAACTATAAATTTAGAGCAAAATTTCTATATGGATCTCGTTTTTTTTGCAAAATTTTACAACTGAAAGTGAAAAATTTCATTTTTTTGCAAAAAAATCGTTAAATTTCGATTAATAACAAAAAAAGTAAAAATGTCAGCAGCAATGAAATACCACCAAATGAAAGCTCTATTAGTGAGAAGAAAAGGAGGTAAAATTCATTTGGGTGGTAAGTTGCATGACCGAGCAATAAACGGTGAAAGTAGTGTAGGTCAGAAGTGTAAAAAGTGGCCTGGTCTTTCAGGGTGTTTAAGCACTGGGGGCTGAGGTGGTTAAGGTGAAATAGGGCTGAATCCTTAAGGGGCTAAAACATGAAGTTACAGCAATATAGTGAATATTAGTGAAATACACATATAGACTGGAATTTAGCTAATATAGTGCTATAGTATTTTTTTTTAATAGTGTACATTTTTTCCAAATCTGAACTTCAGAAGAGACAAAAAAAATTTGACTATAAAAAAAAGATTATAGCACTATATTAGCTAAATTGCAGTCTATATGTGCATTTTACGAATATTCGCTGTATTGCTATATATTCTTGTTTTAGAATATTACGAATATTCTAAAAAACGAAGTTATAGCAATATAGCGAATATTCGTAAAATACACATATAGACTGCAATTTAGCTAATATAGCGCTATAATCTTTTTTTTATAGTCTAATTTTTTTTGTCTCTTCTGAAGTTAAAAGTTTGTAAAAAATGTACACTATTAAAAAAAAATACTATAGCACTATATTAGCTAAATTGCAGTCTATATGTGTATTTCACGAATATTCGCTATATTGCTATAACTTCGAGTTTTAGAATATGACAAATATTCTAAAAAACGAAGTTATAGCAATATAGCGAATATTCGTTATTTAGAATAGTCGTCTTTTTTTTTCCAATCTGTACGGTCGTTCGCATACTCCTCCCCGACAATCGTCCCCGTCACCATGTGGGTTATAATATACCATCGGATCTGAGTTTTCACGATCTCAGGGAAAACTCAGATCCAATGTTTTTTTTCTAATCCACAGGCGTTCCCATGGTGACGGGGACGCTTGTCGGGGAGGAGTATTCGAACAACTGTACAGATTGGAAGAAAAAAATGCTAATATTCTAAATAGCCAACCAATAGGAAAGTTGCCTTATACAGTTAAAAGAAAATCGCAATACGCGAATAATTAAATCACATATTATTCGTGATAAATAGAATAATGCCGAATATTCGATTTCGACGAATATAAAATGAATATTCAATCGAATATTCGTGAAATATTGCAAAATCGAATACAGCACCTCCCGCTCATCACTATTTAAGATCCTGGAATACAAGAACAAGAAAAGCATCATACTCTTATCAGTTACATTTGTTTGCATTGATCTGCATGAACCCACTTCTCCATATCCCTCCTTTTCATGCACTTGGCCCCAATCTTGTTGTCCAACCGTTTGACCTTTACAACCTGATCGCTCAATCTCAGTGTTACCAGGAATGGGCCCATCCAATTGGCATCCCATGAAGACTTAGGCACAAAGTTCTTTACCATCACCCTGTCTCCTACTTCTAGTTTAATTGGTGGCCTGCCAGGTTCCTCATTTGCCTTTGGAGCCATATTGCTGGCCGCAAAGTATAGATATTTTTGCACCTGGTCTTGCAACTGTGCGGGGAATTTTTCCTTTTCAGCACTGTCCCTCATTGATGTACTAAGCTTTGGGTCTGGAGGGTGGCACAGGTTCATAATTCTACCCGTCAGTAATTGATATGGGGTGATTGAGGTGCCTCTTGCCTCTTTACTCTGTATGGCTATTAGAATTGTGGGTAATTGACACAACCAGTTATTTTCCGATTGCAGTACCATTTTTTTTAGTCTTTCCTTTAGGGTTCTATTCATTCTTTCTACCATCCCTGAAGATTGGGGATGATATGTATGTGAAATTTCTGCTCAACATTTAACATCTCACACATGCCTGTCATGATCTTTCCTGTGAAATGTGTGCCTCTGTCTGACTCTATGATCTTAGGGAATCACCATCTTGAGATAACTTCCCTCCATAGGGCTTTTGCTGTTGCAGTGTCTTTCCCCATGGGCAAGGCTTCCACCCATTTAGAAAACACATCAATCACCACTAGCACGTAACAGTACCCTCCAGGAGCGATGGGCAAAGGGCCAACAAAATCAATTTGTAGCCTTTCCCATGGTCCTTCTGCCAACGGTATTCTGGACAGCACAGGCCTTTGTCCTTTTGGCCTTGGATTCATTTGCACACACAGATTAAACATTTTTGTATAACCCTCACAACAGTGTCTTTCATGTTTTCCCACCAATATTATGTTTGCATAAACTTTAACCCCTTAAGGACTTAGGACGTACCGGGACGCCCTGTTTCCCGAGTCCTTAAGGACCCAGGGCGTACTAGTACGTCCTGTGTAGTTTTGATCATTGCCGCACGGCCGGCAGAGATCGGAACAGGGTGCCTGTTAAAATCATTCAGCAGGCACCCTGTGACAATGCCTAGGGGGGTCCTGTGACTCCCCCGCATTGCCAATCGCTACAAACCACAGGTCAATTCAGACCTGCGGTTTTTAGCGCTTATGCAAGTTTCTGATCCCAGATAAGAAACCTCAAAGTGCCCATATTTTTGAAAGTTAACCCCCCCCCTGCAGCCCTCTGTGTTTTTGTGCCTGCGGGCGCTGCAGGGGGGAGGATTGCGGGCGGTGCGGGAGGCGGGCGGGAGGCGTGCTGCAGTGTGGGGGGCGGGTGCGCAATCTTCCAGCCGCCCCCCCCGTTTATTTTCAGGATGGCCGAGCGGTTGAATCAGAGTGTCAGCTCGTTGCTGACACTCCGATTCAATGGCAGACATCTGTGCAGATGTCCGCCGTTTTAACCCCTTCCATGCCGCGGTCCGTAGGGACCACTGTATGGAAGAGGTGAAGAGGGAGGGAGCTTCCTCCCTCTCCATCGGGGGGCTGCTGTGTTTTTGCAGCCCCCGGATAGGATGAGGTGACAGAGGGAGGGAGCCCCCCTCCCTCCCCTTCCCCGTCTGCTCAGTTGTGGCAGACGGGGAAGGTTCCCATGGCAACAGGACGCCTTCTCAGGTATCCTGCTGTCCATGGTGCTGAACAGATCTGTGCTAAAGGCAGAGATCTGTTCAGACAAAGTGTGAGTGAAATACAGTGCAGTACACTAAATAGTGTAGTGTACTGTACTGTATTATACAGACATCAGACCAACTGGATCTTCAAGAACCAAGTGGGTCTGGGTAAAAAAAAATGTTAAAAAAGTGAAAAAAGTAAAAAAAAAAAAAAAAAAAACATTTATACCTACACATGTTATATATCACCGCGTCCATAACGACCCGATCTATAAAACAGTCATGTTACATTCCCTGCATGGTAAACACCATAAAAAATAAAAAATATGATGAAATTGAAATTTTGCTCATCTTACTTCCAAAAAAAGGTAATAAGGTAATAAAAGTGATCAAAAAAGTCGTATGTATGCCAAAAAAGTACCATTCAAACCGTCGTCTCATCCCGCAAAAAATTAGCCCCTACATGAGACAATGGCCTAAAAAATAAAAAAACTATGGCTCTCAGACTATGGAGACGCTAAAACAAGTTTTTTTGGTTTAAAAAATTATATTATTGTGTAAAACCTTAATAAATAAAAAAAAAGGTACACATATTAGGTATTTCCGTGTCTGTAAGAACCTGCTCTATAAAAATATCACATGATTTAACCCCTCAGAGTCAACAACGTAAAAAAATAAAAATAAAAATGGTGTAAAAAAAGCCATAATTTTGTCACCTTACATCACAAAAAGTGTAATAGCAAGCAATCAAAAAGGTATATGCACCCCAAAATCATATCATTATCATCTCATCCTGCAAAAAATTAGACCCGAACTAAGACAATCGGCCAAAAAAAAAAAAAAACTATGGCTCTCAGACTATGGAGACACTAAAATTATTATTTTTTGTTTCAAAAATGATATTATTGTGTAAAACTTAAATAAAATTAAAACAACATCCGTAACAACCTGCTCTATAAAAATAGTACATGATCTAATCTGTCAGATGAACGTTGTAAATAATAAAAAATAAAAACTGTGCCAAAACAGGTATTTTTTGGCAAATTTTCCATTTTAATCCATTTTTTTCCCGTAACAAAGCAACGGTTAACAGCCAAACAAAACTCAATATTTATTGCCCTGATTCTTTAGTTTACAGAAACACCCCATATGTGGTCGTAAACCTCTGTACGGGCACACAGCAGGGCGCAGAAGGAAAGGAATGCCATATGGATTTTTGAAGGCAGTTTTTGCTGGACTTGTTTTTTGACACCATGTCCCATTTGAAGCCCCCCTGATGCACTCCTAGAGTAGAAACTCCACCCCTCAAGGTATTCAAAACTGATTTAACTTTGTTAACCCTTTAAGTGTTCCACAAGAGTCAATGGCAAATGGAGATGAAATTTCAGAATTTCTATTTTCTGTTACTTTGCTTCACAAAAAGTGTAATATAGAGCAACCAAAAATCATATGTACCCTAAAATAGTACCAAAAAAAATATGCCACCTTATCCCGTAGTTTCCAAAATGGGGTCACGTTTTTGGAGTTTCTACTCTAGGGGTGCATCAGGGGGCTTCAAATGGGACATGTTGTATATAAACCAGTCCAGCGAAATCTGCCTTCTAAAAACCACACGGCGTTCCTTTCCCTCTATGCCCTGACGTGGGGCCGTAGAGTGGTGTACGACCACATATCGGGTGTTTCTGTAAACCGCAGAGTCAGGGCAATAAATATAGAGTTTTGTTTGGCTGTTAACCCTTGCTTTGTTAGTGGAAAAATTAAAATGGAAAATTTGCCAAAAAATTGAAATTCTGAAATTTCATCTTCATTTGCCATCAACTTTTAGGGAACACCTAAAGGGTTAATAATGTTTGTAAAATCAGTTTTGAATACCTTAAGGGGTGTAGTTTCTAGAATGCGGTCACTTTTGGGTGGTTTCTATTATGTAAGCCTCACAAAGTGACTTCAGACCTGAACTGGTCCCTAAAAAGTGGGTTTTTGAAAATTTCAGAAAATTTTCAAGATTTGCATCTAAACTTCTAAGCCTTGTAATGTCCCCAAAAAATAAAATGCCATTCCCAAAATGATCCAAACATGAATTAGACATATGTGGAATGTAAACTAATAGCTATTTTTGGAGGTATTACTATGTATTATAGAAGTAGAGAAATTGAAACTTGAAAATTTGCTAATTTTTTCCCAAATTTTGGTAAATTTGGTATTTTTTTTATAAATAAAAATGATTTTTTTTTTTTTACTCCATTTTACCAGTGTTATGAAGTACAATATATGATGAAAAAACAATCTCAGAATGGCCTGGTTAAGTAAAAGCGTTTTAAAGTTATCACCACATAAAGTGACACTGGTCAGATTTGCAAAAAATGGCCAAGTCCTTAAGGGGTTAAAGTACCCTCAGTACCCATATGCCCTGTCAGCCTATGGTTCTCTTTGGCAATGTCCTTTTGATACTGACAAGGTACCACAAATCTAGAGCCGTCTGGGGTTTCTCAGAGCAACAAATCACCCTGGATACAGTAAAATTGGGGTTTATGTGCTGTCTTTTCCCTAATGGAGTATTTTATTTGCTGTAAACTAGAATCTTTATCCTGCTCTGCTGCTAAGCACAGTGTTGGTGTTTAACCACAGGCAGGCATTCAAGCTTAAGATCCATTTTGTCTCCATCCTCACTGTCATGTTCATCCCAGGCCTGTCTTCCCTCAATATCATAGGGAGTCTACCTGGCCCCCATGACAGCTGCTTCTTTGGCCAGTTTGTCTAACTCATTGTTGCCAACCGCAATTTCATCAATACCCTTCTGATGTGCCTTCACCTTTATTATTGCTACTCTTTGTGGTTCTAAACAGGCTTTGTCCCAAATGCCCTTCAACACTGAACCATGTGCAAGTGTCTTCCCTGATGCATCACTAAATCCTCTTGTATGCCACAAAGGCATGTACTCAATTAGTGATCTAGTAACATAGGCACTGTCAGAAAAGATAGCAATTGGGCCTGATTGAAAGTGAAAAATTGCTTCTCTTACCGCTTCTAAATCTGCTCTTTGAGCAGAGAAATTTCTTGGGCACTTAATCAGAATTTGTTCATTGGTTTGCGAACACCACAATTTTCAGATCTTCCTTTCCTGCTGTCAATTGGAATACTTCCTGTGTCTTAGTCCTATGCACCTCTCCATAATCATGTTTCTCACCTTCGTATTGCATCAGTTGTGGAAGCACATAGGTGGTACTGTGTGCTACAGTGATGTTTCTTGGTGTCAGATATACCAGCCATCTGGCTACCCTTTGAGATGACAATCCACTGAGCGTCCACTCCAAGAGCATCTTGATGGGAGTGTGAAGTGTTTGTATGATGATCTTGGCAAACCCCACTATGTGTTCTGTAGCTATCACTGCCCAGTGTACTGCCAAAAGATTTCTGACACAGTCCTAAAATCCTATTTTCACAGGACTCAATAACCTTGATAGGTATCCAACAGGAACCCATTTTCCTTGCCTCTCTTGTAGAAACAAAGCCCTAATCCCTATTTTGGAGGCATTGACCTGTATTGCAAATTGTAAATCTGGGTTTAGATTGCTTAGACTAGGTGCCGGAGTGAGGCTGATCTTCAGTCTAACAAACGCTCCCTCATGCTCTTGCATTCACTCAAGGGGGTTTGCTTCCCGTGCCTCTCCTTTCAGGAGTTCATAGAGCGGCTTAGCTTTCTCAGCAAATCCCTCTATGAAGTCCCTACAATATCCAACCATCCCCAAAAACTGCCTAAGGGCTGTTTTTGTGTTTGGCCTAGGCAACTTCTGTATAGTTTCACACTTGTTAGAATCAGGAATACTCTCTCCTTTTGAAACTATTACTCCCAAAAATGTCACCGATTCCTTCATTAACTGGGCCTTCACAGTATTTAGCTTAAGGCCTGCATTTTCAAGAATTCTCAACAACTCATTTAGTAACATGTAGTGTTTTTCCTTGTTGTCAGTTTGGAGCAATATGTCATCCACATATTGCACAATACAGTCAGGCTCCGAAAATGACAACAATATTCCAACCATGCATTTATAGAAGTATGTTGAACTGGATTTGAAACCCCGTGGCAACTGACAAAATGTGTATTGTTTCCCTTGAAATGTAAATGCAAATTTGTATTGACAATCAGGATGAATAGGAATCCAAAAATACCCATTTGAGATATCCATTGATGAGTACACAGTGGAAGATGGCTTAAGTGTTGTCATCATGTCGGGCATTTTGGTGACTACATTTGTAACGGGAGGGGTACACTTGTTTAATGCCCTGTAGTCTAGAGTAGGGCGCCACCCATTTGGTTTCCAAATGGGCCACAAAGGGGCATTGTTTGTAGACTGGCATTCCCTGATTACATTTTGGGCCAGCAATTCCTCAATTGTGTTTTTGATATATGGAATTGACTCAGTTGGTATCTTGTATTGCCTCTGGGGAGGGAGATCTGGGCCTTCTACCATCACCATATTTGACACTTTGCCACACTGAGTTTTTGATGCTGCCCACACTTTGCTATGTTGCCGCAAAATATCAGCCAATCATTTATCCTCCATTTTTAACAATGTAGCAGGATCTAGAGACTCTGTACCCTTGATCGCAGCAATTCCATAGGTATCAGTAACCATTTTAAGGCAGCCTTTATATCGTGATCCTTTCCACAACATCCAGTTACACAGATTAACAATAAGCCCATGTTCCCTCATTACATCTGATCCAATGATGGTTGGAGACAAGTACAAACTATGCTCCACACCTAGATTTCCCATGCTTATAGCTACTGGTACTGATTGTCTAGAAGGTACCAATTGTTCACCAAAGCCTCTTAGAAAAATACTTTTTCCTCTAGGGTTCATGGTCAAATCCAAATTTGTCAAACTTGCGGTGCCCCCGTATCCATTAAAATATTTGTATGATGGCCCCCTACCACACCCTGGATACGTGGTCTACCGCCTTTGTCCCTATCTAGCTGGCACACAAGGGACAACACAGCGCCTGACATACATATTGTTTTACATAAGGATTTGTTGGTGGTGGGGCCTTAAATTCCTCTGGCAACTCTGCCATTGCTTTTCCTATCCTCCTGATTTTTTCAAAAGTGGACCATACAATGTAGCTTCAGGAGGCTGAGATACTCCATCAGCTGCATTATTTAATCCTTGCTTTTACTGCTGTTTTCTTGGAATAAAAGCTCTGTCCTTGTTGCCTTTCCTACTACTTCTGCATTCTCTCATAGTATGACCTGTATTTCCACATTTGTAGCACTTCCCCAAAAATCTTACTTGGCCTTCATTCTTAAAGAGGACCTTTCACTAGAATAAAACATCTAAACTAACTATACAGACATGTAGAGCGGTGCCCAGGGATCCCCCTGCACTTACTGTTATCCCCGGGCGCCGCTCCGTTCTCCCGTTATAGCCTTATAGCTAATTTCTCTTTCTCTGCTTGCTTATTCGACTTGCTATTTTTGCTATTTGCATTTTGCTCATCACATTGCTTTATCATATCATTAAACTGATGTGTTAAAGCATTGTTTGTACAAATCTTAAAACTCGCAGATGCATGTTTTTCAACAAATTTATTCACAATTTCCATTTTACTTTTTACTACAGACAGCAGAAACAAATACCACTAACTTACTACAGTCAGTAAATGACAATTCACAATGAAAAATAAATATACCACAAATGTACTGCAACTAGTAAATACAAATTTATTACAAAACAAACAAACACCAGGGACATAGATTTCATAAAATCTTCTCTATGGTAATCACACTCCAAAACCACTATCAGAGTCTCGTAATTTACCTATCCTTGACTGACCGTATCTCATATGGCTGATCAACTACAGATCCAAGATCCAGGCCAAGAGTGATCTCCTATTGAAGCATAAGGCTACTTCCCCTTAACATGAGGTTCAGAGAGTTTACTCTTGCAGAGGTTTTGGTCCGGTCTCAATGGAGGATATTCCTTGATATTTCAGTAACTGAATAAAGCAGAATCAAACGTCTGGGTCCTTCGTAGAGTGCTGTTTTCAACAGTCCTATCTGGAGTGCCAAATGTATTCAAGAGTTTCTGCTGACTATCTTATCCTTGTATGGTGTTTGAAAGATGATGAATCCGGATTTAAGCAATGGCTTATTTATAGAGTTGTGCGAACCCGAACTGTAAAGTTCGGGTTCGTACCAAACTTTAGGATTTTTGGACCCGGAATCCGAACCCGAACATTTCAGTAAAAATTTCTACTTCTGTCATATTAATACTGCTGTCATATTCTGGTATTAAAGAAACACACATTTAGGGCAAAAATCTTAATATTGCAGCCTTTCATATGTCATTGTGAGATACACCCTTTAGATACTGTTGTTCTATTCTGCTATTAAAAAAACAGCCATTTAGGGCAAAATTCTTAATTTGCGGTCTTGTCTGCATCTGTACGTGTGAGATACACGCTTTAGATACCGCTGTGCTATTCTGGTATTAAAAATACACTTATTTTGGGCAAAATGCTAAATTTTCGGCCTTTGCATCTGTACGTGTGAAATTCAAGTGTTATGCAGCTAGCCAGTCGCAGAAGGAACACGTGAGGTTCACGGTGGACCGATGAGGGGTCAAATGGTATAACACACAGTTCATCAGTTTACTCACGGTTAGCAGATAGCCTCCCTGGGCTGGCAGCACAGTGTTGAGGTGGACAGCACAAAATCCTTCGGGGCACGCTCTGTGGTAGGAAGCATCAGCCAAGATGGTGGTTGAGGTGCCCTTGATGTTAGGGGTGCTTAGGGTACTTGTTGCGGCTGAGTCCCTTGATGGTTTTTGTCGTGACGCCAGTACCGTTAATGGTGGTACGACCATAGGTAGTAATAATGAGGTAGACAGTGGTAAGATGCAACTCACAACTTTTACTTTGGATGTCTTTTGGTTGCAGCAGTACAATTATGCAGTCTTTAGATGATACAGAGGTAATTCTGCAAATCCACTGTTTTAGGCTTGTCAGGTTTTGTGGTTTTGGAGCAGTGGGTTACTTCAATATCAGTGGAACTTCTGGTGAGGTTGCCAGAGGCTATGGTATCTTTCACCTAAAATATCCCAAAGTTCTTTTATGCCTGGTTGATGGCTTTTATCCTTTGGATGAAGTTGAATCTTTCCTTTTCTCTTGTCCCTTTCTGGACTAAAACTTTTCTTTACAGCTGAAGTGCACCTTTTGCACTCTCTCAGTGTCAATATACACACTCATCTTCACACTGACCTGTGGTCTCAACTGAACTGATCTCCACTAACCACTGACCTGAACTAATCTCCCCTCACTAGGCCTGACCTGGGTATATATATATATGACCCAAACTTTATCCCTATCTAGTGGTGGGATGTATAAATTACACCTAATAGGCCTGTTAACAGGGATTTTGCAGATACATAAATGCAAAGTTATACCATACTGTACAATGCAATTGTTAAGATGAAAAAGTACTTTAAACAGTGCCCACACACACGTAGTGGGACGCTGCATTCCCCCATGGTAAAATGTTAGTCGACCTCGACACATTCTTGACTCAATGTTGTATCATCCTGAAAGATATAAAAAAGGAGAAGCATGCATGCATAGGGAAATAATGCCATAACTCACATTCTTGTACTTCTTGTACCTATGAATAAAAATGGGTTAGGCAAGCATATCTCAGGCAACAACAAAATGTAACAAATGGGGTAACACATTATTTTATCTGAATACTGCTAATATACCGGCAACTAAAGTAGTCCATAAGAATGAGGAAAACACAATAAACATCTCCGGAGGCTCACAGGGTATGAGTCCGTTCCCTGGGCACAAGTAAATATCAAAGTGGAACAGCACGGAGGCTCAGGTACGTGAAAGTCTATCTCCGGGTGCGGACTTGAACATTGCAAAACCAACAAATAGTCTCTTAAAAAGTCCTTTAAGGCAAATGGAACACGATAAACAGTATATTAGTCCTTTTTCTGAATTAACATGGCTGGGATCTTAACTTCTTGGCTGCTGGAGCAGGAAATCTCCATAACAGACTGGTGGTTGTCCTCTTGTACTCCTCTCAGATCTCTGAAGTGGCTGTGATTCTTCAGACCTTGTTTCCGGGGAACTTGGGGTTTCCTGAATTGTGTAAACTTCAATTTCAGGTTGAAGTGTTGGGGTATTAGTTTTAGCAGGCACTAGAATGTTAAGCCATGGGGTTAAGAACCATTGCAAAGGATCAGAAGCTAGCAATGTTTTTCCCAAGGACTGTATTGTTCCCTCTGGCTCAGTTGGTTTTTCCAGTTCTGGCTCAATGGGTTGAATTTCCTCTGAAACAGCTTCTTCCTGAGAAGTTTCTACTGGGGTGTCCTCTTTAAGGCACAACTTTAGGCGAGTCCTGTGTACTACACAGGATTTATCCTCTTGGGTAATCTCATATGTGTCAGTTTCTGGATTTAAAATAGCAGAAATGGTGAAAAAGTTCTCTCTCCCATTTGCTATCAAGTTTGCTGGTTCTATGGTTATTTTTTAACCAGACACAATCACCAATTTTGAGTGGTTCTGCCTTGGCAGATTGGTTGTAGTCTTTCTGTTGTTTTTCTTGGGCATGTCCCATACTTTGTTGAACAATTTCTTGCGCGTTAATCAAACACCTTTGGTGTTCAGCCACCCAATCAGTCTTTGGTAGGGGGTTGATTGCATCAGGCACTTGTACGCCCAAAGTGTGATCAGCAGGTAATGTACCTCGTCGGCCAAACATAAGGTAGTAGGGTTTAGTTGTAGGTATACATCAGTTGAGGCAACAAAGTAGGCCAATCATTTCTGGTAGCAGGTGGGACTGCTCTTAACATTTCAATAAGAGTTTGGTTCATCTTCTCACAAAGTCCATTCCCTTGGGGATGATTTTTTTTACAATTGTGAAAAGTACATAGTTCTTTAAAGAGTTGGAATTCAAAGGCAGATCCTTGATCTGTGAGGATTCTCTCTGGACACCCATATGGTAACAGGAAATGTTTCCAGAAAGCATCTGCAGTTGTTCTTGCGGTCAAGTCTTTTACAGGCACAGCTACAACTAATTTTGTGTAGTGGTCAATGATGGTCATAGCGTAGGTATAACCTAAGCTACTTGGTTCCAATTTCACATGATTGATTGCGACTATTTCTAATGGTGTTTTGCTCACTATGGAATGTAAGGGAGCTCTTTGGTCATGCTTCTCACCTTTTCCAACAGCACAGGTGGAACATTCTCGACACCATTTTTCAATATCTCCTCTCATTCCGATCCAATATAATCTTCTACGGATGGTGGCTTCTGTTTTCTGCAAAGTGTCCTGATTGATCATGGTACATTTCCAGGATGATTCTTTCATCACGGCGTGGTATTAGAATTTGGTATAGACAATCCCATGTAACTGGGTCTAGAGTTCTTCTTAATAGTAGGCCTTTTTGTAGAAAGAGGTGTTTTCTATGTCTCCATAATTTGGTCAATTCTAAATCTGCATTCTTTCTGCAAATTCTTTCTGGGGTTCTTCCACTGGTGAAGAAATCTTGTAATTCTCCTAACACTCTGCTTTTGTTTTGTAACTTGATCCATCTTTCTTGGTCTACATGAGATTTTGGATCCACTTGCAGTTGAGAGCTGAAGACCTTTTTTCCTTTAACAGTGATGATGTCTTGATGGGCAAAGTTGTTATAGAAGGATGGCATTTCTACTTCTTCCCATATGTCTTCTTGTGAAATAGGGTCTTCCTTGGTTGGCAGACAGGATAAAGCATCTGCATTTTCATTTGCTTTTCCTGTTCTGTATTTTACAGTAAAGTTGTAGTTAGCAAGGTGTGAGGCCCATCTTTGCTCCAACGCTCCTAACTTGGCGGTGTTAAGATGTGCTAGGGGATTGTTATCAGTGAAGGCCACGAAGGGTGTTGCGGCAAGATAGTCTTTAAATTTTTCTGCGACAGCCCACACGAGTGCGAGGAATTCCAACTTGAAGGAACTGTAGTTTTGGTCATTCTTTTCACTACCTCTAAGAGATCTACTAGCGTAGGAAATGACTCTTTCTTTACCTTCTTGTACTTGTGACAAAACAGCTCCCAGGCCTTTCTTAATTGCATCTGTGTGAAGATGAAATGGCTGTTGATAATCCGGATAACCTAAGATTGGTGGTTCGGTTAATTTCTTCTTCAGGAGCTGGAAGGCAATCTCTCTATCAGTGTTCCATTTCACTGGTATGGGAGTCTTCTGGTATCTTTTAGGATGCCCTCTCAAAAGTTCCAAGATTGGCTCTGCAATTTGGGCAAAGGGAGGAATGAAATGTCTGTAATATCCTGCGAAGCTAAGGAAACTTACCTCCTTCACCATAGTGGGAGTAGGCCAATTACGGACTGCGGCTATCTTCTCTGGATCCAGTTTAACACCTTCAGAGCTGACGATATGCCCTAAGAATTTAACTTCTGGCTTCAGTAGATGACACTTGGATGGTTTAACTTTAAGTCCGTGCTTAATTAGAACTTGGAAAACTTCGGCCAGATGTTTCAGATGGTCTTCATAAGACTTGGAGTAGATGATGACGTCATCTAAGTACAGCAGGACGGTTTCAAAATTTTTGTGGTCCAGACAACGCTCCATGAGTCTCTGAAAATTTCAAGGCGCATTGCAAAGTCAAAAGGGCATGCAGTTGAACTCAAATAGGCCCAAAGGGGTGGTAAATGCAGTCTTCTCACGATCTTCTGGTGCCATGGGTACTTGCCAGTATCCACTGGTTAAATCAAGAGTAGAGAAGTAGGCTGAAGATCCTAAAACTGTCAAGGATTCCTCTATGCGTGGTAAAGGATAAGCATCTTTGTGGGTAATTTGGTTGATTTTTCTGTAGTCCACACAGAATCTGATGTTGCCGTCTTTTTTCCGGACTAGGACTAATGGTGCAACCCATGGGCTATGGCTGTCTTTGATGATGTTTGAGTCTTTCGTTTCTTGAATCATTTGCTTGACGGATTGGTACATAGTAGGTGGTATAGGCCGATACCTTTCCTTGATCGGTGGGTGTGAACCTGTAGGAATGGAGTGTTTTATGATGTCTACTTCTCCATAGTCTGTAGAATGTTTACTGAAGGCACGGTGATGTTCCTTCACGACTTGCAATACTCCTTCTATTTGGTGTTCTTGTGTGGAAGCATCTCCCACATGAAGTTTTTTCCACCAGGGGGTGTTTAAGTTTTGGCCCTATGGGTGTGTTTTCTTGAGATCTGTTGTCACACTGATGACGTCTTGAAAGGGGATTTGGATCAGCTGTGCAATAGGACGGTACTTGGCTAATGTGACATTGTGATCACTCAAGTTGAGGAGACAAATAGGCACTTTACCTTCAGTGACAGTTGCCAGGCTTCTTGCAGCTCTGACTAAAGGATATTCTTCCAAAACAACTGGTTCCACCAAGGCTTGGTAGTCTTGACCTTCCGACTACAGCTCGGCACCATAGGAGAGTTTCAGTGTTGGGCTTGAGAATCACTGGTTGATTATCTCGGATGTGGACACAGCAAATTTCTCCTCTTTCATTAGTGAATCTCTGTTGCGCACTCAGCACACGGATAGTTTGCTGGATTACCTTCTTAGAAGCCAAAGAAGCAGTAGGCACTGATTGGTGTAAAGCTTCCAACATTTCAACATAGCAATTTCTAAGGACATTCATGCCTAGGACTTTAGGAGGATTGTTATTGTTTTCCTTCACTTGTACTACAATAATGCCTTGTTGGGATAGGGTGGTTCTTCCTATTTGAATGGTAGGTTCCCAGTAACCCAGTATTGGTACAGGTTTGCCGTTGCTGGCTATGAGACTCAGCCAGGATTCTGGTGGCTGGGTAAGTTGATTTTGGTCCCAGTATTTCTCAAATGCTGTTTGTTGTATGGTAGTGACTTGGGATCCTGTGTCGACTAGGGCAACAAAAGAAACTCCATTTATTTGAAGTGTCACTTCTGGATGGGATACTACATATCTTGGCATCCAATAAGGATCTTCTGGACCTATTGATCTACCTCCCGAGGGGTGGTCCCTGACCTCAGGGGTGGTCCATTTAACTGCCAGCAGGTGGCTTCAGTATGGCCTGGCTTGTGACAGTATGTACAGATAGGCCGCTTGGGGGTACTAGTGTGGTCAGGTGGGCGTCCGTCTGAATTTCTGGAAAAAGTCCCTTTGTAATCAGGGGAGAAGAGCCTTCTGGATACTGGTTTCTCATCCTCTAGTAATATTGGCTTTTCCCATTGTTCAAACTTTTTATGAACTTTCTCCAGACTTTTAGTTAGGAATTGGACTTGCTCAGTAAGGGCAGCAACTGCGTCAGGAATTGGGGCTTGAGTTGCCTGACTGACGACAAGTAAAGGTTTGTCAGGGGTGACCGGCTGTGTTACTGGCACTACAGCGGATCCAACGGGTTCTGTTGGTGAACTTTTTCCCAGTATACTGATAGCTAGTTCTTTAAAATCTAGGATGCTGGGTGGCTAGCATTCTTAGTTGGCTCTTTAAATTGTCTGTATTAACACCTTCAATAAACTGCTCTTTCAGGGTTTTGTCCTGATTCTCTGCCTCACGGGGGTCTACTTGTACAACAGCTCTAAGGGCTTCTTGTAAAGATAATGCAAAGTCTCTGAGTGACTCTCCCGTTTGCTGTTTTTTACTGAAGAACCTCATCTTGACTTCTGACATGGTCCTCGGTTCAAAGGTGGTGTAGAGACGTTCAAATATCTGCTCCAGTGTCCTCCTCTCGGAACTTGGCCAGGATTTCACTTCTAAAGAGCAGCTCCTTCTAATTGCGCAATAAGAATCTCCATCTGCTGTTCTGGGGATACAGGGGTACAACCTGAACACAGCAAGCATTTTTTCTTTAAAGTCCCTTAAAGTGTGAGTTTCACCAGAATAACGTGGTAACCAGGGGGCCCCAAAATAATAAGGCATAGTTAAAGGCATTAAACTTGGTGCTGCAGCAGTTGGCATTGCGCTAGGACCGGCTGCGGCTGCCGCAGTGGGTCCACGGAGGTCAGCCTGCACGCTATCCTCTTGCACAGACATGCTGATAATGGGTAGATTACAGTCAGATAAGTTTTTTTGTGATTTTCAATACTTTTTATTTAGCTATGCTATGGGCGACCGCTATTTTTCAGTGTATGGCCCTTTAAATGTTCGATGTCGGCTAAGTACAATAATCAGGCAGCACTTGTTTGGATTCCTAATGGCGCTCCTGGCTAGCGATGCTTCACTTTGAAGTGCCGAGAGTAAATTACAGTCTGCGGGAGTTACTTGGGGCAGACAGGCAATGCGATGCGATCCGGCAGCTTGCCGGTGTAAAACTCGCGATACCTTTGGGGATGCACGCATGTCACACCGTCCTCCCGTGCGCGGCGTCTCCCTTTGATGTGGCCACAAGCAGAGGATGCGGCGCTGCGCTTGCATGCAGGGCCCGCCTCTCAGAACCCACACAGTACAGGTAGGATGGGCTTTAACCGGACAATTTTGCATAAAGGGGCAGCACACTGGTTTTCCCGCTCTGCAGGGGGTGTCGACAATTAGCACAGTGATGGCGCAGTATAATTTTTTTAAATCGGAGCTCCGGCGGCCATATTAGTTGAACAGTAACAGTCTATTCACTGACAGCAAGCAGTTATAGTGACACACAAATGTTGAATTTTCTCACTTTTAATGTGGTTTTGATGCTGGGGACTATTATACCACCTCCATATACTTTTCAAGCAGTTTGAACAGTTCTGGACCCCAAAACAGTGCACAATAAGCAAAAGTCTCTCAAGCAAATAAAGGGGCTTATTCACATGCGACAGTCTCTCAAATATGGCACAAGGGTTTATTATCCTGTTCGTGACGCCAATAAAAAGGTTATGCAGCCAGCCAGTCACAGGGGGAACACGTGAGGTTCACGGTGGACCGATGAGGGGTCAAATGGTATAACACACAGTTCATCAGTTTACTCACGGTTAGCAGATAGCCTCCCTGGGCTGGCAGCACAGTGTTGAGGTGGACAGCACAAAATCCTTCGGGGCACACTCTGTGGTAGGAAGCATCAGCCAAGATGGTGGTTGAGGTGCCCTTGATGTTAGGGGTGCTTAGGGTACTTGTTGCGGCTGAGTCCCTTGATGGTTTTTGTCGTGACGCCAGTACCGTTAATGGTGGTACGACCATAGGTAGTAATAATGAGGTAGACAGTGGTAAGATGCAACTCACAACTTTTACTTTGGATGTCTTTTGGTTGCAGCAGTACAATTATGCAGTCTTTAGATGATACAGAGGTAATTCTGCAAATCCACTGTTTTAGGCTTGTCAGGTTTTGTAGTTCTGGAGCAGTGGGTTACTTCAATATCAGTGGAACTTCTGGTGAGGTTGCCGGAGGCTATGGTATCCTTCACCTAAAATATCCCAAAGGTCCTTTATGCCTGGTTTACGGCTTTTATCCTTTGGATGAAGTTGAATTTTTCCTATTCTCTTGTCCCTTTCTGGACTAAAACTTCTTTAGAACTGAAGTGCTGGATCTGCACCTTTTCACTCTCTCAGTGTCAATATACACACTGATCTTCACACTGACCTGTGGTCCCAACTGAACTTATCTCCACTAAACACTGACCTGAACTAATTTCCCCTCACTAGGCCTGACCTGGGTATATATATATATATATATATGACCCGAACTTTATCCCTATCTAGTGGTGGAATGTATAAATTACACCTAATAGGCCTGTTAACAGGGATTTTGCAGATACATAAATGCAAAGTTATACCATACTGTACAATGCAATTGTTAAGATGAAAAAGTACTTTAAACAGTGCCCACACACACGTAGTGGGACGCTGCAGTTATATACTGCTGTCATATTTTGGTATTAAAAAAACACACATTTAGGGCAAAAAACTTAATTTTGCGGCCTTGTCTGCATCTGTACATGTGAGATACACCCTTTAGATACTGTTGTTCTATTCTGCTTTTTTTTAAAAAAACACACATTTAGGGCAAAAAAAAATATTTTGCAGACTTCGCTGCATCTGTCATTATGAGATACACCCTTTACATACTGCTATGCTATTCTGCTATAAAAAAAAACACCCATTTTGGGCAAAATACTTAATTTGCGGCCTTGTCTGCATCTGTACATGTGAAATTCAAGCGTTATATACTGCTGTCATATTCTGGTATTAAAATAAATACACATTTAGGGCAAAAATCTTAATTTTGCAGCCTTTGCTGCATCTGTCATTGTGAGATACACACGTTAGATATTGTTGTTCTATTTTGTTATTAAAAAAACACCCATTTTGGGCATGATCCTAAATTTGAGAAATATGAGGAGATCGTCAAATAAGGGACGTGGCCCTGGTTGTGGTGCTGCTGGTGGAGCTCCTGTTGCAGGGAGAGGACGTGGTCGATCTGTGCCAGGTACAAGCACAAGTGAAATACCTTCCTCAGCTGCGAGAATGTGACAGAACCTTTAGCGGTATTTGGTCGGGCCTAATGTGGCTCTACGAATGGTGAGGCCAGAACAAGTACAGGCGATAGTAGATTGGGTTGTTGACATTGCCTCCAGTTCCTTTACATTGTCTCCCACCCAGTCTCCTGCTGAAAGATCAGAGTTGGCACCTGCAGCCGATGTCAATCAGTCTTTCACCCCACCCCCTTGCAAATCAGCCAAGCAGTCTGAGCCCCAAGTCATGCAGCAGTCTCCTCTGCTTTTGAACACTCTGTTAGCAGGGTTTCCCAGGGCCATCCACCTAGCCCTGTCCCAGAAGTGGAAGAGATTGAGTGCACTGATGCCCAACCACTTATGTTTCAAGATCAGTACATGGGAGGACCATCGCAGCACGACAAAACAGGTGCCAACTGCTGGGGCTTTCAAAAGTGTGCAGACCCACAAGGAGTTCAGGGGTGAAGACTGGGTGGAAGATGATGTGGAGGACGATGAGGTCCTCGACCCCACATGGAATAAAGGTCATGCGTGTGACCTGTGTAGTTTGGAGGAAAAGGCGGTGGTCGCACAGAGCCACCAGCACAGCAGAAGATGGAGCAGGGTGCAAAACCGGAGCGGCCAAGAGAGTACACCTGCTACTGCCCACCACAGCAAGGGACCGAGCACACCAAAGCCAGCTCCAAGGATTTCCCTGGCGTGGCAGTTCTTCAGACAATGTGCTGACGACAAGACACGAGGGGTTTGCACGCTGTGCAATCAGAACCTGAAGCGAGGCATTAACGTTCTCAACCTGAGCACAACCTGCATGACCAGGCATCTAAATGCAAAGCATGAGCTGCAGTGGAGTAGACACCTCAAAAACCAAGAAAGGTCTCTGGCTCCTCCTGCTTCCACTTCTGCTGCAGTCTCGGCCTCTTCATCCACCTCTGGAGTGACAGTGCCACCTGCCACCCCGCAAACAAAGGATCTGCCAGCAACACCACCACCTGGGTGTCACGGCCTATGGTGTACGTTGTGACACTGTTGCCACACTTGCGGTTGCCTGCGGCATCGTGTTGCTGTGAGAGCATGCAGTGGCAGTGTCTCGGCTTTCTCGGTGATTGCCGTGACCTGGTTGCCACGCATGCTGTTGCCAGTGGTTACGTGTTTTGTATGCTTGCGTGTGCACTTCCCCTTTAAGTTGTAGCCTCCCTCTGTATGGTGCTGTAAGGGTTAACTCCCTGACTGGGTGTGGTCACTTGGCTTATATCTTCTGTGGTTTCCTGTCTGGAGTCAGTTGTACTTCAGCTGTGGTTGGTGCTGGAGCTCTGCTCCAGTCCAGGGTGTTCCATCTGTCCAGTGAGGGCCACCCTTGTGGTCATCAGTGTTTTCCCAGTGTCTCCTTCCCATCCCTGTTTGTGGGTTCCTCAATAGTTTCCCCTTTTTCTGTTGGGGGGCTTTGAGGGGTGGGAGTGTCACGGCCTTTGTTGTGCGCTGTGACACTTATGCCACGCTTGCTGTTGCCTGTGGCAACGTGTTGCTGTTTCAACGTGTTGCTGTTTCGGGGGCAGTGTCACAGCCTTTGTGGTGTGTGCCGTAACATGGTTGCCTTGCATGTTGTTGTCTGCAGCAACATGTAGCTTTTTATGCTGGTGTGTGCACTTCCCTATTCAGTTGTTTCCTCCTCTGTTCGGTGCTGGAGGGGTTAACCACCTTGTTGGGCGTGGTCACTAGGTGCTTCATCTTACCTGTTGCTAGAGGCCAGGAGTCAGTGGTACTCCAGCCATGGTGTGTTCTGGAGTTATGCTCCCGGTCTTCTTATTTGATCTCCCATATTGAGGGCCTCCTAGTGGGACATCGAGGTCTCCAGCGATGTCTTCCTTCCCTTACATGTGTTGTATGTTTGGTGTGGGGTTATGATTTGGTGTGTTGTAATGTCTAGCTTGGTTTTCCTAGTCTGGTATGTTTGGTGATATCTTCCAGCATGGTTGCTTGACTTCCTAGCCTGTATGCAGTGCCGCCTGGGGCTGCCATGCACCTTGCGGTATGGGGGTCCTGGCGGAGTCTGGTGTGCTCGATACCTGTGTGAGTTGCTGGTACTGTGTCCTGTTTGGTGTTACGGCTCTGGTACATATTCACAGGTTATTCTAAGCTCAATGTACCTGCACTCGTCAGATCGCAGAAGATATAAGCCAAGTGACCACACCCAGTCAGGGAGTTAACCCTTACAGCACCAGACAGAGGGAGGCTACAACTTAAAGGGGAAGTGCACACACAAGCATACAAAACACCGGCAACAGCATGCGTGGCAACCATGTCACGGCAATCACCCAGAAGGCCGAGACACTGCCACCGCATATGCTCACAGCAACACGTTGCCGCAGGCAACCGCAAGTGTGGCAACAGTGTCACAGCATACACCATAGGCCATGACACTGGGCCAAGTATCTCCACAATGTCCCATGGAAGCGTTCAGCTCTCCATCTCCCAAACACTGGAGCAGAAGAGGAAGTACCTCCCTACCCACCCGCGATCCCTGGCCCTGAATGCCAGTAATTCAAAATTACTGGCCTTTGAAATGCTGTCATTCCGTCTGGTGGAGACAGAGAGCTTTAAAAGCCTTATGGCGGTGGCTGTCCCACAGAATGTTGTGCCCAGCCACCACTACTTTTCCAGGCGTGCCATCCCTTCCCTGTACAACCAAGTGGGGGGCAAAATCAGGTGTGCACTGCGCAACGACATCTATGGCAAGGTGCACCTCACTACGGAAACGTGGACCAGTAAGCATGGTCAGGGACGTTATATCTCCAAAAGAGAACACTGGGTAAATGCAGTGGCGGCTGGGACTGAGGCAGATAGCAGTTTGGCGCATGTCCTTCCACCACCGAGGATTGCAGGGTGCTCAGTTTGCCTCCTGTTGCTTCCTCCTCCTACTCCGCTTCCTCATCCTCTACCGGCTCCTAATCTGGTCAGCGTAACACCTTCACCACCAACTTCAACACAGCCAGGGGTAAACGACAGCAGGCAGCTTTAAAACGTATCTGTTTGGGGAACAAACCCCACACAGCACAGGAGCTATGGATGGGTCTTGAACAACAGACCGATGAGTGGTTGGTGCCAGTGAGCCTCAAGCATGGCCTGGTGATGTGCGATAATGGGCAAAATCTCGTAGCAGCTCTGGGACTAGCCGGTTTGACGCACATCCCTTGACTGGCGCATGTGCTGAATTTGGTGGTGGAGAGATTCCTTAAAAACTACCCCGATATGTCAGATCTGCTGCATAAAGTGCGGGCCATCTGTGCGCGCTTTCAGCATTCTCACCCTGCTGCTGCTCGCCTGGCAGGGCTGCAGCGTAACTTTGGCCTTCCCGCTCACCGCCTCATATGCGACGTGCCCACAAGGTGGAACTCTACCTTGCACATGCTGGCCAGACTGTGCGAGCAGCAGCAGGCGATAGTGGAGTTGCAGCTGCAGCACGCACAGGTGAGTCGCTCTGCGGAACAGCCCCACTTCACCACCAATGACTGGGCCTCCATGCGAGACCTGTGCTCCTTGTTGCGCTGTTTCGAGTACTCCACCAACATGGCCAGTGCCGATAACGCCGTTCTCAGCGTTACTATCCCACTTCTATGCCTCCTTGAAAAAACGCTGCTGGCAATGATGGAAGAGGATGTGGCACAGGAGGAGGAGGAAAAGGGATCATTTCATAGGTTTTCCGTCCCGTTATTCACAAGTGGCTCCGAGGGTCAGTTCCTGCACCCACAAACGCCAGGTACACAATTGTTCAGCCAGGGCACAGTTATGGAGGATGACAAGCATGTTTACAGCAGGGTGGCACCCAGACCAGCTCATGGCCATCACTGGTGCATGGCTGGGGGGATACAGTGGACACAGACGATACACCTCCCACAGAGGACAGCTTTTCGTTGCCTCTGGGCAGCCTGGCACACATGAGCGATTACATGCAGCAGTGTCTCCGCAATGACCGCCGAGTTGCCCACAATCTAACTTGTGCTGATTACTGGGTGGCCACGCTGCTGGATCCCCGTAACAAAGGACAACGTACCGTCCTTAATTCCGTCACTGGAGCGTGATCGTAAGATGCGTGAGTACAAGCGCACGCTGGTAGACGCACTGCTGGTGGCATTCCCACCTGACAGCGGGGGCACAGTGGAAGCACAAGGCGAAGGCAGAGGTCGCCAACGCAGCTGGGGCACCGCCAGCACCTCAGAAGGCAGGGTTAGCATGGCTGAAATGTGGAAAAGCTTTGTCAGCACGCCACAACAACCAGCACTACCAGCTAATATGAAACGTCTTAGCAGGAGGCAGCATTTCACCAACATGGTGGAGCAGTATGTGTGCACACGCCTACACATACTGAATGATGGGTCTGCCCCTTTCAACTTCTGGGTCTCCAAATTGGGCACATGGTCTGAGCTTGCCCTTTACGCCTTGGAGGTGCTGGCCTGCCCTGCAGCCAGTGTATTATCTAAACGTGTGTTTAGCACGGCAGGGGGCGTCATCACAGACAAGCGCAGCCGCCTGTCCACAGCCAATGTGGACAAGCTCACGTTCATTAAAATGAACCAGGCATGGATCCCACAGGACTTGTCCGTATCTTGTGCAGAATAGACATGTATACCGGCCTTAGCCAGCCATTGTTATACTACAGCACAATTGCTCATTCTTGTATTTTGGATATTTCACACTCTTTTGGAGTGTACCCTTATTAAAAATAAAAATGAAAACCCAAAAACAGTGTTGGCAACCTCGTCCTCCACCACCGCTGCTTCCACCTACACCCCTACGTCCACCACCTCCTCAAACTCCTACTCCATATGGACCTCCACCTCATAAATAATATACTGTATATATTTTTTTAAATTTGTACTTATTTTATTTTATGTCATTTCAGTAATTTGTCTGTTAAATTTTCGGGTGAAATTCACAAATTTTTGGGTGTGATATACCACTGCTTTACCTGTAGACAGGTAAAAAAAATTCACTAATTTGCCTGTTACATTTTCGGGTGAAATTCGCCAATTTTTGGGTGTGATATACCACTGCTCTACCTAGTAGACAGGTAAAAAAAAAAAATCACTAATTTGTCTGTTACATTTTTGGATGAAATTCACCAGTTTTTTGGTGTGATATACCACTGCTCTACCTAGTAGACAGGTAAAATATCTTCACTAATTTGTCTGTTACATTTTTGGGTGAGATTCACCAATTTGTGGGTGTGATATACCCCTGCTATACCTATTAGACAGGTAAAAAAAAAATCACAAATTTGTCTGTTACATTTTCGGGTGAAATTCACCAATTTTTGGGTGTGATATATCAGTGCTCTACCTAGTAGACAAGTTAATAAATTTCACAAATTTTTCTGTTACATTCTTGGTTTTACATTTTACAATTTTTGCCGTGAATAAACCCCTGCTCTGCATAGGTGACAGGGAAATTTTAAAAAAAAATCTGTTCCATTGGTGGGTGACATTAACCCATTTCTGGCGATTAAAAACCCCTGCTCTGCATAGGTGACAGGGACTTAAATTTCTAAAATTTGTCTTTGATCATGGACGTCACAGGGATGTGCGATCAGGCAGAAGTTATCTAGAGTCAACAAAACGGAAGCATAGCCTCTCCTGGCTAATGTTTCCAAATCCAAAATACCCCAGTGACATTCCCTATAACTTTTTATTAATCATTCCAATAACAGGGCATCTTAAGAGTCCTGTATTGTTATTTATCGTCACTACCTCCCCGAGTCGGGAGTGGTTAATTGCCGCGCCCCCCCTCCTTGACTTGGAAGCTTATGCTTCAATACTTTGTCCCACATTTCCGCTCGATTACATTTAATTTCATCCATTGACCTGCCTTGGATGTGGTATACCTTTATCAGGCTCCATTTCCGGCCTGGAACCCTGATTCCCAGCCACCCATGATCACCATAGTTGGCGCATAAAAGAGCATCAAAAGTTGATAGAGAAGATATTCAATTGAATCGTGGACATCACGTGCGACATGGTGGAGCAGTATGTGTGCACACGCCTACACGTACTGAATGATGGGTCTGCCCGCTTCAACTTCTGGGTCTCCAAATTGGGCACATGGCCTGAGCTTGCTCTTTACGCCTTGGAGGTGCTGGCCTGCCCTGCAGCCAGTGTATTGTCTGAACATGTGTTTAGCACGACTGAAGGGGGTTATCACAGTTTATATTTCCCAATGTTTTGGGGTGTAGCCTAATTTAAAAAAAATAAAAAAAAAATTAAAACCAAAAAGCAGTGTAGGCTACCTCCTCCTCCACCGCCGATTCCACCTACACCGCCACATCCACCACCTCCTCAACCTCCTACGTCATATGGACCTCGTCCTCATAGATCAAGATTATTATTTTTTATTTTTATTTATTTTATGTTATTTAAAGTCATTTCCCTATCCACATTTGTTTGCAGAGCACTTGCCATGCTCTTAACCACATTTTGATGCCATTTGCAGCCCTCTAGCCCTTTCCATTACATTTTTAAAGCCATTTTAGTGCTCCAAATTTTGGGTCCCCATTTACTTTTTTGTGAAGTTCGGCCGAACCCATTGAGCCCGAACATCAAGGTGTCCGCTCAACTCTACTTATTTAATTAATACAAGTAAAGTAAAAGGTTACAAGATAAATGGATAACAGAGTATAAAGCAAACCTTCCTTCAATGTCCTATACTTGAAAAGAATATAAACCTCACTAATAAATCCTAGTACTAGCTTCCTAATAATCAATATATAAATACAAACCGCATTCCAAAAAAGTTGGGACACTATGCAAATCGTGAATAAAAACTGAATGCAATGATGTGGAGGTGCCAACTTCTAATATTTTATTCAGAATAGAACATAAATCACGAAACAAAAGTTTAAACTGAGAAAATGTACAATTTTAAGGGAAAAATATGTTGAATCAGAATTTCATGGTGTCAACAAATCCCCAAAAAAGTTGGGACAAGGCCATTTTCACCACTGTGTGGCATTTCCCCTTCTTCTTACAACACTCAACAGACGTCTGGGGACAGAGGAGACCAGTTTCTCAAGTTTAGAAATAGAAATGCTCTCCCATTCTTGTCTAATACAGGCCTCTAACTGTTCAATCGTGGTGGGCCTTCTTTGGTGCACCTGCCTCTTTATGATGCACCAAATGTTCTCTATAGGTGAAAGATCTGGACTGCAGACTGGTCATTTCAGTACCCGGATCCTTCTCCTACCCAGCCATGATGTTGTGATTGATGCAGAATGTGGTCTGGCTTGTTGAAAAATGCAGGGTCTTCCCTGAAAGAGATGACGTCTGGATGGGAGCATATGTTGTTCTAGAACCTGAATTTATTTTTCAGCATTGATGGTGCCTTTCCAGACATGCAAGCTGCCCATGCCACACGCACTCATGCAACCCCATACCATCAGAGATGCAGGCTTCTGAACTGAGCGTTGATAACAACTTGGGTTGTCCTTGTCCTCTTTGGTCCGGATGACATGGCACCAAATTGCCAAAAAGAACTTCGAATCGTGACTCGTCTGACCACAGAACAGTCTTCCATTTTGACACACTCCATTTTAAATGATCCCTGGCCGAGTGAAAACGCCTGAGCTTGTGGATCTTGCTTAGAAATGGCTTCTTCTTTGCACTGTAGAGTTTCAGCTGTCAACGGCGGATGGCACGGTGGATTGTGTTCACTGACAATGGTTTCTGGAAGTATTCCTGAGCCCATTCTGTGATTTCCTTTACAGTAGCATTCCTGTTTGTGGTGCAGTGTCGTTTAAGGGCCCGGAGATCACGGGCATCCATTATGGTTTTGCAGCCTTGACCCTTACGCACAGAGATTGTTCCAGATTCTCTGAATCTTCGGATGATGTTATGCACAGTTGATGATAATAGATGCAAAGTCTTTGCAATTTTTCACTGGGTAACACCTTTCTGATATTGCTCCACTATCTTTCTGCGCAACATTGTGGGAATTGGTGATCCTCTACCCATCTTGGCTTCTGAGAGACACTGCCACTCTGAGCTCTTTTTATACCCAATCATGTTGCCAATTGACCTAATTAGTGTTAATTGGTCTTCCAGCTCTTCGTTATGCTCAAATTTACTTTTTCCAGCCTCCACCGTGAAATTTTGAATCAACGTATTTTTCCTTTAAAATTATACATTTACTCGGATTAAACGTTTGATCTGTCATCTACGTTCTATTACAAATAAAATATTGACATTTGCCATCTCCACATCATTGCATTCAGTTTTTATTCACAATTTGTTTAGTGTCCCAACTTTTTTGGAATCCGGTTTGTATATACACACAATTTGATCTAGTATACAGTATATATATATCTATATCAAATCAAACCACATTCACACCCACAATTCCACCCCTTACTTTAGTATCTTCCGGGCTCCTTCATTACCATTCATCCAATGAACTTGCAGTAACCTGATCTGGGTCAACTCCTTCATATTGATGCAGTAACTGCCACCTTCCTGCGTATGCCGGTGGTGTCCTTGTAGTTTGCCTTGTGCCTGAGGCATGGCATATTGTTTCAGCTATGCCAACAGCTGTCCGTCCAAACTTCCTTGAGAATCAGACCTTTGAGGGCCGACAGGATGCCTACTCCATTAGAAATGCGCAGTCCATTGTGTATAACACCGCAGGGGCTGGTTTAGAGTCCTCAGGACAGGGGGGAACAGGAACCCTATCTCATTTCCATTCTTATCAGTCAGATGTCAGGCTTATTCACATTGCTATTGTTGCAGCTTTTACGACAAGTTGAAAGCAAACTGTTCAGTCTTATTCAGATGCTGTTTACGACAGGATGAAAGCAAGATGTTCAGGCTTATTCAGATGTTAGGCCTATTGACATTGCTATTTATTAGTGTTAAGCGCAAATATTCGAATTACGAATATTTATCTCGAATATCGCAACTTCGAGAATTTGCAAATATTTCGAATATAGTGCTATATATTCGCTATTTTGAATATTTGTCATTTTTTAACATCTTGAAAGATGATTCCTCCCTACTTCTTGCTTGTAGGCTAATGAGTCATTGGCCCACAAGCAACTTAAGCAGGGAGAAATCATGACTTTAGATGGGAAAAATGACGAATATTCTAAAAAACGAATATATAGCACTAGATCGAATATATTCGTTTTTTAGAATATTCGTCTTTTTTTTTTTCAATCTGTACAGTTGTTTCACTTCGGCATACTCCTCCCCGACAAGCGTCCCCGTCACCATGGGAACGCCTGGGGGTTAGAATATACAATCGGATCTGAGTTTTCACAATCTCAGTGAGATTGTGAAAACTCCGATCCGATGGTATATTCTAGCCCCCAGGCGTTCCCATGGTGACGGGGACTCTTGTCGGGGAGGAGTATGCCGAAGTGGAACAACTGTACAGATTGAAAAAAAAAAAAGACGGATATACTTAAAAACTAATATATTCGATATAGTGCGATAAATTAGTTTTTTAGAATATTCATAATATTCTAAAACAAGAATATATAGCAATATAGCGAATATTCGAAAAAACTAAACAAATATAGAGCACTTTAGCTAATATAGTGCTATAATTACAATCTAATAGTTGTAATTTTTTTCTCACCTCAAGTTAAGATAGGAAAAAAAAATACAACTATAAAAAAATAAAATATAGCACTATATTAGCTAAATTGCTCTATATAAGTTCTTTTTAGAATATTCGCTATATTGCTATATATTCTTGTTTTAGAATATTACGAAAATTAGCTATATTGCTCTAAATATTTGTTTTTTAGAATATTCGTCATTTTTTTCCATCTGAAGTCATGATTCCTCCCTGCTTAAAGGAGGAATCATGACTTCAGATAGAAAAAATGACGAATATTCTAAGAAACGAATATATAGTGCTATATAATAGTTTTTGACCCACGCCTGTATTGATCACGTAACATTTTGAGTAAAAAAAATGTAGAATATAACGAAATATTCAAATTCGCGAATATTTGACAAAATATTCTCGAAATATTGCAAATTTGAATATGACCCCTGCCGCTCATCACTTCTATTTACACCAGGATGACAGTAGATCCACTCATCATCCCATTGCTCCCCCACCAAGACATCCAAGTCCATCAAAGTGTATGAACTTGTATCAAACTTATGTTGACTTACAACACCAAGACTGTACAGAGTAATTTTACTTTTGCCTTATGTGTGAATAAACACTTACCGGTAAGTTTTGCTTTACAAGCTTGTTTTCGCCTGTGTACTGCTTCCGCTTACCCTGCCTACCAGAGCAAATCCCCACAGTCAGTATGACATGCACACTTCACTTATTAGGGCAGTTACGGTGCCAAAACTGACAAAATAGCTCAAGTATGAACTCAGCCTTACAGGTCGATCTTAGCTTCAAAAAGAAGTGCACTCCTTTTACATTGTTGCCAGCTGATTCCACATATAAGTAAACAGAACCTGTTGTATTAAACGCTTATACAAGAAGAGCCCCCTCCGACAGAGTGGAGTAGGTGTCAGCAGTAAGTTTGTGTTGACGTCACTGATTAATTTTCCCTTCCTCTGATCCATCAGAACAATAACCCACAAAAAACGGATCCTGTCTGTGGAGCATACGCCTTCACTCAGTCAGCATTTGCTCAATAATCCATCAGTATTGCTAATGCCCAAAAAATCTAAAACAGAGATGACACGTGAATGGAATATTTGCATGTCTTCTGTGTTTTGTACCCACTCCTGCTTTTGGCTACCAAATCATAATCCAATTCTGATGGGACCATACAGGCCTCACAGCTGCTACACAGACAGGATCCATTTTACGTCTCATTTTTCCTTCCTTCTGACAGATCAGAAGAAGGGTCAAACAAATGATGATGTCAGCCAGGCTGAATGGCAAAATAGTGGCCCAGTCATGAAGTGAGGAGCGGGAACAGCATGAGGAGACCACAGAGTGGCCCAATGACAGGGTCTGGAGGTGGTGGCAGCATCAGGAGGCCACATAGTGGCACAATGACAGAGTCTGGAGGTGGTGGCAGCATGAGGATACCACAAAGTGGCACAATGACAGTGTGGAGGTGGCAGCAGTATGAGGAAGCCATTGAGTGGCACAATGACAGAGTCTGGAGGTGGCAGTAGCAGCATCAGGAGAAGGCCACTGAGTGGCACAATAACAGAGTCCGGAGGTGGCGGCAGCAGTATCATCAGTAGGAGGCCACAGAGTGGCACAATGACAGAGTGTGGAGATGGCAGCTGCAGCAGCATCAGGAGGAGGCCACAGGGTTGCACAATGACCAAGTGTGGAGGTGGCGGCAGCAACAGGAGGCCACAGAGTGGCAAGCTAACATAGTGGGGTGGTGGTGGCAGCATCAGGAAGCCACAGCATGAGGAGGCCACAGAGTGGCACGACAACGAAAGATTGCAGAGGTGGCAGCAGCATGAGGAGGCCACAGAGTAGCATGGCGACTAGAGATTGCAGAGGTGGCAGCAGCATGAGGAGGCCACAGAGTGACCTCTTCGTCTATTCATTTATAGTGAATATGGGACAGAACAGAAGGTTAACATTTTCAAAATAATCAAGAGGAGAAAGCGCTGCCGGCACTGCTACACCTGACCAGTATGCAGGATTGCAAGGGAGACACAGGTAATGCGATTCAGCAAATGGATACGGTGGTGCTCTGCTGAGATAGACACAATGGTGTATTCAGGAGAGAGATGAGAAGGAGACAGCGGCACTCACCAATTCCAAGATAAAACGTCCAGTTTATTAGGCTTCTATAAAATAGGGTACAGGCAGGTCTGTGCACATAGGTCAAATGGAGGTACGGCTACAGCTGTTTCACGCTAAGAGCGCTTCATCATGCCTTTCATGCTGTGGAGGTGAGTGACTGACCTATAAAGGTCAGGTCAGGCCACTCCCCCCACCGCATCACATAGAGGAACACAGTGTTAACTCATTAAATACTCTATTGCACCAAAAAATCACAGTGTGTCAAACAAAAACAAATAAATCATTCCTATCATTAAAACCTGATGGTCCCATCGCTTCTGTCTTGATGATCCATAATGCTTCTCTCTTTAGGAGAAGCTTTTTTCTGTCTCCGCCGCGAGGCGGTAATTTCACTATTTCTAGACCTGCAATCTGTAGGAGGTCCTCGCGGTTTTGGTGCGATTCTTTCATATGTTGGATTAATCTAGTGGCTCCAATTTCTGTTTTAAGGCTATACTTGTGCTCTCTGAAACGAACGAAGGCTTGATCAAGCCTTTCATAAATCTGCAGATAAAAGATCTGCAGGTGACTTTGATCTGAAGTCTACCCGCAGGCGCAGAAATATAGAGCCACGAGCAGCAAAAAATCCCGTCCCCGACACGGTTCCTAGTAGATCAGTGTTCACATTTGATTTTTCACCCATGGCGCAGCAAATAAAAAATGCCATACTAAAAAACTGGCACATTTTACAAAGGGACCCCACCCTTCAAGAAAAAGTGGCTAGTATACCTGTGGTGGGCTTCAGACGAAGCAGAACCATAGGGAGCATGATCACACAGAACCAGTTTAAAGGTAATGTGAACAAAAATTGGCTTGAACGCTGCATCCCTGAGGGCAATTTCAGGTGTGGACACTGCTCCATGTGTGAACAGATGCGGAGAGGTGCACATTTAAAAATCGGAGCCATAAAACACAGAGTGAGGGACTTCATTAATTGTAGGTCCACCTTTGTAGTTTATGATATTTTCTGCCCCTGCGGTCAATTTTATATTGGAAAAACTTTCAGACCCCTTTTCGTTCGTTTCAGAGAGCACAAGTATAGCCTTAAAACAGAAATTGGAGCCACTAGATTAATCCAACATATGAAAGAATCGCACCAAAACCGCGAGGACCTCCTACAGATTGCAGATCTAGAAATAGTGAAATTACCGCCTCGCGGCGGAGACAGAAAAAAGCTTCTCCTGAAGAGAGAAGCATTATGGATAATCAAGACAGAAGCGATGGGACCATCAGGTTTTAATGATAGGAATGATTTATTTGTTTTTGTTTGACACACTGTGATTTTTTGGTGCAATAGAGTATTGAATGAGTTAACACTGTGTTCCTCTATGTGATGCGGTGGGGGAGTGGCCTGACCTGACCTTTATAGGTCAGTCACTCACCTCCACAGCATGAAAGGCATGATGAAGCGCTCTTAGCGTGAAACAGCTGTAGCCGTACCTCCATTTGACCTATGTGCACAGACCTGCCTGTACCCTATTTTATAGAAGCCTAATAAACTGGACGTTTTATCTTGGAATTGGTGAGTGCCGCTGTCTCCTTCTCATCTCTCTCCTGAATACAGAAGGTTAACATTTCTCAACTTTATAAAGTGCTGCTTAAAAGACAATTTAATAATACACTGTTCCGGCACAAAAGGCTTGGCAAATTGATTGTCCGTGAATTTCCCTTGAATGTTTGGATAATATGCTGGCAAATTTAAGTTTACTTTCTTATAATTTTAATCAAGTATTGGTTCAATTTAATAATAAATATTTAATTTCTTCTGTTTATTCGAATACATGATTGTGATGGAGATAGCATTCCAAAAAACAATTTCATTCTACCTGGAGATGAATCCTGTCAAGATTGATGCAAGTGCGGTATCGGCTGCTCATCGAGCCATATATTTCTGTGGGGACCTGCCTGGCATGAACAGGCCTCTAGTAGCTACAGACAATGAGAAGACAAAGCTTCAAGATATAAATCACTGAGTATAGATAATCATAATTCTGGTGTCCTTCTAAAGAGAGTGCAAACACAACAAGCAAAATTAAATTAGGACTAGTGATGAGCGAGCACTAAAGTATTCGGTGTTCGGCCCGAAGACATTGCTATATTCGTGTGCTCGGCCGAGCGCCCGAGCATAATGGAAGTCATTGGGAGACAACAAGGCAAGCAGGAGCCTTGGAAAAGAAGAGGGTGTCTGGTTCATAATAAAAGGTTAGAAATTGATGGATACCCCATCAAAATGGAAACAGCATTATGAGGTTGGCTGGATGCGTCCTATTAAGTACAACATACAATAGACAACCACACAAAGCCTATATGCCAAAAGCCAGATATGAGCCCAAACTATCCATGAGACAGATAACAGTCAGCATACTTTACAATGGCAGCCCTGTGCACTATGAGATATTCCAAACCAGCTCTCATCTGACTGAGAATTAGTAAACCCTATGATAAATAAATAAAATATATATACAGTATATATATATACAGTGTGTGTGTTTCTATTGTCCTAACATAATATTCAATAACCTTTCTATACAGTTTTGTCATGTAAAAACTCATTTGCATAAACATGGGCTTATGGGAAAGACATGCAAATGAGCAGAATCTGCCTTGTTTTTCAGCTGTCATAAGACTATGAAAACCAATAGAGGACACTATGGAGTTATAAACAGCGCCATCTATTGGTTTTACAGTCTTATGACAAGTCTAATATTCTTGTCAGAAGCCTATCAAACCAATAGAGGGCGCTGTTCATAACTCAATAGCGCCTTCTATTGGTTTCATCGTCTTCTGACAAGAATATTAGACTGTATTCTTATGACAAGCTTATTAGCTTTTTGCATGGATAATATCTGACAATGGGAAAGTTGGGTAATAACTCAGTAATAAAATCTGGCACTGGCAAAGCTGGGTAATAACTTGCGATCTATACTGAGTTATTACCCAGCTTTTCCAGTGTCAGATATTATCACTGACTTACTACATAATTATTATATAATATTCGCTATATTGCTATATATTCTTTTTTTTTAGAATATTACAAATATTCTAAAAAACTAATGGCCGAGCATGCTCGCTCATCACTAATTAGGACCCTTAAAACTTAACTTTTAATCCAGATACGATAAGATAAAATGCGCCCTATATATTAAGGCGGATACAAAAGATACAAAGGCAACGATATAGCCCGACTACCACTATGCGTATGCCATCCACTGGAAAGACCCAGTGATGGAATGTATAAGTGTCATAGATAAAGGCAAATAGCCTGGGGCGATTATAGCGGCAGGTGTAAGAGGTCTGGGCAATTATAAATGCAGGGGAGAAAAAGAGGAAGAAACTCTCCCTGTACATGCCCTAACTAAACCTCTGCCCAGTGACAATCCCTGATGGTGAAATTTCCCTGTCCTCATACTGCCCTATCTGACCCTGGGAGGCCCTAGATATAGAAAATTCCCCTCAGAGGAGGGTAGATAGAGAAGATAGTAACAATGTATTCCTTAGTGATAATAAATTGGTGATCACATCCCATTTCTCTCTTACAGGGTTCCTCAGGGGGTTGATAATGGATGAATACATATAAAGATAGTAGCTGAGTACATATATATCATAGTGGTAACGTATTTCATCCAGGGATAATAGCTGATAACATTCCAAGCTGATAACATTCCATGGAAAATAATGCAAAATAGACAGACCTTATGATGAAATTGAGTATACCAAAAGGAGCTGATAACATCACATCCTCATGACTGTAGTATGGAAGAAATACCACATGTGATGTGCCCCTTCCCTGTGCTGACTGCCTCCTGCCAGGTAATCGATTGACGATACTGCAGTGCTGAGGAGCCGGGGGGAGAGGGGCGGCCCGTAGAGCCGCACGCCGGGGGGGAGATGGGCGGCCCGTAGAGCCGAACGTTTCGAAGCCAGAGTGCAGTCGGAAGCCCGCCACCTCTCTCGCGGAGCGCATCGCACGTTCGTTGGGAACCCGGTGCTAAATCATTCGTAGACGACCTGATTCTGGGTCAGGGTTTCGTGCGTAGCAGAGCAGCTACCTCGCTGCGATCTATTGAAAGTCATCCCTTGAGCCAAGCTTTTGTTGCAACCGTGGAAGCCGATCCTCCTCCGCAAAAGAGGGGGTCGACCCTGCACGTTCTCCAATGGCATGGCCGCATCCAAGGGCGGAGTGTTTGCATCTCCACTCAATTTCCGACTTGGGACTCCTTTTCAAGTCTAAGGCAGACCCAGGGCATATTGGCGGACTTTGGGCACGGGCTGGGGTGTCACTCTCCCTCTCTCTATTTCTCTCCTCGTCACCCTCTTCGGCAAGTCGGGAAGCTCATGCACCCAGGTGGGCTTAATGCTCACCCCGGAGAGGTACACCCAGGTGGGCTTAATACTCGCCCTGGAGGGGTACACCCAGGTGAACTTAATGGTTGCCCATGGGAGGAGGAACCCAGGTCGGCTTGATTGTCGCCCCTGGGAGAAGGCACCCAGGTAGGCTTAATAGTCAACTTCGGAGGGGGAACCCACAGGTGGGCTTAATGCTCGCCCCGGAGGGGTACACCCAGGTGGGCTTAATGCTCGCCCCTGGGAGAAGGGACCCAGGAGGGCTTAATGGTCGCCCCTGGGGGAAGGCACCCAGGTGGGCTTAATAGTCACCTCCGGAGGGGGTACCTGGAAGAAGGCACCTAGGTGGGCCTGACTTTCGCCCCTGGGAGCAGGCACCCAGGTGGGCTTGACTTTTTTCCCTTGGAGAAGGCACCTAGGTGAGCTTCATGCTGGCTAGATAGATAAATAAAGGTATACATGACATATAGATGCAGCGCTTGTTTTCACATGAGACAAAGAAAAGTTTCATGGTGAACATACCCCTGTAAAGAGAAAATTTGGGGCTCAGGTGAGATGAGGTGGTGGAGGAGGTAGAGACGTGTCAGCGGGTGTCCACTGACTCATGTGCCCAGGAGGAGTTCAAGGGAGGCGGCATACAAATGTAGTCACCCACCGCTCCTTCACCTGGAGGCAGAGAAGTTTGAGCGGCTGTTCCCTGATTCCTATGCCCGAGATGTGCTCCATGGAAGCGGCAGGGAGATGTAGGCACCCAACGTTCCTCCCCCTGGTTGGAGAGAAGTGTCAGCGGCTGTGCCCTGACTGCCATGCCCAGCTATAGCTCCAGAGATGCGACAGAAAGATGTAGGCACACACCGCTCCTTGCCCTGGAGTCAGAGAAGTGTGAGCGGCTATCCCCTGACTCCTGTGCCCGAGATGTGCTCCAGGAAATCGGCAGGCAGATGTAGGCACCCACTGCTCCTCCCCCTGGTTGTAAGGAAGTGTCAGCGGCAGTGCCCAGCTATAGCTCTAGAGATGCGGCAGGGAGATGTAGGCACATACCGCTCCTTCCCCTGGCAGGAGAGAAGTGTCAGCGGCTGTGCAGGGACTCCCGCCCCCAGCGGGAGTTCCAGAGAGCCGGCAGGGAGATGTAGGCACCCGCCGCTCTTCCCCCTGGAGGCAGGGAGGTGCCAGGGGCTGGCCACTCACTCCCCTGCCCAGCGGAAGTTCCAGGAAGGCGCCCATGTGTAGGCAGTCACCGTTACTTCTCCTGAAGGCATAGAAGTGTCAGCAGCTGTCCACTGACTGCCTACACACAGCGGCCGCATCCCTGGAACTCCCGCTGGGCAGGGGACTCTACACATGGTGGCCGCATCATTAATAGTAATGAGCGGCAGGGGCAATGTTCGCGATGCAAACGTTCGCGGCCAACACTACTTGACACTCCCGCTGTGCTATAGACCTTTTATTCTATTCTAACCTGAGCGCTTTAGGGTACTTTCACAGTAGCGTTTTTGCTGGATCCTGTAATACAACCATCTGCATCCGGTTGTATTATCTTTAACATATCTTTAACATTGCCAAGACAAATCCGTCATTAACTCCATTGAAAGTCAATGGGGGCGGATCCGTTTTCTATTGTAGCAGATTGTGTCTGAGAAAATGGATCCATCCCTATTGACTTGTATTGGGGTCATGACGGATCCGTCTTGATCAGCTTCCCAGGATGGAAAGCAAAATACAACATGTTGCGGTTTGCTCTCCGGTCTGGGAACGCAACGAAACAGAACAAAATGCATTTTGGAGCATTCCGTTCTGTTCAGTTTTATCCGCATTGACAATGAATGGGGACAAAACTGAAGTTTTTTTTTTTTTTTCGTTATTGAGCCCCTATGACGGAACTCAATACCGGAAAACTTAAACTCTACTGTGAAAGTACCCTTAGTGAAAATTGGACAGCTTTGTACAAAAGCCATGATTCAGTAAAGCACAGAGAACAGCACAAAATAGTAAGTGCTTGTGCCACAGTCTCCAGTTTGAAAACTGTAATATCTCAGACATCATTTTTTATATATCTAGTCCCATAGAAAGTAACAAAAATAAATGAATAAATAAAACCTGGCATGTGCATATGCATGTTACAGGTGTATCTATGCCCTGCAAACTATCCATAATGACTGTTGTTCTGCTTAAAGTTTGAAATATGAAAATAAGAAGATAGCTTTTTAGTGGCACTGATCTAATTTCGTAATAATTTGATAACATGCCATGATACAGTAGAAAATACAATTTCTGGAAAGAAATATTGCAATATTTTTTGTAATTTATAATAATACCACTAAAATTATCTAACAACATATTTTGTGTGAACTGTATTTGGAAACTTAAAGGGGTTATTTTAGAATAATTTAAAACGGCTGCCAGCAAACTGTCCTAGAATGTGTACAGGACTGGTTGCCTCCACTTGGAGAGCTGCCTATGGGTCTGAGGGGCAGGCCCTCACTACATACTATATTCTGGTACTTGCATATACTACATATTGGTGAGTTTTCCTGTTGGGCTGTTCAGTCATGATGGCATATCATAGGCATTACCATACCATTGCCATCTATTGTAGAGCAGTGTAGTGAGGTCCTGCCCACATCCCAACCATTTCTGCAAATGGTGGCAACCAGTCCTCCTCCTTGCTTGTGGTCATTTTAATTAATTCCCAGAGAACCCCTTTAAGTATGCCTGAAATTATCATATATTAATCCCTAGTCAATGCTAATTTAAGTAGACAGACAATAAACCATTTGATACTTAACTGCTATAACTAGGCTTGAGCGAAGGCGATTCGTTCAAAAACTTTGTTTTTAATAGTGTTTCCGTACAGCATTAAAATGTATTGGCTCGATGGAGCCAAACTTCATTTTGCCCAAAGAGACTGGCTCAGTTGCCCATAGCAGCCAATCAGATTCTATCTTTCGTTTTCCAAAGGAGCTGTGAAAAATGAAAGGTGGACTCTAATTGGTTGCTCTGGGCAACTAAGCCAATTCTACTTTACACCAGTTTGATAAATCTTCCCCAAAGTTTTTGAACAAATCAAATTTGTATCTTTGATCCAAAGTTTGATTCGCTCAAGCCTAGCTATAACTTTAGTATACCATTACATATTTTTACTGTTTATTTGAATAGACCATACTCGTAAGAGGACACAAACTATTATTTTCTTTGGTTTAATACTTTATAAAGGTTCTCATTTTTACAACATACAGTAACTATAATTTCACATAAAAATGTACACAAATTTCTCTTACCAAGCATTAATCTGTCTCATAAAATATGAGACAAAAGACAAATACTGGACTATTTCATATCAAATGCTACATTAAAATTTTTACTTTGAGTAAAATATCATTTTGGCCAATGTCACTTGACATACATGTTACAATATCTATTCACCGTGTCCCGGCCTATGTCATGTAGGCTGGTTGACGGATACTTGTAGGTGTGGATCTAGGTTCATGTGTTGAAGTGGCAGAGCACATCTGCCTTTGTCTCAGGAGTACTGACCGAGGAAACTTGTGGGTGTTCCATTGTTTGTCGTGTGGGCTGGATTCTGTGTTGTGTGTACTGGACTCGGATACATTGAGTATGACATGACAAACGTGTTTGTATCTTCTCTCTGTTCAGTAACGCAGGGTTTAGTTGCCTCTTGCTTGCTGTGTGTTCTGTGTGCCTTGTGGGGGTTAATGTCGTGGTCTGTGTGTATTACCCTGCTTGTTTTGTTTCAGTTTAAGTCCTGTTCAGGTCTTGTTATCCAGTCTGGTGTTCCAGAGACATGAATTCTAGTCTGGGTGTCTGCTCATACTGTGCCTGTGGTTTGACGTTTCTTGATTTCTGTGCCTCAAGGTGTTTACACCAGAGTTTCTGAGATAGAGGATGAGCTGCCAAATATACCGGGGTGATCATAGTAAGTAGTGGTCTGGTCACTAACCCTCAGCAAAGTCTACATCCTTGTAGAAGGGTTAAAAGCTGAATACCAGAGAGCCACTAGAATAACGCCCTTAGGGTTTGGCCCAACATCAGGCCGGTTACTTGGAACAATGGTTCCACACTATGGCTTATCTGTCTTAATTTATAATAGAGGATCCATAACAATACAGCAAATGGATTTGAAAAATGTACCAAACAATGTGCCAGCTTGAGACTTGTACAGATATTCTTTAGTTCTGAAACAAAACAAATTAAAAACTTTTGTTCCAAGGAAGTGGAATGGAAATATAATATACAAAGCACTAGAGTCTGTAAAAAATAATTACAATATGCAATATGAGTTTAAGATTTTTTGCTCCATAGGATAATACATACTAATTTACACAGCGTGAAATGTGGCAATTTAGTCAACTAAATATGATAATACAAAGGGGACCTGGTTTGTCCCCTGTGAGAGCATCTTATTAGGAAGGTTTGCCATTGTTGTCTGACTGAGGATGTGAGCAGACGTGCTGCTGATGAGCTCGGCAGCGGATTCTTGGTACCTCCAAAATCGCAAGCTGGTCAAAACCACTCACAAAATGCCTGAGTATTTACCCGTGAAATTGCTATTTAAAAAGTGAAGATTTTTCTAGTGATAGCTACTGAAATCCTTGAACACTGCAGGATTACAATGACATTGAGCCTGGAGCTGCACAAGACACAGCGTCAAAGCATCAGGATCCTACTCTTGGGCCTGATCAACCTAATACAGTGTTAATGTCGGCATTTTTCAGCGTAGCTGCTCACAGTCATCACCTCATGCTAGCTTACCCCACTGGAAAAATCGAAGAATCGAAGAAGTGCACATTGAACTTGAACTGCTTTACCATGATGTTCAGGTAATGTTAGAGTGCCTCACCATGTATTGAATAAGTTGCTCTGTATCAGGGGCAAAGACAGAAATCATGGGCTCTCATGTCAAAGGTCAGAATTTTTTTTTTTTTAGGTGACCAGTATTCTTGAGGTTGCCACATAGCAGAACTAGTGAGGTGAGAAAAGGGTTAGTTGGGGAAAGGGGTTTGTTGGGAAAACTGCTGTTCCTACATACTTTCAGTTGTCTTTTACACTTTGATAAGTACTGAAAAATGTTTTTCTCTTTTCAGTCTATTGTGTGGACATTGCCAACATATATAGCACTCCAAAGTACTGCAGTGTTCTTCATGGGAAGTAACAACCCACTCCATAGGAATCTAGAGTTCTATTTCATCCTAAATTACACCCAAAGTCCTATCATTATTGGAAAACCACCATTTTCTACATCAAACTCAGGCATTCAAAAATGATATGCTCCTCTGGATTCAACATTCTTGCCATTAAGTCTGTTCTAAAGATGTTGTACTGTGGATTAAGAGCATTCTGCATTTTTCTGTGACTACAGTAAGCTCAGATGCCAAGTTCTGTCATGTATGTTGAGTAGGGATGAGCAAACCCATGGATGTTAAGGTTCAACGGGTTCAGCCAAACTTTGGCTCAAAGTTCGGTTTGGGTACCCAAACTTGACCCCGAACCCCATAGAAGTCAATGGAGACCCAAACTTTGGGGGATGTAAAATGGCTGCAAAATAGTCATAGAAAGGGCTAGAGGGCTGCTAAAGTAAGAAAATGGGGGTAACAGCAGGACAATTGCCCTGCAAACAAACATCGCAGTCGCAGAAAACTTAAAATAACATAGAATAAATGCAAAATGCAAAATAATAATCTATGAACCAGGAGGTGGAGGTCCAAGTGGAGTAGAAAGTTGAGAAGGCAGTGGACATGGCGGTGTAGGTGGAGGAGGTAGCCAACACAGTTTTTTTGTTTTTTTTGCCTGTTTATTCTGTGTGTGACCTATAGCCATTTTTTGGGGTGTGGCAGGTATACTCTACTCTGCCAGTACGGTCCTGATCAAAAGTTTAAGACCACTTGAAAAATGGGAAAAAATCATATTTTACATTGCTGGATCTTAAGGTTCCAAGTAGAGCTTCAACATGCAACAAGAAGAAATAAGAGTGAGACAAAACATTTTTTAAGCATTCAATTAATTGAAAATAACGATTAAACTGAAACTGGCTGTTTTTCAGCTGATCCAAATTTTAGGACCACATGCCTTTAAAAGGCCAAATCTGTGCAAATATGTGGATTCATTGTCATTTTCTGTCAGGTAGCCACACGTTGTGATGGCAAAGGCAAAAAAACTCTCCCTTTTTTAACGTGGTCGGGTTGTTGAACAGGGTCGGGTTGAGCAGGATCTCTCACAGCGCACCATCTGAGTAAGACAGTCATTTGGAATTTCTTAAATGATCCTATCAGGACCGGCGTGCCTATCACATATGTGACGCAAAGGGAGGGAAAAGGAAGGCCCTATCCAAGGGAGAGGGAAAGATGGTGACCCCTAACTCACCTTGACGCTGGCACCTGACTGCCCTGACGTCCCTAGATGGGTTTCTCACCCGTTCGCCGATCACGTGCCTAAACCCTGGCTTTCCCTAAGATGACCCCTACGTAGTGAATTGGGCGGTGGGAAAACAAATAGTCCCAGGTGGGCGACAACAAACAACCAACAGGGATCCGGAGGGTAATGCTCTGGTACGACAACCAGGGATAACAGCAACTCAGCTCCAGTGGGTCAGTATAGAAGTCCAGGCAGGAAGCTCTATATCTGGCAACCAGAGAAGTGGGAGAGGGGAATATAAGGAGGTTGGGAGTGCCAGACAAGAAACAGCTAAGGAGAAGAAGCTACAGATCCCTGAGTGAGACAAAAAGGATTACAAGGCAAACACAGAAAGCTACCATTAAGTAACAGTGCTATCTTTAGACATAGAGCGCGCAGCCACCCGCTGCGACTTCCTGACCCCGGGTATAACAGAGTCAGACGTGGCTCTTGACACCCTTGTGACAGTACCTCCCTTTCCACGAGGGGCCTCCGGACACTCAGGACCAGGTCTCTCAGGATGAGAGGCATGAAAAGCCTGAACTATCCTGTCAGTGTTTATCTCTGACGCTGGAACCCACATTCTTTCCTCGGGACCGTAACCCCTCCAATGCACCAGATATTGAAGAGAGCGGCGGACCCGACGAGAATCAACAATTTTGGATATTTGAAACTCTAGATTACCATCAACAATAACAGGAGGGGGTGGCAGCGGTGACGGTTCTAGAGGTGAAACATACTTTTTGAGTAACGACTTATGGAAGACGTTATGGATTTTAAAAGTTTGAGGTAGCTCCAGGCGAGAAGCCACAGGGTTAATGATGGCTACTATTTTGTAAGGACCAATGAACCTAGGACCCAGTTTCCAAAAGGGAACCTTTAACTTAATATTCCTAGTAGATAACAACACATAGTCATTCACTCCTAGGTCCAGACCTGGCGACCGTTTCTTATCAGCCATGCATTTATATTTACCTCCCATATTTTTCAAGTTAGCTTGCACTTTCTGCCATACAGATGAAAGAGATGATGAAAACCGTTCCTCTTCTGGAACCCCAGAAGACCCCCCCTCTTTGAAAGTACAGAATTGAGGATGAAAACCATATACACCAAGAAATGGTGACTTGCCAGTGGATTCCTGATTATTTATAGCAAACTCGGCTAACGGTAAATATGATGACCACACCTCTTGGTTTTCAGACACAAAATACCTTAGGTTTGTCTCAAGGTTTTGGTTGGTACGCTCAATCTGTCCATTCGACTGAGGATGGAAAGCTGAGTAAAAGGACAAGTGTACCCCCAAACGAGAACAAAAAGCTTTACAAAACTTAGAAATAAACTGGGTTCCCCGATCCGAAACAACATCGGAAGGGACCCCGTGAAGCTTCACGATTTCACTTATGAATACCTGAGCAAGAGTCTTAACATTAGGTAGTGCGGGTAACGCAATGAAGTGTACCATTTTGCTAAACCCGTCCACTACTACCAAGATAACTGTTTTACCCGCAGACAAAGGTAAGTCAGTGATGAAATCCATTGACAGATGTGTCCATGGCCTATTGGGAATGACAAGTGGCAATAAAGACCCTGCAGGACGTGTATGAGAGACTTTAGGGCGTGCACAAGTAGAACAAGTAGACACAAAATCTGTTACATCCTGACGCAACCTTGGCCACCAAAAATGACGAGACAATAGCTCCAAGGTTGCTTTACTAACCAGGTGCCCAGCAAGTGCCGAATTATGATGTTCCTTTAATAATTTGAGACGCAGGTTTAATGGTACAAACAATTTCTCTGAGGGACAAGAGACCGGGGCGTCCCCCTGGGCCTCTAACACCTTCCCCTCCAGAACAGAGTGTACAGCGGAGACAACCACTCCTTTTTGTAGAATGGGTACCGGATCACTCACATTACCCCCTCCAGGGAAACTACGAGATAATGCGTCTGCCTTGGTATTTTTTGCCCCAGGACGATAGGTGATGAAAAAGTTAAACCTGGTAAAAAATAGAGACCACCTAGCTTGTCTAGGGGTGAGACGCTTAGCCGATTCGAGGTACAGAAGGTTTTTGTGGTCCATAATCACAGTGACGGGGTGGATTTCCCCCTCTAAAAAGTGACGCCATTCTTCAAACGCTAGTTTAATAGCTAATAGTTCCCTATTGCCAATATCATAGTTCTTCTCCGCTGCAGATAGTTTTTTAGAAAAGAAAGCACAAGGATGCCATTTGCCAGGAGACGGACCCTGAGACAGTACAGCCCACACTCCCACCTCTGACACATCTACTTCAACAATAAAAGGCTGGGAGACATCAGGTTGGATTAGTACCAGTGCCGAGGTAAACCTCTCTTTTAGAGAGGAAAATGCCATTTTGGCGGCGTCAGACCATATAGAAAAATCAGTCCCCTTCCTAGTCATGTCAGTAAGGGGTTTGACAATCACAGAATAGTTTTTCATAAATTTTCTATAAAAATTTGCGAAAAACCCAAAAAACGTTGCAGTGCTTTAAGGTTCTCAGGAAGATCCCAATCTAGAATTGCCTGGATTTTCCTAGGATCCATACGGAAACCTGAAGCAGATAATTGATATCCCAGGAACTGTATTTCCTGAACGGCGAAAACACACTTCTCAATTTTTGCATATAATTTATTCATCCGTAGGACCTGCAGTACCTGTCTGACATGTACCTCGTGTGTCTTCAGATCAGACGAGTAAATTAAAATATCATCTAGGTATATTACCACAAACCTGCCGATAAGATGACTAAAATATCATTAACGAAATGTTGGAAGACAGCTGGAGCATTGGTCAGACCGAAAGGCATGACTAGATTTTCATAATGCCCCTCCGGGGTGTTAAAGGCTGTCTTCCACTCATCCCCTTCCTTGATACGAATCAGATTGTAGGCCCCTCTAAGATCAAGTTTGGAGAACCACTTAGCACCCGCAATCTGATTAAACAGGTCAGGAATGAGAGGAAGAGGGTATGGGTCTCGGATCGTTATCCGGTTTAGTTCGCGGAAATCTAGGCAAGGACGCAGGCCCCCATCTTTCTTTTTAACAAAGAAAAACACTGCAGCCATGGGTGATGAAAAGGGTCTGATGTGTCCCTTAGCCAAGCTCTCGGAGATATAATCTTTCATGGCTTGTCTCTCGGGACCCGAAAGATTATATAACCTGGTCTTGGGTAATTTTGCATCGGGAATCAGGTTAACTGGGCAATCATAAGGACGGTGAGGTGGTAACTTCTGACACCCCTTTTTAGAGAAAACGTCCTCAAAGTCCGAGACAAAATTAGGTAGAGTAGCTATGGAGGCGACTAAGCAATTGCTATTTAAGCAATTTTCTCTGCAATGCTCACTCCACTCCAATATCTCCCTGGCCTGCCAATCCACCACTGGATTGTGCGCTACCAACCAGGGAAGACCCAATACCACAGGAGTGGGAAGGCCCTCCAGAACATAACATGAAAGATACTCGTTATGGTGGTCCCCTACCCGAAGGTGTAAGTTATTGTCACGACCGCTACCCCAGCAGCAGTCATGTCACACCAGACGGAGGGGTAGGGGGACCCTTATCTACGGATGGGAATAGTATGGCCACCCCTGACTAACCCTAAGCTGGCACCTGTCTGCCCTGATACCCTAGACGGGGTGTGAACCCGTGCGGCGAGCAGTATGCCTAAACCCTCAGTCACCCTAAAGCCTAGAGTGGGGAAAGGCCGATGGGAGCACTAGTCACCATCACTCATGTCTAGGAGAACAGCAGGGGAAGACAGCAACAAACAAACTTATATCAGAGATATACTTATCCAGTCACGAGCAGAGAAGGCGATCCCAATCACGACAGTCCACGCCGGACAAGAGCTCCACAGCAACACCATCAAACGATCTCCTTCAAAGGTCAGAATAGAACTGGAAGTAAGGACTATATCTGGCAATGACTGGAAGTGAAAGTGAAACTAATATAGTAGCTGGGAGTGGCAGACAGGACTCACCTGAGAAGGATGCCTACAAACTCCCAGTCAGGACAAAAAGGTTCACAATGCAAAACCCAGATGACATACCCTGAACCACAGAGCAAACTCACAAGCTATCGCGAGTAGCAAGTCGCTGCGACCTTCTCCTCCCAGACCTGTCTGGATCAGTCACAGTTGTGACAGTACCCCCCTTTCTACGAGGGGCCCCTGGACCCTCAAGACCAGGCCTCTCCGGATGGGAGCTATGAAAAGCCCAAATGAGTCTGTCCGCTTTTATCTCTGATGCTGAAACCCACATTCTCTCTTCGGAACCATAACCTTTCCAGTGCACCAGGTACTGAAGAGAGCGGCGAACACACATTTTTCTAACTTAGCAAACAATTTGTTGGCCCTTAATATCTGCAGCACTTGTCTCACATGGATCTTATGTGTATCCAGATCCGGGGAATAGACCAGGATGTCATCAAGATATATCACAACAAATCTCCCGATAAGGTGACTAAAAATATCGTTGACAAAATGTTGGAATACCGCAGGCGCATTAGTAAGACCAAATGGCATGACCAGATTTTCATAATGCCCTTCCGGAGTATTAAAAGCCGTCTTCCACTCATCCCCCTCTTTGATGCGAACCAGGTTATAGGCTCCTCTGAGATCCATTTTGGAGAACCATTTAGCACCAGCAACCTGATTAAAGAGGTCGGGAATGAGAGGAAGAGGATAGGGATCTCGGATAGTTATCCGGTTTAATTCCCGGAAATCCAGGCAAGGACGTAGGCCCCCATCTTTCTTTTTAACGAAAAAGAACCCTGCAGCCACAGGTGAAGAAGAGGGTCTGATGTGTCCCTTAGCCAAACTCTCCGAAATATAATCTTTCATAGCCTTCCTCTCCGGGCCGGAAAAATTGTATAACCGGGTTTTAGGTAGTTTGGCCCCAGGTAGTAGATTAATCGGGCAATCATATGGACGATGAGGTGGTAACCCCTGACAACCCTTCTCAGAGAACACATCCATAAAATCTGACAGAAAAGCAGGTAAAGATGTTACAGAGAGTGTAGAGCACCTACTACTCAAGCAGTTGTCCTTACAATGTTCACACCACTCCACAATCTCCCCGGCCTGCCAATCCACCACTGGATTGTGAGTCACCAGCCAGGGAAGCCCCAAGACCATAGGAGCCGGAAGACCGTCCAGGACATAACACGAGATATGCTCTTTATGGAGGTCCCCTACCTGCAGATGGATATTATGAATGATTTGAGTTAACTCTTTCTGAGTAAGAGGGGAGGAGTCGATGGCAAAAACAGGAATAGTTCTGCGTATCGGTTCTGGAGTAAAACCCAGAGCCTGAGCAAACCGTGAATCCACCAAGTTGACCCCCGCCCCACTGTCCAAAAAGACAGAACAGATCTCAGTCTTATTGCCCGCCTCAACGGTAGCGGACAACAAAAACTGAGACATGCGTATGGAGGAAACGAATACGCCCAGACTGTTATCCTCCGCACAATCTGGGGACTCTAGTTTTCCCGGCGGCTCCTTTGTTTGTGGTCTCTTGGGTTCTGAGGGACAAACTTTTACAAAATTACCCCTCCCCCCACAACGAAAACAAACCTCTGACCTACAGCGGAACTTAGGAGGATTCACCCGTCTAGTGGCGCCCCCTATTTGCATTGGTTCGACTGGATCATAACAAACCGATCCATGCCCTATAGAGGCCTCCGTAAAATTAATTAGTCTCTCCCTGAGTCGTCTGTCGATTCTTATGGACATAGACATAGCAGCCTCCAGAGACCCAGGGACCTCGTATACCGCCAGCGCGTCTTTTAATTTTTCAGGTTGACGCATCAGAGGTGGGGGTGGGAGCGGTACTATCTCAGGGCCCGTCCCCTGGTGATTGGCGTCCGTGTGCTTTCTTTTCGAAGAAATTGTCTACTGCAGAAAGGAACTATGATATTGGCAACAGGGAACTTTTGGCTATTAAGTTGGCTTTTGAGGTATGTTCATATCTAATTTATGTTGATTTATGCATTTTTACAAAGAAATCTGTTTTTTTTTTTTTAAACCAACAGGTATTTAGCAACGGGAATGAGTTATTCCTCTTTACATTTTAAGTATTTGTGTGGCAAATCCACAGTTCAGGTAATAATAAAGGAAACATGTGAGTCTATTTGGATGACCTTGAAAGATGAAGTGATGCCGGAGCCCACAGAAGCAATGTGGTTGGACAAAGCTGCCGGTTTTTTGGACAAAACCAATTTTCCTAATTGTTTGGGTGCCTTAGATGGGAAGCACATTAGACTTCAAAAGCCACCTTTAAGTGGTTCTCGTTTTTTTAATTTTAAGAATTTTTTTTCCATTGTTCTTCTGGCCCTGGTGGACAGCAACTACTGTTTTACAGTTATAGAAGTAGGGGGATATGGCAGCAGTAGTGTCACGACCGCTACCCCAGCAGCAGTCGTGTCGCACCAGACGGAGGGGTAGGGGGACCCTTATCTACGGATGGGAATAGTATGGCCACCCCTGACTAACCCTAAGCTGGCACCTGCCTGCCCTGATACCCTAGACGGGGTGTGAACCCGTGCGGCGAGCAGGATGCCTAAACCCTCAGTCACCCTAAAGCCTAGAGTGGGGAAAGGCCGATGGGAGCACTAGTCACCATCACTCATGTCTAGGAGAACAGCAGGGGAAGACAGCAACAAACAAACTTATATCAGAGATATACTTATCCAGTCACGAGCAGAGAAGGCGATCCCAATCACGACAGTCCACGCCGGACAAGAGCTCCACAGCAACACCATCAAACGATCTCCTTCAAAGGTCAGAATAGAACTGGAAGTAAGGACTATATCTGGCAATGACTGGAAGTGAAAGTGAAACTAATATAGTAGCTGGGAGTGGCAGACAGGACTCACCTGAGAAGGATGCCTACAAACTCCCAGTCAGGACAAAAAGGTTCACAAGGCAAAACCCAGATGACATACCCTGAACCACGGAGCAAACTCACAAGCTATCGCGAGTAGCAAGTCGCTGCGACCTTCTCCTCCCAGACCTGTCTGGATCAGTCACAGTCGTGACAGTTATGGACAATATGAGTAAGGTTTCTCTGACACAGAGGAGCAGAGTCGATAGCGAAAATGGGAATAGGTCTCTGTAGCGTACAGAAAAACAAACCCATAGTCTGGGCAAACTGGGCATTTACTCCTGCTCCACTGTCTAGGAAGAAATAAATAGTCTCTGTCTTAACACCAAAAACAACAACTGCTGGCAACACAAATTGAGATGTTCGTATGGAGGAAACGTATACCCCCGGCTGACATCCTCCACACAGCCTGGGGTTAGTAGTTTTCCGACGGTCTTTTGTTTTTGAGTATGGAAGGACAGACATTAATGAAATAACCCCTCCTCCCACAGAAAAAAACAAACCCCACGCCTACGGCGGGCCTCAGGAGGACGGACCTGAAGAGGAGTTCCGCCTAGTTCCTCCTAGCTGCATAGACTAGCTGCTACTTGGGAGGGGTTACTAATTGCTCAGGATCTTTCTTTTTTTTTTTTTTTTTTTTTTTTTAAATAGTTTATTTTCATTTTCAGGAAAAGACATAGTAACAAGACACCAACAATGGTGTAACAAGGTACCAGATACAGAGACAAAAAGAGTCATCAATTTGTGTAAGGGATGGAGACACAAAACAGCTGATTACAAATGGATATTAGACAAGCAAGCAGTTTGTAGTTTGAGGAGCCAGGAGAAGTCTATCACAATATAAGTAATCAACACTTTTCCTAGGTTGGCTAAAATAAGAAAGGAAAAACCAAGTGTTACTGGTACAGTACGTATTTTTAGCACTAGAAAGTGTGTGTAATGCTAGAGGTCGGCTATGGCAATCCTCTGTTCAAGGTACTTGGTTAGATAAAAGGCTGATATTGAAGCTTCACTCGATGTTGCAGTGGAGTACCAAAGGTAGAGCTTAAAAAGGAAGGGTTGGGTCTGTAGTTATGGAAGTCTGATAAACCTGTAGTTTGTCCATAAGGCCCAACGTTTAAGAAAAGCAGGATGGGTGCGAGATTCCCAAGAGGAAAGTTCCTCAAAACGGTATAGTTGGTCCACCTTAAGTTTCCACTGCTCCACAGAGGGAAGAGAGGTCTGAAGCAAATATTTGGGGATCAAGAGGCGAGTGCAATCAATAGTTGTTTGAAGAGGAAAGGGGGAGGGGTGGTTAAACCTTTTTCGAAGTATGAGAAAAGAGCTCCATAGGGGGATATCTTAACTGATGTTGAGCAAATTTGGTTGCTGATCTGTATGATATCTGACCACCATTTACTTATAATTGGACAAAGCCACCAGATATGGAGGAATGTTCCTCTCTCCTTTAAGCATCTCTAGCATCTATTAGAAGAGGAACCGGCAAAGAGTGAGGATCTAACTGGGGTGATGTACCACTGTGTGAAGATTTTGTACCCATTTTCCTGAATGCATACACAGCGCAATGATTTATGTGGTAATTCAAATAGCGTGGGCAATATTGATAGGGGCAGATCTATCCCAGTATCTTTTTCCAGGTGCGAATGAACGCAGGTTTGACAGTAAGGGGAGGGGAGCATAGTTTATTGTAAATATGTGAGATTAGTTTTTTTGGGGGGTTTGGATTTGCGATTAGGGATTCATACCATACTAGAGGGTCGAAGAAGCTATCCCCTTGTGTTGTTTTTAATAACAAAGGATTTTAGGGTGAAGTCACAAGGTTGGGGGTTGAGCAAGTTTCAAAGGTTGTCTAGGGAGACTAGGGTTCCCTGAGATTCCAGGAGATAGGAAATTGGGAGGGAAGATGATCTAACTGTTTTTGAGGAAGAGTCGCACAGGACTGTGGAGGATGAGCCCAAAATATCACTGACTGTGACTAGAGGAGAGGGAAAAGGCACTGAGCAATGGGAGGAGCAAAACCATTTCCAAACATCCAAAGTAGCTTTTATTATTGGATAAGCAGATAACTTGGTTTGAGGTGGTAAACGGCTCCCCAAACAGAGAGCTCGGGCAGGCATCCCTAAGATGCTTCGTTCCATCGCAACCCAGAATTTATTCCTTGTATTCCGAAGCCAGTCTACAATTCTAGCGAGTAGTATGGCTTTCCCATAATGTTCTGGCTCTGGGAGCCCAATACCACCTGAGAGGCGGGACTGAGACAGGAGAGAATAGGAAAGTCTTGCTTTCCTCCTATTCCAGATAAAGACCCTAAATCTCTGTTTAAGAGAGGTATAATAGGATGTTGGTATGGGAATTGGAAGGACTTGCTGAAGATACGTGAGGCGGGGTATGATAAGAGAAGTGAGGAGGTTTTTTCTGCCGAACCAGGAGAGGGTCGGGGCAGAAGTGGTTAGTTTATCAATTGTTTTGAATATTAAAGCCTTTAGTGGGATATAGTTGAGTGAATAAAGGTCTGTAATATTGGGACTAATTTTAACTCCTAAATATGTAATAGTCGGAGAAGACCAGTTAAATGGGGAGTTTTCCGTTAGAGAGTGTTTAAGTCGGGAGGATAGGCCAGTACTAATTATGAGAGATTTACTTGCATTAATCTTAAAATTGGATAATATACTGTAGTGGTTTAGGTGTTCCTGAATCTTAGGAAGAGACACTTTGGGGTTAGTTGTCATTATCATAACATCGTCAGCAAAAGCCGCTATTTTATGATCATGACCCCCTAGGTTCAGGCCTCTGATGTCAGTGTCTGCCGTAGCGTGGCCAGAAGGGGTTCCATTGCTAAGATGAAAAGGAGGGGAGATAGGGGGCAGCCCTGCCGGGTTCCATTATGAATTTGGATAGGAGTGGATAGGTCTCCATTCACCATGACGCGGGCTGTAGCATGAGTGTACATAGCAAAAACAGCTTTGACATATGGATCAGGTAGGCCAAAGCTCGCCAGGACATGTTTTAAATAGTCCCAGTTGATACGGTCGAATGATTTCTCAGCATGAGTGCTAAGAAGTAAAAGTGGGGAAGAGGTATGTTTAGCATGACACAGCACATTAATGACTCTAGTCGTGTTGTCTCTGCCCTCTCTATTCCGAACAAAACCCACCTGGTCCATATGTACCAAGAGAGGGAGGAGATTTGCCAGCTGATTGGCTAGTAATTTAGCTAAAAGTTTGAGGTCAATGTTTAGAAGCGAAATGGGCCTGTAGTTTGAACATAACTTAGGGTCCTTTTCCTCTTTAGGTATCAAAGCTATATGAGCTATCGTCGTGTCACTAGAGAGAGGGTTGCAGACATTAAGAAGATGGGGTAATAGTTGCTTTCTGAAGGTTTTGTAATAAGATGCTGGAAGGCCGTCAGGTCCAGGGCTTTTCCCTTGAGGCATCTGAGATAAGGCTGTGGAAAGCTCGTCTATAGTGAAAGGAACCGCTAGTGAGCGTTTTTGGGCTTCGGATAGTAATGGGGGAGTAATTGATTCAAGGAACGCAGAAACAAGGGAGGAATGAGATTCAGGGGAGGGGGGAGAGGGAAGATTATATAGCGAGTCATAAAAGTCCCTAAATTGATTGTCAATTTTAGAAGATGCAAAAATGGGGGTACCATTGGGAGAAGAAAGTTGATGTATGTAGTTTGCTGCCCTTCTGGTTTTAATTCCATTCATCAGAAATTTAGTTGCTTTAGCCCCGTGCGCAAAAAATTTGTATTGCGAGTTAAGGTAGTATTTGGCAGATTTAATTTGCAGGAGGGCTTTTAGTTCAGCTCTTGCTTTAGAAAGTTCTTGGAGTTGGGGTTCGGATAAGAAGCGTTTGTGAAGTGATTCCAACTTTTTTATCTTAGAGAGGAGAATTTCAATGTTTCTATCTCTGAGTTTTTTCAAGTGAGATTCGATACTGATAAATTCACCCCTTATGAAGGGTTTGTGCGCATCCCAAAGAATCTGTGGTGAGAGAGATGGGTGGGCATTCAATACAAAGTATTCATCCAATAATAAAGCTACTTTTCTAATGTTTTCAGGATCACCTAAGATGGTTTCATTAAGGCGCCAATTAAAACAGGTAGGTTTATGTGCCGGGGAGAGTACCGTTAGGAAAACTGGGCTTTGGTCTGAAATGTGAATGGAACCTATTTTAGCTTCTGGACAGAGCTGGAGATGCTCTTTGGAGATGAAGATATAATCAATGCGATGATAGGTATTATGAACATGTGAGAAGAAAGTATAGTCTGGTGTATCTGGGTATAATGTACGCCAGACATCTACCAGGTGGAGATCCCAGAAGGTGTCTCTAATGAACTTCAAGGAACGTACTGAGTGGGTCGACCTATGTGAAGAAGAGTCGATTTGGGGGTTGATGGCAATGTTAAGATCTCCTCCCACGATAACTATGCCTTCCTTAAAAGAGGCAACGATCTGAGAGACATCTCAGAGCCATTGGGCCTGTTTAGTGTTAAGAGCATACAGATTTATAAAGGTGTAGATTTGGGGCCCTATATGACCTTTGACAAGGAGATATCTCCCCTCTGGGTCTTGTATGTGGTTAGTGTATTTGAAGGGTACTTTCCTCCTGAACCCTATGCTTACTCCTCCGGATGCGGCGGAACTGCATCCACAATGGAACCACAGGGGATAATGTGAAAATTCCAGATTGGGGTAACGGTTAAACTTGAAATGTGAATCCTGAAGGAGCAGCACATCAGAACCTGCTTTGCATAAAATAGTGAAAATTTGACTCCGTTTGGAAGGGGAGTTGAAACCCTTTACGTTATAGGATGCTATATGTATATCAGCCATAATCAAGGGTCAGAATGGAAAAATAGAGGAGCGATGTGCTGGTCCCCCAGGGGAGAACACTTACAAGATGGATTGCGTCCGTCCGATCCGGAGGAGGAGCCAAGGTCCAAATGTCAGGATGTCCCATCCCAGAGTACATGGGTGAAAGTATCGAGTACCTGAAACCAAACACGGGAAAGGGGAAAACTATGAGAACAGAAAACATAATCAAAAAATAACATTTTGTGTGGAATGACACACAAACATTGAGCATAGAGGGAATTTTGGTCACTAGACCAGTAAATAGGGATGAGCGAACCCGAACTGTATAGTTCGGGTTCGTACCGAATTTTCCACGGACCCGAACCCGAACATTTTCGTAAAAGTACGGGTTCGGGTTCGGTGTTCGGCGCTTTCTTGGCGCTTTTTGAAAGGCTGCAAAGCAGCCAATCAACAAACGTCATACTACTTGCCCCAAGAGGCCATCACAGCCATGCCTACTATTGGCATGGCTGTGATTGGCCAGTGCAGCATGTGACCCAGCCTCTATTTAAGCTGGAGTCACGTAGCGCCGCACGTCACTCTGCTCTGATCAGTGTAGGGAGAGGATGCAGCTGCTGCTGTTAAGGCGAGATTAGGCAGGGATTTATTTACTGAAGTGATCGATATACAGCTGTGTATCATACAACCTCTGCTATTCAATTGCTCACTGTTTTAAGGCTGTTCAGAGCGTTTTTCAGTCACTTTTTTCTGGGGTGATTGGCGGCCATTTTGTGTCTTGTGGTGCGCCAGCACAAGCTGCCACCAAGTCCATTTTTAACCATCAATAGTGTGTTGTTGTTTTTTTGCTATATCCTACATCAGGAGCTTGGCTGTGCTTGCTATTTTATTGAGGGGTAAAATACAATTGCCAAAATAGCAGTACCCTAAATCTGGTGTTTCAGCTGTGGCTAGCCAATTGTAATACTGTCTGCTGTCTGCCGAAGCACAGTTTTTGTTCTGGGTTGAATACAATTCCCAACTTAGCAATTCCCTAAATTAGTGGTTTCTGCTCTATCAGGCCAAGGTTAAATCTATCCATAAAAGGGTATGTAGATTGAAGGTGCGGATTGGGTCATCCTCAATAACTTCACACGCTACCGTGCATTTCCAAGTCTAATTCTGTCCATAAAAGGGATACCTGTCATCCAGCGCCTAAATACTAGGCCTACAATTTATATTCAGCTAAATCTGTCGTTATTGCTGTGCCTGTATTAGTGTAATACGGTACCTAAATAGATAGCCAGATAGTGTTAGGTGCCTGTAAAAAAAGGCCTGAATTTGAATTCAATACATTGGGCCAAATATTTTTTTTCTTATTGTGGTGAACGGTAACAATGAGGAAAACATCTAGTAAGGGACGCGGATGCGGACATGGTCGTGGTGGTGTTAATGGACCCTCTGGTGCTGGGAGAGGACGTGGCCGTTTTGCCACAGCCACACGTCCTAGTGAACCAACTACCTCAGGTCCCAGTAGCAGCCAGAATTTACAGCGATATTTGGTGGGGCCCAATGCCGTTCTAAGGATGGTAAGGCCTGAGCAGGTACAGGCATTAGTCAATTGGGTGGCCGACAGTGGATCCAGCACGTTCACATTATCTCTAACCCAGTCTTCTGCAGAAAGCGCAAAGATGGCGCCTGAAAACCAAGCCCATCAGTCTGTCACATCACCCCCATGCATATCAGGGAAACTGTCTGAGCCTCAAGTTAAGCAGCAGTCTCTTATGCGGTTTGAAGACTCTGCTGGCAGGGTTTCCCAAGGGCATCCACCTAGCCCTTCCCCAGGGGTGGAACAGATAGAATGCACTAACACACAATCACTTATGTTTCCTGATGAGGACATGGGAATACCACCTCAGCACGTCTCTGATGATGATGAAACACAGGTGCCAACTGCTGCGCCTTTCTGCAGTGTGCAGACTGAACAGGAGGTCAGGGAGGAAGACTGGGTGGAAGACGATGCAGGGGACGATGAGGTCCTAGACCCCACATGGAATGAAGGTCGTGCCACTGACTTTCAGAATTCGGAGGAAGAGGCAGTGGTGAGACCGAGCCAACAGCGTAGCAAAAGAGGCAGCAGTGGGCAAAAGCAGAACACCCGCCGCCAAGAGAGTCACCGCCATCTGGGACCGGGCACCCCAAAGGCAGCTTTAAGGAGTTCCCTGGCGTGGCAGTTCTTCAAACAATGTGCTGACGACAAGACCCGAGTGGTTTGCACGCTGTGCCATCAGAGCCTGAAGTGAGACATTAACGTTCTGAACCTTAGCACAACCTGCATGACCAGGCACCTGCATGCAAAGCATAAACTGCAGTGGAGTAAACACCTTTAAAACAAGGAACTCACTCAGGCTCCCCCGCTACCTCTTCTGCTGCTGCCGCCGCCTCAGCCTCTTCCTCCGCCTCTGGAGGAACGTTGGCACCTGCCGCCCAGCAAACAGAGGATGTACCACCAACACCACCACCTCCGTCACCAAGCATCTCAACCATGTCACACGGCAGCGTTTAGCTCTCCATCTCACAAACATTTAAGAGAAAGCGTAAATTCCCACCTAGCCACCCTCGATCCCTGGCCCTGAATGCCAGCATTTCTAAACTACTGGCCTATGAAATGCTGTCATTCAGGCTGGTGGACACAGACAGCTTCAAAGAGCTCATGTCGCTTGCTGTCCCACAGTATGTTGTTCCCAGCCGCCACTACTTCTCCAAGAGAGCCGTGCCTTCCCTGCACAACCAAGTATCCAATAAAATCAAGTGTGCACTGCGCAACGCCATCTGTGGCAATGTCCACCTAACCACAGATACGTGGACCAGTAAGCATGGCCAGGGACACTATATCTCCCTAACTGCACACTGGGTAAATGTAGTGGCGGCTGGGCCCCAGGCGAAGAGCTGTTTGGCGCACGTCCTTCCGCCGCCAAGGATCGCAGGGCAACATTCTTTGCCTCCTGTTGCCTCCTCCTCCTACTCGGCTTCCTCCTCCTCTTCTTCCACCTGCTCATCCAGTCAGCCACACACCTTCACCACCAACTTCAGCACAGCCCGGGGTAAACGTCAGCAGGCCATTCTGAAACTCATATGTTTGGGGGACAGGCCCCACACCGCACAAGAGTTGTGTCAGGGTATAGAACAACAGACCGACGAGTGGTTGCTGCCGGTGAGCCTCAAGCCCGGCCTGGTGGTGTGCGATAATGGGCGAAATCTCGTTGCAGCTCTTGGACTAGCCGGGTTGACGCACATCCCTTGCCTGGCGCATGTGCTGAATTTGGTGGTGCAGAAGTTCATTCACAACTACCCCGACATGTCAGAGCTGCTGCATAAAGTGCGGGCCGTCTGTGCGAGCTTCTGGCGTTCACATCCTGCCGCTGCTCGCCTGTCTGTGCTACAGCATAACTTCGGCCTTCCCGCCCACCGCCTCATATGCGACATGCCCACCAGGTGGAACTCCACCGTGCACATGCTGGACAGACTGTGCGAGCAGCAGCAGGCCATAGTGGAGTTTCAGCTGCAGCACACACAGGTCAGTCGCACTGCGGAACAGCACCACTTCACCACCAATGAATGGGCCTCCATGCGAGACCTGTGTGCCCTGTTGCGCTGTTTCGAGTAGTCCACCAACATGGCCAGTGGCGATGACGCCGTTATCAGCGTTACAATACCACTTCTATGTCTCCTTGAGAAAACACTTAGGGCGATGATGGAAGAGGAGGTGGCCCAGGAGGAGGAGGAGGAGGAAGAGGGGTCATTTTTAGCACTTTCAGGCCAGTCTCTTCGAAGAGACTCAGAGGGAGGTTTTTTGCAACAGCAGAGGCCAGGTACAAATGTGGGCAGACAGGGCCCACTACTGGAGGACGAGGAGGACGAGGATGAGGAGGAGGTGGAGGATGATGAGGATAAAGCATGTTCACAGCGGGGTGGCACCCAACGCAGCTCGGGCTCATCACTGGTGCGTGGCTGGGGGGAAACGCAGGACGATGACGATACGCCTCCCACAGAGGACAGCTTGTCCTTACCTCTGGGCAGCCTGGCACACATGAGCGACTACATGCTGCAGTGCCTGAGAAACGACAGCAGAGTTGCCCACATTTTAACGTGTGCGGACTACTGGGTTGCCACCCTGCTGGATCCCCGGTACAAAGACAATGTGCCCACCTTACTTCCTGCACTGGAGCGTGATAGGAAGATGCGCGAGTACAAGCGCACGTTGGTAGACTGACTGGCTACTGAGAGCATTCTTAAATGTCACAGGGGAACAAGGGGTAGCCCAAGGAGAAGGCAGAGGAGGAGCAAGAGGTCGCCAACGCAGCTGTGTCACGACCAGCTCCTCTGAGGGCAGGGTTAGCATGGCAGAGATGTGGAAAAGTTTTGTCACCACGCCACAGCTAACTGCACCACCACCTGATACGGAACGTGTTAGCAGGAGGCAACATTTCACTAACATGGTGGAACAGTACCTGTGCACATCCCTCCACGTACTGACTGATGGTTCGGCCCCTTTCAACTTCTGGGTCTCCAAATTGTCCACGTGGCCAGAGCTAGCCTTTTATGCCTTGGAGGTGCTTGCCTGCCCGGCGGCCAGCGTTTTGTCTGAACGTGTATTCAGCACGGCAGGGGGCGTCATTACAGACAAACGCAGCCGCCTGTCTACAGCCAATGTGGACAAGCTGACGTTCATAAAAATGAACCAAGCATGGATCCCACAGGACCTGTCCATCCCTTGTGCAGATTAGACATTTATAACTACCTCCCCTTAACCATATATTATTGTACTCCAGGGCACTTCCTCATTCAATCCTTTTTTTATTTTCATTTTACCATTATATTGCGGGGCAACCCAAAGTTGAATGAACCTCTCCTCTGTCTGGGTGCCGGGGCCTAAAAATATCTGACAGTGGCCTGTTCCAGTGTTGGGTGACATGAAGCCTGATTCTCTGCTATGACATGAAGCCTGAATCTCTGCTATGAGACCTCTCTCCTCTGTCTGGGTGCCGGGGCCTAAAAATATCTGACAGTGGCCTGTTCCAGTGTTGGGTGACATGAAGCCTGATTCTCTGCTATGACATGAAGCCTGATTCTCTGCTATGGGACCTCTCTCCTCTGTCTGGGTGCCGGGGCCTAAAAATATCTGACAATGGCCTGTTCCAGTGGTGGGTGACATGAAGCCTGATTCTCTGCTATGACATGAAGCCTGATTCTCTGCTATGGGACCTCTCTCCTCTGTCTGGGTGCCGGGGCCTAAATATCTGACAATTGCCTGTTCCAGTGTTGGGTGACGTGAAGCCTGATTCTCTGCTATGACACGAAGCCTGATTCTCTGCTATGACTTGAAGCCTGATTCTCTGCTATGACATGAAGCCTGATTCTCTGCTATGGGACCTCTCTCCTCTGTCTGGGTGCTGGGGCCTAAATATCTGACAATGGCCTGTTCCAGTGGTGGGTGACGTGAAGCCTGATTCTCTGCTATGCCATGAAGCCTGATTCTCTGCTATGGGACCTCTCTCCTCTGTCTGGGTGCCGGGGCCTAAATATCTGACAATGACCTGTTCCAGTGGTGGGTGACGTGAAGCCATATTCTCTGCTATGACATGAAGCCTGATTCTCTGCCATGACTTGAAGCCTGATTCTCTGCTATGACATGAAGCCTGATTCTCTGCTATGGGACCTCTCTCCTCTGTCTGGGTGCCGTGGCCTAAAAATATCTGACAGTGGCCTGTTCTAGTGGTGGGTGACGTGAAGCCTGATTCTCTGCTATGCCATGAAGCCTGATTCTCTGCTATGGGACCTCTCTCCTCTGTCTGGGTGCCGGGGCCTAAATATCTGACAATGACCTGTTCCAGTGGTGGGTGACGTGAAGCCTGATTCTCTGCTATGACATGAAGCCTGATTCTCTGCTATGACTTGAAGCTTGATTCTCTGCTTTGACTTGAAGCCTGATTCTCTGCTATGACATGAAGCCTGATTATCTGCTATGGGACCTCTCTCCTCTGTCTGGGTGTCGGGGCCTAAATATCTGACAAAGCAAAGTGAGGCAGTATGGGAGGGAATATAAAGGGAGGCAATCAGTGTAAATAGATGACAGCTGGGAGAAGGAAAGGAGATGACAAATTGAAACCAAAACAAAGAACATCATGCAAGAGGTACAGAAGAACGTCTGCCAGATCTTCTCAGAGAGCTGGCGGTGACACATAATAGGTGATAGACATCCTACGTCACAAAACATCCGTTGAGGAATCTTCTAGTTATAGCGTGCGTGCGACTGATGTCTGGAGATAAGTAGAGAGTCCTTTTCCACAGGGTCGTCTGACTGGTGATATTGTAACAAAGAAGTCCACATGGTTGCTAGCAAAGATGATGAGACGAGACAGCTAGCTGGAAGCTAAGTGTCTTGAGAGAGTCTCTTTGGCATCAGCTGTCAGCTCCTTTTACCCACTTTGTGCGCTTTAGGGGTGTGTTGCAGGGCAAAGGGGGCGACCGTTGGGACCTCCGGTAGGGTGGTTAGGTCCTGAAATAAGTCCCAGTTGTCGATCTGTAAAGAGGGAATTTGCAGATGATCATAAATGGCCTCCAGATCGGAGTGTGTTGAGATGTTAAAGCGTCACCCTCCTTGGGAAAAAGAAAGGCCAAAGGGAAAGTTCAATTTGTACTGGATTCTGTTGGCCCGCAACCACTCTGTTAGCAGTTTGAGGGATTTGCGTTTTCTCAATGTGGAGGGGGCCAGACCTTGATATATAGACACTGGAGCGCCTTCAAATAGGATGTCTGACCGGTTCCTCGCAGCTTCCTGAACTGCCGTTTTTACTTGAAAATTTAGGAACTTACAGATCACGTCCCTAGGAGGATCTTCTGGTTTGGGTTTCGGTCTAAGTGCTCTGTGAGCTCTTTCTATTATGATTTCAAGGGCAAAATCTGGACCAAGCAGTGAGGTACACAGTGATATAACTGCCGCCGGGATATCTCCTGGTGAAATGGATTCGGGATCCCTCTAAGGCGCAGATTGTTCCGGCGTCGCCTGTTTTCTTGATCTTCAAGAGCATTGTGCAGCTCATTAAGGTAAGTGCTACACTTTTGAAGTGAGCTTGTGGTAGCCCTCTGATAGTCTAGAATCTGAGTCTGGTGGTTTTCAAGAGACTCTACTCGATCGCCCACTTGCCTCATGTCTTGGCTCAGGGTAGCAATTTCACTTAGTAGGGGCTCCAGGGCCTTGCAGAGCATATGTTTCAGGTAATTCCTGGTAATCGGTAAGGCTCGCCTACCTTGAGGCTCCTCTGCATCGCTTTCATCTTCAGATCTCTCTGGCGAGTTGGCTTTATGCGGCTGGATCGGCGCCATCTTGGATTTGCGAGCTGCAAACGAGGAGGCCAGGGGCGTACATAGAAATTACTGGGCCCCATAGCAAGAATCTAAATTGGGCCCCCATTCCCCTTTTATAGCCCCCCCACTACTCATTCCAGGCCTCTCTCTTTGTTCCATGAACTATGCTTGCTGCTGCGTTTTATAATTTATGCATCAGGGCCGAATTGGGATTACAAAACAGGCCTGGCAGACAAAAGAGGTATAATAGATGCAGTGTGTACAGATGTATAGTGTATACAGCAGTGTACTGATATGTGAGGAACATGGTATAATATATGCAGTGTGTACAGGTATATAGTATATACAGCAGTGTATTGATATGTGCAGTACAGGGTATATTATATGCAGTCTGTACAGATATATAGTATATACAGTAGTGTAATGTGAGGTACGAGGTATAATAGATGCAGTGTGTACAGATATATTGTATATATAGCAGTGAACTGATATGTGAGGTACTAGGTATAATAGATGCAGTGTGTACAGGTATATAGTAAATATAGCAGTGTACTGATATGAGAGGTATAAATTACAGCTCGTACCTCACATATCAATCCAATACTGTATATACAATATACCTGTACACACTTCATCTATTATACCTCGTACCTAACATATCAGTACACTGCTGTATATACGATATATCTATACACACTGCATATATTATACCTCGTACCTCACATATCAGTACACTGCAATATATATTATATATCTGTATATATTGCATCTATAATACTGTTTAATATATGCAGTGTGTGTTTATATATATATATATATATATATATATATAGATGTGAGGCATACAAGGTATAATACTGTAGATGCATTGTTTATAGAAATATGTGGTCAGTTATGCATTATAGTCACTGTGAGGTACATGAGGTAGTGGTCACTGTACCTGTCTGAAGTATTATACATGAGTGTGCAATCAGTAAAAACAGGGCATGGGGGGGGGGGGTAAATGACAAGAAGTGGAGGACCTCCTCTTACCACTCCATTCCAGTCTGTATGGATCAATGCAGAGCTGATTGTGAACTTCTAATACTTACTGTTAGGGGTTGAAGGACCTGTGATGATGTCATCACAGGTCCTGGCAGATGTACCTTTCAAACCTAGGAACTACACCATTTTTGGTGCAGTTCCTTTGCTAGATCCTGCAGGACCTGTGATGCTGAAGATGATGTCATCACAGGTCCTGGCAGATGTACTGTTCTAACCTGGGAACTACACTTTACACTGTGCAGTTCCCTTTCAGGACCTGTGATGACATCATCAAAAGTCCTTAAGCTTTAGAAAGATAGACCAGAGCAATTAGGGGGCGGGGCCTCTCCTCCACTGCGGGCCCCTCTTCCTCACGGGCCCCATAGCAGCTGCGTGGTCTGCCTATATGGTAGGTACACCACTGGAGGAGGCCGCTTTTTTAATGAATTTGTCCATTTCTCCACCCGCAATATAACTTTTGTTGGCACTCGGGTGTTCTCCTGCTTTGGGGTTCCCGATCTTGACCATTTTAGGGTTGATAGCTGCAGTTAGCAAGTGCTGAAGATGGACTAAGTCACGGAGCTCAGAAGCATGCAGAGATCTCTGACCAGCGCTGGCTCCGCCCCCCATTGCTCAGGATCTTTCAATCTGTCCCTAAGACCTCTATCTATTCTGATAGAAAGGGACATAACAGCATCAAGGGAAAAGGGGGTCTCATACAGCACAAGTGCATCCTTAACCTTTTCGGATAACCCAGAGCAAAACTGACTCCTGAGAGCCGGATCGTTCCACTGGGTATCCGTAGCCCACCTACGGAACTCTGAGCAATACTCCTCTGCTGACCGCTCTCCCTGTAGGAGTCTCCGTATTTTCGACTCAGCCAGGGCGACTCGGTCAGGGTCATCATAAATGAGACCCAAAGCCCCAAAAAATTCCTCCACAGACCGGAGAGCCGGAGAATCAGTGGGTAAAGAGAACTCCCAGGATTGTGGGTTTCCCTGAAGCAGGGAAATAACAATCCCCTCCCGCTGTTCTTCATTACCAGAGGAGTAGGGGCGCAGCCTAAAATATAACTTACAGGCCTCACGGAACATCACTAATTTGTCCCTTCTCCCAGAAAATCTGTCAGGAAGAACAACCTTGGGTTCCGGAGCAAGCTAGTTACCCATAGCAACTGCAGGACTTACGGTCTGCTGCAATTGCTGCTGTTGCTGGAGGACCAACGCCTTCAATCCTGCCAACCTCCAAAGACAGGCCTTGAAGTTGCTTTGTCAAAGCGTCAATAGGATCCATGCTGTATTCTAAATAGGCAGAAGAGAAAAGAAAAAAAAATATATAGCCAGGTCCATAAATATTGGGACATCGACACAATTCTAACATTTTTGGCTCTGTACACCACCACAATGAAATTGAAATGAAACAAACAAGATGTGCTTTAACTGCAGACTGTCAGCTTTAATTTGAGGGTATTTACATCCAAATCAGGTGAACGGTGTAGGAATTACAACAGTTTGCATATGTGCCTCCCACTTGTTAAGGAACCAAAATTAATGGGACAATTGGCTTCTCAGCTGTTCCATGGCCAGGTGTGTGTTATTCCCTCATTATCCCAATTACAATGAGCAGATAAAAGGTCCAGAGTTCATTTCAAGTGTGCTATTTGCATTTGGAATCTGTTGCTGTAAACTCTCAAGATGAGATCCAAAGAGCTGTCACTATCAGTGAAGCAAGCCATCATTAGGCTTAAAAAACAAAACAAACCCATCAGGGAAATAGCAAAAATATTAGGCGTCGCCAAAACAACTGTTTGGAACATTCTTAAAAAGAAGGAACGCATCGGTAAGCTCAGCAACACCAAAAAACCCGGAAGACAACGGAAAACAACTGTGGTGGATGACCGAAGAATTCTTTCCCTGGTGAAGAAAACACCTTTCACAACAGTTGGCCAGATCAAGAACACTCACCAGGAGGTAGATGTATGTGTGTCAAAGTCAACAATCAAGAGAAGACTTCACCAGAGTGAATACACAGTTTTCACCACAAGATGTAAACCATTAGTGAGCCTCAAAAACAGGAAGGCCAGATTAGAGTTTGCCAAACGACATCTAAAAAAGCCTTCACAGTTCTGGAACAACATCCTATGGACAGATGAGACCAATATCAACTTGTACCAGAGTGATGGGAAGAGAAGAGTATGGAGAAGGAAAGGAACTGCTCATGATCCTAAGCATACCACCTCATCAATGAAGCATGGTAGTGATAGTGTCATGGCGTGGGCATGTATGGCTGCCAATGGAACTGGTTCTCTTGGATTTATTGATGATGTGACTGCTGACAAAAGCAGCAGGATGAATTCTGAAGTGTTTCGGGCAATATTATCTGCTCATATTCAGCCAAATGCTTCAGAACTCATTGGACGGCGCTTCACAGTGCAGATTGACAATGACCCAAAGCATACTGCAAAAGTAACCAAAGAGTTTTTTAAGGGAAAGAAATGTAATGTTATGCAATGGCCAAGTCAATCACCTGACCTGAATCCGATTGAGCATGCATTTCACTTGCTGAAGACAAAACTGAAGGGAAAATGCCCCAAGAATAAGCAGGAACTGAAGACAGTTGCAGTAGAGGCATGGCAGAGCATCAACAGGGATGAAACCCAGTGTCTGGTGATGTCTATGCGTTCCAGACTTCAGGCTGTAATTGACTGCAAAGGATTTACAGCCAAGTATTAAAAAGTGAAAGTTTGATTTATGATTATTATTTTGTCCCATTACTTTTGGTTCCTTAACAAGATGGAGGCACATATGCAAACTGTTGTAATTCCTACACCGTTCACCTGATTTGGATGTAAATACCCTCAAATTAAAGCTGACAGTCTGCAGTTAAAGCACATCTTGTTTGTTTCATTTCAAATCTATTGTGGTGGTGTATAGAGCCAAAAATGTTAGAATTGTGTCGATGTCCCAATATTTATGGACCTGACTGTATATATATTTTTTTTTTAAACAAAATAATGGCCAGATATAATATCCCGACCGGCGTGCCTATCACATACGTGACGCAAAGGGAGGGAAAAGGAAGGCCCTGTCCAAGGGAGAGGGAAAGATGGTGACCCCTAACTCACCTTGAGGCTGGCACCTGACTGCCCTGACGTCCCTAGACGGGTTTCTCACCCGTACGCCGATCACGTGCCTAAACCCTGGCTTTCCCTAAGATGACCCCTACGTAGTGAATAGGGCGGTGGGAAAACTAGTCCGCGCCACTAACACTAAAGGGAAACACTAAGGAGAGGACAGACGATACTGACAAAACAAATAGTCCCAGGTGGGCGACAAAAAACAACCAACAGGGATCCGGAGGGTAATGCTCTGGTACGACAACCAGGGATAACAGCAACTCAGCTCCAGTGGGTCAGTATAGAAGTCCAGGCAGGAAGCTTGATATCAGGCAACCAGAGAAGTGGGAGAGGGGAATATAAGGAGGTTGGGAGTGCCAGACAAGAAACAGCTGAGGAGAAGAAGCTACGGATCCCTGAGTGAGACAAAAAGGATTACAAGGCAAACACAGAAAGCTACCATTAAGTAACAGCGCTATCTTTAGACATAGAGCGTGCAGCTACCCGCTGCGACTTCCTGACCCCGGGTATAATGGAGTCAGATGTGGCTCTTGACACCCTCGTGACAGATCCTGAGGGTAATGGAACAAAAAAGTCAAGTGGAAGACCCAAAAAAATGTCATCAGCACTGAGCCGGAGGATCCAATTGGCTGTCCGTCAAGACACTGGACGATCATCGACCAAAATTAACCACCTCCCGTCTGCCCGTTGACTATAAACGTCCGCGAGGTGGTTCTCTATTTGTGAACGGACGTTCCAGAACGTCCGTTCAGAAACTGCAGCTGCACGCTAATCGTGCAGCTGCTGATCGGGTTGCCCGCTGTCAGTGACAGCAGGGCAACCCAGAGAGAAGGCAGGGACAGTGCCCAGGTGTCCCTGCCTTCTGGATCGCTGCATACACAGCGCTCACCGAGCGCTGTGTATGCAGAGCAGGTAGCGCTATGTACTTCCTGTTTCGGCCCGGCGGTCATGCGATCAGCCCTGCTCTGAGACTGTACAGCGCAGAATTATGCTGTACAGCCTCTCTGGGGGGTGTATTTCTCCTGTAACTGGGGCTACTATGTCCGCCCCAGTTACAGGGAAATCAACAGTGAAAAAAAATAAAAAGTTAAGTAAATGTCCCCCAGAGGTCTTTTATGAGTAAGAAATAAAAAAAAAATGTTAAAAATAGAAAAAATAAAATAAAATAGACATATTTGGTATTGCCGCGTCTGTAAAAACCAGCTCTATAAAAATATCACATGACCTAACCCCTCGGGTGAACACCGTAAAAATAACAAAAAAAAAACTGTGTCAAAACAAGCAATTTTTGTCACCTTACATCACAAAAGGTGCAACACCAAGTGATCAAAAACGCGTATGTCCCACAAAATGGTACCAATAAAACCGTCACCTCATCCCACAAAAAATGAGCACCTACATAAGAAAATCTCTCAAAAAATAAAAAAACTATAGCTCTTAGAACATGGAGACACTAAAACATCATTTTTTTGGTTTCAAAAATGCTATTATTGTATTAAAGTGAAACAAATAAAAAAAAGTATACATATTAGGTATTGCCGCATCCGTAAAAACCAGCTCTATAAAAATATCACATGAGCTAACCCCTCAGATGAACACCGTAAAAAAAAAAAACTGTGTCAAAACAAGCAATTTTTGTCACCTTACATCACAAAAGGTGCAACACCAAGTGATCAAAAACGCGTCTGTCCCACAAAATGGTACCAATAAAACCGTCACCTCATCCCGCAAAAAATGAGCCCCTACATAAGAAAATCTCTCAAAAAAAAAAAAACTATAGCTCTCAGAACATGGACACATTAAAACATATTTTTTTTGTTTCAAAAATGCTATTATTGTGTAAAACTTTAATAAATAAGAAAAAGTATACATATTAGGTATCGCCACGTCCGTAACAATCTGCTCTATAAAAATGTCACTTGACTGAACCCCTCAGGTGAACGCTGTAAAAATAAATAAATAGAAACTGTGCTAAAACAACCAATTTTTTGGTCACCTTGCCCCATAAAGTGTTATAATGAATGATCAAAAAATCATATGTACCCAAAAATAGTAGCAAGTAAACTGGCACCTTATCCCCTAGTTTCCAAAATGGGATCATTTCTTGGGAGTTTCTACTGTAAGGGTGCATCAGGGGGCTTCAAATGGGACATGGCATCTAAAAACCGTATGGCATTCCTTTCCTTCTGCACCCTGCCGTGTGCCCGTACAGCAGTTTACGACCACATGTGGGGTGTTTCTGTAAACTAAAGAATCAGGGCCATAAATATTGAGTTTGGTTTGGCTGTTAACCCTTGCTTTGTAACTGGAAAAAAAATATTAAAATGGAAAATCTGCCAAAAAAGTGAAATTTTGAAATTGTATCTCTATTTTCCTTTAATTCTTGTGGAACGCCTAAAGGGTTAACAAAGTTTGTAAAATCGGTTTTGAATACCTTGAGGGGTGTAGTTTCTACAATGGTGTCATTTAAGGGGGTATCCACTATGTAGGCCCCACAAAGTGACTTCAGACCTGAACTGGTCCTTAAAAAGTGGGTTTTGGCAATTTTCTTAAAAATTTGAAGAATTGCTTCTAAACTTCTAAGCCTTCTAACGTCCTAAAAAAATAAAATGACATTTCCAAAATGATGCCAACATAAAGTAGACATATGGGGAATGTTAAGTAATAAATATTTTATGAGGTATCACTTTCTGTTTTAAAAGCAGAGAAATCGAAATTTAGAAAATTGACAATTTTTCTAAATTTTTGGTAAATTTCTGATTTTTTCATAAATAAAGGTGAAATATTTTGAGTCAAATTTATGACTGTCATGAAGTACAATGTGTCACGAGAAAACAATCTCTGAATGACTTGGATAAGTAAAGGCGTTCCAAAGTTATTACCACATAAAGTGAGATATGTCAGTTTTGCAAAATTAGGCCTGGTCAGGAAGGGGGCAAATGGCCCAGATGGGAAGTGGTTAAGGCCCTTACTGGTGCTGAATGCAGCCCCATAACCATCAGAAGGCATCTGAGACTGAAGGGCTTCAAAAACAGTCCTCGTTTGGACTTTGCAAGAGAGCACCAAACATAGGACATTCAAAGATGGAAGAAAGTTTTATTCTCTGATTTAACCTTGATGGTCCTGATGGTTTCCAACGTTACTGGCATGACAAGCAGATCCCACCTGAGATGTTTTCTATGCGCCAAAGTGGAGGGGGCGCCATAATGGTCTGGGGTGCTTTTTCCTTCAGTGTAACAATTGAGCTTCAGGAAGTGCAGGGGCGTCAAACGGCCGCTGGCTATGTCCAGATGTTGCAGAGAGCATTGCTCGTGACTGAGGACCCTCGTCTGTGTGGTAACGACTGGGTTTTTCAACAGGACAACGCTACAGTACACAATGCCCGAAGGACAAGGGACTTCTTCCAGGAGAATAACATCACTCCTGCGTGTTCCCCTGATCTGAATCCAATTGAGAACCTTTGGGGATGGATGGCAAGGGAAGTTTACAAAAATGGACAACAGTTCCAGACAGTAGATGGCCTTCGTGCGGCCGTCTTCCCCACTTGGAGAAATGTTCCCACTCACCTCATGGAAACGCTTGCATCAAGCATGCCGAAACGAATTTTTGAAGTGATAAACAATATCGGCGGAGCTACTCATTACTGAGTTCATGTTTGGAAGTTGGATTTCTGATTTGGGGGGGTTTAGTTTTTTTTGGAGGTGTGGCCCTAAACTTTTGATCAGCTGAAAAACAGCCTGTTTCAGTTTATTCGTTGTTTTCCTTAAATTGAATGCTCAAAAAATGTTTTGTCTCACTCCCATTTCTTATTGTTGCACGTTGAAGCTCTACTTGGAATCTTGTTAAGATCCAGCAATGCTAAATATGATTTTTTGCCATTTTTAAAGTGGTCTTAAACTTTTGATCAGGACTGTATAACAAATAATCTTGAGTCAGGAGGTGCAGGTCAGAGTGGAGGAGGAGATGGCAGTGTAGGTGGAAGAGGCAGAGGAGGCAGAGAATGTAGCTAACACTGTTTTTCTGTTTTGTTTTTAATTTTTCTTTCTTTTTTTTGTTAGGTCAAAACATTGGAAAATGACAAACAAAATGCACAAACTGCACTGGAATATAACAATGGCTAAGTGTGGCTAGTATACTTCTCTAGTTCTGTGGAATCCATGCCTGGTTCATTTTAATGAACGTGAGCTTCTCCATGTTGTGGATGTACCTGTACGTGATCATGAGCTGATTTGGGTGCCACCCTGCTGTGAACAGGGTTCCTCATCATCATCATCATGCTTCTCATCTTCCAATACTGTGCCCTGGCTGGACAGCTGTGTACCTGGACGCTGTTGGTGCAGGAGCCCACCCTCCTTGCTACATGTGGACAACTGGCCCGATAACCATGTGAATGATCCCCGTTTCCTCCTTCTCGGCCACATCCTCATCCATCAGCGCATGAACCGTTTTTGGAAGGAGGTATAGAAGAGGGATAGTAACACTGATGATGGCATCATCAGTGCTAGCCATGCTGGTGCATTACTGGAAACAACCTGGCACACACGCCACACATGGAGGCTCACTCATTAGTGGTAAAGTGGTGCTGTTCCGCAGAGGTGCTCACCCACGCATGCTGCAACTAAAAGTCCACTATAGCCTGCTGCTACTCGCATAGTCTCTCCAGCATGTGCAAGCTGGAGTTCCACTGTGGGTACGTTGCATGTGAGGTGGTGAGCGAGAAGGCAGAAGTTATGCTGCAGTGCAGACGGGTGAGCAGTATCAGGGTGAGAACGCCGAAAGCGTGCTCAGATGGCCCTCACTTTCTGCAGCAGCTCTGACATCTCGGGGTAATTTTCAGGAAGCTCTGCACCATCAAATTCAGCACATGAACTAGGCAAGGGATATGCGTCAAACTGGTTAGGCCCAGAGCTGTTATGAGGTTTTGCCCATTATCGTACACCACCAGGCCGGGCTTGAGGCTCAGCAGCACCAACCACTCATCGGTCTGTTCTTCGATGTCCGTCCACAGCTCCTGCGTGGTGTGGGTTTTTTCCCCCGAAACAGATGAGTTTCAGAGAAGCCTGCTGTATTTTCCGCCTGGCTGTGCTGAAGTTGGTGGTGCAGGTGTTACGCTAAAAAATAAATAAAAATCACAGAAAAAAAAGATAAAAAGGATGTTATAAGCAGAATGTTTTTATCTTTTCTTTTTATCTTTTTTTGTGATTTTTGTTTATTTTGTAGTATAACTTGAGGGAGTGGCACCTTCAAGTTTGAATTTGCTTCTATTTTATCTTGGGAGTAGCATTCTTGTGCACTTTAGCTCTGCCTATGCCATAGGAGATCTTGTTTAGGTCGTACATATAGCTGTGCAAGCTCCCCTTCTCATCGGTTGCTGGATGCACATAGAGGTCACTAGGAGCATCACACTATATGTGCAGGGTCTGCAATCCTGAACATAAATGCCCAACGGCATAGGTAGGTTTAGAGTAGGACCTGCCTGACTGAGACCACTTCGGAGTGGGTAGGCAGGCACAGATGTGTTTTGATCAAAATATATTGGCTGAGAGTCTCGGATTTTATCATATCAGAGTGAGGGCTTAGTCCATATATAATGCGTGCATCTATTGTGTTAGTGAATTATTATCTGTTTGCAGGTGTTATGCTGACTGGATGAGGAGGTGGTAGAGGAGGATGAGGAGGCAGTAGAGGAGGAACCGGAGTAGGAGGCAACAGGAGGCACCGAGAAACATCCATCAATCCTTGGTGGAAGTGGCATATGTGCCAAACTCCTTTCCGCCTCAGGCACAGCTGCCATTACATTTACCCAGAGGGCAGTTAGGGAGATATAACTTTCTTGCCTGTACTTACTGGTCCACGTATCGGTGGTTATGTGGACCTTTCCACTGATGGCTTTGTGCAGCGCACACCTGATTTGGTCCGCCACTTGTTCATGCAGGGCAGGGATGGCCCGTCTGGAAAAGTAGTGGCGGCTGGGAACCATGTCCTGTGGGATAGCCACCATCATTAGGTTTTTAAAAGTGTCCATCTCTACCAGACGAATGGCAGCATTTCAAAGGCCAGGAATTTGGAAATGCTTTCATTCAGGGCCAGGGCTCATGGGTGTGTAGGGTGGTACTTCCTCTTTCTCTCCAGTGTTTGGGAGATGGACAGCTGAACGCTTCCATGTGACAGTGTGGAGATGCTCGGTGACACTGGTGGTGGTGGTGTTGCTGTAACATCTTCACCTATCACTCCAGAGGGGAAGGAAGAGGCTGAGACCACAGCAGAAGAGGGAGCAGGTCAAGCCTCAAATCTTTCGTGGTTTTTCAGATGTCTACTCCACTGCAGCTCGTGCTTTGCATTTAGATGCCTGGTCGTGCAGCTTGTGCTCAGGTTTAGAACATTTATGCCTCAATTCAGGCTCTGACTGCACAGCGTGCAAACCACCCGTGTCCTGTCATCAGCACATTGCCTGAAGTAGTGCCATGCCAGGGAACTCGTTTGAGCTGGCATTGATGTGCTCTGTCCCTCGGCATGGTGGGCAGTAGCAGGCATACTAGCTAGGGGCCGGGCACTGTGGTTTTGAACCCTGCTCCCTCTTTTGCTGTGCGGCTGGTGCTGCGTGACCACCACCTCTTCCTCCGGACTGCACACGTCACTCAGATGATCTTGATTCAATGTTGGGTATAGAACCTCATTATCCTCCACATCATCTTCCACCTACTCCTTACCCCTGCCCCCCTAGCCGGTCTGCACACTGCAGAAAGCCACAGCAGTTGGCACCTATGTTTTGTCATCATCATCATCATCAGAGATTTGCTGTGGTGGTCCTCCCACGTCCTTATCCTCAAACATAAGTGGTTTGGCATCAGTGCACTCAAGTTCTTTAACTTCTGTGGCAGGGCTAGGTGGATTTCCCACAGATACCATGCCAGCAGAGTCATCAAAAAGCATAACTGAATTCTGCATGACTTGGGGCTATGACTGCTTTGCTGATGAGCAAGGGTTGAGTTGGATGACAGATGACCATGGGCCGCCGGGCCAACTCTGTGCTTTCCGCAGGGATACTGGGTGGGAGACAATGTGAAGGAACTAGAGGCACTGTCAGCCATGCAATCTACTACCACCTCTACTTGTTCTGGCCTAACCATTCATAGAGTGGTATTCGGGCCTACAAAATGACGCAGATTGTCCTGTCACCTGCATGCACGAGAGGAATGTGTTTCATTTGGGCATGTAGCTGGTACAGATCGTCAACGTCCTCTCCCTGCAGCAGGAGCTCCACCACTACCAATACCTGCAGCACCACAATCAGGGCCATGTCCCTTATTTGATGTTCTGCTCATTCTTTGAGGTCATCCACAAAATTGACAGACTGATTAACTATTAACTATTACAGTGTGACGCATGTGTTTTGCACCCCAAAAAATTGGTTTATGTCACCCACAGAATTAACAGACTGATTAACTTCTATTGCAGTGTTATGGATGCAAAGGAGGTGTTTTGCAACCCCAAAAATGGGTTTATGTCACCCACAGAATTAACAGACCGATTAACTATTCTATTACAGTGTTATGGATGCATAGGAGGTGTTTTGCTACCCCAAAAATTTGTTTATCTCATCCAAAGAATTAACAGACTGAATAACTATTCTATTACAGTGTCATTAGAGTTGAGCGAACACCTGGATGTTCGGGTTCGAGAAGTTCAGCCGAACTTCCCGGAAATGTTCGGGTTCGGGATCCGAACCCGACCTAAACTTCGTCCCGAACCCGAACCCCATTGAAGTCAATGGGGAGCCGAACTTTTGGGCACTAAAAAGGCTGTAAAACAGCCAAGGAAAGAGCTAGAGGGCTGCAAAAGACAGCAACATGTAGGTAAATCCCCTGCAAACAAATGTGGATAGGGAAATGAATTAAAATAAAAATTAAAAAAATAAAAATTAACCAATATCAATTGGACAGAGGTCCCATAGCAGAGAATCTGGCTTCACGTCACCCACCACTGGAACAGGCCACTGTCACACATTTAGGCCCCGGCACCCAGACAGAGGAGAGAGGTCCCGTAACAGAGAATATGGCCTTATGTCAGCGCAGAATCAGTCTTCATGTCATAGCAGAGAATCAGGCTTCACGTCACCCACCACTGGAACAGGCCACTGTCACACATTTATGCCCCGGCACCCAGACAGAGGAGAGAGGTCCCGTAACAGAGAATCTGGCCTTATGTCAGCGCAGAATCAGTCTTCATGTCATAGCAGAGAATCAGGCTTCACGTCACCCACCACTGGAACAGGCCACTGTCACATATTTAGGCCCCGGCACCCAGACAGAGGAGAGAGGTCCCGTAACAGAGAATCTGGCCTTATGTCAGCACAGAATCAGTCTTCATGTCATAGCAGAGAATCAGGCTTCACGTCACCCACCACTGGAACAGGCCACTGTCACATATTTAGGCCCAGGCACCCAGGCAGAGGAGAGAGGTCCCGTAACAGAGAATCTGGCCTTATGTCAGCACAGAATCAGTCTTCATGTCATAGCAGAGAATCAGGCTTCACGTCACCCACCACTGGAACAGGCCACTGTAACACATTTAGGCCCCGGCACCCAGACAGAGGAGAGAGGTCCCGTAACAGAGAATCTGGCCTTATGTCAGCGCAGAATCAGTCTTCATGTCATAGCAGAGAATCAGGCTTCACGTCACCCATCACTGGAACAGGCCACTGTCACATATTTAGGCCCCGTCACCCAGACAGAGGAGAGAGGTCCCGTAACAGAGAATCTGGCCTTATGTCAGCACAGAATCAGTCTTCATGTCATAGCAGAGAATCAGGCTTCACGTCACCCACCACTGGAACAGGCCACTGTCACATATTTAGGCCCAGGCACCCAGGCAGAGGAGAGAGGTCCCGTAAAAGAGAATCTGGCCTTATGTCAGCACAGAATCAGTCTTCATGTCATAGCAGAGAATCAGGCTTCACGTCACCCACCACTGGAACAGGCCACTGTCACACATTTAGGCCCCGGCACCCAGACAGAGGAGAGAGGTCCCGTAACAGAGAATCTGGCCTTATGTCAGCGCAGAATCAGTCTTCATGTCATAGGAGAGAATCAGGCTTCACGTCACCCAGCACTGGAACAGGCCACTGTCACACATTTAGGCCCCGGCACCCAGACAGAGGAGAGAGGTCCCGTAACAGGGAATATGGCCTTATGTCAGCGCAGAATCAGTCTTCATGTCATAGCAAGGAATCAGGCTTCACGTCACCCACCACTGGAACAGGCCACTGTCACATATTTAGGCCCCGGCACCCAGACAGAGGAGAAAGGTCCCGTAACAGAGAATCTGGCCTAATGTCAGCACAGAATCAGTCTTCATGTCATAGCAGAGAATCAGGCTTCACGTCACCCACCACTGGAACAGGCTACTGTCACACATTTAGGCCCTGGCACCCAGACAGAGGAGAGAGGTCCCGTAACAGAGAATCTGGCCTTATGTCAGCGCAGAATCAGTCTTCATGTCATAGCAGAGAATCAGGCTTCACGTCACCCACCACTGGAACAGGCCACTGTCACATATTTAGGCCCAGGCACCCAGGCAGAGGAGAGAGGTCCCGTAACAGAGAATCTGGCCTTATGTCAGCACAGAATCAGTCTTCATATCATAGCAGAGAATCAGGCTTCACGTCACCCACCACTGGAACAGGCCACTGTCACACATTTAGGCCCCGGCACCCAGACAGAGGAGAGGTTCATTCAACTTTGGGTTGCCCCGCAATATAATGGTAAAATGAAAATAAAAATAGGATTGAATGAGGAAGTGCCCTGGAGTAGAATAATATATTGTTAAGGGGAGGTAGTTAATATCTAATCTGCACAAGGGATGGACAGGTCCTGTGGGATCCATGCCTGGTTCATTTTTATGAACGTCAGCTTGTCCACATTGGCTGTAGACAGGTGGCTGCGTTTGTCTGTAATGACGCCCCCTGCCATGCTGAATACACGTTCAGACAAAACGCTGGCCGCCGGGCAGGCCAGCACCTCCAAGGCATAAAAGGCTAGCTCTGGCCACGTGGACAATTTGGAGACCCAGAAGTTGAATGGGGCCGAACCATCAGTCAGTACGTGGAGGGGTGTGCACAGGTACTGTTCCACCATGTTAGTGAAATGTTGCCTCCTGCTAACACGTTCCGTATCAGGTGGTGGTGCAGTTACCTGTGGCGTGGTGACAAAACTTTTCCACATCTCTGCCATGCTAACCCTGCCCTCAGAGGCACTCCACTATGGCCTGCTGCTGCTCGCACAGTCTGTCCAGCATGTGCAAGGTGGAGTTCCACCTGGTGGGCACATCGCATATGAGGCGGTGAGCGGGAAGGCCGAAGTTACGCTGTAGCGCAGACAGGCGTGCAGCAGCAGGGTGTGAACGCCGGAAGCTCAAACAGACGGCCCGCACTTTATGCAGCAGCTCTGACATGTCGGGGTAGTTGCGAATGAACTTCTGCACCACCAAATTCAGCACATGCGCCAGGCAAGGGATGTGCGTCAAACCGGCTAGTCCCAGAGCTGCAACGAGATTTCGCCCATTATCGCACACCACCAGGCCGGGCTTGAGGCTCACCGGCAGCAACCACTCGTCGGTCTGTTGTTTTATACCCCGCCACAACTCCTGTGCGGTGTGGGGCCTGTCCCCCAAACATATGAGTTTCAGAACGGCCTGCTGACGTTTACCCCGGGCTGTGCTGAAGTTGGTGGTGAAGGTGTGTGGCTGACTGGATGAGCAGGTTGAAGAAGAGGAGGAGGAAGCTGAGTAGGAGGAGGAAGAGACAGGAGGCAAAGAATGTTGCCCTGCGATCCTTGGCGGCGGAAGGACGTGCGCCAAACAGCTCTCGGCCTGGGGCCCAGCCGCCACTACATTTACCCAGTGTGCAGTTAGGGAGATATAGCGTCCCTGGCCGTGCTTACTGGTCCACGTATCTGTGGTTAGGTGGACCTTGCCACAGATGGTGTTGCGCAGTGCACACTTGATTTTATCGGACACTTGGTTGTGCAGGGAAGGCACGGCTCTCTTGGAGAAGTAGTGCCGGCTGGGAACAACATACTGTGGGACAGCAAGCGACATGAGCTCTTTGAAGCTGTGTGTGTCCACCAGCCTAAATGACAGCATTTCATAGGCCAGTAGTTTAGAAATGCTGGCATTCAGAGCCAGGGATCGAGGGTGGCTAGGTGGGAATTTACGCTTTCTCTCAAATGTTTGTGAGATGGAGAGCTGAACGCTGCCGTGTGACATGGTTGAGATGCTTGGTGACGCAGGTGGTGGTGTTGGTGGTACATCCCATGTTTGCTGGGCAGCAGGTGCCAACGTTCCTCCAGAGGCGGAGGAAGAGGCCGAGGCGGCGGCAGCAGCAGAAGAGGCCGAGGCGGCAGCAGCAGAAGAGGTAGCAGGGGGAGCCTGAGTGACTTCTTTGTTTTTAAGGTGTTTACTCCACTGCAGTTCATGCTTTTCATGCAGGTGCCTGGTCATGCAGGTTGTGCTAAGGTTCAGAACATTAATGCCTCGCTTCAGGCTCTGATGGCACAGCGTGCAAACTACTCGGGTCTTGTCGTCACCACATTGTTTAAAGAAGTGCCATGCCAGGGAACTCCTTGAAGCTGCCTTTGGGGTGCTCGGTCCCAGATGGCGGCGGTCAGTAGCAGGCGGAGTCTCTTGGCGGCGGGTGTTCTGATTTTGCCCACTGCTCCCTCTTTTGCTACGCTGTTGGCTCGGTCTCACCACTGCCTCTTCCTCCGAACTGTGAAAGTCAGTGGCACGACCTTCATTCCATGTGGGGTCTAGGACCTCATCGTCCCCTGCATCGTCTTCCACACAGTCTTGATCCCTGACCTCCTGTTCAGTCTGCACACTGCAGAAAGACGCAGCAGTTGGCACCTGTGTTTCGTCATCATCAGAGACGTGCTGAGGTGGTATTCCCATGTCCTCATCATCAGGAAACATAAGTGGTTGTGCGTTAGTGCATTCTATGTCTTCCACCCCTGGGGAAGGGCTAGTTGGATGCCCTTGGTAAACCCTGGCAGCAGAGTCTTCAAACAGCATAAGAGACTGCTGCATATCTTGAGGCTCAGACAATTTCCCTGATATGCATGGGGGTGATGTGACAGACTGAAGGGCTTGGTTTTCATGCGCCATCTGTGCGCTTTCTGCAGAAGACTGGGTGGGAGATAATGTGAACGTGCTGGATGCACTGTCGGCCACCCAATTGACTAATGCCTGTACCTGCTCCGGCAGGTTGTGCTAAGGTTCAGAACATTAATGCCTCGCTTCAGGCTCTGATGGCACAGCGTGCAAACCACTCGGGTCTTGTCGTCACCACATTGTTTAAAGAAGTGCCATGCCAGTGAACTCCTTGAAGCTGCCTTTGGGGTGCTCGGTCCCAGATGGCGGCGGTCAGTAGCAGGCGGAGTCTCTTGGCGGCGGGTGTTCTAATTATGCCCACTGCTTCCTCTTTTGTTATGCTGTTGGCTCGGTCTCACCACTGCCTCTTCCTCCGAACTGTGAAAGTCAGTGGCACGACCTTCATTCCATGTGGGGTCTAGGACCTCATCGTCCCCTGCATCGTCTTCCACCCAGTCTTGATCCCTGACCTCCTGTTCAGTCTGCACACTGCAGAAAGACACAGCAGTTGGCACCTGTGTTTCGTCATCATCAGAGACGTGCTGAGGTGGTATTCCCATGTCCTCATCATCAAGAAACATAAGTGGTTGTGCGTTAGTGCATTCTGGATGCCCTTGGGAAACCCTGGCAGCAGAGTCTTCAAACAGCATAAGAGACTGCTGCATAACTTGAGGCTCAGACAGTTTCCCTGATATGCATGGGGGTGATGTGACAGACTGATGGGCTTGGTTTTCATGCGCCATCTGTGCGCTTTCTGCAGAAGACTGGGTGGGAGATAATGTGAACGTGCTGGATGCACTGTCGGCCACCCAATTGACTAATGCCTGTACCTGCTCAGGCCTTACCATCCTTAGAACGGCATTGGGCCCCACCAAATATCGCTGTAAATTCTGCTGGCTACTGGGACCTGAGGTAGTTGGTTCACTAGGACGTGTGGCTGTGGCAGAACGGCCACGTCCTCTCCCAGCACCAGAGGGTCCACTAACACCACCACGACCATGTCCACGTCCGCGTCCCTTATTAGATGTTTTCCTCATTGTTCCCGTTCACCACAATTTTGAAAATGGCAAATTTGGGAATAGTTTTTCAACCCAGAACAAAAACTGTGCTTTTACGGTCACTACAAATAACTTGACCAGCTCAAACAGTACAGATTTGGTTGAATAGAAATGTGAGGCCTATTTTTTTTTGCGCTGTGTGACAGGTATACGTTTAATCACAGAATTAGACTTGTATCTGCACGGTAGCGTGTGTATTAAGTTTTTCTGAATGACACTATCATCACTTTGAATCTAAGTTATCCTTTTTGGGATAGATTTCAAGTAGGCCTCATATAGCATAAACTACTTATTTTGAGAATGTCAAATTTGGGAATAGTTTTTCACCCCAGAACAAAAACTGTGCTTTTACGGTCACTACAAATAACTTGACCAGCTCAAACAGTACAGATTTGGTTGAATAGAAATGTGAGACCTATTTTTTTTTGCGCTGTGTGACAGGTATACGTTTAATCACAGAATTAGACTTGTATCTGCACGGTAGCGTGTGTGTTAAGTTTTTCTGAATGACACTATCAGCACCTTGAATCTAAGATATCCTTTTTGGGATAGATTTCAAGTAGGCCTCATATAGCAAAAACTACTTATTTTGAGAATGTCAAATCTGGGAATAGTTTTTCACCCCAGAACAAAAACTGTGCTTTTACGGTCACTACAAATAACTTGACCAGCTCAAACAGTACAGATTTGGTTGAATAGAAATGTGAGGCCTATTTTTTTTTGCGCTGTGTGACAGGTATACGTTTAATCACAGAATTAGACTTGTATCTGTACTGTAGCGTGTGTGTTCAGTTTTTCTGAATGACACTATCAGCACCTTGAATCTAAGATATCCTTTTTGGGATAGATTTCAAGTAGGCCTGATATAGCATAAACTACTTATTTTGAGAATGTCAAATTTGGGAATAGTTTTTCAACCCAGAACAAAAACGGTGCTTTTACGGTCACTACAAATAACTTGACCAGCTCAAACAGTACAGATTTGGTTGAATAGAAATGTGAGGCCTATTTTATTTTGCGCTGTGTGACAGGTATACGTTTAATCACAGAATTAGACTTGTATCTGCACGGTAGCGTGTGTGTTAAGTTTTTCTAAATGACACTATCAGCACCTTGAATCTAAGATATCCTTTTTGGGATAGATTTCAAGTAGGCCTGATATAGCATAAACTACTTATTTTGAGAATGGCAAATTTGGGAATAGTTTTTCAACCCAGAACAAAAACTGTGCTTTTACGGTCACTACAAATAACTTGACCAGCTAAAACAGTACAGATTTGGTTGAATAGAAATGTCAGGTCTATTTTTTAGGCGCTGGGTGACAGGCTCAACTTGCCCCTGATGTAGTATATGGCCAAAAAATAACCACACTATTGATGGTTAAATGCACTTGGGTGACACAGGCTCAGCCTGCACCTGATGTAGTATATGGCCAAAAATTAACCACACTGTTGATGGTTAAATGCACTTGGGTGACACAGGCTCAGCCTGCACCTGATGTAGTATATGGCCAAAAATTAACCACACTGTTGATGGTTAAATGCACTTGGGTGACACAGGCTCAGCCTGCACCTGATGTAGGATATAGCAAAAAATAACCACACTATTGATGGTTAAAAGCACTTGGTGGTAGCTTGTGCTGGCGCACCACAAGCCACAAAATGGCCGCCGATCACCCCAGAAAAAAGTGATCTAAAAACGCTCTGGGCAGCCTAAAAAAAGTGAGCAAGTCGATATTAGCACTTCAATGATCCACAGCTGGAGATCGATCACAAAATGAAGTCTTTTGTAGGAGTTTATCTGCCTAATCTCGCCCTAACGTCGCAGCAGCAACCTCTCCCTATGCTTGAATCAGCAGAGTGACGTGCAGCGCTACGTGACCCAAGCTTATATAGAGGCTGGGTCACATGCTGCACTGGCCAATCACAGCCATGCCAATAGTAGGCAAGGCTGTGATGGCCTCTTGGGGCAAGTAGTATGACGCTTGTTGATTGGCTGCTTTGCAGCCTTTCAAAAAGCGCCAAGAAAGCGCCGAACACCGAACCCGAACCCAGACTTTTACGAAAATGTTTGGGTTCGGGTCCGTGTCACGGACACCCCAAAATTCGGTACGAACCCGAACTATACAGTTCGGGTTCGCTCATCCCTAAGTGTCATGGATGCAAAAAAATGCCTACAGGTCACCCACAGAGTTATCAGCCATATTACAAGCCTAACACTGTCCCTCACATGCAACATGTGATCCTGCATTCATGCAGGCTGCGTCACATTCTGTGCCGGACAATCACAGCAATGCCAACACTAGGCATGCCTGTGATGGTTTCAAAGTGCCCACAGCCTAAAAACTTGTTGATTGGCTGTGCTGGAGCCATTCAACAAGCTATATTTAATATTCAAACACCGAGGCAAAGTTCGTGGTCGGATGCCCGGACATCGTAATATTCGGTACGTACGTACCCAAATATTGCAGTCCGGGTTCGCCCATCCCTAGTATTGGAGCCTGCTTGAGGCTCTGAGCCATTACTAGAGTACTAAATCTTCCCTGATCTCAGACAGGAAACACTGTTACAGGCGCAGGTGTCTTCTTCTCCTTGACCAGTAATTTGCCTTTGAAACAGTTGACCACACCCTTCTGCTACAAGCTAATCTCTTGGCATCACATACTTGGTCCTCTCCTGGATCATCTCATACCTCACAGAAGGGACATTTATTGTCTCCTTCTCACACACCACCTGCTTGTCTCGCCCCCAAGGCTCTGTCCTATGGCCACTGGTCTTCCCAATCTACAGGGTGGGCCATTTATATGGATACACCTTAATAAAATGGGAATGGTTGGTGATATTAACTTCCTGTTTGTGGCACATTAGTATATGTGAGGGGGGAAACTTTTCAAGATGGGTGGTGACCATGGCGGCCATTTTGAAGTCGGCCATATTGAATCCAACTTTTGTTTTTTCAATAGGAAGAGGGTCATGTGACACATCAAACTTATTGGGAATTTCACAAGAAAAACAATGGTGTGCTTGGTTTTAACGTAACTGTATTCTTTCATTAGTTATTTACAGGTTTCTGACCACTTATAAAATGTGTTCAATGTGCTGCCCATTGTGTTGGATTGTCAATGCAACCCTCTTCTCCCACTCTTCACACACTAATAGCAACACCGCAGGAGAAATGCTAGCACAGGCTTCCAGTATCCGTAGTTTCAGGTGCTGCACATCTCGTATCTTAACAGCATAGACAATTGCCTTCAGATGACCCCAAAGATAAAAGTCTAAGGGGGTCAGATCGGGAGACCTTGGGGGCCATTCAACTGGCCCACGACGACCAATCCACTTTCCAGGAAACTGTTCATCTAGGAATGCTCGGACCTGACACCCATAATGTGGTGGTGCACCATCTTGCTGGAAAAACTCAGGGAACCTGCCAGCTTCAGTGCATAAAGAGGGAAACACATCATCATGTAGCAATTTCGCATATCCAGTGGCCTTGAGGTTTCCATTGATGAAGAATGGCCCCACTATCTTTGTACCCCATATACCACACCATACCATCAATTTTTTTGTTCCAACCGTCTTGGAGGGATCTATCCAATGTGGGTTAGTGTCAGACCAATAGCGGTGGTTTTGTTTGTTAACTTCACCATTCACATAAAAGTTTGCACTGAACAAAATCTTCTGCGTAAACTGAGGGTCCTGTTCCAATTATATTTTTTTCCCGTTCTGCAAATTCAGTGCGCCAATCTGGGTCATCCTCGTTGAGATGCTGCAGTAGCTGGAGTTTGTAAGGGTGCCATTTGTGAGTAGCTAATATCCGCCGAAGGGATGTTCGACTAATGCCACTCTCCAGTGACATGCGGCGAGTGCTACGCTGTGGGCTCTTGCTGAATGAAGCTAGGACAGCCACTGATGTTTCTTCATTAGAGACAGATTTCATGCGTCCACATTTTAGCAAATCCAACACTGAACCAGTTTCACGAAACGTAGCAAGCAGTTTGCTAACTGTAGCATGGGAGATGGGTGGTCTCGTAGGGTGTCTTGCATTGAAATCTGCTGCAATGACCCGGTTACTGCGTTCACCAGACATCAACACAATTTCTATCCGCTCCTCACGTGTTAACCTCAGCGACATGTCAATGGCTGTAAACAAAGAGAAACTTGTAAATAACTCATGAAAGAATAAAGTTACGTTAAAACCAAGCACACCATTGTTTTTCGTGTGAAATTCCCAATAAGTTTGATGTGTCACATGACCCTCTTCCTATTGAAAAAACTAAAGTTGGATTCAAAATGGCCAACTTCAAAATGGCCGCCATAGTCACCACCCATCTTGAAAAGTTTCCCCCCTCACATATAATAATGTGCCACAAACAGGAAGTTAATATTACCAACCATTCCCATTTTATTAAGGTGTATCCATATAAATGGACCACCCTGTATAATATTGGCCTGGGATAGCTCACAATCCAACTCATGGATTTCAGTACAAATTTTATGCCACTTCAGGAGCACTTGTATCTTTGGAAAACTCAAAAGTGAAGATGTTGCACAGGAAGGTTATTTTCACTGGAAACAGATGCCTACCCGACTCTGATTCACTTTCATTTAGTATACAGTATATAGAAGATCCTTAAACACCCAGGAATGCAAACCTCTTAATTTGACACCTTTTCCATATTCATCTCATCAACTGGTTTGTTTACTGCCTTTCCAATCACAATCCCTGGATTAGTTCTTGACATCATCTCTGCTTTTGTTCCAGACATTCCAAGTAAGGTTCGATAATATTTAGGAAATGCAAACTGAGAAATCCACTCATCTCTCAAAGTATTAAGAGGGTAGAATCTGAGGATTCCTTGGTCTCTATATTTTAGTAAACCCAGCGCCCAACTGATTGAGGCTCAAGAATGTACTTCAAAATTGAGAATTGTAGTATACGTGAAATACAGTGAGAGTGTTCATGGGGACTGATTTTGAGGAACACTATAATTACAAACCTCACCCTGAAATGTCTCCATCCAGAAATCAATATATAATACAAAATGCCACAGTAAGCAAAAAAGAAATTGACTGAACATATAGTACTTAAGAAGAAATTTTGGGGTGACTTATAACATCATTTAAACACATATGTTTCTTTATTTTAGCATGTCTATTACTGTCTGCTATAAAAAAAATATATCACTTTTTGATGCAGTTGAAGCTGAATAATCTGATTAAATATTGAAATTATTTTGCATGTTTCACAATTAAAGTCTATGGGCAAATTATACATTCCAGGTGTATGCTAAAAACATACATAGGATGTACATTCTGTGAATTTCATACAGTATGTTATGGTCGTATTCTGAGACTTCTGAATCAAATACATTTACTGACCCTATTTTCCTTAGAAGTACCTAGTTTGGAAAATTGTGTGATAGGTGATCATAATCTTTTTTTACGTCACATCTTTTGATATTTTGAAGTTTTTACTGTAGTATCCTCTTAACTATATAAATGTGACTATGTAGGAAAGATATTTAGCTTTCATGGCATTATATAAGGTGCTGTGTGTGGTCTGTTAGTACCATATCAGCAATGTATTCTATATATCGTAGAGACAAAATTAAAAACTGAGAACTCCTATATCAAACTCCCACAAAGAATACATTTATATGTAAATTTTCCTTTGAAAATGTGCATCATCTTGAAACAAAGGTCACACTGAGAAAAAGATGTTCACATTCACCAAAGATGAAGTTGTTATTCATAGTAACATAGCTTCTAAGGCTAAAGAAAAGACATCAGTCCATCCAGTTCGGCCTGTTATCTTGCAAGGTGATTAAAGGAAACCTGTCACCTGGATTTAGTGTATAGAGCTGGGGACATGGGCTGCTAGATGGCCGCTAGCACATCTGCAATACCCAGTCCCCACAGCTCCCTGCGCTTTTATTGTGTTAAAAAACTTTTTTGATCAATATGCAAATGACCTGATATGAGTCCTGTATCCGGAGATGAGTCAAGCGGAAAGGAGCCCAGCGCCGCCCTGCGTCCTCCGAATCTCCTCCTTGCTGGCTGACGTCACGGAGCTGGAGCGCCGAAATCTCGCGATGCGCGAGCTAGCGCATGCGCAGTGTCGGCATCATGTTCATTCCCTGTGCTGGCATCAGCACAGGGAACGAACTACGCATGCGCTAGCTCGCGCATCGCAAGATTTTGGCGCTCCAGCTCTGTGACGTCAGCCAGCAAGGAGGAGATTCGGAGGACGCGGGGCGGTGCTGGGCTCCTTTCCGCTTGACTCCTCTCCGGATACAGGACACATATCAGGTCATTTGCATATTGATCAAAAAGGTTTTTTAACACAATAAAAGCGCAGAGAGCTGTGGGGACTGGGTATTGCAGATGTGCTAGCGGCCATCTAGCAGCCCATGTCCCCAGCTCTATGGACAAAATCCTGGTGACAGGTTCCCTTTAAGAGAAAGGCAACAACAAAAAACACCTATGAGGTAAAAGCCAATTTTCCTCATTTTCAGGAAAAATAAAATTCCTTCCCGACTCCAGTCAGGCAATCAGAATAACTACCTGGATCAACGACCTCTCCAGAAATCTTACAACTATATCCTGTAATATTTTTACACTCCAGAAATACATCCAGGCCCCTCTTGAACTCTCTTAGTGAATTTACCATCACCACCTCCTCAGGCAGAGAGTTCCATAGTCTCACTGCTCTTGACGTAAAGAATCCACTTCTATATTTGTGTAGAAACCTTCTTTCCTCTAGACGCAAAAGAGGATGTCCCCTCATCACAGTAGTGGAAATGGAAAAAAATAGATGATGGGAGAGCTTTCTGTACTGACCCCTGATATATTTATACATTGTTATTAGATCTCTCCTTTGTCGTCTTATTTCTAAATTGAATAACCCTAATTTTGATAATCTTTCAGAGTACTTTAGTCCACCCATTCCAGTTATTACTTTAGTTGCCCTCATCTGAACCCTCTCCAGCTCTGCTATGTCTGCCTTGTTCACAGGAGCCCAGAACTGTACACAGTACTCCATGTGTGGTCTGACCAGTGATTTGTAAAGTGGCAGGACTATGTTCTTATAACGTGCATCTACAGTATGCCGTTTTTAAAGCAACCTATTATCTTATTCACCTTTGTGGCAGCTGCCGGACTGGTTTGCTTCTACTGTTTAGTTTGATTTCCACTAAAATTCCTAAGTCCTTTTCCATGTCAGTGTTACCCAGTGTTTTACCATTTAGTATGTATGATTTACTTGCATTATTCTGTGTACATAACCTTACATTTGTCAGTGTTAAACCTCATCTGCCACTTCTCTGCCCAAGCCTCCAATATATTCAGATCCATCTGCAGCAGTATGCTGTCCTTTTCCATGTTAATTACTTTACACAGTTTAGTGTCATCTGCAAAAATTGATATTTTACTGTGCAGACCCTCTAGAAGATCATGAATAAATAAACTGAATAGAATAGGGAGCAATACTGCCCCCTGTGGGGCAGTTCTTTTAAACTGATGATCTATCCTCTGGATAGATCATCAGCATCTGATCGGCGGGGGTCACGACTAGTATCACAGGCCTCGTCAGGGCTTAGCTCTGTTCACTTGAATGGAGCTCAGCCGCTCCCAGACCAGTGATACCAGTTGTGACGTCACTGGGCCTGTGGTAAACAGCGAGAAGGTCGCGGCCACAGTATTGCTTCCTTCTCAAACAGCTGATCAGCGGGGGTCTCGGGTGTCGGACCCCCGCCTATCAGATGCTGATCATCTATCCAGAGGATAGATCATCAGTTTAAAAGAACTGCAGAACCCCTTTAACTCCTTAACCCCTTAGGGACACAGACTTATTTCACCTTAAGGACCAGGCCATTTTTTGCAAATCTGACCAGTGTCACTTTAAGTGCTGATAACTTTAAAACGCTTTGACTTATCCAGGCCATTCTGAAATAGTTTTTTTGTCACATATTTTACTTCATGACACTGGTAAAATGAAGTCAAAAAAATTAATTTTTATTTATAAAAAAATACCAAATTTACTTGAAATTTGTAAAAAATTGCTAATTTCCAAGTTTCAATTTCTCTACTTCTATAATACATAGTAATACCTATAAAAATAGTTATTACTTTACATTCCCCATATGTCTACTTCATGTTTGGATCAATTTGGGAATGATATTTTATTTTTGGGGATGTTACAAGGCTTAGAAATTTAGAAGCAAATCTTGAAATTTTTCAGAAATTTTCAAAACCCACTTTTTAGGGACCAGTTCAGGTCTGAAGTCACTTTGTGAGGCTTACATAATAGAAACCACCCAAAAATGACCCCATTCTAGAAACTACACCCATCAAGGTATTCAAAATTGATTTTACAAACGTCGTTAACCCTTTAGGTGTTCCACAAGAGTTAATGGCAAATGGTGATAAAATGTCAGAATTGAGATTTTTGGGCAAATTTTCCATTTTAATCCATTTTTTCCAGTAACAAAGCAAGGGTTAACAGCCAAACAAAATGCTATATTTATTGCTCCGATTCTGTAGTTTGCAGAACACCCCATATGTGGTCGTAAACTACTGTACGAGCACACGGTAGGGCGTAGAGGAAAAGGTGCGCCATATAGTTTTTGGAAGGCAGATTTTGCTGGACTGTTTTTTTTTATACCATGTCCCATTTGAAGCCCCCCTGATGCACCCCTAGAGTAGAAACTCCATAAAAGTGACCCCATCTAAGAAACTACACCCCTCAAGGTATTCAAAACTGATTTTACAAACTTTATTAACTCTTTAGGTGTTCCACAAGATTTAATGGAAAATAGAGATACAATTTCAAAATTTCACTTTTTTGGCAGATTTTCCATTTTAATAATTTTTTTCCAGTTTCAAAGCAAGGGTCAACAGCCAAACAAAACTCAATATTTATGGCTCTGATTCTGTAGTTTACAGAAACACCCCATATGTGGTCATAAACCGCTGTACGGGCACATGGCAGGGTGCAGAAGGAAAGGAATGCCATACGGTTTTGGAATGCGGATTTTGCTGGACCTGTTTTTTTGACACAATGTCCCATTTGAAGCCCCAGTGATGCACCCCTAGAATAGAAACTCCCAAAAATTTACCCCATTTTAGAAACTACGGGATAGGGTGGCAGTATTTTTGGTACTAGTTTATGGTACATATGATTTTTGGTTGCTCTATATTACACTTTTTGTAATGCAAGGTATTTTCAACATTCATCTGACAGGTTAGATCATGTACTATTTTTATAGAGCAGGTTGTCACGGACGCGGCAATACCTAATATGTATACAATTTTTTTATTTATGTAAGTTTTACACAATGATTTCATTTTTGAAACAAAAAAAAATCATGTTTCAGTGTCTTCATAGTCTGAGAGCCATAGTTTTTTCAGTTTTTGGGCAAATATCTTGGGTAGGGTATGATTTTTGCGAAATGAGATGACGGTTTGATTGGCACTATTTTGGGGTGCATATGACTTTTTGATCGCTTGCTATTACTTTTTTTGTGATGTAAGGTGACAAAAAATGGCTTTTTTTACACCATTTTTTTTGTACGGTGTTTACCTGACGGGTTAGATCATGTAATATTTTTATAGAGCAGGTTGTCACGGACGCGGCGATACCTAATATGTATAGTATTTTTTTATTTATGTAAGTTTTACACAATTATTTCATTTTTGAAACAAAAAAAAATCATGTTTTAGTGTCTCCATAGTCTGAGAGCCATAGTTTTTTCAGTTTTTGGGCAAACATCTTGGGTAGGGTATAATTTTTGCAGGATGAGATGACGGTTTGATTGGCACTATTTTGGGGTGCGTATGACTTTTTGATCGCTTGCTACTACACTTTTTGTGAAGTAAGGTGACAAAAAATAGTTTTTTTTACACCGTTTTATTTTTATTTTTTTACGGTATTCACCTGAGGGATTAGGTCATGTGATATTTTTATAGAGCAGGTTATTACGGACGTGGCGATACCTAATATGTATACTTTTTTATTCATTTATGTAAGTTTTACACAATTATTTCATTTTTGAAACAAAAACAAAAAAATCAAGTTTTAGTGTCTCCGTATTCTGAGAGCCATAGTATTTTCAGTTTTTAAGCGATTATCTTAGGTAGGGTCTCATTTTTTGTGGGATGAGGCGACGGTTTGATTGGTACTATTTTGGCGTACATACGACTTTTTTGATCACTTTTATTACCTTTTTTGGGGAGTAAGGTGGGCAAAATTTCAATTTCATCATAGTTTTTTATTTTTTATTTTTATGGCGTTCACCGTTTGGGTAAAGTAACATGACTGTTTTATAGATCAGGTCGTTACGGACGCAGTGATATCAAACATGTGTAGGGAATTTTATTTTTTTATCAGTGATAAATGTGTTTTTTGATTTTTACTTTTTTTTTCACTTTTTTTTTCTTTTTTTTTTACCCAGACCCACTTGGTTCTTGAAGATCCAGTGGGTCTGATGTCTGTATAATACAGTACAGTACACTATATAGTGTATTGTACTGTATTTTACTTACACTTTGTCTGAACAGATCTATGCCTTTAGCACAGATCTGTTCAGCACCATGGACAGCAGGATGCATGAGAAGGCGTCTTGTTGCCATGGGAACCTTCCCTGTCTGCCACAACTGAGCAGACGGGGAAGGGGAAAGAGGGGGGCTGTCTGGGGGCTCCCTCCCTCTGTGACCCCATCCTGTCTGGGGGCTGCAAAGGCACAGCAGCCCCCCGATGGGAGAGGGAGGGAGCTCCCTGACTGTTAACCTTTTCCATACCGCGGTCCGTACGGACCGTGGTATGGAAAGGGTTAAATGGCTGACATCACATCACAGATGTCAGCCGTTTATACCAGAGTGTCAGCAATGTGCTGACACTCTGGTATACCCACTGGCCACCAATGATTATTCAAGAGGAGGTGGGCGGGGGATCGCGATGCCGCACCGCCCGCTTCCAGCACCGCCCGCACCGCCTGCAACCCCGCCTGCAAAATATATATTTTCAGCATACTAAAGTTTCTGATCCGCGGGGATCAGAAACTGCAGAAAGCACTGCAAACCGCAGGTCTGAATTGACCTGCGGTTTGCTGCGATCGCCGACATAGGGGGGGGGGGGGGGTCACGGGCGCATTTAGCAGGCACCTTGATTTGAGCAGGCACCTTGTTCCGATCACCGCCCGCCGGGTGGCAGTGATCGGAACGACACACGACGTACCGGTACGTCATGTGTCCTGAAGAGGTTAAGGAACGGGCTATTTTTCACTTTAAGGACCAGACTGATTTTTGCAAATCTGTCATGTGTCACTTTATGTGGTGATAACTTTAAAACACTTTTACTTATCCAGGCAATTCTAAGATTGTTTTCTCGTCACATATTGTACTTCATGACAGTGGTAAATTTGAGTCAAAAAATTTCATTTTTATTTATAAAAGATACCAAATTTACCAAAAATTTAGAAAAATGTGCAACTTTCCAAATTTCAATTTCTCAGCTTTTAAAACAGATAGTGAAACCTCATATAATAGTTATTACTTTACATTGCCCATATGTCTACTTTATGTTTTGATCATTTTGTGAATACCATTTAATTTTTTGGGGCCGTTAGAAGGCTTAGAAGTTTAGAAGCAAATCTTGACATTTTTCAGAAAATTTCCAAACCCACTTTTCAAGGACCAGCTCAGGTCTGAAGTCACTTTGTGAGGCTTACATAAAATTACCATTTTATAAACTACCCTCCTAAAGGTATTTCAAACTGATTTTACAAACTTTGTTAGCCCTTTAGGTGTTCCACAAGAATTAAAAGAAAAATGGAGATGAAATTTCAGAATTTCACTTTTTTGGAAGATTTTCCATTTAAATCCATTTTTTTTTACAGTAACAAAGCAAGGGTTAACAGCCAAGCAAAACTCAATATTTATTGCCCTCATTCTGTAGTTTACAGAAACGCCCCATATGTGGTCGTAAATAGGGTTGAGCGAACCCGAACTGTAAAGTTTGGGTTGGTACCGAACTTTAGGATTTTTGGACCTTGGACCCGAACCCGAACATTTCAGGGTTCGGGTTCAGTGTTCGGCGCTTTCTTGGCGCTTTTTGAAAGGCTGCAGAGCAGCCAATCAACATGCGTTTAACTGTCTGACCTTAGAAGACATCACAGCCATGCTTACTAATGGCATGGCTGTGATTGGCCAGTGTAGCATGTGACTTAGCCTCTATATAAGCTGGAGTCAAGTAGCGCTGCACGTCACTGCTGTGCTTAGTGTAGGGAGAGGATGCTCCTGGTGATTTCAGGGAGAGAATAGGACTGAATCTTTGCTCAAAACCTGAATCTAAGGCCTCCTGCACACGACCGTTGTGTGCACCCGTGGCCGTTGTGCCGTTTTCCTATTTTTTTCAATGGGTCCGTGGAAAAAACGGGAAATGCACCGTTTTGCAGCCGCATCCGTGATCCGTGTTTCCTGGCCGTGAAAAAAATATGACCTGTCCTATTTTTTTCACGGCCAACGGTTCACGGACCCATTCAAGTCAATGGGTCCGTGAAAGAACACGGATGCACACAAGATTGGCATCCGTGTCCGTGATCCGTGGCCGTAGGTTAGTTTTTATACAGACGGATCCGAAGATCCTTCTGCATAAAAGCTTTTTCAAAGCTGAGTTTTCAGAACCGACAGTATATTCTAACACAGAAGCGTTCCCATGGTGATGGGGACGCTTCTAGTTAGAATACACTACAAACTGTGTACAAGACTGCCCCCTGCTGCCTGGCAGCACCCGATCTCTTACAGGGGGCCGTGATCAGCACAATTAACCCCTTTAGGTGCGGCACCTGAAGCGGTTAATTGTGCTGATCACGGCCCCCTGTAAGAGATCAGGGCTGCCAGGCAGCAGGGGGCAGACCCTCCCCCCCCTCCCCAGTTTGAATATCATTAGTGGCCAGTGCGGCCCCCCCCCCCTCTATTGTAATAATAGGTTGGTGGCCAGTGCGCCCCCCCTCCCTCTATTGTTAAAATTCGTTGGTGGCACAGTGTGCGCCCCCCCCCTCCCTCCCTCTATTGTAATAATTTGTTGGTGGCACAGTGTGCGCCCCCCATCGGCCCCCCCTCCCTCTATAGCATTAACAACATTGGTGGCCAGTGTGCGGCCTCCCATCTCCCCCCCCCCCATCATTGGTGGCAGCGGAGTTCCGATCGGAGTCCCAGTTTAATCGCTTGGGCTCCGATCGGTAACCATGGCAACCAGGACGCTACTACAGTCCTGGTTGCCATGGTTACTTAGCAATAGTACAATAGTAGAAGATTCATACTTACCGGCTGCTCCGATGTTCGTGTCCGGCCGGGAGCTCCACCTACTGGTAAGTGACAGGTCTGTGCGGCGCATTGCTAAATGAACTGTCACTTCCCAGTAGGAGGAGCTCCCGGCCGGACACGAACATCGCAGCTCCCAGGTAAGTATGAATCTTTTAATATTGTACTATTGCTAGTAACCCGCTGCCACCAATGATCGGGGGGGGGGGGTAGATGGGAGGCCGCACACTGGCCACCAATGTTGTTAATGCTATAGAGGGAGGGGGGGCAATGGGGGGCGCACACTGTGCCACCAACGATTTATTACAATAGAGGGAGGAAGGGGGGGGGCGGGGGGGCACACTGTGCCACCAAGGAATTATTACAATAGAGGGAGGAAGGGGGGGGCGGGGGGGCACACTGTGCCACCAACGAATTATTACAATAGAGGGAGGAAGGGGGGGGGGCCGCACTGGCCACCAATGATATTCAAACTGGGGAGGGGGGGGGGTCTGCCCCCTGCTTCCTGGCAGCCCTGATCTCTTACAGGGGGATATGATAGTACAATTAACCCCTTCAGGTGCGGCACCTGAGGGGTTAATTGTGCTGATCACGGCCCCCTGTAAGAGATCGGATGCTGCTAGGCAGCAGGGGGCAGTCATGTACACAGTTTGTAGAATATTCTAACTAGAAGCGTCCCCATCACCATGGGAACGCCTCTGTGTTAGACTATACTGTCGGAAATGAGGTTTCACGATCTAACTCATATCCGACAGTATATTCTAACATAGAGGCGTTCCCATGGTGATGGGGACGCTTCAAGTTAAAATATACCATCGGATTGGAGAAAACTCCGATCCGATGGTATAAAAGGGACTCCAGACTTTACATTAAAAGTCAATGGGGACGGATCCGTTTGAAATGGCACCATATTGTGTCAACGTCAAACGGATCCGTCCCCATTGACTTGCATTGTAATTCAGGACGGATCCGTTTGGCTCCGCACGGCCAGGCGGACACCAAAACGACTTTTTTTTCATGTCCGTAGATCCTTCAAAAATCAAGGAAGACCCACGGACGAAAAAACGGTCACGGATCACGGAAAAACGGGACCCGTTTTTGCGGACAGCAAAAAAATACGTTCGTGTGCAGGAGGCCTAACTCAGCGATCTACATACAATGTGTTTTGTGGGTGCAGGGCACAATTTTTTTATCCTGCCCTGAGCCCAGTGACCGAAAAAAAAAAACTTTTATAAGTCATTTAGGTAAACGGCGGCGGCCATTTTATGCAAGCTCAGTGCCCTTGCACTGCATCTGAGCTTTTGGGACATTGAAAATCAATTTTTTTGGGCAATTTACAACATCTTGTGCATTTGCAGGCTTGACAAAGGCTATCACTAAGCCGAAACGTTGCATCTGGAATAAAATTCCGCCTTTTGGACGTGCTGTCTCCATTTTTTTATTTTTTGGACATCCATGCATTTGCAGGCTTAGTCAGTGTGCAATTTAAGCTAGAAATACAGCCATCATTTCTAGGTTTTTAAAAACACACTTTTTTGCCAAAAATCACTATTTTCCAGATCTGCAAGTGTTAAATTCAAGTTTAATATATCCAGCTTTCATATTCTGTTACCAAAAAAAAACACTTTTTTAGCAATATGCAACATCTGGATTAGTCAGTGTGCAATTTAAGCTAGAAATACAGCCATAATTTTTTGGGTTTTTAAAAACACACTTTTTTTGCCAAAATACACTATTTTCCAGATCTGCAAGTGTTAATTTCAAGTTTAATATATACAGCTTTCATATTATGTTACCAAAAAAAAACACTTTTTGGCAATATACAGCATCTGGATTAGTCAGTGTGCAATTTAAGCTAGAAATACAGCCATCATTTTCTTGATTTTTAAAAACACATTATTTTTGCCAGATTCCACTATTTTTCTGGCCTTGCAGCATCAGCACGTGTGAAATTCCAGGGTTATATACTGCTGTCAAATTCAGTTATTAAACAAACACCCGTTTGGGCAAAAAGAAATTAGTTGGCAGCTGACATTGTGAGATTCCGCCTTTACATACTGTGTTTCTATTTTGTTATTTGAAATAAAGTCATTTTGGGCACAATTCTTTGATAGCGTCCTAGTGTGGATCAGGGCGTGTGAGATACACCCTTTAAATACAGGGGTTCTATTCATGTATTTTAAATACAGCCATTTTGGGCCAACAAATTAAATTGTGGCCTAGTGTGGATCAGGGCGTGTGAGATACACCCTGTATATACAGGGGTTATATTTAGATATTTAAAATACCGCCATTTGGTGCACAAATCTTTAATTGAGGCCTAGTGTGGGTCAGACCGTGTGAGATACACCCTGTATATACAGGGCTTATATTCTTTTATTAATAAAACATCCTTTTTGGGGCAAAATACACAATATTTCAGGCCTTGCAGCATCTTGACGTTTGAAATTCCAGGGTTACGGTATATACTGCTGCCATATTCAGGTATTAAACAAACACCCGTTTGGCCAAAAAAAGTTTATTTGGCAGCCTTTGCTGCATATGCCATTGTGAGATACACCCTTTATACATTTAGGTTATATTCCTATATTTGAAATACCACCATTTGGTGCACAAATCTTTAATTGAGGCCTACTGTGGGTCAGGCAGTGTGGGATACACCCTGTATATACAGGGTTTATATTCTTCTATTAATAAAACACCCTTTTTGGGGTAAAATACACAATATTTCAGGCTTTGTAGCACCTTGACATTTGAAATTCCAGGGTTATATACTGCTGAGATATTCAGGTTTTAAACAAACACCCGTTTGGCCACAAAAAGTTTATTTGGCAGCCTTTGCTGCATATGTCATTGTGAGATACACCCTTTATACATTTGGGTTATATTCAGATATTTGAAATACCGCCATTTAGTGCACAAATCTTTAATTGAGGCCTAGTCTGTTTCAGGCCGTGCGAGATACACCCTTTAAATACAGGGGTTTGATTCAGGTATTTGAAATACAGCCATTTTGGGTAAACAAATCTTTAATTGAGGCCTAGTCTGGTTCAGGCCATGTGAGATAGACCCTTTACATACTGTCGTTCTATTCTACTATTAATTAAACACCCATTTAGGACAAGATCCTAATTTTGAGAAATATGAGGAGAGTGTCAAAAAAGGGATGTGGCCCAGGTTGTGGTGCTGCTGGTGGAACTCCTGTTGCAGGGAGAGGACGTGGTCGATCTTTGCCAGCTGCACACACAAGTGAAAACCCTTCCTCAGGTGCGAGTAGGCGACAGAACCTGCAGCGGTGTTTGGTCGGGCCCAATGCGGCTCTACGAATGGTGAGGCCTAAACAAGTACAGGCAATAGTAGATTGGGTTGCTGACAGTGGATCCAGTTCCTTCACATTGTTTCCCACCCAGTCTCCTGCTGAAAGACCACAGTTGGCACCTGCAGCTGATGTCCATCAGTCTTTCACCTTACCTCCTTGCAAATCAGCCAAGCAGTCTGAGCCCCAAGTCATGCAGCAGTCTCTTCTGCTTTTTGATGACTCTGTTAGCAGGGTTTCCCAGGGCCATCCACCTAGCCCTGCCCGGGAAGTGGAAGAGATTGAGTAAACTGATGCCCAACCACTTATCTTTCAAGATGAGGACCATCTCAGCACGTCTCGGATGATGGCGAAACACAGGTGCCAACTGCTGGGGCTTTCGAAAGTGTGCAGACCGACAAGGAAGGCAGGGGTGAAGACTGGGTGGAAGATGATGTGGAGGACGATGAGGTCCTCGACCCCACATGGAATCAAGGTCATGCAAGTGACCTATGTAGTTCGGAGGAAGAGGCGGTGGTCGCACAGAGCCACCAGCACAGCAGAAGAGGGAGCAGGGTGCAAAAGCGGAGCGCCGTCCTCTAGACAGTACGCCTGCTACTGCCCACCGCAGCAAGGGACCAAGCACACTAAAGCCAGCTCCAAGGAGTTCCCTGGCGAGGCAGTTCTTCATACAATGTGCTGACGACAAGACATGAGTGGTTTGCACGCTGTGCAATCAGAGTCTGAAGCGAGGCATAAACGTTCTCAACCTGAGCACAACCTGCATGACCAGGCATTTAAATGCAAAGCACCAGCTGCAGTGGAGTAGACACCTCAAAAACCAAGAAAGGTCTCTAGCTCCTCTTGTGCTGCAGTCTCTTCATCCACCTCTGGAGTGACAGTGTCACCTGCCACCCCGCAAACAGAGGATCTGCCAGCAACACCAACACCTGGGTCACCAAGCATCTCCACAATGTCCCACGGAAGCGTTCAGCTCTCCATCTCCGAAACGCTGGAGAGGAAGAGGAAGTACCCCCCTACCCACCCGCGATCCCTAGCCCTGAATGCCAGCATTTCTAAATTACTGGCCTTTGAAATGCTGTCATTTCGTTTGGTGGAGACGGATAGTTTTAAAGGCCTTATGGCGGTGGCTGTCCCACAGTACGTCGTGCCCAGCCGCCACTGCTTTTCCAGAAAAGCCATCCCTTCCCTGCACAAACAAGTGGGGGAAAAAATCAGGTGTGCACTGCGCAACGCCATCTGTGGCAAGGTGCACCTCACTACGGATATGTGGACCGGTAAGCACGGTCAGGAACGTTATATCTCCATAACAGCACACTGGGTAAATGCAGTGGTGCCTGGGCCTGAGGCGGATAGCAGTTTGGCGCATGTCCTTCCACCACCGAGGATTGCAGGGTGTTTCAGTTTGCCTCATGTTGCTTCCTCCTCCTACTCTGCTTCCTCATCCTCTATCAGCTCCTCATCTAGTCAGCGTAACACCTTCACCACCAACTTCAGCACAGCCAGGGGTAAATGACAGCAGGCAGTTTTAAAACTTATCTGTTTGAGGGACAAACCCCACACCTCGCAGGAGCTGTGGACGGGCCTTGAAAAACAGACCGATGAGTGGTTTGTGCCAGTCAGCCTCAAGCCTGGCCTAGTGGTGTGCGATAATGGGTGAAATCTCGTAGCAGCTCTGGGACTAGCCGGTTTGGCGCACATCCCTTGCCTGGCGCATGTGATGAATTTGGTGGTGCAGAGATTCCTTAAAAATTACCCCGATATGTCAGAGCTGCTGCATAAAGTGTGGGCCATCTGTGCACGCTTTCAGCATTCCCACCCTGCTGCTGCTCGCCTGTCAGCACTGCAGCGTAACTTCGGCCTTCCAGCTCACCGCCTCATATGCGACGCAAGGTTGAACTCCACCTTGCACATGCTGGCCAGACTGTGCGAGCAGCAGCAGGCAATAGTGGAGTTTCAGCTGCAGCACGCACGGGTGAGTTGCTCGGCGGAACAGCACCACTTCACCACCAATGACTGGGCCTCCATGCGAGACCTGTGTTCCTTGTTGCGCTGTTTCGAGTACTCCACCAACATGGCCAGTGCCGATAACGCCGTTCTCAGCGTTGCTATCCCACTTCTATGCCTCCTTGAAAAAACACTCCTGGCGATGATGGAAGAGAATGTGGCACAGGAAGAGGAGGAGGAAGAGGGATCATTTCATAGGGTTTCCGGCCAGTCATTCCCAAGTGGCTCCTAGGGTGGGTTCCTGCTCCCACAAACCTAAGGTACACAATTGTCCAGTCAGGGCACAGTTATGGAGGATGACGAGGTGGAGGATGAGGATATGGAGGAGGAGGAACCATGTTCACAGCAGGGTTACACCCAGATCTGCTCATGGCCATCACTGGTGCATGGCTGGGGGGATACAGAGGACACAGACAATACACCTCTCAAAGAGGATAGCTTTTCGTTGCCTCTGTGCAGCCTGGCACACATGAGCAATTACATGCTGCAGTGTCTCCGCAACGACCGCCAAGTTGCCCACATTCTAACTTGTGCTGATTACTGGGTGGCCACGCTGCTGGATCCCCATTACAAGGACAACGTACCATCCTTAATTCCCTCACTGGAGCGTGATCATAAGATGCGCGAGTACAAGCGCACGCTGGTAGACGCGCTGGTGGTGGCATTCCCACCTGACAGCGAGGGCACAGTGGAAGCACAAGGCGAAGGCAGAGGATGAGGAAGAGGTCGCCAACGCAGCTGGGGCACTGCCAGCACCTCAGAAGGCAGGGTTAGCATGGCCGAAATGTGGAAAAGCTTTGTCAGCACGCCACAGCAACCAGCACCACCAGCTGATATGGAACATCTTAGCAGGAGGCAGCATTTCACCAACATGGTGGAGCAGTATGTGTGCACACGCCTACATGTACTGAATGAAGGGTCTGCCCCCTTCAACTTCTGGGTCTCCAAATTGGGCACATGGCCTGAGCTTGCCCTTTACGCCTTGGAGGTGTTGGCCTGCCCTGCAGCCAGTGTATTGTCTGAACGTGTGTTTAGCACGACTGGAGTGTTATATTTCCCAATGTTTTGGGGTGTACCCTAATTTAAAAAGATAAAAATAAATTTTAAACCAAATAGCAGTGTAGGCTACCTCCTCCTCCTCCACTGCCACTTCCACCTACACCGCCACATCCACCGCCTCCTCAACCTCCTACTCCATATGGACCTCGTCCTCATAGATCAAGATTATTATTTTTTATTTTTATTTATTTTATGTTATTTAAAGTCATTTCCCTATCCACATTTGTTTGCAGAGCACTTGCCATGCTCTTAACCACATTTTGATGCCATTTGCAGCCCTCTAGTCCTTTCCATTACATTTTTACAGCCATTTTAGTGCTCAAAATTTTGGGTCCCCATTGACTTTTTTGTGAAGTTCGGCGGAACCCATTGAGCCCGAACATCAAGGGGTCCGCTCAACTCTACTTATTCGGGTCCTTATTGACTTCAATGGGGTTCGGGTTCGGGGTCAAGTTCGGGTCCCAAACTCGAACTTTTTTGTGAAGTTCGTCCGAACCCGTCGAACCCGAACATCCAGGTGTCCGCTCAACTCTACTTCCTCACATATATTTAAGAAATATGCCACTCTAAATAAATAAAAAGCCGGGAATTCTGTGGGGCCCATTACCCCCCAATCAAATAATCTTCTGGCCCCTCCTGGAGATATATCAAAGGAAACACCGGGACTAGTACTAGAGACAATGTTACCACTACTGGGCCGAGGCACAGAAACATTATGAGTAATATCACATACGGGTACCTCGACCCTTGGAACCATTATCTCTGTCTCTGCAGTCTTCCTTTGTCCTGAAGCTTGTCCTGCAGCTTGCACAGCAGCTTTACTCGCTGACTTTGCCATGAATTCACTTGTTCTGAAGCAGGCCTTTCCTCAGCACCCAGCTTTCCTAGGTGTTGATGAACCCTTTCTAACGATGAGCCCAAAGAGGATCCCAGGCTGGTTGTCCTCCCAGGACCTCTCCGGACCCCAGCCAATATTCCGCTGGGTTCTCTCTGGGTTTCGCAGCTGCTCCTTGTCGCAGGACCTCTCCTGCCCGCAGTGCTTGCAGGGCTGTCACCAACTCCGTGCGGTCTTGCAGCCGCATGCTGCGGGATTCTCTTCATCTTCTCCTAGCCTGTAGGCATCCTATCTCCAGTGTCTAACAGCGTCGGGACATTGAGACTTGAGTTTCCATGCTCAGGGGCCTTATGCTGGGCTCCATTATGGCTGCCGGCATGTGGTGAGAAACGCCAGCCGCCGGAGGGCCAGGGTTCCATACCAGGATAACACGCCACCCCTGCCTGGGGAAAGGGCAGCGCTTCACCCAGCTTACGTTGGTAGCCTCCCGATCCTCTCTCAGATCTTCAGTACAAAAGCAGAAACACAGCTCCTCCCACTAGCCCACCTTCTGTTCTACATATGTGTGCAGGGCTTTTGCTGCCTTTTTGGCAAAGAAATAATGGCTTGGGACTCTCCACCTTGGCTCGGCACAAGCCATAAGTACTCTAAAAGGTGCAGAGTCCACCACTTGGAAAGAGAGGGACTGCAGCACTAGCAACTTGGCCAGGAGCACGCTTACCTTCTGCACTGTTGGATGAGTGCACACATACTGTTGTCTCTTGGCAATCGCTTTGGTGATCAATTGCTGACAGAATGACTGATGAGGAGTAGGATGACGAGGAGCAGGAGCATCAGGACCAGCAGACGATGGGAAGGACAGACAGCACCCTTCGGCTGAGGTGGTGGAACCTTGACTGCAAGAAATTGGGTGCGTGCCACTGGGTGATGCAGCGGTTGCTGCGGCAGGCTGGACCACCACATTAGAGCCACGGTTATCCCAGGCCACTTGATGGTGATGCTGCATGTGTTGATGCAGTGTCATGGTGCTAACATTGGCACCCTGGCCATGCTTCATCTTCTGCCCACAAATTCGGCAAATGGCCATGTTCACCTCCACGGGCGGCCTAGCCACAAAATAGCCAAACTGCTGAATATTGCATTTTCCCCCAATACTCCGCGCTGACTACCTGCTACCGCTGCCTCCTTGAACCCCTGCATTGCTACTTTCAGTAGCAGTTAAGCTCCTGCGAAATGGGTGGTCTAACCTGGGCACATTTGGCTACTGACCTCCCACTGCTTCCACTCTGCTGACTCTTGGCCATGTTAACACCCTGCTGGCTCAGCAGCTGCCTCACGAGCAAGCTGCCACCCTCTTCTCCTGATGATAATGATGAAGCCCCTTCTTCACCCGGCTCCCAAGTGCTATCTGTACATCCGCTACTGTCTGCACGTCACTGATGTCCCCCTCAACGGTCTCCAGGCCAGGAGCATGACTGCTTGCAACACCTGCTCCCACACAACTCTCATCATCACTTTAATCACTACTTGCCCGCCTACCAGAGGAAGTGGCAGATGTCCTCTAGTAGCTCGTCCTCGCCGAAAAGTGGAACCAAGCCTACCGCATATAATACGTCTTGCACTGAGGGAATAGAAAATGACAGAGGCAGGTTGAGGACAGTTGGGGGCACAGGGCCTGATCCCGGGGCATGCCAACTAAGCCTTGTTTTAGAGAAACCCACCGACTCTTGGCTGGGGGTGTCTCATGTCAGTTGAGGTAATGTTGAAGACAGAGTTAACCATTCAAGGACAGCTGGTTTGCTGGTCAAAACATGACCATTGCAGGAGACACTGGCAGTTCTGGCCTGTTATTGCAACTGCTGCTACCACCCCATTCTTCTGCTGATACTTCTGCCTGCTACAGAAACATTTTAGCCACCTCCCATTACCTTTGAAGGGCCTGTCACCTGTCTGTCTGACATATTGTATAATAAAAGAATCAAATTCAAATTTAAATAATCCACTCCAAAAAAGACTGTTGTACAATGTAACTTCACCACAGAACAGCCATTAAGACATATTCTTTTTCATATTAATACACCACAAGAAAAGTAATATAACAATCACAATTCAGCGCAGAACGGCTTATAGGGCGTACATATATTTTCTTTTAATACACAAAGTAAATGGCTGTAGTACAATGTAACTTCACTGCAGAAATTCAATTAAGACATATATTTAATAACCCCCCCCAAAAAAAAAAAATTATATAACAGTCACAAATCAATGCAGAATGGCAAATAGGATGTATGTATCTTTCTTTTTAATACACCCCATAAATGGCTGTAGTACAATTTAACTTCAGCGCTGAGCGGCAATTATAACATATATTGTTTCCTTTTTTTCCTATTAATACAGCCCCCCATAAAAAGTAAAAAGGCCTGCGTAAAAAGTAAAACAATGTAAAATCAACGCAGAACGGTTTATAGGATGTACCTATATTTCCTATTAATGCACCCCTTAAATGCCTATATCACACAAAACTTGCACCCCAATGACAAGCAAGGTTTGCTGGAATTACTGATGTATTATATAGTGCAAACAACCTGAAAGCAGTATCCCCGATTAGTGCAGCAAGGTGTAATAGAATTGCTCCTATTACCCAGGCTGTACACTCTCCTATTGCACCCTGTTCTCCATTTATAGTGTAGATGATGCCTGCCTATCCTTTCCCTACACCTTGAATAATCTTTCCCTGAACTTCTAAATCAATTTTTCAGCACAATAAAGACTTTCCTAGCACTGTCCCTAGCGTCTGCTAATGTCTCTCCCTGCACTAAGTAACTGGAAAATGCCTGAATTCAAAATGGCTGAGGCTATTTATAGGAATGTGACATCACAGGGGCTGGCTGCTGATTGGCTGCATGCATTGCATTGTTGGTGATCCTTCATTCCCAGAGTTCTTTGCGCCATGTCCTAACACGTGCAGCAGCCATTTTAGGAAAAAATGTGATTCGTTACCATAAAGGGCGAGGAAATTCGGCTTCTGTGCGAATCAAATTTTCCGGAAATTCGGATCAAATTCCAATTCGTTATCGTTAACTTCGATTCGCTCTTCTCTAATCCAGCCATGTCTAAGTTATTCCCACTATGTCATTCAACTCAAATTTATTTTGTGCCTTATGCTAAATTACCTAGTAAACATATTAATAAGTCCTCTGTAAACTTTGCTACACTGACAAACTCAGTTTCCTTTCATGAATGAGAAGTAAGGCGGACACTGTGATACTGTAGAAAGATTCCAAAATATCAAACCACTCCTACTGGGATGAGCTTTCTATAAGCATTTAGTTAGTGTTTTTTTTTTAAATATACTTTATAATTTTTTTAACACTGTTTGTTCTATTATTTTTGTTATTACCTACATAAAAAGCTCATACTGACCACTCCAGAAAATACAAAATCATAGATTTAAAATCTACAACTCATCTAGCAACAAACAAGCTCGTATGCTCTTATTATGCAACATTGATAAAAATAAAAATAAAAAATATATATATATATATATTATTTGTAGCACTAAAAGCTATTGTTATACTTTTGGAAAATTATATGAGAAAGATCTACTCGTTACTCTGGTTACATAAGATTTTATTTATTTATTTATTTATTTTTTCTAAAACTAACAAACAAAGGTAATAATAATAACAATTATAATGACCATCATAATCTACAATTTAAATACGTAGACAAATAGGATGGTATGATTCATTTTGCTCCATTGTAGGTAACAGGATATCATACTAAGGGAGCAGTGTTTCCTATTGCTCCCTAACCCAGTGGTAATTGTTTATTTATAGCTCCTGTTTCCCACACACAGTCTGTTTTATGTTCCTTAGAGACTAAAACATTTCTTATACAGTTTTATGAAATTATTTCCCAGAACTATATAGTGAATCAATGATCCTTAACTCATTCAAATCATTCAATTTGTGAGCCAAATGATACAATTAGTTCTACTAAAAGTTTATTGTATAAGACTGGAGGTCAATACAGTTTATATAGAACTTATGTTTTCTACAGTGTAAATCTTACCATGTGTTCATACAGCTCAGCAAGTGAATGAAATACAGTGTTATAATGTTCACTTCATAAATAATAATAATAATGCAAAAATATTTAGTGTTTTACCAATTTTGACTTGTTGACTGGCGCAGCAATAAAATGTATATTTGATATTTACGCTAATATAATATTTATCATTGCTTCACTAGCAGATCAATGAAATCAGTGGAAAATTAGCTTCAAATAGAATTTTCAATTTCTCACAGTTATGTGACAAAATTATGGCTCATGCACATGGCCGTTCTGCAGCCGTGCCGTGCAGTGCATTGGGGACATCAATTTGCAGTGGTCAGGACGGATCGAGACCCATTCAACTTGAATGGGTTCGTGATCCGTCCGCACCGTAAAAAAAATATATACATTTTTTGTGGTGCGGAGGCATGGACATAAACACCACAGAAGCCCTCCGTAGGGCTTCTGTGGACTTTCGATCCGTGCTTCGCATCTACCAGATTAAGGACCCATTCAAGTGAATTGGTCCGCATCTGTGATGCAGGGTGCACACGGCCGGTGTCCCGGTGTATGCTGGCTGAAATACGGCAACGGCAGTATGCATGAGCCCTTAGCCGTATGTCTTGTGAAATTTGATAGAACAATAGATTTTAAGGTGCATCAAAACATTTTACAGGAGAATGCAGGGGAGTAGAGGTAAATCAGCTAAAGAACGGTGTTTTGGAATGGTCAAGTCAGTGTCTCAACTTTAACCCTTTTGAGATGCCATGGTTTTAACTCCTGGCGACCTCCAACATACATGTACAGTGAAAGTCAGCACTTTAAAGATGGAATCCACTTGCATGTGCAGCGGGCACCATAGCCACTAGGTTTCTGCTGTTTCAATAAATCCTCCTACTTTATATACGATAATTGCGTATAAACGGAAGGTCTAGCCCTCAAACGTCACAAAAACGCCTTAGAATAAAGACCTAGGCAGAATATATATAAGCTGAGTACATTTAAAACATAGCTTTTACTAGTAATAATTAAAAGATTAAACCCACAAAATGCTCAAATAAACGGTGAGAAAAAGTATCAAAACTATGACACAAATGGACGTATAAAACTACAAACAGGGTCAAGCCATAAAATATGGAAAGGTCTTACCAGTTAGTTGAGAAAATGCTCAGGTCAATGTCTACTTTTCAATCGTCCTAAGTAGCCAAATTTCCTGGTGACACGATCCATATATTGCTGAAATTCTTCCGGGGACATAAAACTACATAGCCCTAAAGTTAATGCCCAAACCATTGGTTGGGATAGGGCTATGACGTCCCTTCCGAACAATAAGGAGCACCCGCCCCGATAGAGACGACCCTGTCCGGAACCTTTCCCTTATAGTGACCTAGTCCCTAAAAATATACCGTATATACTCGAGTATAAGACAAGTTTTTTGGCACATATTTTTGTGCTCAAAAAGCCTCCTCGTCTTATACTCGAGTCTAGGTCTTAGCTCCGGTAATACAGGCAGTGCGGGGGGCGGCGCTCACTCACTGACGTCACGCACCTGCGCCGCCTAGTGGGAGAAGGCGCGTGACGTCAGTGAGTGAGCGCCGCTCCCCTCACTGCCTGTATTACCGGAGCAAAGACAAAGTAAGAATACTGCTGTGAGCGTCGGGGAGGGGGATCTGTGGATGGCACTGTAGGGGGATCTGTGGATGGCACTGTAGGGAGATCTGTGGATGGCACTGTAGGGGGATCTGTGGATGGCACTGTAGGGAGATCTGTGGATGGCACTGTAGGGGGATCTGTGGATGGCACTGTAGGGGGATCTTTGGATGGCACTGTAGGGGGATCTGTGGATGGCACTGTAGGGAGATCTGTGGATGGCACTGTAGGGGGATCTGTGGATGGCACTGTAGGGGGATCTGTGGATGGCACTGTAGGGGGATCTGTGGATGGCACTGTAGGGGGATCTGTGGATGGCACTGTAGGGGGATCTGTGGATGGCAGTGCCATCCACAGATCCCCCTACAGTGCCATCCACAGATACCCCCTCCCCTAAACAGTGCCATCATGGCACTGTTTAGGGGAGGGGGAATCTGTGGATGGCACTGTTTAGGGGGGATCTGTGGATGGCACTGTTTAGGGGGGAGATCTGTGGATGGCTCCCTGTATTTAATGCAGAGTGTGTGTGTATATAATGCACACACTCTGCATTAAATACAGGGAGTCACCCTCTTGCAGATGTGTGTATATAATGTAGAGTGTGTGCATTATATACACATACACTCTGCATTATAGCTGCATTTCCCACCCTAGTCTTATACTCGAGTCAATAATTTTTCCCATTTTTTTGGGGTAAAATTAGGGGCTCGGCTTATACTCGGGTCGGCTTATACTCGAGTATATACGGTACCTCATGGCGATTCATATACAACTGAAACTGACTGTCACGGGACGCCAAAGGCGCACTCGGTCTCCCATCAGCCGCAGACCTGCTGCTTAGCTTCGGGAGCGAGGATCTGTGTTTGGCCTCGTTCCCAGGGCGGCTTTGCTAGCTGGGAGGCTCCCTGCTCCTAGGTCTGCCTTGAGCGCTGAGCTGATCACTCGGTGCTCGACTTGTCTGTCTGTCGGTCATGTGACGCTGGCCACGTCACATGACTCTCAGACCCCACTATAAATACAGGCAGCCTGCTGGCCACAGGTTGCCTGTTAATTCTAGGTTTCTGGCTATTTGTTGGACTACTGAATACTCACCTGATCCTGTTCCCTGACGATCCTTTGCCTGCTCCTCCTGTACTGCGCATCCCTCCTGGTATTGTGACCTCGGCTCCCACCTGACTACTCTTTGCTTAACCCTTTGTACTGCGTAGCTCTCTTGGTTCTGACCCGGTCTGTTCATGTTCCGTATTTTGTCTTGTCTGTCTTCCCTGCACATATCCTAAGTAAGGGACTGTCGTCCAGTTGTCCCCTGTCATCAGGACTCGTGAGGCAAGTAGGCAGAGCCAGGGGTGAGGGTGGAACGCAGGTGTCACTATCCTTACCCCTGTGTGTGTATGGACGTGACCGTTACACTGACCAGTTTGAACATCAAAGGCGTCTTGGTGAAAAGATCATTCCTCAACTGACAGGCATAAAATACGACTGTGGTCGATGTCTGTGTGGGATGGGGGAAGTGTCGCCCAGCCCGCGTCTCACTGCCGTCTATCAGAGGGGGAGCAGGGATATGCTGTAAACCCCCATATTTAAAAGTCCCAGCTCCTTCACTAATGCCGTAGCTCCACCCTACCTGTGCGCGCCAAATGGAACGCAAATTGAACGCACGTCAGGCCGGCGCACCAGGAAGCAAGCACTGCAGGGATGCACGTGATTGGGAGGAGTAGCCACGTGACAATGGAGTACTTCTGGGAGGCGGAGGCGCAGCGCGGGCCGCTGCCGAGCAACTGAGTCGCGTACAACTCCGTACTTACTGCGGCCACATTGATATACTAGTGCCACATTTCTACATTTGTCCAAATTGGCAATAATCGGATTTAAGGCGAATGCCTTAAAACTGAATCTGAATAGGGGCTGATAAAACATCCAAAGAAAGATTGGTAGGTTACATCCCTAAAAATGGAGGTAAATGGATTAGTAGTTATATACACTCACCTAAAGAATTATTAGGAACACCTGTTCTATTTCTCATTAATGCAATTATCTAGTCAACCAATCACATGGCAGTTGCTTCAATGCATTTAGGGGTGTGGTCCTGGTCAACACAATCTCCTGAACTCCAAACTGAATGTCAGAATGGGAAAGAAAGGTGATTTAAGCAATTTTGAGCGTGGCATGGTTGTTGGTGCCAGACGGGCCGATCTGAGTATTTCACAATCTGCTCAGTTACTGGGATTTTCACGCACAACCATTTCTAGGGTTTACAAAGAATGGTGTGAAAAGGGAAAAACATCCAGTATGCGGCAGTCCTGTGGGCAAAAATGCCTTGTGGATGCTAGAGGTCAGAGGAGAATGGGCCGACTGATTCAAGCTGATAGAAGAGCAACGTTGACTGAAATAACCACTCGTTACAACCGAGGTATGTAGCAAAGCATTTGTGAAGCCACAACACGCACAACCTTGAGGCGGATTCGCTATAACAGCAGAAGACCCCACCGGGTACCACTCATCTCCACTACAAATAGGAAAAAGAGGCTACAATTTGCACGAGCTCACCAAAATTGGACTGTTGAAGATTGGAAAAATGTTGCCTGGTCTGATGAGTCTCGATTTCTGTTGAGACATTCAAATGGTAGAGTCCGAATTTGGCGTAAACAGAATGAGAACATGTATCCATCCTCTGATGGCTACTTCCAGCAGGATAATGCACCATGTCACAAAGCTCGAATCATTTCAAATTGGTTTCTTGAACATGACAATGAGTTCACTGTAGTAAAATGGCCCCCACAGTCACCAGATCTCAAGCCAATAGAGCATCTTTGGGATGTGGTGGAACGGGAGCTTCGTGCCCTGGATGTGCATCCCTCAAATCTCCATCAACTGCAAGATGCTATCCTATAAATATGGGCCAACATTTCTAAAGAATGCTATCAGCACCTTGTTGAATCAATGCCACGTAGAATTAAGGCAGTTCTGAAGGCAAAAGGGGATCCAACACCGTATTAGTATGGTGTTCCTAATAATTCTTTAGGTGAGTGTATATCCAGGTGAATAAATTACAAACCGGATTCCAAAAAAGTTGGGACACTATACAAATCGTGAATAAAAACTGAATGCAATGATGTGGAGGTGCCAACTTCTAATATTTTATTCAGAATATAACATAAATCACGGAACAAAAGTTTAAACTGAGAAAATGTACCATTTTAAGGGAAAAATATGTTGAATCAGAATTTCATGGTGTCAACAAATCCCCAAAAAGTTGGGACAAGGCCATTTTCACCACTGTGTGGCATCTCCCCTTCTTCTTACAACACTCAACAGACGTCTGGGGACCGAGGAGACCAGTTTCTCAAGTTTAGAAATAGGAATGCTCTCCCATTCTTGTCTAATACAGGCCTCTAACTGTTCAATCGTCTTGGGCCTTCTTTGTTGCACCTTCCTCTTTATGACGCGCCAAATGTTCTCTATAGGTAAAAGATCTGGACTGCAGACTGGCCATTTCAGTAAAGTCTTAGCAATTTTTCGCTGGGTAACACCTTTCTGATATTGCTCCACTATCTTTCTGAGCAACATTGTGGGAATTGGTGATCCTCTACCCATCTTGGCTTCTGAGAGACACTGCCACTCTGAGAAGCTCTTTTTATACCCAATCATGTTGCCAATTGACCTAATTAGTGTTAATTGGTCTTCCAGCTCTTCGTTATGCTCAAATTTACTTTTTCCAGCCTCTTATTGCTACTTGTCCCAACTTTTTTGGGATTTGTTGACACCGTGAAAATTGGAATCAACATATTTTTCCTTTAAAATGATACATTTAGTCGGATTAAACGTTTGATCTGTCATCTACGTTCTATTACAAATAAAATATTGACATTTGCCATCTCCACATCATTGCATTCAGTTTTTATTCACAATTTGTTTAGTGTCCCAACTTTTTTGGAATCCGGTTTGTAATAAATATATGTATATAGATAAATGGGAACACCCATAATGAACATTAGTGGGGGGATACACAACTAATGAACTAATGAACTCCTGGGGTACTTGATTAAGTTATTGGACCACATAGTGCCCCAATATTTACCCTGGTATGTGATGAAACCCATAACCATGGAGTCAGGGATATTTGGGGAACAACTTGGTATCGAGCAAAGGTGCTGAAAGACCCAGGTTAAAGGGACAGCAGATTACACAAAGCAGCTAAAATCAAGCTTCTCATTTAGGCCACTAGGATACACCATTTTTAGATAGTATATCCATTTGGCCTCACACTGTAAGATTTTTTGGTTCCAATTGCCTCTTCTTCCTGTTGGTTTAATAAGATCTATGCCCATGAACTCCACGTAGTCCATGTCCACATTATGCTCACTTCTGATGTGACGAGACACTGATGTGTCCCTCTTATTGGTGATTAGTGATGGACGAACATCGGCCGGGACGGTTTGCGAACCCGATCGCGAACAAATGTTTGAGAACCGCAAGTTCGCGGCGGGCCCCATTCACTTTAATGGCAGGTGAACCTAAAAAAACCTTCAGCTCATTTATGCAGCCAGCAAACACTAGAAGTACACAAATAGTCCCACAACATGGACAGTGATATACCAGAGATATACCAGAGAGGGATCATTGGCAAAAATTCCCACAAAAAATATGTATTTTAATCAGGGGCCATTTTTATGCATCTTAAAGGGAAACTCTCAAAAATTTGCCCAGCTGGAGCCTAGAAAAATGTTATTTCCTATCGGTTTGATGTATACAAATGTGCAGCACTCCATGTTTTTGTATCCTGCAGAGTCTATTTAAAAAATGCATACGTTAACGTACATTTTTTTTCTACCATGAAACTGTACGGTGAATGGACGCCACTGTACGGCATCAGTCTGAGGCATCTGTTAACGCATACATTTTTGGTATGCATTAAATGGATTGCAAAAATAGGATGTGAACCCAGCCCTAGTGTCAGTATAAGCACCTGTACACATCGGAGCAGCGTGGCGGAGAGGGGATGCCGCCATGTACTGACAGAGCGCTAACTGGTCCTGGTGGTCAGGGATGAGGACTGTGTTTCCCAAGGAACATTTTCTACTGGGAAATACAGGGCACAGTATAATACACTAGAATCTATATAATATAAAGATATTAGCCCTACCCCCGATTAATAATACAATTAGGTGATCATTTATTTTATAGAAATACGTCTATGTTAGGCATATTTTGACACAGATTGTGGCGCAAAGGTCCTTAGCACCGCAATCTTCATATTTTCCCCCCTCATGCCAGGTCTAAAAAGGATGGCGTGGGCAGGGAAAGGGAATACATTTATGGCCATCCAGATATTGGATCCCACCGCCATACATTGACCGGATAACACCTCTGCACAGTGACCGGATAACACCACCATACCGTGATGGGATAAAAGAGTATAAGAGGGTACAGTACAGGGAATGACTAGGGGCACTGCACAGGGTGTGGTAAGAGGGCACAATGCAGGGTATAAGGGGGCACAGTACGGGGTGAGGAGCACAGTAAAGGGTGGGGGGCATAGTCACATGTCCCTGTGATATTAGGTCCTTATGGTGAATGCGGTTCATACACCACCATAATGAGAGGCAAAGGAGTGAGACAAGGGTGTGATTATGTGGCTAGAGATAAAAAATTTAACTGTCGGCCAGTACAGGCCCCAAAAATTAGGCAATAGGCATTACCTGACAGAACAAAACTTTGGAATCTGTGGCTGGAGGTACATTAGGCGGTCACAGGATAAAAATGTAAATGTCGGCCAGTACAGGCCCCAAAAATTAGGCAATAGGCATTTACCTGACAGCAAAGAACTTTGAATTCTGTGGCTGGAGGTACATTATACAGTCACAGGATAAATATGTATCTGTTGGCCAGTACAGGACCCAAAAATTAGCCAATAGGCATTCACCTGACAGAATTCAGATTCTGTGGCTGGAGGAACATTAGGTGGTCACAGGATGAATATGTAACTGTCGGCCAGTACAGGCCCCAAAAATTAGGCATTCAACGGACATAAAAGGCCTTTTATGCCGCTGTATTTACCTAAGACAGGGAGCATGATTTGTTCTCGTGGTGGTGGATAATTGTGGGCTGTCATGAGGAAATTCAATCAAACGTAGTTGACTTGTCACATGTGTTGAATTACTCATGCTCCTCGACAGCTTGATTAATAACACGACGAAATGCACGCTCCAGAAAGAAGGCATAAGGTACGATGTCACTGATGGCGCCCTGGCTGTGACTGACCAGTTTGGTGATCTCATCAAATGGGCGCAGAAGTCTGCATGCATAGCGCATGAGCAGCCACTGGCGCTGTGACAAAAAAACAATCTCCCCAGAACCTGTCCAGCCGCAGAGTTCGTACAGGTAGTTGTTAACTGCACGTTTCTGCTGGAGCAGCCTATCAAGCATATACAAGGTGGAGTTCCATTGCGTCGGGCATTCATAAATCAGACGTCTGAAGGGCAGGTGGTGTCGCCGCTGAATGTCAGAAAGGCGAGCCATGGCCGTGTAAGATCTTCTAAAATGGCCAGAGATTTTCTTGGCCTGCCGCAAGACATCCTGGACCCCGGGGTATTTGGCAACGAATCGCTGCACGACTAAGTTCAGGACGTGTGCCATGCACGGCACGTGTGTCATTTTGCCCTGTTTCAGCGCACTCAGCAGATTGACACAGTTGTCGCACACCACTTTACCAACTGTCAAATTGAGCGGGGTTAGCCACTGATCGGCCTGTGACCGCAAATCTGAAAGCAGTGCAGGATCGGTGTGGCTCTGTCACGGCTGAGGATGGGGAAAACCCTCAGCCGTGCGGTATCAGCAGATGGATGGTCAGTGCAAGGCCAGGACAGGAATCAGGGAGCAGGTCACCTCCTATTAATCCATAATTCTGACCCTGTCTCCTAGCCGTATGAGCCGACCCTGATGGTGGGAGGGCTCATACTCCGGAACCTTGGAGTCCCTTCTAGCCCTCAGGGTGGCCCTAGACTAGGAGCAGGGTAAGACGACCTGTTCCTGCTAGATGCGGAGGAACAGGAGTCTCACAGGCCAATGCTACAAAGACAGGGGAACACAAACAGACATATGGCAATGACAGGTAAGTGAGACTAGTACCACACTTACCTGCCACAGACACACAACCTGGAACCCAAGTACAAGTGCTGCTGTCCACAACAACACAAAAGACACAGCACACAACAGACATCACACGGGAACCCAGGAAACCATATGCTGCAATAACAAAAGACCAAACAAACATCTACTAAACACCATACATGAACTTATGACCACAAGGGTGGCCCCCACTGGCAGATGGTATAACAGGAGGATGTCTCCAGCAACCATGGCTGAAGAACCCCTCAGCTAACTGAAAACAGCAGAGGCTTTATAGCCCAAAGTAGCCACACCCACACTCAGACACACCAGGTGATCACACACACAGAAGGGAGTTAACCCTTCCAACACAAGGCAAGGGAAGACGGCCACTTAAAGGGGAAGTACACACATAAACACACACTTCACCTGTTGCCGCGGGCAACGGAATGCGTGGCAACCATGTCCTGGGGATCAGCCATAGGGCTGAGACACTGCCACCACATGCACACAACACCACACGTTGCCATGGGCAACCAAGTGAAGGAAAGTGTCACAAAACACACCATAGGCCGTGACACTCTCACCCCTCAAAGCCCCCTTACCAACACAAAAAGGGAAAACCGGTCACTTAAAGGGGAAGTACACACATAAACACACACTTCACCTGTTGCCGTGGGCAACGGCATGCGTGGCAACCATGTCCTGGGGATCAGCCTTAGGGCTGAGACACTGCCACCACATGCACACAACACCACACGTTGCCATGGGCAACCAAGTGAAGGAAAGTGTCACAAAACACACCATAGGCCGTGACAGGCTCTTGGCTTCCAGGCACAACAGACGCAGCACAGCATGGCAACAGCTCACCTGGAACGTCAAATAGGTTCTGGGGCAGCAGAAGAGACAGTAGCAGTGGAAAAGGAGGAGTCAGCCGAGGAGGAGAGGGAGAATGGAGTAGGAGGAGAAGAAGAAGCAGGCCTGCATGCAATCCGTGGCGGTAACACCAAATCCACACGGGTGCCACGGTTTGCATGCTTGACGGCCGTCAGAAGGTTCACTCAGTGGGCAGTAAAAGTTATGTACCTTCCCTGCCCGTGTTTGCGTTTCTGTGGTCAGATGTTTCTTGGCACCGACACTGTGTGCCAGAGATACATTCACTTGCCGCTGAACGTGGCCAAATAGCTCTGGGATTCCCTTCTGGGAGAAATATTTCCTTCCGGGGACCTTCCATTGCGGTGTTCCAATGGCCACAAATTTTCTAAAGGCCTCTGAGTCCACCAGTTTATTTGGCAGTAGTTGGCGGGCTAGCAGTTCTGACAAGCCAGCGGTCAGCTTTTGGGCAAGAGGGTCATCCGGCATCATCATATTTTTCGCTCAAACATTTGGGGCAAGGAAGCCTGCCTTTTTCCAGATGAACGTGACGTCGGCACGGTGAAAGGTGGCGTGGAGGACAACTGGGAGGAGAGAGGAGAAGGAGAAGAGGCGGGAGGGAGAGAGCCGGGATTGTGGCTTTGTGAGTTCTGACGGTGTTGCTCCCACTGGGCTCGGTGATGGGAGGCCAGGTGCCTTCTTAAGGCAGTCGTCCCTAGGTGAGTGTTGGGCTTACTGCGACTTATGCGTTGACAGCACAGGCTGCAGATGGCAACACTATTGTCAGCAGCTGACATGTTAAAAAAAGCCCACACTGTGGAACCATGTGCCATCGTCCTGGGAGCGCCAGATGTGACAGTGCATGGTGGATGGCTCGTTCCACATACAGTAGCAGTTTGCTTTTTGCCTCCTGTGCACTGTAAGTTCTGCCTGCTTCCCCTCCTTGTCCTCCCTATCTGCTGCTCCGTCTCTCCCTCTGAACTCCCCTCCTCTTCCTCTCTTGTGGGCACCCACATGATGTCCATAGACAGGTAATCATCGCCCCCTTCACCACCACTGACATTAGGGATCTCGGAGTAGGCAGCAACAGCAGGGACCACCCTCCTTGGGCTGATCTGCTGGGTGGCGACCCTTGATACCTCCTCTTCCTGATCCGATGCCAATAATGGCTGCGCATCGGTAAGGTCTGGGAATGGATGGGAAAATAATTCCTCTGACTCGAGCAGAGGGGATATGGTGGGGGTGGTGGTGGTGGTGGTGTCTTTGGGGGTGCACACAGCAGAGAGTGAAGAGGGTGCAGATAGAGAGGATGAGGAGGGTGCAGAAGCGGAAGGCTGAGTGAGCCATTTAACCAAGTCTGGTGCGGCCTTTGATGTAATCACATGCACTTTCTGCAACTTCCCACTTAGGCTGCGGCCTGGTGCACCTGCCCGACCCCTACCACCCATGCGGAATAGCCTGCCTCTTCCTCTGCTTGTCATTTTCAAAATGACCCTGTGACAAAAGTCCCGATAGAAGAGCAGTATTTGTGGAAGAAGATATATCACACCCCTGCCTCAATCAGTTTTTGGGGGGCAACTGGTAAATCACACCAGTAGAAATTATTGGTTCCAATAGTGTTTGTCACTCTGTGTAGCTGCGGTAACGCAGCAAAACCTCAAACAAATGCTGCACTACCCAAATGCACTATATAGAAAGTATATTATTGGTACGGTATATAGCACCCCTGCTTCGATCAGTTTTTATGGGGGGCAACTGGTATATCACACCAGTAGAAATGATTGGTTCCAATAGCGTTTGTCACTCTGTGTAGATGCGGTAACGCAGCAAAACCGCTAACAAATGCTGCACTACCTAAAAGCAATATATAGAAAGTATATTATTGGTATATAACACCTCTGCTTCAATCAGTTTTTTTCGGGGGCAACTGATAAATCACACCAGTAGAAATTATTTCTTCAAATAGAGTTTGTCATTCTGTGTGGCTGCAGTATCACAGCAGTACCACACACAACTGCTGCACAATACAATTGCACTATAATATACTTTCTATGTTAGAAAGTATATTATAATTATATTACACCCCTCAGTATATCACACTTATCGATAGCACATCTATACCAGTCCTTAAAAGGACTTTTGTGGCCCTATTAACTAGCGATTTGTGTCCCTAACATGCTGTCGCTGCTCCACACAGCAACCTTTCCCTACACTGGCAAAAGACTGAATGTAAAATGGTGGCCAGATCAGGTTTATTTATAAGGTAGGGGGTATGTCCATGTGCTGAAATGTCTCAATTGGCTGTCCTGTACCACCTGATGGATGTGTCATGGGTCAAAGTTCTTCACAATGTAAAAGAATACTGTGGGCACGAATATCACCATATGTTCGCTCGTTCGGCGAACGAGCAAAGTTCTCTGCGAAACGACCGCCGGGCGAATCGCAAGGCCATCGCTATTGGTGATATCTTTAAAATGTTCACATATTCTGCCTCTAAATTCCCAAGCAGTCTTACCAATGTATTCCTTGCCACATTTACATGTAATTTTATAGATAACCCCCTTTGATTTACAATTAAAGGGGTTATCCGAGTTAATAAAAAAAAAAAAAAAAACACTTAAAATCCATCAGGATATACATATAATTTGGTTAAGCTAGATTTCATCAAGTTAAAACCCATATTTGCACCTTTTCATGGTTCTGTCATTGCTGTGTTTACATGCTGAAGTACATGCTGAGGGGGCGTATAACAACAAAGCCTGAGCTCTGCCTCATGAATATTTCTGGGCGTGAACAACCTGACCTTTCCCGCCCCCTGCTCTGCACTTTGCATAAAAATAATAAATACACACACAGGGCAGAAGATCTTCCTGTCACATTGCAGCTGCACAGTGTAAGTTATGTTATTTTACATACATTTCTTTCATGTTTGGTTTTGTTTCTAGTCTAAAAATTTTCTTTCTGTTATTACAGTATATCAAGGAGGACGTATTTGCACTAATTCCAAATTCCGTCACCATAGAAAATGAATGGGTCCGCACCCGTTCCGCAAAATTGCAGAACAAATGCGGACCCATTTGCGGATGTGTGAATGGAGCCTAAGGCTACTTTCACACTAGAGGCAGGATCGATCCAACAGGCTGTTCACCCTGTCGGATCCGGCCAGACGCTATTTTGCCGTGCCGCTGGACTGCCGCTCTGACCCATTGACTATAAAGGGGACGGTGGTGGAGCTATGGCGCAGCACGGCAGTGCACAGCGAGCGGCCACTTGACTAAAAGTCCTGGATTTTCGACTTTTTATGGTACTTTCACACTAGCGTTAGTGTGATCCGCACGGCAGTTCCATCGTCGGAGCTGCCCGCCGGATCCGCCAATCAGTGTGACAACTGACAGCATTTGTAGATGGATCCAGGTGCGGATCCGTCTAGAAATGCATTGCAATAACAGATCCGTCTATCCGCTTGTCATGCGGATGGACGGATCCCTCTTGCAGTCTTTTTCACAGTTTTCATGTTCTGCGCATGCGCAGACCGGAAGGGCGGATCCGTCCTTCAGTTGTTTTGCAACACCAGATCCGCAAGGCAGCTCCGTCGTCAGAGCTGCGTGCCTGCTGGATGCGCCGATCAGTGTGACAAGTGACAGCATTTGTAGACGGATCCAGGTGCGGATCCATCTAGAAATGCATTGCAATAACGGATCCGTCTATCCGCTTGTCATGCGGATGGACGGATCCCTCTTGCAGTCTTTTTCACAGTTTTCATGTTCTGTGCATGCGCAGACCGGAAGGGCGGATCCGTCCTTCAGTTGTTTTGCAACGCCGGATCCGCACGGCAGCTCCGTCGTCAGAGCTGCGTGCCTGCTGGATGCGCCGATCAGTGTGACAAGTGACAGCATTTGTAGACGGATCCAGGTGCGGATCCGTCTAGAAATGAATTGCAATAACGGATCCGTCCAGCGGCACCGTCAAATAGCGGCAGGGCGGATCCGACAGGGTGAACAGCCTGTCGGATACGTCCTGCCGCTAGTGTGAAAATATCATTAGCATTATCTGTATCTAAGCAATATCTATATTATTCAAATATATATTCAATATGGATATTGCTTAGATAAATCCATATATTGGTGGCAGATAAGGATTTTATATAGCTGAATGATGATGATGATGATGATGATAATAATGATGGCCAATAATTTATTTATATTTCCCAGGGGGTGTTGAATGTGTACTAGTGTGGGGGAGGGGGGGACAAGGGCTGTAATAACGATCCCCAGATGCAGAGGGGAACGTTTACAAACTGCCACCTCTAGCCCCAGTGAATGCAGGAGGGACAAACATACCCTGTGCTGCAGGAGAAGAGATCACCTCGGCTCTGGTATGTACTGCACATGAGTGATCGCATAGCAGAGCCGAGGCAGTGACAAGAGCTGGAGGGGGAAGGGCACCAGAGGCTCTGACGTCTCGTTTACAGAGCCTAGCCACTCCCTCAAGCAGGGAGACGGCTGTAAACGAAACATCATCAGCAGAGCAGAGCCGACGCAGTGTGAGGAGAGCTGGAGGGGGAGGGGGGAGGGCACCAGAGACTCTGACGTCTCGTTTACAGAGCCTAGCCACTCCCTCAAGCAGGGAGATGGCTGTAAACGAAACATCAGCAGCAGAGCAGAGCCGGGCAGTGTGAGGAGAGCTGGAGGGGGGAGGGCACCAGAGGCTCTGACGTTTCGTTTACACAGCCTGGACACTCCCTCAAGCAGGGAGAAGCTTGTAAACGAGACGTCATCAGCAGAGCAGAGCCGGGCAGTGTGAGGAGAGCTGGAGGGGGAGGGGGGAGGGCACCAGAGGCTCTGACGTCTCGTTTACAGAGCCTGGACACTCCCTCAAGCAGAGAGAAGCTTGTAAACGAGACGTCACCAGCAGAGCAGAGCCGAGGCAGTGTGAGGAGAGCTGGAGGGGGGAGGGGGGAGGGCACCAGAGGCTCTGACGTTTCGTTTACACAGCCTGGACACTCCCTCAAGCAGGGAGAAGCTTGTAAACGAGACGTCATCAGCAGAGCAGAGCCGGGCAGTGTGAGGAGAGCTGGAGGGGGAGGGGGGAGGGCACCAGAGGCTCTGACGTCTCGTTTACAGAGCCTGGACACTCCCTCAAGCAGAGAGAAGCTTGTAAACGAGACGTCACCAGCAGAGCTGGCTTACTGACGTCAGGTGTAACATGACCCTGAACTGAACTGGCCAAACAGTGATAGATAGGTAATGAAAGTGATTTTAAGAATCTTTTACTGGTCTACAATAAATGCAATTAGAATAGATTTATTTAAGTCGGATAACCCCTTTTAATCATGTTCTTGATGGTATAATTTTTATTAGTGACATTACTCGTGAATTTCTTCCCACAACATACATATTTGCAGGAAACACAACCTCCACATCTATAGCAAATAGTGACCGATTTATTTAACCAGGTCTTCACCAAGGACTGTTAACCCACATATCACAAATACTTCCCCTCCTTCTTTATGTAATACTCGGATGGTTCTTGACTAAAGTTGAGCGAACCCGAATTGTAAAGTTCGAACCGAACTTTAGGTTTTTCGGCACCCAGACCCGAACCCGAACATTTACGTAAAAGTTTGGGTTCGGTATTCGGCGCTTTCTTGACGCTTTTTGAAAGGCTGCGCAGCAGCCATTCAACAAGCATCATGCTACTTGCCCCAAAAGGCCATCACAGCCATGCCTACCATTGGCATGGCTGTGATTGGCCAACTGCAGCATGAGACCCAGCCTCTATTTAAGCTGGAGTCACGTAGCGCCGCCCGTCACTCTGCTCGGATTAGTGTATGGAGAGGCTGCAGCTGCTGTGAGGGAGAGATCAGGGAGAAATCTTATCAAGAACTGCTTTTTTTACTCAGCGATCTACAGCAAATGTGTTTTGTGGGTGCAGTGCACAATTATTTTAAGCCTGCCCTGAGCCAACTACTGCTGAAAACGAACTTTTTTTACTTCAGTTTGTCAATATCAATACATTTTATGCAACGGCAGCCATTTTATGCAACGATAGTGCACCAGCACAGGCTATCTGCATGTCTGCAAGTCCAGAAATACATCTTTTTGCTTACTGGGGTGAAAAAACCCTCTAATATACTGCACATCTGGGATAAGACGTGCATAAGTGACTGTCATATTTAGGCCAGAAATACATCTTTTTGGTTACTGCAGTGAAAAAACCCTCTAATATATACTGCACATCTGGGATTAGACGTGCATAAGTGACTGTCACATTTAGGCCAGAAATACGGCTTTTTGGTTACTGGGGTGAAAAAACCCTCTAATATACTGCACATCTGGGATTAGACGTGCATAAGTGACTGTCACATTTCGGCCAGAAATACGGCTTTTTGGTTACTAAGGTGAAAAACCCTCTGATATACTGCACATCTGGAATAAGAAGTGCATAAGTGAGTGTCACATTTAGGCCAGAAATACATGTTTTTGCTTACTGGGGTGAAAAAACCCTCTAATATACTGCACATCTGGGATTAGACATGCATAAGTGAATGTCACATTTAGGCCAGAAATACATCTTTGTGCTTACTGGGGTGAAAAAACCCTCTAATATTCAGCACATCTGGGATTAGACGTGCATAAGTGAGTGTCACATTTAGGCAAGAAATACGGCTTTTTGGTTACTGGGGTGAAAAAACCCTCTAATATACTGCACATCTGGGATTAGACATGCATAAGTGACTGTCACATTTAGGCCAGAAATACATCTTTTTGCTTAGTGGGGTGAAAAACCCCTCTAATATACTGCAAAATCTGGGATAAGACGTGCATAAGTGACTGTCACATTTAGGCCAGAAATACAGCTTTTTGGTTACTGGGGTGAAAAATCCCTCTAATATATACTGCACATCTGGGATTAGACGTGCATAAGTGACTGTCATATTTAGGCCAGAAATACATCTTTTTGGTTACTGGGGTGAAAAAACCCTCTAATATACTGCACATCTGGGATAAGACGTGCATAAGTGACTGTCTTTTTTAGGCCAGAAATACGACTTTTTGGTTACTGGGGTGAAAAAACCCTCTAATATATACTGCACATCTGGGATTAGACGTGCATAAATTACTGTGAAATTTAGGCCACAAATACCGCTGTCATATAGAGTTAAAAAAAAGAAAATATTTTGTGCAATACCCTACATCAGGGTTTTTATTGGCGGTTAATTATTATTAACAGACTTAACCACTTTTTACTTTGCTTTGTGAACACTAACTATGAGGCAAACATCTAATAAGGGATGAGGTCATGGTCGTGGTGGTGGTGTTGGTAGAGCCTCTGGTGCAGGGAGAACACGTGGCTGTTCTGCCACAGCTACACGTCCTACTGAACCTACTACCTCAGGTCCCAGTAGCCGCCAGAATCTACAGCGATATTTGGTCGGGCCTAATGCCGTTCTAAGGATGGTAAGGCCTGAGCAAGTACAGGCGCTAGTCAATTGGGTGGCCGACAGTGGATCCAGCACGTTCACATTATCTCCCACCCAGTCTTCTGCAGAAAGCGCACAGGTGGCGCCTGAAACCCATGCCCATCAGTCTGTCACATCACCCCCGTGCATATCGGGGAACCTGTCTGAGCCTTAAGTCATGCAGCAGTCTCTAATGCTGTTGAAGACTATGCTGGCAGGGTTTCCCAAGTGCATCCACCTAGCCCTTTCCCAGGGGTGGAAGACATAGAATGCACTGACGCACAACCACTTATGTTTCCTGATGAGGACATGGGAATACCACCTTAGCATGTCTCTGATGATGACGAAACACAGGTGCCAACTGCTGCATCTTTCTGCAGTGTGCAGACCGAAAAGGAGGTCAGGGAGGAAGACTGGGTGGAAGACGATGCAGGGGACGATGAGGTCCTAGACTCCACATGAAATGAAGGTAGTGCCACTGACTTTCAGAGTTCGGAGGAAGAGTCAATGGTGAGACCGAGCCAACAGCGTAGCAAAAGCGGGAGCAGGGTGCAAAAGAAGAACAGCCGTCGCCAAAACAGTTTGCCTGCTACTGGCCACCGTCACCAGGGATCGAGCACACCAAAGGCAGCTTCAAGGAGTTCCTTGGCATGACACTTCTTCACACAATGTGCTGACGACAAGACCTGAGTGGTTTGCACGCTGTGCCATCAGAGCCTGAAGCCAGGCATTAACGTTCTGAACCTTAGCACAACCTGCATGACCAGGCATCTACATGCGAGACACGGGCTGCAGTGAAGTAAGCACCTTCAAAACCAAGAAAGGGGTTAGGCCCCTCCTGCTCCCTCTTCTGCTGCTGCCTCGGCAACTTCCTCCACCTATGTAGGAACGTTGGCACCTGCCACCCAGCAAACAGAGGATGTGCCACCAACAACACCACCTCCGTCACTAAGCATCTCCACCATGTCACACAGAAGCGTTCAGCTCTCCATCTCACAAACCTTTGAGAGAAAGCGTTAATTCCCACCTAGCCACCCTCGATTCCTGGCCCTGAATGCCAGCATTTCTAAACTGCTGGCCTTTGAAATGCTGTCATTCAGGCTGGTGGAGACAGACAGCTTCAAAAAGCTCATGTTGCTTGCTGTCCCCCAGTACGTCGTTCCCAGCCGCCACTACTTCTCCCAGGAGAGCCGTGCCCTCCCTGCACAACCAAGTATCGGATAAAATCAAGTGTGCACTGAGCAACGCCATCTGTGGCAAGGTCCACCTAACCACAGATACGTGGACCAGTAAGCACGGCCAGGGACACTATATCTCCCTAACTGCACACTGGGTAAATGTAGTGGCGGCTGGGCCCCAGGCGGAGAGCTGTTTGGCGCACGTCCTTCCGCCGCCAAGGATCGCAGGGCATCATTCTTTGCCTCCTGTTGCCTCCTCGTCCTACTCAGCTTCCTCCTCCTCTTCTACCACCTCCTCATCCGGTCAGCGACAGACCTTCACCACCAACTTCAGCTGTCACGGCGGGGAGTGGGGGAAACCCCCCATCGTGCGGTGTCAAAGGGTAAAGGGGATCAGCCTGGCCAAAAGGAGTAATAAGGGAGAAGGTCACCTCCTACCGCGTCCCTAATCCTCCCCCTGACTCCTCACTGTATGAGCGGACCCCGATGGTAGGATTCCTAGAAACCCTAAGTCGCCCTGGTAATCCCTCATTTAGGAGCAAGGGAGAGACAACCTGTTCATCCCAGTCATGGAGGAACAGGAGTCTTTATCTGAAGCCAGGCTACAAGGAGAGGGGAACACATACAGCTATAGAGATGATAGAAGAAAATGAAAAGAATGCTCCAGCACCACGGTGGATAGTATGAAAGTCCTGGTCTTTATTGTCACCAAGAATCCAGGTGAATACAGCAATCAAAAAAACACTGGTGGTCCCCCGGTTCCCAAGATCTACGCGTTTCGAACTGTCGTGTTCTTAGTCATGATCCTAAGTGTCTCACATGTTCCAAGCTAAAATACTATCCACCCGCCACCATCACTGCCTAGTAAGGGAGGAGTATGGTGGAACAGGGCGGGCAGCTAAATCAGCTGGGTCCATGCGAGACACCTGTGTAAGCCCAATCACATGTTACATAGTTTAAATCCCAATAGTGCTCCGTACAAACATTGTAAAATACATAGAAAAAGTATACATAAACAAACATCTTTCAATGTACATATATAACTAACATAAAATCCTCTGTAATCCATCTCCCCACACATATCCAGGGCAATGCTCCTGTTTCATACAAATTATATAGCAGTAAATATGATGACAGAAAAAGTGATGGACAAAAAAACTTTTAAAGTTCCAAGAAGCGGAGCAGATTTCATAATATTATATTCCTTATTTTCTTGTTTGTATCATATTTTCTTATAACTCCGTATGTCCATTTGTTGATTTCATTATCCATCTGATGTGTCAGTGTGGAATAATTGCATGTCTCCATCACACTTGGAAATCGCATGGTATGAACTGGGACTGAACTCTATGCTAGAAAAAACCCATCGGACAAAATGCATTCAATAGTTGATTATATAACATAGCCACAATGTACCATATATGTAAAGACAATTATCTGGTAAGCATATCATAGGTAGGAGTCAGTGATTGTTATTCACCCTGTCTCTTTGAGAATATAATTGAGCTCTGCACACAGAATATTCCCAAAATCAGGGTCTATATCTGTTTCTGTTTAGATCTTCTTAGTGCGGCAATAAAATTGATCCAGGGGGAATTCATTATCACAGACAACTGACCGATTTTATTCCTATATATATGGCACACAACTTACTATGTGTTTGTCCATGCCATACATATATACTGTCATAAAGGTTGTTATAGCATATAGGTTATTATCTTATTAGTCAAACTGTTCATACACATTGGAGATCCGTATATAAAGTGCAGTATATATATTATTCATCATCCCATCATGTCACTACTAAAAAAAAAAAAAATTTGTAAAAAAAATTTGAACAAAGATTATTTATGATACCTAAAGCCTAAGTGGCAAATGTAAATGCCTGAAAGCGCATATGCGTTTGTACTGTGCTATATAACACTCACACATCGCAGGGATCAGCCTGCGGCATACAGGTGTTCCACAGTCATCATCTCTGTGTTCTAATACACAAGGGTGTACAAAATCTATGTCCTACCCACTGTATAATTGGTGAGTGTGAACACCATACATCGCCCATGCGTTTTTTGACTACGACATTGGTATCTCCTGTTTCATGAGAGCATGTCAGTGGGGAAAGAAAGACAAACAAAAGAGAAGGAAAGGAAAACTAGAGATTAAAATGAACATATGAATATATGTTAAATGTAAAAACATATAGCAAAACCAGACATATGCTACAGGTCAGTTTCAATACAAATACATCAGTTCCTTTTTAAGATTGAGCCCCAAAGGGTATCTGGTGCTCAATCTCCAGATCCAGAAGGCTTCTCTGAGAAGGATTTTTTGTTTTAAATTTCCACCCCTTTTTGGCAATGTGACACGTTCAAAGGCAAATGTACTAAAAGTATCCACATTACGTCCATGCACATTTATGAAGTGGTTGGCTGCATTCGATATAGCTGTTGCTAATGGATTACAAATATAGTTCAGGTGTCGTAGTCAAAAAACGCATGGGCGATGTATGGTGTTCACCAATTATACAGTGGGTAGGACATAGATTTTGTACACCCTCGTGTATTAGAACACAGAGATGATGACTGTGGAACACCTGTATGCCGCAGGCTGATCCCTGCGATGTGTGAGTGTTATATAGCACAGTACAAACGCATATGCGCTTTCAGGCATTTACATTTGCCACTTAGGCTTTAGGTATCATAAATAATCTTTGTTCAAATTTTTTTTACAAATTTTTTTTTGTTTTTAGTAGTGACATAAAGGGATGATGAATAATATATATACTGCACTTTATATACGGATCTCCAATGTGTATGAACAGTTTGACTAATAAGATAATAACCTATATGCTATAACAACCTTTATGACAGTATATATGTATGGCACGGACAAACACATAGTAAGTTGTGTGCCATATATATAGGAATAAAATCGGTCAGTTGTCTGTGATAATGAATTCCCCCTGGATCAATTTTATTGCCGCACTAAGAAGATCTAAACAGAAACAGATATAGACCCTGATTTTGGGAATATTCTGTGTGCAGAGCTCAATTATATTCTCAAAGAGACAGGGTGAATAACAATCACTGACTCCTACCTATGATATGCTTACCAGATAATTGTCTTTACATATATGGTACATTGTGGCTATGTTATATAATCAACTATTGAATGCATTTTGTCCGATGGGTTTTTTCTAGCATAGAGTTCAGTCCCAGTTCATACCATGCGATTTCCAAGTGCGATGGAGACATGCAATTATTCCACACTGACACATCAGATGGATAATGAAATCAACAAATGGACATACGGAGTTATAAGAAAATATGATACAAACAAGAAAATAAGGAATATAATATTATGAAATCTGCTCCGCTTCTTGGAACTTTAAAAGTTTTTTTGTCCATCACTTTTTCTGTCATCATATTTACTGCTATATAATTTGTATGAAACAGGAGCATTGCCCTGGATATGTGTGGGGAGATGGATTACAGAGGATTTTATGTTAGTTATATATGTACATTGAAAGATTCTTGTTTATGTATACTTTTCTATGTATTTTACAATGTTTGTACGGAGCACTATTGGGATTTAAACTATGTAACATGTGATTGGGCTTACACAGGTGTCTCGCATGGACCCAGCTGATTTTGCTGCCCGCCCTGTTCCACCATACTCCTCCCTTACTAGGCGGTGATGGTGGCGGGTGGATAGTATTTTAGCTTGGAACATGTAAGACACTTAGGATCATGACTAAGAACACGACAGTTCGAAACGCGTAGATCTTGGGAACCGGGGGACCACCAGTGTTTTTTTGATTGCTGTATTCACCTGGATTCTTGGTGACAATAAAGACCGGGACTTTCATACTATCCACCGTGGTGCTGGAGCATTCTTTTCATTTCCTTCTATCTTCAATTGGGACTGGCTTGAGTCCACTCCGTGCACCGCTGTGCAGGACGCCGAGGTGAGCTGGCTACAACCCTTTCTAAGCTATAGAGATGGCAGGTAAGCGAGACTAGTAACACACTTACCTGCCACAAACACGCTGACTGGAACCCGTGCACAAGTGCTGGTGTCCACACCAACATTAAAAGGACACAGCACACACCACAACTACACAGGAACCCAGGACACCCATAGCTGCAATAAACGTGAGACACTATAAAAACATCTATGACCACAAGGGTGGCCCTCACTGGACAGAGGGAATATGAAGACCAGGAGGATAGCTCCAGCATACACCATGGCTGGAGTACCCCCCAGCTTCAGACATCCAGCAGAGGCTAAATAGCCCAAGCAGCCACACCCACACACACATAATCCCAGTGTTAACAAAACACTAGGAAGGGAGTTAACCCTTCCAACACCAGACAAGGGAAGGAAGCCACTTAAAGGGGAAGTGCACACACAAGCATACCAATGCACATGTTACCACCAGCAACAGCATGCGTGGCAACCATGTCCCGGCAATCACGCAGAAGGCCGAGACACTGCCACCGCATGCTCTCACAGTAACACGTTGCCGCGGGCAACCGCAAGTGTGGCAACAGTGTCACAGCACACACCATGGGCCGTGACATCAGCACAGCCAGGGGTAAACACCAGCAGGCCGTTCTGAAACTGATGTGTTTGGGGGACAGGCCCCACACCGCGCAGGAGTTGTGGCAGGTATAGAACAGACCGACGAGTGGTTGCTGCCAGTGAGCCTCAAGCCTGGTGGTGTGCGATAATGGGCGAAATCTCATTGCAGCGCTGGGACTAGCCGGTTTCACGCACATCCCTTGCCTGGCGCATGTGCTGAATTCTGTTGTGCAGAAATTCATTCACATCTACCCCGACATGTCAGAGCTGCTGCGTAAAGTGCAGGCCGTCTGTGCGCGCTTCTGGCATTCTCATCCTGCTGGCGCTCGGCTGTCTGCTCTACAGCGTAACTTCGGCCTTCCCGCTCACCGCCTCATATGCGACGTGCCCACCAGGTGGAACTCCACCTTGCACATGCTGGAGAGACTGTGCGAGCAGCAGCAGGCCATAGTGGAGTTTCAGCTGCAACACGCACAGGTGAGTCGCACTGCGGAACAGCACCACTTCACCACCAATGACTGGGCCTCCATGCAAGACCTGTGTGCCCTGTTGTGCTGTTTCGAGTACTCCACCAACATGGCCAGTGGCGATGACGCCGTTATCAGCGTTACAATACCACTTCTATGTCTCCTTGAGAAAACACTTAGGGCGATGATGGAAGAGGATGTGGCCCAGGACGAGGAAGAGGGGTCATCTCTAAAATTTTAAGGCCAATCTTTTAGAAGTGGCACAGAAAGAGGATTTTTTTCAACAGCAGAGGCTAGGTACAAATTTGGCCAGCCAGGGCCCACTACTGGAAGACGAGGAGGAGGAGGATGGGGATGAAGGATGTTCACAGCGGGGTGGCATCCAACGCAGCTCGGGCCCATCACTGGTGCGTGGCTGGGGGGATACAGAGGACGCAGACGATACGCCTCCCACAGAGGACAGCTTGTCCTTACCTCTGGGCAGCCTGGCACAAAAGAGCGACTACATGCTGCAGTGCCTGCGCAACGACAGCAGAGTTGCCCACATTTTAACGTGTGCTGACTTCTGGGTGGCCACCCTGCTGTATCCCCGTTACAAAGACAATGTGCCGTCCTTAATTCCCTCACTGGAGCGTGATCGGAAGATGCGTGACTACAGGCGCACGCTGGTAGACGAACTCCTGAGAGCATTCCGAACTGACGCCGGGGGAGAAGTCGAAGCACAAGGCGAAGGCAGGGGTGGAGGAAGAGGTCGCCAACGCAGCTGTGTCAGCGCCAGCACCTCAGAAGGCAGGGCTAGCATGGCCGTCATAAGGAAAAGCTTTGTCACCTCGCCGCAACAACCGGCCCCAACTGCTGATATGGAGCGTGTTAGCAGGAGGCAGCATTTGAACAACATGGTGGAACAGTACCTGTACACACGCCTACACGTACTGACTGATGGTTCTGCCCCATTCAACTTCTGGGTCTCCAAATTGTCCACATGGCCAGAGCTTGCCCTGTATGTCTTGGAGGTGTTGGCCTGCCCTGCAGCCAGTGTACTCTCTGAACGTGTATTTAGCACGGCAGGAGGCGTCATTACAGACAGACGCAGCCGCCTGTCCACAGCCAACGTGGACAAGCTCACGTTCATTAAAATGAACCAGGCTTGGATCCCACAAGACTTGTCTGTACCTTGTGCAGAATAGACATTTATACCACCATCAAACATACATTCTTGTACTCAAGTCAAGTGCAATGATTCTTTGTTTTCTTTTTTTTAATTGTTCCAATATTTTGGGGGCTACCTACCCCAATTAAAAAAAAACATTGTTGGCTACCTCCTCCTCCTCTATTGCTGCCTCCACCTACAACACCACATTCACCGCCTCCTCAACCTCAGACTCCATATCCACCTTCTTCTCTGAGTTGCAGGTTAATAATTTGTAATTTTTAGTTATTTTATTTCATTTTAAGTTATTTCCCTATCCACATTTGTTTGCAGACCAGTTGCCATGCTCTTAAGCACATTTTACTGCCTTTTACATCCCTCTAACCTTTTCAAGGACTATTTTAGAGCCATTTTAATGCAAAAAAAGTGCCAATTTTAGTGCCCTAAATTGAAAAAATTCTTATTTTCAATTGTCGGGTGACATTTTACCATTTTTGGCATATACAAACCTCTGCTGTGCCTGGATGACAGGGGCCTAAATCTCTCAAAATCCTCTGTTCTATTGCTGGGTGACATGAAGCCCCTTTTGCCGTGAATTAACCCCTGCTGTGCCTTGGTGACATGGGTCTAAATCTCTCAAAATCCTCTGTTGTATTGCTGGGTGACATGAACCCCCTTTTGCCATAAATGAACCCCTGCTGTGCCTGGGTGACAGGGGCCTAAATCTCTCAAAATCCTCTGTTCTATTGCTGGGTGACATGAACCTCCTTTTGCCGTTAATGAACCTCTGCTTTGTCTGGGTGACAGGGGCCTAAATCTCTCAAAATCCTCAGTTCTATTGCTGGGTGACAAGAACCCCCTTTTGCCGTGAATGAACCCCCTGCTGTGCCTGGGTTAAAGGGACCTAAATCTCTCAAAATCCTCTGTTCTATTGCTGGGTGACATGAACCCCCTTTTGCCATGAATGAACCCCTGCTGTGCCTGGGTGACAGGGGCCTAAATCTCTCAAAATCCTCTGTTCTATTGCTGGGTAACATGAACCCCCTTTTGCCATGAATGAACTCCTGCTATGCCTGGGTGACATGGGCCTAAATCTCTTAAAATCCTCTGTTCTATTGCTGGGTGACATGAACCCCCTTTTGCCGTGAATGAACCCCTGCTGTACCTGGGTTACATGGGCCTAAATCTCTCAAAATCCTCTGTTCTATTGCTGGGTGACATGAACCCCCTTTTGCCGTGAATGAACCCCTGCTGTGCCTGGGTGACAGGGGCCTAAATCTCTCAAAAAAAATACTCAGTTCTATTGCTGGGTGACAAGAACCCCCTTTTGCCGTGAATGAACCCCTGCTGTGCCTGGGTGACAGGGGCCTAAATCTCTCAAAATCCTCAGTTCTATTGTTGGGTGAAAAGAACCCCCTTTTGCTGTGAATGAACCCCTGCTGTGCCTGGGTGACAGGGCCTAAATCTCTCAAAATCCTCTGTTCTATTGCTGGGTGACATGAACCCCCATTGGCCGTGAATGAACCCCTGCTCTGCATTGCTGACAGGGAACTAAATTTTGTGAAATCATCTGTTACTGATCGGAAGATGCTCGACTACAAGCGCACGCTGCTGATGGCATTCCCACCTGACAGCGGGGGCACAGTGGAAGCACAAGGCGAAGGCAGAAGAGGAGGAAGAGGTCGCCAACGCAGCTAGGGCACCGCCAGCACCTGAGAAGGCAGGGTTACCATGGCCCAAATGTGGAAAAGCTTTGTCAGCCTTGGAGGTGCTGACCTGCCCTGCAGCCATTGTATAGTGTGAACGTGTGTTTAGCACGGCAGAGAGCATTATCACAGGCCACAGCCAATGTGGACAAGCTTACGTTTATTAAAATGAACCAGGCATGGATCCCACAGGACTTGTCCGTACCTTGTGCAGAATAGACATTTATACCAGCCTCAACCATCCATTCTTGTACTCAAGCGCACTTATTCTTAGTTTTATTTTGTTATATGTCCCCAATTTAAAAATAAAAAATAACACAAATCAGTGTTGGCTGCCTATTCCTCCTTCACCGCCGCTTCCACCTACACCGCCATCTCAAACTACACCGCCACATCCACCCATCCACCGCCTCCTCAACCTCCTACTCCTAGATCCAGATTGTTATTTTTATGTTATTTTAAGTCATTTCCCTATCCACACTTGTTTGCAGAAAAGTTGCCATGCTTTTAAGCACATTTTGATGCCTTTTGCAGCCCTCTAGCCCTTTCCAGGACTATTTTAGACCCATTTTAGTGCCCAAAATTTCGGGTCCCCATTGACAATGGGGTTCGGGTTCGGGGTCAAGTTCGGTTCAAGTTCAAGTCCCGAACCCAAACTTTTTTTTCAAGTTCGGCCGAACTCGTCGAACCCGAACATCCAGGTGTCCGCTCAACTCTATTCTTGACCACTGTGCTAATGTCTGGGTCCATATGCAAAATATGCCAGTACTTAGAGATTATCTTTTTGACACTGAAGACTGCCTCATCCTAGGTACTTATCAGGCGTATCTCACTTTAATTTCCTTGTCTAGTAAGTTCCCCCTTTGTACTCTGTTTTTTTGTACTAAGGATAGAGGTGCGGTCCTGCAAGAACGCCAATTGGAAGGCTGGTTTTAAGACATGAAAGGGATAACCTTGATCCCGAAATCTGTCTTTCAAGTCAGCTGCTTGTTTCAGGAATTTGGGGTCTATTGAACAATTTCTTCTTAGGTGTAAGTATTGGCCACGTGGAATTCCCCTCTTAAGTGGTTAAGAGAATTTGTGGAAGTGGGTTTCCTGAAGATACTTGTTTCTAATGACCCATTCAGATTTTTAACTATACAGATGTCTAGGAAGGGCAGCCTAGTAGGATGGCATTCTGATGTAAAACGGAGGTCCATTAAGTTATTATTCAAACTACTGGCACAAGAGGTAAAAGACTCCTTGGTCCCCCTCCATATCACGAAGATATCATCGATAAATCTCAACCACAGTTGTATGTTCTCGTTCCCTGGCATGGTGTCATCGCCAAACACTACCGTGCTATCCGACCAGCCCACGAGCAGATTAGCATACGATGGGGCACAATAACTCCCCATCGCGGTGCCGCTGAGCTGGTGGTAGAAGCAGCCATTAAACAGAAAGAAGTTTCTTGTAAGTGAAAACTCAAGAAGCTGAAGAACAAATTGATTATGTGCCTGATACTGACAACCACGTGTAGATAGAAAGTGGGCCACAGCCCGCAGGTCAAACTTATGGGGGATAGAGGAGTACAAGGCCTCAACATTGATTCTCCCTAGAATGGAGCTTTCATCAAGATGAATACCCTCCAGTTGCTTAAGGAGGTCTACTGTGTCTCTCACATGGGAAGACAGAGCTAGTACAAACGGTGCAAGAATCTTATCTATATATATACCCACATTTTGGCCTAAACTGTCCTTGTGCACCTTGGGTAGGCAGTAGAATGTGGCTGTCTGAGGACATGCAGGACGCAAGTAGTCATATTCATTCTGGTCAATAAGTTTACTAGTATTGTCCAGAATGAATCTGAGTTTGCGCCTGTATTGTTCAGTTGGGTCGCTATCCAAAATCTCATAGCACTCTTTAGATCTCATAGCACTCTTTTGCTATTTAGATTAGGGCAAAACTGATCCGTTTTGGACCGCTTGTGAGAGCCCTGAACGGATCTCACAAACGGAAACCAAAACGCCAGTGTCAAAGTAGCCTAACTCTGTTTTTTTACAGCAAGCACCCACCTACCCCCTGCAAAATCAGCCCCAACAGCAGCCATATCCGGCCCCCAATCCTGTCCCAACTCAGGCCCCAAAATAAATAATTTATCGCATCGTGCATTGACTGCTTCAGAAGTGAGTATCCTTGAGAAAGAACTCTCGTTTGTACCCACGGCAAGGTTTAATCCATTTAAAACCATAGTGGACATAAACTTGCTCACAAGAAAACTGAAGTGATTTAAATACTTTTACAATTTAGACAAAAAATAAAGCCTAGAACTAGTCATCCATATAGAGATACTGGGTGACGTGAGAATGCTTGATGGTCTCGCGTCTGAGGAGCGTCCCATTGAGGGAGTAGGCCCCCATACAACACTTAAAAATAAAAGTAAATAGAACCCCACTGCGGAGAAACTAACTACATTGATGTATTTGTCAACATGGTCACCAAGGATCTAGAGCAGGGGTGCACAACCTGCGGCCCGGGGGCCACATGCGGCCTAATTTCGGCCCTCGTCATTGGTTCAGTCTGGCAATGTGGCCCCCAACCAGGAAACGTTGTGCACCCCTGATCAAGAGGATACACGGTTACATTCCACTGCCCCCAGCTGTACTAGAGTTGAACTGTCAGCTCTTAAAAATCTAGAGCAGGACTAGAGTATTACGATAAAGCCAACTCATAAACAGTGATGAGCGGCAGGGGTCATATTTGAATTCACGATATTTCGAGAATATTTGATAGAATATTCGTCAAATATTCACAAATTAAAATATTCATTATATTCTACATTTTTTTAACTAAAAAAATTGACAATGTAATGATCGCGTAATATGCGAATATTACGCGATCAATACAGGCGTGGGTCAAAAAGGAATATATAGCACTATATTCGATATAGTGCTATATATTCATTTTTTTCCATCTGAAGTTAAGATTCCTCCTTGCTTAAGTAACTTGTCAAGCAACTTAAGCAGGGAGGAATCATGACTCTATCCAGAGTATAGATCATCAGTTAAAACAAAATGCAGAACCCCTTTAAGCAGGGAGGAATCATGACTTCAGATGGAAAAAAATGATGAATATTCAAAAAAATAATAATATAGCACTATATTCAATATTTTAGAATAGTGATATTTTTTTTCCATCTGAACACTGAACACTGTTGACTTCAGATGGAATTTTTTTCCGAATATTCAAAAATACGAATATATAGCACCATATTGAATATAGTGCTATATATTAGTTTTTTAGAATATTCATCATTTTTTTCAATATAGTGCTATATATTCATATTTTAGAATAGTCATAATTTTTTTTTCCATCTGAAGTGAACAGTGTTCAGTGTTCACTTCAGATGGAAAGAAAATGACGACTATTCTAAAATACGAATATACAGTATAGCACTATATTGAATATAGTGCTATATATTCATTTTTTTGAATAGTCGTCATTCTTTTCCATCTGAAGTCATGAATATCACGAATTCAAATATGACCCCAGCCTCTTATCACTAGTAGGGACGTCATAGCCCCTATCCTAACTAATGGTTAGGGCATTAACTTTAGGGCTATGTAGTTTTATGTCCCCGGAAGAATTACAGCAATATATGGACCCCGTCACCAAGCTATTTAGCTACTTGAAAAATTTATTGAAAAGTAGACATGTACCTGAGCATTTTCTCAACTAACTGGTAAGACCTTTCCATATTTTGTAGCTTGAGTTTGTTTGTAGTTTTATACGTCCATTTGTGTCATAGTTTTTATATTTTTTCTCACCGTTTATTTGAGCACTTTATGGGTTTAATCTTTTAATTATTACTAGTAAAAGCTATGTTTTAACTGTAATCAGATTATATATATTCAGCCTAGGTCTTTATTCTAAGAAGTTTGTCTGCTGTTTCAAACAGCAGAGACCCGGAGCGGATGTATGCGATAAGCCATAAGGCTAATCGCATACATTTATTCCTTCAGATGCCATGGTAAAATGTGATGACAACATCTGAGCAGTGCAGACAGTGAAGCCTCGCACTCCCATGCCTGTAATAGAGTTCCCCAACTGAGATCGGGGGAGCTGTTACATTACAGTGATAGCTTGGAGCTAGAAATGAGCTAATTTCATAGTTTGAAATTCTTTCACGCTTCATTTGGTGGTAAAAGTAGAATTGCATTATGGATTCCGTTACCACGGACCATAACACAATTCTAAGATAGAATGCATAATGGAATGCCTTTAGAGGCATTCCGTTATTCATTCCGTCATAATAGAAGTCTATGGACGGAGTCCTATCCTGCATAACGGAAATAGGACGGATCCGTTATGGAGGCCATAGACTTCAATTATGACTGAATGAATAACGGAATGCCTCTAAAGGCATTCTGTTATGCATCCCGTCATAGATTTGCGTTATGGTCTGTGTTAACGGAATAAATAACGCAATTCTGCTTCTACCACCAAACGAAGCGTGAACGAATTTCATAACATGAAATTTGCTCATCTCTACTTGGAGACTCAAGCAGAATCTGATAGCTATCACTGGAATACTCCAACACAGGTCATCAGGTGTCAGCACTGTATTGAAAAACTGTGAATGAACTGTCCTGTGATGGATATATACTTATCACAGAACACAATTGGCCATCTAATGATTGCTAGTTATAGTCATCTAGGGTGAATATTTTTTTTTTTTTTAAAGTTAAAATGTTTTTAAAAATAGAAAAAAATTCTAAAATATAAAAGTTCAGTTCACCCCCCTTCCCCAAAATAAAAATAAACAATAAAAAAAATTATAGGCATTACCACATTTGAAAACACCCAAACTATTAAAATATTGGCGTAATTGAATGGCGTAAGTGAAAAAAAAATGTAAATGCTCAATTCACCATTTTTTTGTCACTTCACCTCCCCAAAAATGTGATAAAAAACTCACACAAACTTTATAATGGTATCACTTAAAAATACTGATAGTTCTGAAAATTGTTCTGTACACATAACTGCCAAAAAGTTATAGGGGTCAGAATATGGCAATGAGGGGACAAAAACATATTTTTTCAAGGATCTCTATTTTTCAGGATTAAAACACAACAAAAACTATACAAGTGTGGTATGGTTATCATTGTACTGACCTTAAGAATGAGGGTAACAGATCAATTTTACTGCATAGGGAATGCTGTACAAAAAACTAAAACAAAAAACTAAATAAAACTGTGGCAGAATTTAATTTTTTTCCAATTCCATTTTCCCATTTAGAATTTTTTTGCAGCTCCCCACTACATCATATGTACAGTAATATTAAATAGAGCCATTAGCAAGTTCAATTTGTTCCACAATAAATAAGCCCTCCTAAGGCTATGTGAACAAAAAAAAAAAAATACTAAAATGTATGGCTCTGGGAAGGTAGGGAGTGAAGAACGCAAAAATGCTAAATTGCAAGGCCCTCTATGGTTAAGTGAGAAGGGCCGTGAACATTAGGCATCCCAGAAATATTGATAAACTGAAACACATCTGTGTGGAGAAGTGGTCCAAAATTTCCTTTCCAGTAAATTTTATAGGAAATGTTTAGTGTAGATGATTGCTGATACAGTGAGATGTAGTTATGACATTTAGGAATTCACTTATGTTTCCTCCCTAACACTGTGGTTGTTTGCCCAATGTGCTCAATAAAAGGCATGGACAGTAAAACTCTATGTGCTTTATTAGTTTTAGATTGTGTTTGTCTATAACTATGTCTTAGATAACAATAAGAACACATTATATTAGTAGTCAATGCCAACATCCAGATACTTTGAATAGGTTTGCTCTACTTTTTTTGCAACTGCAGAAAAGGTCAGTGCAGAGATATTTCCCATTATCTAGTTATACCCAGGACAGTAGCTGTAACAAGGTTAAATACTCTGCATCTAGAGCAAAGAAGGTTTCTACACCATCATAGAATTGGACTCTTTACGGTAAGAGCAGTGAGAATATGGAACTCTCTGCCTGAGAAGGTGGTGATGGTAAATTCACTAAAAGTGTTGAATAGGGGCCTGAGTGCATTTCTAAATGTAATATTACAAACTATTACTGGATACAGTAGGTTGCTGATATATGGATTTGTTCTTATTGCCAGCTACAAGAAACAAGAGTAGCATAACCTTTCTCTGGACCCACACTGCAGAATAAAATACTAAATTGGATGGCCTTTTTTTTTAGCCTTGAAAACTATGTTACTATTTCTAGACATGAGGCAAGATTTAATTCATTCAAAATATAAATCAGGTTGATATGGTAAAATCGGGAACATAGCATCAAAGACACCAGAAACACAGAAGATAGAATTTTTAGGCCTCTTGCTCACGAACGTGTGCGCCCCGTGGCCGTGCTGCGACCCACAATTTGCGGGGCGCAATGCACGAACACCCACCATGGGGCAGCCGCAGCGGATCGCGGACCCATTCACTTTAATGGGTCCGCGATCCGGCTGTTCCGCAAAAAGATAGGACATGTTCTATCTTTTTACGGAATGGAAGTACAGGATGAAATCCCACGGAAGTACTCCGTAGTGATTCCGTAGGGTTCTGTTCTTCCGTTCCGCACCATTCCGCATCTCTGGATTTGTGGACCCATTAAAGTGAATGCACACGGAACGGTGTCCGTGTATTGCAGATCCGCAAATGCGGTCCGCAATACGGCCACGGTCACGTTTATGCGCAATAGGCCTTAGACTGGGATTGATAGAGCCCACTAGATGAATTTATTCTAATGGCATAACCCCCATTGTTGTTCTCAGCCATAGCAACGTGCCCCTGCGCATTTGGATGTGCTGACTGACCCCCTTTTTCTTTGCAGTTTGTACTGGAGGTGTGGCTGACACCTCAGTCGTGCACTCCTGACCAGCTCGTCTGCCCCATAGGCTGATTTAATTAATGTGAGTATATAGCTTGGCCTGCTCTCTCTCATTCACTGGAACCATTTGGCACCAGGAGAGATATAGTTGTGGACTCTCATTGCATTCTTTGGTGGCCATTTGGCACCAGGAGTGGTGTGGAGTGGACCCGGCACTCATGTTGGTACCTGCATTCCTTGGATATAATGGAGGCCATTTTGGCACCAAAGATGACAGAAGTTAAAGCAGGCCCAGTATGCATGTGGGACTTACACTCCCTGAATTGTATGGTAGCCGTCATGGCACATAACAGGTAGAATTTAGTGCTAGGAACCCGTCTTACAGAGATTGCCTTGACCTGCGGCAGACAAGCTCAAATAATTTTGTACAAAATGATTTGCCAAGCATCTCTAATTTATAAGTATAGCATTAGCAATTATTAGGCATTTTTGTACCTTATTTGGTTTGCAGAGAGCTGTTGCATTGCATGTTTTGTTTTACAGTGTTGCTCTCAGCCATAGCAACATGCCCCTGCGCATTGGGATGTGCTGACTGACCCCCTTTTTCTTTGCAGTCATAACCCCCATTGTTACAGAACATGTGTGCATCTATTCTTAAAGGGGTTCTCCAGGAATTAAGAAAATGAAAATACATAAATATTACTTTATTATAAATACATTTCCAAATACCTTTCATTAGTTATAATATCTTTTTTTCTCTGTAGAGCAATCATTAGGTGAAATAAAATGGCCGCCATCCTATAAGTGCACACAAAACCTGTCCTAATCACACAGGAGGACAAGTTACTTCAGAGGAGTGAGGTAAAGAGCTACCTCATCCTCCTCACTGCTCTGCTTGTCAGGGGTTATGGTCCTGAATACCATTTAATAAGATCTTCAGCTGAACCTCTGTAGGAATGGAGTTCATGAGGAGACATGAGGTAAAGAGAGGACAAACAGGACAGGCTGTGGTAATGGAGGCTGCATACAAGTGCTGCTGCTCATCAGCCATATCCCCACCTCCTCTCTGTACCTTATGTCTCCTCATGAACGCCATTACTACAGAGATTCAGCTAAAGATTATATGAAACTGTATTCAGAATCATAATCCTGACAAGCAGAGCGGAGAGGAGGATGAAGTAACTTATCCTTCTCTGTGATTGGTTTTGTGTGCACTAATAGGATGGCGGCCATTTCATTTCTCCTAATGATTGCTCCCCAGACAAAATGAGCCATTATAACTAATGAAATATATTTTGGAATATGTTTATAATAAAGTAATATTTAGGTATTTTCATTTTCTTAATTCCCAGAGAACCCCTTTAATGACAGGCCTGAAGAGGCCTTAACCTCTTGGGGACATATGACGTACCGGTATGTCATGTGTTCTGGTACTTAAGGACACATGACGTACCGTTACGTCATGTGTAGTTCCGATCACCGCCACGCGGTGGGCGGGATCGGAACTGGGTGCCTGCTGAAATCAATCAATGGGTCAATGCCAAGGGGGGTCCTGTGACCCCCCCAAATTGGCGATCGCTACAAACCGCAGGTCAATTCAGACCTCTGGTTTGCAGCACTTTCGGAAGTTTATGATCCCCACGGTCTGTGACCGCGGGGATCAGAAACTTCAAAATACCTTTATTTTAATGTTTAACCCCCCCTGCTGCCCTCTTTGTTATCTGCCAGCGGGCACAGCGGGGGGGGGGGGGGGGTGGGCAGTGCGGCAGTGTGGGCGGAAGGACGGGCAGTGCGGGCGGTGCTGGGTGGGCGGGCAGGCCCGCGATCATCCGCCCACCCCCTCTCTCTGGATGGCCGAGCAGTTTTAGCAAAGTGTCAGCACATTGCTGACACTCTGCTTGAAACGGCTGACATCTGTGCTGGCACAGATGTCAGCCGTTTAACCCCTTCCTTGCCGTGGTCCGTAGGGACCACTGTATGGAAGAGGTTAACAGGGAGGGGGGCTGAAAAGGCACAGCAGCCTCCGATGGGAGAGGGAGGGGGCCCGCCTCCCTCTCGATTACCCGCGGCTCTGCTGTGGCAGCGGGTGATGGTTACCATGGCAACCAGATGCCTTCACAGGCTTCCTGCTGTCCATGGTGCTGATTAGACTTCTGCTAAAGGCAGAAGTCTGATCAGACTTTGTAAAGTGAAAATACAGTACAGTTCACTATATAGTGTACTGTACTGTATTATACAGAAATCAGACCCACTGGATCTTCAAGAACCAAGTGAATCTAAGTAAAAAAAAAGTTAAAAAAAGGGAAAAATAAAAAAAATTCATCACTGATTAAAAATTAAGTAAAATCCCCTACACATTTTTGATATCAACGCGTCCTTAATGACCTGATCTTTAAATCGGTCATGTTACTTTCCCTGCAAGGTGAACGCCATAAAAAATAAAAAAATAAAAACTATGATGAAATTGAAATTTTGCAAACCTTACTTCCCAAAAAAGGTAATAAAAGTGATCAAATTTGTATGTACGCCAAAATAGTACCAATCAAACCGTCACCTCATCCCGCAAAAAATTAGTCCCTACATGAGACAATGGCCCAAAAAAAATAAAAAATATGGCTCTCTGACTAAAACATGATTTTTTTGTTTTAATAATGTTTTTTTATGTTAAACGTAAAAAAATAAAAAAGTAGACATATTTGGTATCACCACGTCCTTAAGAACCTGCTCTATAAAAATACCACATGACCTAAACCCTGAGGTGAACACGGTAAAAAATCTAACCATCATCTCATCCCAGAAAATTATACCCTACCTAAGAAAATCGCCCAAAAACTGAAAAAGCTATGACTCTGGAGACTCTAAAACGTGATTATTATTATTTTTTATTTCCAAAAAGATATTATTGTGTAAATACTAAATAAAAAAATTTAAAAAGTATACATAATAGGTATTACCACGTCCGTAAGAACCTGCTCTATAAAAAATACCACATGAACTAACACCTCAGATGAACACTGTAAAAAAAAAAACTGTGCTAAAAAAAACATTTGTTTTGTCACCATAAGTCACTAAAAGTGCAACACCAAGCAATCAAAAAGGCGTATGTCCCCCACAATGGTGCCAATCTAACCGTCATCTCATCCCACAAAAATTATGCCCTACATAAGACAATCGCCCAAAAACTGAAAAAACTATGGCTCTCAGACTATGGAGACACTAAAACATGATTTGTTTGGTTTAAAAAATTATATTATTGTCTAAAAACTAAATAAATCAAAAAAGGTATACATATTAGGTATTGCTGTGTCCGTAAGAACCTGCTCTATAAAAATAGCACATGATATAACCTGTCAGATGAATGTTGTAAATAATAAAAAATAAAAACGGTGTCAAAACAGCTATTTTTTGCCAAATTTTCCATTTTTATCCTTTTTTTCCGGAACAAAGCAAGGGTTAACAGCCAAACAAAACTAAATATTTATTGCCCTGATTCTGTAGTTTACAGAAATGCCCCATATGGGGTCGTAAACTGCTGTATGGCCACACGACAGGACGCAGAATGAAAGGAACGCCATATGGTTTTTGCTGGACTAGTTTTTTGACACCATGTCCCATTTGAAGCCCCCCTGATGCACCCCTAGAGTATAAACTCAAAACAGATTTTGCAAATTGTATTAACCCTTTAAGTGTTCCACAAGAGTTAAAGGCTTTCTACCACTTCGTTTCACATAATTAGCTGCCAGACACTAGCGATCCGCTAGTGTCTGCTCTGCCAAACCATCCTAATATAATTGCTTTTGGGGCAGCCGTTTCACTAAAAAAAGAACTTTTATTAATATGCTAATGAGCCTCTAGGTGCTATGGGGGCGTCATTAGCACCTAGAGGCTCGGTCTACCTTCACAAACTGCCGCCGCCCAGCGCGTCCCTCCAGCCCGCCCATCTCCTCCTGAATGCGATCCTCCCTGTGAGCGCCTGTATTCGGCGCATGCGCAGTGAATGTCTGACCGCTTCCCTGCTCAGACATCTCCACTGCGCCTGTTCCTCGGAGCACTATGACGTCATCGCGTAGGCGCAGTGGAGATGTCTGAGCAGGGAAGCGGTCAGACATTCACTGCGCATGCGCCGAATTCAGGCGCTCACAGGGAGGATCACATTCAGGAGGAGATGGGCGGGCCGGAGGGACGCGCTGGGCGGCGGCAGTTTGTGAAGGTAGACCGAGCCTCTAGGTGCTAATGACGCCCCCATAGCACCTAGAGGCTCTTTAGCATATTAATAAAAGTTCTTTTTTTAGCGAAACGGCTGCCCCAAAAGCAATTATATTAGGATGGTTTGGCAGAGCAGACACTAGCGGATCGCTAGTGTCTGACAGCTAATTATGTGAAACGAAGTGGTAGAAACCCTTTAATGGCAAATGGAGATGAAATTTCAGAATTTTTTTTTTTTTTACTTTGCCTCACAAAAAGTGTAATATAGTGCAACCAAAAATCATATGGACCCTAAAATAGTACCAACAAAATCGCCACCTTATCCCGTAGTTTCCAAAATGTGGTCAATTTTTTGGAGTTTCTATTCTAGGGGTGCATCAGGGGGCTTCAAATGGGACATGGTGTCTAAAAACCAATCCAGCAAAATCTCCCATCCAAAAACCAAATGGTGTTCCTTTCCTTCTGTGCCCTGCTGTGTGCCCGTACAGCAGTTTACAACCACATATGGGGTGTTTCTGTAAACTTCAGAATCAGAGTAATAAATATTGAGTTTTGTTTGGCTGTTAACCCTTGCTTTGTTACTGGGAAAAAATAAAAAATAAAATGGAAAATCTTCCAAAAAAGTGAAATTCTGAAATTTTATCTCCATTTTCCATTAAATCTTATGGAACGCCTAAGGGGTTAATAAAGCTTGTAAAATCAGTTTTAAATACCTTGAGGGGTGTAGTTTCTTAGATGTGGTCACTTTTATAGAATTTCTACTCTAGGGGTGCATCAGGGGTTTCTTTAAATGGCACATGGTGTAAAAAAAAAGGCCATCAAAATCTGCCTTCCAGAAACCATATGGCATTCCTTTCCTTGTGCGCCCTGCTGTGTGGCGGTATAGCAGTTTAAGACCACATATGGGGTGTTACTATAAATTACAGAATCAGGGAAATAAATATTGAGTTTTGTTTGGCTGTTAACCCTTGCTTTGTTACTGGAAAAAATGGATTGAAATGGAAAATTTGCCCAAATTTTTTTTTTAATTCTGAAATTTTATCTCCATTTGCCATTAACTGTTGTGGAGCACCTAAAGGGTTAACGACGTTTATAACATCACTTTTGAATACATTGGGGGGGTGTAGTTTCTTAGGTGGGGTCACTTTTATGGAGTTTCTACTCTAGGGGTGCATCAGGGGGGCTTCAAATGGGACATGGTGTAAATAAATCAGTCCAGCAAAATCTGCATTCCAAAAACCACACGGCACACCTTTCCCTCTACGGCCTACCGTGTGCCCGTACAGTAGTTTAGGGCCACATATGGGGTGTTTCTGCAAACTAAAGAATTGATGCAATAAATATTTAGTTTTGTTTGGCTGTTAACCCTTGCTTTGTTACTGGAAAAAATGGATTAAAATGGAAAATTTGCCAAAAAATCGAAATTCTGAAATTTTATCTCCATTTGCCATTAACTGTTGTGGAACACCTAAAGGGTTAAAAACGTTTGTAAAATCAGTTTTAAATACCTTGCGGGGTGTAGTTTCTAAAATTGGGTCATTTATGGGTGGTTTCTATTATGTAAGTCTCACAAAATGACTTCAGACCTGAACTGGTCCTTAACCACCTCCGGACCGCTGTACGCACAGACGCGTCCTGGAGGTGGTTGTTTCATTCCACCTGGAGGTGGTTGTGACCTGGACGGTCACAGCCGGCCCGCGCATGCGCATCGCGGGCCGGCAAAAGTTAAAGGACTATTGCATCAGCAACTTGCCAGCCAATGATCGTCGCTGGCAGGTTGCTGATTTTTAAAAAATCGAATCACAAGCCAGATAACAGATCATATTAGGAAATATGATCTGTTATATGGCTTCTCTGCTCCTCTGCTGGTCCTTTTCGTCGGTTGGATCCAGCAGAGGAGCAGACATCACTGTGAGTACACACCAAACACTACCCTTAGCCCCTGATCACCTTCCATCACCCCCATCATCCAAATTAACCCCTTGATCGCCCCCTGTCAATCACTTAGTGAAAGACAAAAAGTGATCAGTGTAAACTGACACTTTTTTTTTCACTAGTATTGGCTGTTAGGTTTTAGGATTAGTTTAGGCCCCTTGGTTAGGTAGTTTAGGGATCAGTTAGCGCCCAGCCCACCGCACCGCAGTCACTTATTCGCTGTTTAGCGTATCGCTAATCAGCATTTGTACTTTTAAAGTATCTGTAAGTGATCAAAACTGATCACGGTCAGATCTATAATAGTATTAGTGTCACCTTAGCTCGCCCTCCACCCAAAACGCAGTGTTTGCCTATCAGGCCTGATCGGTCGCCCACACGTGCGTTCACCCACGCCCGCCCCACCGCAGTGACAAAAAATAAAAAAATTTTGATCACTGCACAATCACTTTACACGCTCTGCGCCGATAAAAAAATCAGTTTTGATATTTTTTATCAACCGCAGCGGCCTCCGGTACTTCGCTAGCCTCCCCTTTGTAAGACAGGCTTGCTTTTTTTCTTGGGTAGTCTCAGGGAATACCCCTAAATTTAGTAGTCCAAAATGTCAAACAGGGGGTATTCTTCTGAAGAGGCCTACAGGATTCTGACCCAGTCGGATGAGGAGTGGGAACCCTCATCTGACGAATCTAGCGGGTCAGAATATGAACCTGTAGAAAGCAGTGGCTCTCTGACCCAAAGTTCGGACGAGGAGGTTGAGGTCCCTGGCAGCACCAGGCGTACCCGGCCCTGTGTCGCTAGACCACAGGTTACGCAGGATCCGCTTCAAGAGCAGCAGAGTGGGGCTGTCGCTGCCGGATCACGTGGTGAGGCATACACCAGCAGCGCAGCCCTCCCTGGACCTAGTACCAGCACTGCCGTACAACATGGTGAAGTAGCGAGCACCAGAAGGGCAGTTGAAGCTGGTACGGTGGCACGTGCAGTAGTTACCCCGTCGCAGCCACCGCACAGACAGGCCCGTAGAGCCCCTAGAATCCCTGAGGTGCTGGCAAACCCTGATTGGCAGTCACCAACTTCAGCCGCACTGTAGTTCCCCCTTTCACCGCCCAGTCTGGAGTTCGGGTTGAGACGGCTCAGATCAGTACGGCCCTGGGATTTTTTGAGCTGTTCTTTACTGCGGAGCTCTTGGACTTAGTCCTGGCAGAGACAAACCGGTATGCCACACAATTTATAACCACAAACCCGGGAAGCTATTATGCCCAGCCTTTCCGGTGGAAACCAGTCCAAGTTTCCGAACTTAAAATTTTTCTGGGCCTTCTCCTCAACATGGGTCTAACCAAAAAGCATGAATTGCGGTCATATTGGTCCACGAACCCAATTCATCACATGCCCATGTTCTCTGCTGCTATGTCCAGGGCACGTTTTGAGACCATCCTGCGTTTCCTGCACTTTAGCGACAACACCACCTCCCGTCCCAGAGGCCACCCAGCTTTTGACCGGCTCCACAAAATTCGGCCCCTCATAGACCATTTCAACCAGAAATTTGCAGATTTGTATACCCCTGAGCAAAACATCTGCGTAGACGAGTCCCTAATACATTTTACCGGGCGCCTTGGCTTCAAACAGTACATCCCAAGCAAGCGTGCCCGGTATGGGGTCAAATTGTATAAGCTCTGTGAAAGGGCCACAGGCTATACCCACAAATTTCGGATCTATGAGGGAAAAGATCAGACCTTGGAGCCGGTCGGTTGCCCTGACTACCTGGGGAGCAGTGGGATGACAGTCTGGGACTTGGTGTCACCCTTATTCGGCAAGGGGTACCATCTTTATGTGGACAATTTTTACACAAGTGTGGCCCTCTTTAGGCATTTGTTTATAGAACGGATTTGCGCCTGTGGCACCGCGCGAACTAGTCGCATGGGCTTCCCCCAACGGCTTGGAACCACCCGTCTTGCAAGGGGGGAGAGGGCTGCCTTGTGTAACGAAGAACTGCTCGCGGTGAAATGGAGAGACAAGCTTGACGTTTACATGCTCTCCTCCATTCACGCAGACACGACAATCCAAATTGAAAGGGCAACCCGTGTCATTGAAAAGCCCCTCTCAGTCCACGACTATAATGCGCTCATGGGAGGGGTGGACTTCAATGACCAGATGTTGGATCCCTATTTAGTTTCCCGCAGAACCAGACGTTGGTATAATAAGGTGTCTGTATATTTAATTCAATTGGCGCTGTATAATAGTTTTGTTCTCTACAGTAAGGCTGGGAGAACACGATCCTTCCTCAAATTCCAGGAAGAGATCATCGAGAACCTCCTTTATCCAGGAGGTTCCGTGGCTCCATCCACCAGTGTAGTTAGCCGTCTACACGAGCGACATTTCCCCAGTGTCGTTGCTGGTACCTCAACCCAACTGCCACCCCGAAAAAAATGTCATGTCTGTAGCAGGAGTGGAATAAGGCGTGACACCCGCTATTTCTGTCCTGACTGTCCTGACCACCCTGCCCTATGTTTAGGAGAGTGTTTCCGGAAGTACCACTCACAGGTACACCTAGCATAGGGATCACATCTCACCAGGACAGGCACACAGGGCTATTAGGGCCCTTTCTCTCACAGCTGCTGCAAACCTCTCCTTTCACCTGGGATAAAGTGCATAACGTACTTCGCCACATCTTTGGGCGATTTGCGCTTTGCACATTGTCCCATGGGGAAGGAGAGGTTTGTTCTATAAAGGTAAAAAAAAACAAAAAAAAAACACCAGTAAGCAAAAAGGTTAATGTTCAGTTCAAAAAGATAAAGTTTAGATGTTCTCTTCCAAAGTTAATAAATTTATTGCGTTGCGGCCTGGTTTTTTTTTTTTTTTTTTTTTACCTTCCAGGTGGACCAACCGATCGACTAGCTGCAGCACTGATGTGCATTCTGACAGAAGCATTGCGCTGCTGTCAGATTACACGCAAGTCAGTGTATGCGGCGCTGCAAGACGAGATTTCTCCTCTGCAGTAAAAGATACGTTTGCCGAGGCATATGAGCTGAGGAGGTGGCGGTGTTCATATACTTTGGCAAACACTTTGTATATATATAAAAAAAAAATCCCGGCAAGGATTTATTCATCCACATCGATTGATGTGAATGGAGAAATCTGGTTTGCCAGGGCATATGAGCTAAGTGGGTATGGATGTTGGGCGGAGCTCCTATATCCTGGCAGACGCCTTTCCCCTCCTTTTTCTTTTTTTGGCAGAGATTTTTTCATCCACATTGATCGATGCGAATGAAGAAATCTGTGCCGTTCATTTTTTTCTTTCAGCCCAGAGGCTGAACGGAAAAAAAAAATCTCATTACCCGTATGCTCAATATAAGGAGAATAGCAGAAACTCCTAATGCTGGGCATACATGTAATGATTGCGGAGACCCTCAAATGCCAGGGCAGTACAAACACCCCACAAATTACACCATTTTGGAAAGAAGACACCCCAAGGTATTCGCTGAGGGGCATATTGAGTCCATGAAAGATTTAAATTTTTGTCCCAAGTTAGCGGAAAGGGAGACTTTGTGAGAAAAAAATCCAAAAAATCAATTTCCGCTAACTTGTGCCAAAATTTTTTTTCTTCTATGAACTCGCCATGCCCCTCATTGAATACCTTGGGGTGTCTTCTTTCCAAAATGGGGTCACATGTGGGGTATTTATACTGCCCTGGTATTTTAGGGGCCCCAAAGCGTGAGAAGAAGTCTGGTATCCAAATGTCTAAAAATGCCCTCCTAAAAGGAATTTGGGCCCCTTTGCCCACCTAGGCTGCAAAAAAGTGTCACACATGTGGTATCTCCGTATTCAGGAGAAGTTGGGGAATGTGTTTTGGGGTGTCATTTTGCATATACCCATGCTGGGTGAGATAAATATCTTGGTCAAATGCCAACTTTGTATAAAAAAAAATGGGAAAAGTTGTCTTTTGCCAAAATATTTCTCTCACCCAGCATGGGTATATGTAAAATGACACCCCAAAACACATTCCCCAACTTCTCCTGAATACGGCAATACCACATGTGTGACACTTTTTTGCAGCCTAGGTGGGCAAAGGGGCCCACATTCCAAAGAGCACCTTTCGGATTTCACAGGTCATTTACCTACTTACCACACATTTGGGCCCCTGGAAAATGCCAGGGCAGTATAACTACCCCACAAGTGACCCCATTTTGGAAAGAATACACCCCAAGGTATTCGCTGATGGGCATAGCGAGTTCCGAGAATTTTTTATTTTTTGTCACACGTTAGTGGAAAATGATGATTTTTTTTTTTTTCTTACAAAGTCTCATATTCCACTAACTTGTGACAAAAAATAAAAACTTCCATGAACTCACTATGCCCATCAGCGAATACCTTGGGGTGTCTTATTTCCAAAATGGGGTCACTTGTGGGGTAGTTATACTGCCTTGGCATTCTAGGGGCCCAAATGTGTGGTAAGGAGTTTGAAATCAAATTCTGTAAAAAATGGCCTGTGAAATCCGAAAGGTGCTCTTTGGAATGTGGGCCCCTTTGCCCACCTAGGCTGCAAAAAAGTGTCACACATGTGGTATCTCCGTATTCAGGAGAAGTTGGGGAATGTGTTTTAGGGTGTCATTTTACATATACCCATGCTGGGTGAGATAAATATCTTGGTCAAATGCCAACTTTGTATAAAAAAATGGGAAAAGTAGTCATTTGCCAAGATATATCTCTCACCCAGCATGGGTATATGTAAAATGACACCCCAAAACACATTCCCCAACTTCTCCTGAATACGGAGATACCACATGTGTGCCACTTTTTTGCAGCCTAGGTGGGCAAAGGGGCCCACATTCCGAAGAGCACCTTTCGGATTTCACCAATCATTTTTTACAGAATTTGATTTCAAACTCCTTACCACACATTTGGGCCCCTAGAATGCCAGGGCAGTATAACTACCCCACAAGTGACCCCATTTTGGAAAGAAGACACCCCAAGGTATTCGCTGATGGGCATAGTGAGTTCATGGAAGTTTTTATTTTTTGTCACAAGTTAGTGGAATATGAGACTTTGTAAGAAAAAAAAAAAGAAAAAAAAAAATCATCATTTTCCACTAACTTGTGACAAAAAATAAAAAATTCTATGAACTCGCCATGCCCCTCACGGAATACCTTGGGGTGTCTTCTTTCCAAAATGGGGTCACTTGTGGGGTAGTTATACTGCCCTGGCATTCTAGGGGCCCAAATGTGTGGTAAGGAGTTTGAAATCAAATTCTGTAAAAAATGACTGGTGAAATCCGAAAGGTGCTCTTTGGAATGTGGGCCCCTTTGCCCACCTAGGCTGCAAAAAAGTGTCACACATGTGGTATCTCCGTATTCAGGAGAAGTTGGGGAATGTGTTTTGGGGTGTCATTTTACATATACCCATGCTGGGTGAGAAATATATCTTGGCAAAAGACAACTTTTCCCATTTTTTTATACAAAGTTGGCATTTGACCAAGATATTTATCTCACCCAGCATGGGTATATGTAAAATGACACCCCAAAACACATTCCCCAACTTCTCCTGAATACGGAGATACCACATGTGTGACACTTTTTTGCAGCCTAGGTGGGCAAAGGGGCCCACATTCCAAAGAGCACCTTCCGGATTTCACCAGTCATTTTTTACAGAATTTGATTTCAAACTCCTTACCACACATTTGGGCCCCTAGAATGCCAGGGCAGTATAACTACCCCACAAGTGACCCCATTTTGGAAAGAAGACACCCCAAGGTATTCGCTGATGGGCATAGTGAGTTCATGGAAGTTTTTATTTTTTGTCACAAGTTAGTGGAATATGAGACTTTGTAAGAAAAAAAATAAATAAATAAAATCATCATTTTCCACTAACTTGTGACAAAAAATAAAAAATTCTAGGTACTCGCCATGCCCCTCACGGAATACCTTGGGGTGTCTTCTTTCCAAAATGGGGTCACTTGTGGGGTAGTTATACTGCCCTGGCATTCTAGGGGCCCAAATGTGTGGTAAGGAGTTTGAAATCAAATTCTGTAAAAAATTACTGGTGAAATCCGAAAGGTGCTCTTTGGAATGTGGGCCCCTTTGCCCACCTAGGCTGCAAAAAAGTGTCACACATGTGGTATCGCCCTACTCAGGAGAAGTTGGGGAATGTGTTTTGGGGTGTCATTTTACATATACCCATGCTGGGTAAGAGATATATCTTGGCAAAAGACAACTTTTCCCATTTTTTTATACAAAGTTGGCATTTGACCAAGATATTTATCTCACCCAGCATGGGTATATGTAAAATGACACCCCAAAACATATTCCCCAACTTCTCCTGAATGCGGAGATACCACATGTGTGACACTTTTTTGCAGCCTAGGTGGGCAAAGGGGCCCATATTCCAAAGAGCACCTTTCGGATTTCACAGGTCATTTTTTACAGAATTTGATTTCAAACTCCTTACCACACATTTGGGCCCCTAGAATGCCAGGGCAGTATAAATACCCCACAAGTGACCCCATTTTGGAAAGAAGACACCCCAAGGTATTCGCTGATGGGCATAGTGAGTTCATGAAAGTTTTTTTTTTTGTCACAAGTTAGTGGAATATGAGACTTTGTAAGAAAAAAAAATAAAAATAAAAATCATCATTTTCCGCTAACTTGTGACAAAAAATAAAAAGTTCTATGAACTCACTATGCCCATCAGCGAATACCTTAGGGTGTCTACTTTCCAAAATGGGGTCATTTGTGGGGTGTTTGTACTGTCTGGCCATTGTAGAACCTCAGGAAACATGACAGGTGCTCAGAAAGTCAGAGCTGCTTCAAAAAGCGGAAATTCACATTTTTGTACCATAGTTTGTAAACGCTATAACTTTTACACAAACCATTTTTTTTTTACCCAAACATTTTTTTTTATCAAAGACATGTAGAACAATAAATTTAGAGCAAAATTTATATATGGATGTCGTTTTTTTTTGCAAAATTTTACAACTGAAAGTGAAAAATGTTATTTTTTTGCAAAAAAATCGTTCAATTTCGATTAATAACAAAAAAAGTAAAAATGTCAGCAGCAATGAAATACCACCAAATGAAAGCTCTATTAGTAAGAAGAAAAGGAGGTAAAATTCATTTGGGTGGTAAGTTGCATGACCGAGCAATAAACGGTGAAAGTAGTGTAGGTCAGAAGTGTAAAAAGTGGCCTGGTCTTTCAGGGTGTTTAAGCACTGGGGGCTGAGGTGGTTAAAAAGTGGGTTTTTGAAAATTTCGGAAAAATTTCAAGATTTGCTTCTAAACTTCTAAACCTTGTAACGTCACCAAAAAATAAAATGTCATTCCCAAAATGATTGTAACATGAAGTAGACATATAGGGAATGTAAAGTAAAAACTTATTTTGTAGGTATTACTATGTACTATAGAAGTAGAGAAATTGAAACTTGGAAATTTGCTAATCTTTCCTGATTTTTGGTAAATTTGGTATTTTTTTATAAATAAAAATTCTTTTTTTTTTTACATCATTTTACCAGTGTTATGACGTACAATATGTGACGAAAAAACTATCTCAGAATGGCTTGGATAAGTCAAAGCGTTTTAAAGTTATCAACACAAAAAGTGACACTGGTCAGATTTGCAAAAAATGGCCTGGTCCTTAAGGTGAAAATGAGCCTGGTCCCTAAGGGGTTAAAGGGGTTGTGCATTACAAAGATATTATCTATCCTCAGGATAGGTCATCAATAGGGATGAGCAAATCCGTGAACAGTACCTGCCAAAGGACCTGCAATATGCATGATGACGTCACCACGTGGGAGAGCGTGGTGACGTCATTGCCCACATTGCAGGTCCTTTACCAGGTCCTGTTCAGTAAAGATAGAATTGGATGTGTTGAGTTTCTTTTTTCAACCTCTAAATGGCCATATTCTTTTGTATGTCATAATGGAAAAATAATAAAATCACCCGAACACTGAACCCGGACTTCAGTGAAAAAGTCTGGGTTTGGGTCAGGGTACCCGAAACTTTTCAGTTCGGGTTCACTCATCCCTAGCCATTAGTACCTGATTGGCGGGTGTCCAGCTCTCAGTACTCCAGGATTACTTCCTCTCCAAAATCACTTGTGTGCCATCTCATTTGTATTGGTGGTGCAATGCAATTACAACTACTTGTCCCATTCACTTCAATGAGATGAGCAGTTGTAATTACATTAAGTAGCCTCTACAAGTAAGACAACGCACAAATCATTATGCAGTGGAAGCAGTGTTCGCCAAGTGCCGCTATCCCTACAATCAGCTGATTGTTTGGGATGCTGGGAGTTGGACCACTGACAATATAATATTGATGACCTATTCTGAAGATAGGGTTTTAGTATCTTTGCAGTGCACACCCCATTTAATGACCAGCAAAATGTTTTTGTTTCTGCCTCTCTACATTTCAGCAGCCATAACGGTTTTTATTTTTCTTTGAAGTGGCTGTCTTAAGGCCTTATTTTATGCAGGAAAATTTTGACTATTTTCTACTTTGTTTGGGAGTACAGTTAAATTTCTGTAATTATCCACATAATTGCTATCTTGTGTAGGATGTCTTTTGTGGTACTTGTGGTCCGCTGCGAGCATCCTTCACTGTATGCATTTTTGCTGGGGATTGCCATTAGCAACGGGCCACAAGTGCAGGATTTGCTCCCCTGTATATATATATGCACAACTGCATATGGGTTTGAGCATTTCCTGTCTGTTTAACCGCCTCAGCTCCCCTAGCTTAAACACCCTTAATGACCAGACCACTTTTTACACTTCTGCACTACACTACTTTCACGGTTTATTGCGCGGTCATACAACTTACCACCCAAATGAATTTTACCTCCTTTTTTTCTCACTAATAGAGATTTCATTTGGTGGTATTTCATTGCTGCTGACATTTTTACTTTTTTTGTTATTAATCGAAATTGACCGAATTTTTAGCAAAAAAATGAAATTTTTCACTTTCTGTTGTAATTTTTATTTAAAAAAACTACATTTCTATATACATTTTTCTCTAAATTTATTGTTCTACATGTCTTTGATAAAAAAATGCAATAAGTGTATATTTATTGGTTTGCGCAAAAGTTATAGCGTTTACAAACTATGGTACAAAAATGTGAATTTCCGCATTTTGAAGCAGCTCTGACTTTCTGAGCACCTGTCATGTTTCCTGAGGTTCTACAATGCCCAGACAGTAAAAAGACCCCACAAATGACCCCATTTCGGAAAGTAGACACCCTAAGGTATTCGATGATGGGCATAGTGAGTTCATAGAAGTTTTTATTTTTTGTCACAAGTTAGCGGAAAATGATGATTTTTTTTTATTTATTTTTTATTACAAAGTCTCATATTCCACTAACTTGTGACAAAAAATAAAAACTCACTATGCCCATCACAAAATACCTTGGGGTGTCTTCTTTCCAAAATGTGGTCACTTGTGGGGTATTTATACTGCCCTGGCATTTTAGGAGACATAAAGCGTGAGAAGAAGTCTGGAATCCAAATGCTTAAAAAATGCCCTGTGAAATCCTAAAGGTGCTCTTTAGAATTCGGGCCCCTTTGGGCACCTAGGCTGCAAAAAAGTGTCACATATGTGGTATTGCTGTACTCAGAAGAAGTAGGGCAATGTGTTTTGGGGTGTATTTTTACATATACCCATGCTGGGTGAGAGAAATATCTCTCTAAATGTCAACTTTTCCCATTCTTTTATACAAAGTTGTCATTATAGAGAGATATTTCTCTCACCCAGCATGGGTATATCTAAAAAGACACCCCAAACCACATTACTCAACTTCTCCTGAGTACGGCGATACCACATGTGTGACACTTTTTTGCAGCCTAGGTGCGCAAAGGGGCCCAAATTCCAATGAGTACCTTTTAGGAGGGCATTTTTAGGCATTTGGATTCCAGACTTCTTCTCACGCTTTAGGGCCCCTAAAATGCCAGGGCAGTATAAATACCCCACAAGTGACCCCATTTTGGAAAGAAGACACCCCAAGGTATTTCGTGAGTCCGCAATTGCGGACAAGAAAAGGCATTTTCTATATAGTTTTGGCAATGTGCGGATCCGCAAAATGCGGAAAGCACATTGCCGGTGTCCGTGTTTTGCGGATCCGCTGTGTCCGTGTTTTGCGGATCCGTGGATCCGCAAAACACATACGGGCATCTGAATGGAGCCTTACAGGGGGGTGATCAATGACAGGGGGGTGATCAGGGAGTCTATATGGGGTGATTACCCCCCTGTAAGGCTCCATTCAGACATCCATATGTGTTTTGCGGATCCGTGGATCCACGGATCCATAAAACACATATGGACGTCTGACTGGAGCCTTACAGGGGGGTGATCAATTACAGGGGGGTGATCAGGGAGTCTATATGGGATGATCACCTCCCTTTCATTGATCACCCCTATGTAAGGCACCATTCAGACTTCCGAATGGGTTTTGCGGATTCCGCGGATCCGCGGATCCGCAAAACACATGCGGACGTCTGAATGGAGCCTTACAGGGGGGTGATCAATGACAGGGGGGTGATCAGGGAGTCTATATGGGGTGATCACCCCCCTGTCATTGATCACCCCCCTGTAAGGCTCCATTCAGACGTCCCTATGTGTTTTGCGGATCCGCGGATCCGATCCGTGGATCCGCGGATCCGATCCATGGATCCGCGGATCCGCAAAACACATAGGGACGTCTGAATGGAGCCTGACAGGGGGGTGATCAATGACAGGGGAGTGATCAATGACAGGGGGGGTGATCAGGGAGTCTAATATGGGGTGATCAGGGGTTAATAAGGGGTTAATAAGTGACAGGGGGGTGTAGTGTAGTGGTGTTTGGTGCTACTTTACAGAGCTGCCTGTGTCCTCTGGTGGTCGATCCAAGCAAAAGGGACCACCAGAGGACCAGGTAGCAGGTATATTAGACGCTGTTAACAAAACAGCGTCTAATATACCTTTCAGGGCTTAAAAAAATCGGATCTACAGCCTGCCAGCGAATGATCGCCGCTGGCAGGCTGTAGATGAGCTTGTTTACCTGCAGTTCCTGTGAACGCCTCCTGTGTGTGCGCATTTACAGGAAATCTCGCGTCTCGCGAGATGACGCGCCAGAGCGTCTAGGAGGAATGAATCGACCGTCTCCGGAACGCAAGAAAAAAAACTCCCAGGCTGTGAGCTCTGCGCTGCGATTGGCCAGCGCTACAGCCTAGGAGATGGAGACGCCCAGCAGAACAAGGGCAGACTCCGCCTACTATAACCAAGTCCCCTAAGTCTCCGCCTACTATAACCAAGTCCCCGAACATACTGGAGGACATAACGGGAGAACGGAGCGGCGCACAGGGATAATTGTAAGTGCAGCGAGATCCCTGGGTGCCGCTGTATATGTCATGATACTTAGTTCACAATGTTTGGACCGATGAAAGGTCCTCTTTAACACCACGCTATTCTTGTGAGTTTGTTTGTATATGGAGATGTATAAACTCCAATTTAAATATGCCTGTTTTGCATCCACAGGCTACATTTAGGTGCACATGTGAAGCCTGGCCCATACCAGCCAGTCTTCAGTGGGACTCGCAGACTCCTCCCTCCTCCCATTGCTAGCATGGTAGATGCTGGAGTTAACTGGTGAGTTGTCTGTGAGTCGGTCCTCACACTCCTGTAATTCGCCCACTGGCCCCTGGTATTGCCCATATGGCTCAGGTATGGTAGGTGAGTGTTAGGACCGAGCTACTTGAGAAACCTTGGTGCGGTGCTTCGGCTCAGACATGTCCTCCTGGTCGGACATGTTTGTTAATCTCTCAATTTTAACATCAGTTTGAGGGTTTAGGAAGATCGCAGAGTGCACCTGTCCTTGTTATTAGATTGTTGCAGAAATAAATATAGAAAATAACAGTTTTTTACTTTTTTGTTTAGTTTTTACACTGTTCATGTTTCATAGTAAACTATAAATGAATTCTTCAGATTTAAACATTTATCTAAAAGCCAGTTCTTAGCACATGAATGCTGCCGAATCTGCTTCCCCCTTATACTGCCTCAAAACCAAAATATGTTGCTAAAGACTGAAGCCTTCACTGACCACCATTAAGATACTGGGAAATTGGTATGGGGTTAAATTTCATTGTTACTTTTGAAGTCAAAGAAAAATATGAACAAAGTATAATAGTCTACTTAACCCTTTCATGACCAAGGGTCATTGATGCCCTAGTGTCCAGGTCAAAATTTACAAATCTGACATGCGTCACTTTATGTGGTAATAGCTTTGGAACACTTTTACTTATCCAAGCCATTCTGAGAATGTTTTCTCGTGACACATTGTACTTCATGATAGTCATATATTTGAGTCAATATATTTCACCTTTATTTATGAAAAAATCCAAAATGTACCCAAAATTTTGAAAAATTCTCAATTTTCAAAATTTCTGTTTCTCTGCTTCTAAAACAGAAAGTGATACCTAATAAAATATTTATTACTTAACATTCCCCATATGTCTACTTTATGTTGGCATCATTTTGAAAATGTCATTTTATTTTTTTAGGATGTTAGAAGGCTTAGAAGTTTAGAAGCAATTCTTCAAGTTTTTAAGAACATTTCCAGAACCCACTTTTTAAGGACCAGTTCAGGTCTGAAGTCACTTTGTGGGGCCTACGTAGTGGATACCCCCATAAATGACCCCATTGTAGAAACTACACCCCTCAAGTTACTCAAAACTGATTTTACAAACTTTGTTAACCCTTTAGGTGTTCCACAAGAATTAAAGCAAAATGGAGATGAAATTTCTAAATTTCACTTTTTTGGGAGATTTTCCATTTTATAAAAAAAAAATTCTTTAACACATTGAGGGTTAACAGCCAAACAAAACTCAATATTTATTACCCTGATTCCGTGGTTTACAGAAACACCCCACATGTGGTCGTAAACTGCTGTACGGACACACGGCAGGGTGCAGAAGGAAAGGAGTGCCATACGGTTTTTGGAAGGCAGATTTTGCTGGATTGGTTTTCTGAACGCCATATGTTTTTTATCTTTCTGTTGATCATCTTGTGCAGGGGCTCGTTTTTTGCAGAAAGTGTTGAGGTTTTAATTGGTACCATTTTTGGCTACATAGGATTTTTTGATCATTCATTATTACACTTTATGGGGCAAGATGACCAAAAAATTGGCTGTTTTGGAACAGTTTTCATTTATTTATTTTTACAGCGTTTATCTGAGGAGTTAGGTCATGTGATAGTTTTATAGAGAAGATCGTTACAGATGTGGCAATACCTAATATGTATACTTTTTCTTATTTATTTAAGTTTTACACAATAATAGCATTTCTGAAACCAAAAAAAAAAATGTTTTAGTGTCTCCATAGTCTGACGGCCATAGCTTTTATATTTTTTAGGGCGATTGTTTAAAATAGGGTATCATTTTTTGTGGGATGAGGTGACGGTTTGATTGGTACTATTTTGGGGGTCATAAGCCTTTTTGATCGCTTGCTGTTGCACTTTTTGTGATGTAAGGTGACAAAAGGCTAAGGCTTTTTTGGCACAGTTTTTTTTTTTTAATGGTGTTTATCGGACGGGGTCTATCATGTGATATATTTATAGAGACGGTCGTTACGGACGCGGTGACACCTAATATGTGTATTTTATTTTTTCATTTTTTTATAGGAAAAGGCAATTTCTTTTTTTAATTTACATTTTTATTTATTTTTTTATTTTTCATTTTTATTATTTTCACTTTCTTTTTTTATAAAGTCCCTCTTGGATCATGAAGATCCAGTGGGGCTGATGGCTGTACTATACTTTGCAATGCTCTTGCATTGCAAAGTATAATACTATTAGATGCCCTGTAGGTGGCAGCACCGGACGCCTTTGCCTTGGCAACCGGACGCCTTTGCAAATCGTCCGGTTGCCATGGCAACCATTGGGCACTGCCATCACAGCGATGCAGCCCCGATGGTTGAGAGAGGGAGCTCCCTCCCTCTATTAACCCCATGGATGCCACAACCGCTGCATCTATGGGGTTACAGCAGAGTGTCAGCATAGAGCTGACACCCGCTGCTGATGGCGGCACATCAGGAATGGAGCCGTCGCCATCACACACAGCAGGGGGACCGGGGGCAGCGCTGGAAAGGGGGGGGAGGGAGGTACGGCCGCCAACATTGAGGGAGGCTGGGGCAGGAGGGGCGGGGAGAATGCATGGGGCGGACCACATCAGGGACTACATGAATATGGATCGGGCGGGGGAACTGCATCAGGGGCAGGCGCGGACAGGGGGGTGTTGGAGGTGCACAGATCTGGGGGCACAGGAAGGGGGCACAGATCGATGGCCACAGAGACACTACCTGATTTCAGGCTCCCTAATGATATTGATCTAGGTGCGCAGGTCCACCCAAGCCATCCAACAGATCTGAAGTAACTTTGAGGCTTGCTGGCTCTCAGTCAGATAAGAGCTGGTTTGGAATGTCTCATAGTGCACAAGGCTGCCATTGTAAGGTATGCTGACTAAGCCTGTCATCTGTCTCATGGATAGATTGATGGCTTGCACATACGCAGCTTTTGGCATATAGCCTTTGTGTGGTTGTCTGTTGTATGTCGTAACAATAATGTCCTAATAATAGGAGTCCAAGTCGCATCGAGCTATCATCTTAATGCTGTTTCCAAACCATTTTGATGGGGTTTCCATCAATTTCTAACCTTTTTTTGTGAATCAGACACTCTCTTTTCTTCCGAGCAGGGGGTGCCTGGGGTTCTCCCATTGACTTCCATTGTGCTTGGCTGCTCGGTAGAATACACGAGCACATGAGCACTTTGGTGCACAATCAACACTATTCCCTAGCAAATGCTGTTTAAACATTGTATAGCAAAAGCACTTTTTCCTTTTGTATCATGTCTGTTATGTCATAGTTTGTAAGCTCTTGCAGGAAGGGCTCTCATGTTTGAATTCTTATCTAGTTTACTTTGTAATTTTTGAGTTTGCTTTTATATGTTCTCACTAAACTTTAGGATATTAAATAAAGGCTGTCAAGTAGAGATGAGCTAATCTTTTAACATTTGTTTCGGGTCCAATTCTAATAAATCTGTCCAAAAATATGATTTAGGTCTGAATCGATTCTACCAGAATCAAAAGTGCTCCAGTTGACCTGAACATTGGTATACAACATTCTGAGGTCTCCTAGGACTCATATTTCTTTTTCTCTTCTGGTTCTCTTTTTATTTTATTTGTTTTCTATTCCACCTTCTTTTAAGCACTTTAACACATGACAGCAATAGCAAATAATGGCAGAGTAACGCCGACATATATAACTATGAGTAAAAGCATAATTGATAGCCTGTTTAACAACATGCTGGAGGTAACTGGTGAGTTGTTTGTGAGTCGGCCTTATGCTCCTGTAATTTGCCCACTGGCTCCTGGTATCGCCCATACGGCTCAGGTAGGAGAGTGTAGGGTCCCGGGCTACTTGAGAAACCTTGTCGCGGTGTCCGGGCTTAGACATGTTCTACACCGTAGGACATGTTGACTAATCTCTCAATTTTAAAATCAGTTTGAGGATTTAGTATTACTGCAGAGTGCACCTGTGTTTGTTATTGTTTTGTTATATTGTTATATTAATTATTACATCCGCACTTGTTACCTTGTGTAGGATGTCTATTGTGGTACTTGTGGTTCGCCGCGGGCATCCTCCATTGTATGCATTTTGCTGGGGATTGCCATTAGCAACGGGCCACAAGTGCAGGATTTGCTCCCCTATATATATGCACAACTGCATGTGGGTTTGAAGCATCTCCTGCTAATGCCGACCTGTCTTCTTAGTTTGTATATATAGATTCCTGGAGGTGTATAAACTCCTATTTAAATGTGCCTGTTTTCCATCTACAGGTCACATTTAGGTGCACCTGTGAGGCCTGGGACATATCAGCAAGTCTTAAGTGGGACTCACAGACTCCTCCCTCCTCCCATTGCAAGCATGGCCACATGCTGGAGGTAACTGGTGAGTTGTTTGTGAGTCGGCCTTATGCTCCTGTAATTTGCCCACTGGCTCCTGGTATCGCCCATACGGCTCAGGTAGGAGAGTGTAGGGTCCCGGGCTACTTGAGAAACCTTGTCGCGGTGTCCGGGCTTAGACATGTTCTACACCGTAGGACATGTTGACTAATCTCTCAATTTTAAAATCAGTTTGAGGATTTAGTATTACTGCAGAGTGCACCTGTGTTTGTTATTGTTTTGTTATATTGTTATATTAATTATTACATCCGCACTTGTTACCTTGTGGAGGATGTCTATTGTGGTTCGCCGCGGGCATCCTCCATTGTATGCATTTTGCTGGGGATTGCCATTAGCAACGGGCCACAAGTGCAGGATTTGCTCCCCTATATATATGCACAACTGCATGTGGGTTTGAAGCATCTCCTGCTAATGCCGACCTGTCTTCTTAGCCTGTTTAACAACACACTGCACCATCATATGTTTTATGCTTTTTAAAATTAAAACCATTCCATAAATTGTCCTTTATTAGGGCAGGTGCCTTTCATTGTTTATATACACATGGTATTGGAAAAAAAGTGGCTTGTTCTAAACAAGTGCCCATAAATTTTCCCTTTTTTGGGAGCAGCAATGCAGTGCAAAACTTCACAGACAAGGCAGGAGATGTGTCGCTGATTAGGCATAGTAGTAGTGGAACCAAGAGGAGTAGCAGCTGTGGAAGCAACAGCTGCAGTACAGCACCATGCCTTATGTGATCCTGTCTTCATCCTCCCTGCCCTGTTTCCGTATAAAAGTAAAATGGAGATTACAGTTTTGATCGCCATTTTAACCTATGCCTGCAGCACTTAGAGATGGCTGGCTTGTGTCTATAATTGAGTCTGTCAAACACAAGGCAAACACGTTCACTTACATTGCAGCCTGAACACACAATGGCATCTGTGTTTCTGACCTTATAAAGAAATGATTGCCTGAAGGCCAGAGATTCCAGTTGTCACACTAAGCTATTTTAGTTATTTAAAATTCACATTTATTAGTAAATATTAAGGGAAAAAAAAAAAAAAAGTATATATACAAATCGAGATTGAACTCCAGTGACAATTCAAACTGCTATAACAACTGCTGATATCAATTATTGTTATGGCTCCATCAGTGGCTTTGGGCCTCAATGAATGTGCCAGAAGTGATGCAAGGCATTTATCTATTCTGCTTGATCTCATCAGGAGCGTAGTTACCCCTAAAAGAACTTACCTTTCCTCCCAATATGTTAAAAGACAAACCTTCATAAAAATGAATTATGCGTGGACCGACCCATTAATCCCTATAACACTAATGATCATACTGTAGTGTGTTGCCACACCGGAATATTCTGCAAAATGGGCCGCTACTTCTGGCTATGTTCTGCTGCCAGCATTCTGATGCTACCACCCACCTGCTGCCTCTACAACCATTCCTACAATGGGGACTCTTGGCCTACTAATATGTATATGTTACATTTTTAAAAGGATATCCATGCCATAGACCCTTGCTAACACAACACTGTTAGGGGTTCTGCTACTACTGTGATCTGCCACCATCTTGTGCTGTATGCCACTGCTACTGTCCCACTCTGTCATGGCCTATAAACCTGAAGAAGGAGAATTATATATCCAAAACGCGTTGTTTTTTGCAATAAAAAGAACCCATTGATCACATGACAGTTGATGTGGTCCATTTGAGCCAGATGGTCCACTATTCTCAACTCTATGGGCTGACTATTAACACTGTCACTGCTGCTGGCCCCCCATCCCCACTCTATTATGGGGCGACTATTTTTTCTGTTACTGCCACTGCTGTTGGCCCATTCCTCGCTCTGTTATGGGGCCACTATTGTCCCTTTTTGTCTGTGTTGAAATCACAGTTTATGTTTTTCCGTTCTTATCAGTAAGAAAAATAAAAATAAAAATCTGATTATACCGGGTCTTGGCTGTGGTGAGAGTACAGCTGAGGAAGACAACGGGATTCTCCTCCATGTTGACATCCTGAGACAGTTCAGCACCGAGGCCTACTTCGGAGGCATTGGTCTGTACTATAAACTCCCTTTTGAAGTCATAAGTCACCAAAACCGGGGACCAGCACAGGGCCAACTTCAAAGCGGAGAAAGCCTCTTCTGCCCGATCATCCCAGCTAACCATCATTGACTTGTGTCCCTTCAAGAGACCTGTCAAGGGTGCGGCTAGAGTATCAAAGTGGGGAACAAACCTCATGTAATAGCCCACCATTCCCAGGAATGACTTTATTTGCCAAGTGGTGACAGGTTGGGGCCAATTTGGGTTAGTGGTTAGGCCAGGTTTCCGAAGAGAGTCCACTACAGGCTGCACTTTGGGTATGTGACTTTCCCAGACAGTACTGTGGATGACAATATCGTCCAGGTAAGCCGAAGCGTACCGACAATGTGGACGAAGCACAATGTCCATTAGTCACTGAAAATTGGCGGGGGCACCATGCAGACCAAAGGATAAGACCTTACATTGATACAGCCCCTCAGGTGTGATGAAGGCAGTTTTCTCTTTGGCAGCCTCCGTTAAGGGCACCTGCCAGTACCCTTTTGGGAGGTCCAAAACCGAAAAATACTGGGCTGTGATGAGCGGCAGGGGCAATTTTTGAATTTGCAATATTTCTCGAATATTTGGTACAATATTCGTCATATATTCGCAAATTCGAGATTATTTTCTTGATCACGAAAAAATGCCAATGTAATATTCACGTCAAATACAGGCGTGGCTAACTATAGCTAAATTTTTCAAGCTGCTAGAAGTTTCCAGAGACTGGAGAAATAGGTTGGCAGAACATTACAATAGCTTTATATGCAGATACAGGAAGTGCAGAATTATTAGGCAAGTTGTATTTTTGAGGATTAATTTTATTATTGAACAACAACCATGTTCTCAATGAACCCAAAAAACTCATTAATATCAAAGCTGAATATTTTTGGAAGTAGTTTTTAGTTTGTTTTTAGTTTTAGCTATTTTAGGGGGATATCTGTGTGTGCAGGTGACTATTACTGTGCATAATTATTAGGCAACTTAACAAAAAACAAATATATACCCATTTCAATTATTTATTTTTACCAGTGAAACCAATATAACATCTCAACATTCACAAATATACATTTCTGACATTCAAAAACAAAACAAAAACAAATCAGTGACCAATATAGCCACCTTTCTTTGCAAGGACACTCAAAAGCCTGCCATCCATGGATTCTGTCAGTGTTTTGATCTGTTCACCATCAACATTGCGTGCAGCAGCAACCACAGCCTCCCAGACACTGTTCAGAGAGGTGTACTGTTTTCCCTCCTTGTAAATCTCACATTTGATGATGGACCACAGGTTCTCAATGGGGTTCAAATCAGGTGAACAAGGAGGCCATATCATTAGATTTTCTTCTTTTATACCCTTTCTTGCCAGCCACGCTGTGGAGTACTTGGACGCGTGTGATGGAGCATTGTCCTGCATGAAAATCATGTTTTTCTTGAAGGATGCAGACTTCTTCCTGTACCACTGCTTGAAGAAGGTGTCTTCCAGAAACTGGCAGTAGGACTGGGAGTTGAGCTTGACTCCATCCTCAACCCGAAAAGGCCCCACAAGCTCATCTTTGATGATACCAGCCCAAACCAGTACTCCACCTCCACCTTGCTGGCGTCTGAGTCGAACTGGAGCTCTCTGCCCTTTACCAATCCAGCCACGGGCCCATCCATCTGGCCCATCAAGACTCACTCTCATTTCATCAGTCCATAAAACCTTAGAAAAATCAGTCTTGAGATATTTCTTGGCCCAGTCTTGACGTTTCAGCTTGTGTGTCTTGTTCAGTGGTGGTCGTCTTTCAGCCTTTTTTACCTTGGCCATGTCTCTGAGTATTGCACACCTTGTGCTTTTGGGCACTCCAGTGATGTTGCAGCTCTGAAATATGGCCAAACTGGTGGCAAGTGGCATCTTGGCAGCTGCACGCTTGACTTTTCTCAGTTCATGGGCAGTTATTTTGCGCCTTGGTTTTTCCACACGCTTCTTGCGACCCTGTTGACTATTTTGAATGAAACGCTTGATTGTTCGATGATCACACTTCAGAAGCTTTGCAATTTTAAGAGTGCTGCATCCCTCTGCAAGATATCTCACTATTTTTGACTTTTCTGAGCCTGTCAAGTCCTTCTTTTGACCCATTTTGCCAAAGGAAAGGAATAATTATGCACACCTAATATAGGGTGTTGATGTCATTAGACCACACCCCTTCTCATTACAGAGATGCACATCACCTAATATGCTTAATTGGTAGTAGGCTTTCGAGCCTATACAGCTTGGAGTAAGACAACATGCATAAAGAGGATAATGTGGTCAAAATACTCATTTGCCTAATAATTCTGCACGCAGTGTAGAGTGCTCCAATGTATTCGCGATTGCGAAATCGGCACTAATGATGCAAATATTTTGGTGCAATACGTGCAAGGTAACTTGTGTAGGTGTGATATATAGACCACCTAGCCAAGTCAAAGAATTAGATGATCTACTAGTTGAGGAAATAGCTAAAATGACATTGAAAGGGGAAGTTATCATTATGTGAGACTTTAATCTTCATGATGTAAACTGGAAAACCAAAATATCTAGTTCTGTCAGGAGTACAGATATTCTAAATTCCCTACTGGGATTATCTCTACAGCAAGTAGTGGAGGAGCCAACCCGGAAGGAGGCCATTCACAAATGGGAATTTGGTGTCTGATATTACTGTAGGGGAAATCTTGGGATCTAGTGATCACCAGTCAGCGTGGTTTACTAAAAGTGCAGTGACTGAGTCACACCACACAAAAACAAAAGTTTTAGATTTTAGAAAAACTCACTTTTCTAAAATTAGATTAGTGGTATACGAGTCCCTATCAGATTGGAACAGTTTCAATGAAGTCCAGGAGAAATGGGACTACTTAAAAGTGGCAATATTGAAGGCAACAGATAATTGCATTAGGCTTGTCAGTAAAAGCAAAAAAGGAAGAGACCACTGTGGTACTCAGCAGAAGCGGCCAAAATCATTAAAAACAAAAAGATATTTAGTAATTATAAAAATAAAAAAATATGAGAATGACAGGCAAATTTTTAAGATCAGGCAGAGAGAGGCCAAGCAAGTTATAAGAGCTTCTAAAGCACAGGCAGAAGAGAAATTAGCTCAGTCAGTGAAAAAAGGCGTTAAGACATTATTCAGATACATAAATGAAAAAAAGAAACTAAAACAAGGAATTACCAAATTAAAAACAAAAGAAGGAAGGTATATGGAAGAAGATAAAGAACTAGCTGACTGCCTCAATGAATACTTCTGTTCAGTTTTTGCAAAGGAAAATGAAGGAAAAGGACCTCAGTAAGGAAGAAAGACTAATATTTTGATGCATGCGTCTTTACAGAGGAAGAGGTTCTAAGTCAACTGTCTAAAATTAATACAAATAAGTCACAGGGGCCTGATGGGATACACCCAAAGCTATTAAAAGAGCTCAGCGGTGAACTAGAAAAACCAACAGATTTATTTAACCAATCACTGGTAACAGGAGTCGTCCCAAAAGATTGGAAATTAGCAAATGTTGTGCCCATTCACATTAAAATGTAGTAGTGAGGAATCGGGCAACTATAGGCCAGTAATCCTGACATCAATAGTGGGGAAATTAATGGAAACCATACTTAAGGAGAGGATTGTGGAACATCTAAAATCCCATGGATTGAAAGATGAAAAACAGCATAGGTTTAATCTTATAGATTTTTTTGATTGGGTGACTAAAATAATAGATGGCGGAGGTGCAGTAGACATCGCTTATCTAGACTTTGGTAAGGCTTTTGATAATATCCCACATAGAAGGCTTATCAATAAATTGCAGTCTTTGTGCTTGGACTCCCATTTAGTTGAATGGATTAGGCAGTGGCTGAGGGACAGACAACAGAGGGTTGTAGTCAATTGAGTATATTCTGACCATGGCCTTTTTACCAGTGGGGTACCTCAGGGATCTGTTCTGAGACCCATATTGTTTATTATCTTTATCAGTGAAATTGCAGAAGGCTTCGATGGTACGTATGGAGCAGAGTTAACACTCCTTTTTTCTGAGATTTTTGAGTTGTGTTATCTGATCTAAGCAAAGACCTTCAATTGCTTTTCAATGGCTTTTGTCTCAAGATAACGCAATGAGTTAAGAAAAATTTGAGTTAAGAGCTGGAGTGCTAACCGTGTTCCATCTGTAAGGTGTGTCTTTTTGCTGATGACACAAAGATTTGTAATAAGACTGATGTTCCTGGAGGGATACATCAAATGGAAAAGGATTTAGGAAAACTATAGGAATGGTCAAAAATCTGGCAACTAAAATTTAATGTTGATAAGTGCAAGATAATGCACCTGGGGCGTAAAAACCCAAGAGCAGAATATAAAATCAGTGATAAAGTCCTAACCTCAGTATCCGAGGAAAGGGGTTTAGGGGTCATTATTTCAGAAGACATAAAGGTAGGCAAACAATGTCATAGAGCAGCAGGAAATGCTAGCAGAATGCTTGGGTGTAATTTTTACTGTGGCAGCCGACTCTCTTGCATCAGACAGAGTGGCCGATACCTCTTCTCCTAGAAAACCCGGCCGCGGGCTGTCTTCTGAGTAAGTTTCCCTATCTTTTCATGGTTTGAGTAAATTCACATGGTAAACCTGCTCCGGCTCCTGGCTGGTGTACCTTGTAGTTTACATCTCCAATTTTCTAGAGTACCTCGAAGGGCCCCTGCCACCTAGCCAGGAACTTACTGTCCACGGTTGGCACCAGAACCAAAACCCAATCACCCGGGTTAAAGATCCGGACCCGAGCCTGCCCATTATAGACTCGACTCTGGGCTCGCTGAACTGCCTCCATATGCTCCCTAACAAGAGGCAACACTGCCTGTATCCGATCTTCCATCTGGTTAACCTACTCAATGATAGCAATGGCCTTGCAGTTCACCCGGCAGTCGTTTCGCGGCGAACTTTGCTTGTTCATTGTTCGCTGAACGGGCGAACATATGGCGATATTCGCGGCCTCCGTATTCTTTTACATTGTGGAAAAATTTGACCCGTGACACATCCATCAGGTGGTAAAGGACAGCCAATTGAGACTTTTCAGCACATGGACATACCCCCTACCTTATAAATAAACCTGATCTCTTACATTCAGTCTTTTGCCAGTGTAGGGAGAGGTTGCTGTGTGGAGCAGGGACAGATTGTTAGGGACACAAATCGCTAGCTAATAGGGCCACAAAAGTCCTTTTAAGGACTGGTATAGGTGTGCTATCGATAGGTGTGACATACTGAGAGGTGTAATATACTTATAATATACTTTCTAACATAGAAAGTATATTATAGTGCAATTGTATTGTGCAGCAGTTGTGTGCTGTTCTGCTGTGATACTGCAGCCACACAGAGTGCCAAACGCTATTGGAACAAATAATTTCTACTGGTGTTATTTACCAGTTGCCCCCCAAAAAACGAATTGAGGCAGGGGTGTTATATACGAATAATATACTTTCTATATAGTGCATTTAGGTAGTGCAGCATTTGTCTGCGGTTTTGCTGCGTTACCGCATCTACACAGAGTGAAAAACACTATTTGAAGAAATAATTTGTACTGGTGTGATATATCAGTTGAACCCCCAAAATAACTGATTGAAGCAGGGGTGCTATATACCAATAATTTGCTTTCTATATAGTGCATTTAGGAAGTGCAGCATTTGTCTGCAGTTTTGCTGCGTTTCCGCATCTAAACAGAGTGAAAAACGCTATTTGAAGAAATAATTTCTACTAGTGTGATTTACCAGTTGCCCCCCAAAAAAACTGATTGATGCAGGGGTATTATATACCAATAATATACTTTCTATATAGTGCATTTAGGTGGTGCAGCTTTTGTCTGCGGTTTTTCTGCATTACCGCATCTACACAGAGTGACAAACACTATTGGAACCAATAATTTATACTGGTGTGATTAACCTGTTGCCCCCAAAAAATCTGATTGAAGCAAGCTAATTTTTCGGGCCTGTACTGGCCAACAGTTACATTTTTATCCTGTGACCGCCTACTGTACCTGCAGCCACAAAATTCTAATTTCTTTGCTGTCAGGTGAATGCCTATTGGCTAATTGGCCTTTTTTTTTATAGACTCTGCAGGATACAAAAACATGGAGTGCTGCACATTTGTATACATCAAACCGATAGGAAATAAAAAATTTCTAGGCTCCAGCAAGGCACATTTTTTAGAGTTTCCCTTTAAGACGCATAAAAATGGCCCCTGATTAAAATACATATTTTTTGTGGGAATTTTTGCCAATGATCCCCCTCTGGTATATCACTGTCTATGTTGTGGGACTATGTGTGTAGTTATAGTAAGTGTTTGCTGGCTGCAAATATTATCTGAAGGTTTTTCAGGTTCACCTGCCATTAAAGTGAATGGGGCCTGCCGCGAACTTGTGGTCAACAACCCAGCCGATGTTTGTCCATCACTACTCAATGACACTTTTATGTGGAGTGGGTTGTTGTTCCCACGCCACTTTGGCCACGTCCATGGGGTACCTCTCGCACTGCAAACATGAGATAGGGCAGAAGGAGGTCCCAGTCCTTCCCATGTTTAGACATTACCTTTTTCAACATATTTTTTAATGTTTGGTTAAACTGTTCTATCAGACCGTCCGTTTGCGGATGGTAAACGGACATCCGTAGTTGTTTTATGTGCAGCAACTTACAGAGTTCCCTCATCACCGTTGACATAAAAGGGGTCCCTTGGTCGGTCAGAACCTCTTTAGGTAGTCCTACTCGGGAAAACATCTCCATTAACTCCTTAGCTATGAGTTAGACCGAGGTATGTCACAGTGGCGCCGCCTCCAGGTACCGAGTCGTGTAGTCTAGAATGACTAATATGTGTTGATGCCCTCTGGCGGACTTCGGTACTGGGCCTATAAGGTCCGTAGCTATTCGGTCAAATGGTACTTCGATAATTCGAAGAGGTACTAGGGGACTACGGAAATGTGGTAGGGGGCTAGTTATCTGGCAGGTCAAGCAAGACTTACAAAACTCTACCACTTATTTGAATATGATGGGCCAGTAAAACCGCTGTAGAATACAATCCTGAGTTTTCTGCGGCCCCAGGTGACCCCCGAGAACGTGTTGGTGGGCTAGATCTAACACAAGCTTGCGATAAGCCTTGGGGACCACCAACTGTTCAATAGGCTCACCCGGTAGTTGGTTTACCTGATACAACATATCTTGATGAACCACAAAAAGAGGAAACACTGGCCCTTCGGTCTCAGGTTCCCAGGGTTCTGGTCTCCCCCCTGAGCCGGGCCACTCTGCTAGGGTTACCCCTGTCTCATGGGTATCAGTCACTCTCATAGCAGGCCACAGTGTCGGGAAGCCCGGGAAGTCTCTCCCTATTATGAGTTCATAATGTAGATTTGTGGCGACAGCCACCTTGTGGGTCCATCTACCAGCCACCGTGGTTAGAGACACCAGCGCAATGGGGTAGTTGTCACGGATGTTGTAGGGGAGAACACCAAAAGACAACAATAAGGAAGGGAAAAGACAGTAGGCCTCACCGCTAGGGAAGGAAAAGGGTCACCACCTATAAAACCCTGCTCCTGGCCCTAGCTCCTATCCGTATGGGCACCTCTCGATGGTAGAGATGCCCATACACAGGAACCTAGAAAACCCTTGTGGCCCTCAGATGCCCTAATAGTAATGACAGGGCAGAGACAACCCGCTCCTTCCCTGGTGAAGGAACCAGCGTCTCACTGAGGCCTAGTAAACAACAAAGGTTGGTGGGAATACAAAACACAACAAGCGGAACACTTAACTTCTGAGGCTGATGGATGATGGACGAACAGGTCTTCACCACGAACCACACTCCAGCTCTTCCAAAAACCAAATGAAGCTATCCAGAGAATGGAGTGATGGGTAAAGTCAGACTAAGGGGGAGGTGAAGATCACATAATCCACACTTGAACAGGGGGTGTGGACATACCAGCAACACACAAAGTGAAACCAAAAGAGGCTGTCAGATAACTAATGTGTAGATAATCTTTCAGACCTTCTCAAACCTGTCACCGGCGTGACAGTAGTCTTTTAAGTCTCCGTGAATGCACATCACCCCGACTTTCCAGCCAGTATACTCAGTGGACCGCACCAGGGTAGCCCTTACTAGTTTCACCAGACTCTCTGAGTCCAGAAGAGCCTCCGCCAAAGTGCCTCCCACTTCCACCTGCCACAAGTGATCTAGAGACTGGGGTACTTGTTGCACACAGCCTCCTGGCATATAGCGACTGACAGCATCCATAATTAGTGTCCATGGGCTCAACCCGATAGGGACAATCAGCCCTTACATGGCCAGGCTCCTGACACCGCCAGCTGACTATCGGAGCCAAGTCCGCCATTGGTACATCCCGGGCAGGTTTTATCGGCTCAAATTTCCGGTCCTGTGGTGGAGATTTCTGGGGTTTGCCGACCCCCCTTCTGACAGATTCCTAGTAGCTTCATAGCATTTCACCAGATCCACCATCTCAAGGGCATTTCCAGGAGACACCTGACCAATCCAGTGCTGGAGAGGGTATGGCAAAGCCGTCCAGAACATATCGGCTAATAGTCTAACCAGCATAGCAGTGGGGACTCAGCATATCAGGCTGTACCCACTTTTGCAAGAGGTGGAGTAAGTCACAATACTGGGTCCTCGCAGGCTCAGCCATCTTAAACCCCCACTAATGTACCCACTGGGCTCGGACCAACACATTCACCCCCAGTCTTGCCAAAATCTGGTAGTCGGCAGCTTGATCGTCCGGCAAGTCGAAATACACCTGCTGGGAATCAGATGCCAGGAATGGAGCGATGACCTCAGCCCACTGGTCACGGGGTAGCTTTTCCTTGATGGCCACTTTCTCATACATCGCCAGGTAGGTTTCGATGTCTTCTGCGGGGGTCGTCTTAGGAATCGCGGCACTGACTGCTTTCCGGGCATCGTGGACGCTCAGGGTTGCTCCTGCTGTCTGCAAAGCCATCATGTGTTGTAACAGCAACTGGTTAGTCTCCTGCTGCTGCTTATTAGCCTCGCATTGCTGCAGGTTTGTCTCTTGCTGCTGCAGATTATCCTCCATGAGGGCCTTCACAAAAGTTTTCATTTTGACATGGGGCACTGGTTGTAATACAGCTAGTTTAATGTATGACTTACAATCATGCCTGAAAAATTCAGAAACCAAGAATATTAGCATTCACGCCAGCCTCACTGCTCTTGCCCGCATCCTTCACCAATTTTGGGGACTTGCTCTGGTAGACAGGATTAGCGGACGCAGTATAGAGGCAACAACAAGTTCTTTGGATCAAACAGTTCAGTGTTTTATTCACACTTTAGGCTACATGCACATGACAGTTCCGTTTTTTTGCGGTCTGAAAACCGCGGATCCGCAAAAAACGGAAGCCACCCGTGTGCCTTCCACAATCTGGGGAACGGAACGGGCGGCTCATTGTAGAAATGCCTCTTCTTGTCAGCAAAACGGACAAGAATAGGACATGCTATAATTTTTTTGCGGGGCCACGGAACAGACCAAAGGATGCGGACAGCACAACGGCCGTCTGCATGAGGCCTTAGGCAAATGGCAAAACAAGCAGTCATATTCAAACAAAAAGTCACCTTGCGGTGTTGGTGGTAATTCCCACCATGCGGCAATTCTGCCTCAAAGAGTCCTTGCTTAACCACCTCCGGACCGCCTAACGCAGGATCGCGTTCCGGAGGTGGCAGCCCTGCGCAGAGTCACGCATATATGCGTCATCTCGTGAGCACACAGGAGCGCGCGTTCACAGGATCGGAAGGTAAGCGAGTGGATCTCCAGCCTGCCAGCGGCGATCGTTCGCTGGCAGGCTGGAGATGTGATTTTTTTAACCCCTAACAGGTATATTAGACGCTGTTTTGATAACAGCGTCTAATATACCTGCTACCTGGTTCTCTGGTGGTCCCTTTTGTTTCGATCGACCACCAGAGGACACAGGTGGCTCAGTAATAAGTAGCACCAAGCACCACAATACACTACACCCCCCCCCGTCACTTATTAACCCCTTATTCACCCCTGATCACCCCTGATCACCCCATATAGACTCCCTGATCACCCCCCTGTCATTGATCACCCCCCTGTCATTGATCACCCCCCTGTAAGGCTCCATTCAGACGTCCGTATGATTTTTACGGATCCACTGATACATGGATCGGATCCGCAAAACACATGCGGACGTCTGAATGGAGCCTTACAGGGGGGTGATCAATGACGGGGGTGATCACCCCATATAGACTCCCTGATCACCCCCCTGTCATTGATCACCCCCCTGTAAGGCTGCATTCAGATGTCCGTATGTTTTTTACGGATCCACGGATACATGGATCGGATCCGCAAAACACATACGGACGTCTGAATGGAGCCTTACAGGGGGGTGATCACCCCATATAGACTCCCTGATCACCCCCCTGTCATTGATCACCCCCTTGTAAGGCTCCATTCAGACGTCCGTATGATTTTTACGGATCCACTGATACATGGATCCGATCCGCAAAACACATACGGACGTCTGAATGGAGCCTTACAGGGGGGTGATCAATGACAGGGGGTGATCACCCCATATAGACTCCCTGATCACCCCCCTGTCATTGATCACCCCCCTGTCATTGATCACCCCCCTGTAAGGCTGCATTCAGATGTCCGTATGTTTTTTACGGATCCACGGATACATGGATCGGATCCGCAAAACACATACGGACATCTGAATGGAGCCTGACAGGGGGGTGATCAATGACAGGGGTGTGATCACCCCATATAGACTCCCTGATCACCCCCCTGTCATTGATCACCCCTCTGTCATTGATCACCCCCCTGTAAAGCTTTATTCAGACATTTTTTTGGCCCAAGTTAGCGGAAATTATTATTTTTTTCTTACAAAGTCTCATATTCCACTAACTTGTGTAAAAAAATTAAATCTCACATGAACTCACCATACCCCTCACGGAATCCAAATGCGTAAAAAAAAATTGACATTTATATTCCAGACTTCTTCTCACGTTTTAGGGCCCCTAGAATGCCAGGGCAGTATAAATACCCCACATGTGACCCCATTTCGGAAAGAAGACAACCCAAGGTATTCGCTGAGGGGCATATTGAGTCCATGAAAGATTGAAATTTTTGTCCCAAGTTAGCGGAAAGGGAGACTTTGTGAGAAAAAATAAATAAATCAATTTCCGCTAACTTGTGCCAAAAAAAAAAAAATTCTATGAACTCGCCATGCCCCTCATTGAATACCTTGGGGTGTCTTCTTTCCAAAATGGGGTCACATGTGGGGTATTTATACTGCCCTGGAATTTTAGGGGCCCTAAAGTGTGAGAAGAAGTCTGGGATCCAAATGTCTAAAAATGCCCTCATAAAAGGAATGTGGGCCCCTTTGCGCATCTAGGCTGCAAAAAAGTGTCACACATCTGGTATCGCCGTACTCAGGAGAAGTTGGGCAATGTGTTTTGGGGTGTCATTTTACATATACCCATGCTGGGTGAGATAAATATCTTGGTCAAATGCCAACTTTGTATAAAAAATGGGAAAAGTTGTATTTTGCCGAGATATTTATCTCACCCAGCATGGGTATATGTAAAAAGACACCCTAAAACACATTTCCCAACGTCTCCTGAATACGGAGATACCACATGTGTGACAGTTTTTTGCAGCCTAGGTGGGCAAAGGGGCCCACATTCCAAAGAGCACCTTTCGGATTTCACAGGTCATTTACCTACTTACCACACATTAGGGCCCCTAGAATGCCAGGGTAGTATAACTACCCCACAAGTGACCCCATTTTGGAAAGAAGACACCCCAAGGTATTCCGTGAGGGGCATGGCGAGTTCCTAGAATTTTTTATTTTTTGTCACAAGTTAGCGGAAAATGATGATTTTTTTTTTTTCTTACAAAGTCTCATATTCCACTAATTTGTGACAAAAAATAAAAACTTCCATGAACTCATTATGCCCATCACGAAATACCTGGGGGTGTCTTCTTTCCAAAATGGGGTAACTTGTGGGGTAGTTATACTGCCCTGGCATTTTAGGGGCCGAATGCGTGAGAAGTAGTTTGAAATCAAAATCTGTAAAAAATGGCCGGTGAAATCTGAAAGGTGCTCTTTTGAATGTGGGCCCCTTTGCCCACCTAGGCTGAAAAAAAGTGTCACACATCTGGTATCCCCGTACTCAGGAGAAGTTGGGCAATGTGTTTTGGCGTGTCTTTTTGCATATACCCATGCTGGGTGAGAGAGAAATCTTGGCAAAAGACATCTTTTCCCATTTTTTTATACAAAGTTGGCATTTGACCGAGATATTTATCTCACCCAGCATGGGTATATGTAAAATGACACCCCAAAACACATTGCCCAGATTCTCCTGAGTAGACCAGATGTGTGACACTTTTTTGCAGCCTAGGTGGGCAAAGGGGCCCACATTCCAAAGAGCACCTTTCGGATTTCACCGGCCATTTTTTACAGATTTTGATTTCAAACTACTTTGCACGCATTTGGGCCCCTAAAATGCCAGGGCAGTATAACTACCCCACAAGTGACCCCATTTTGGAAAGAAGACACCTTAAGGTATTTCGTGATGGGCATAGTGAGTTCATGGAAGTTTATATTTTTTGTCACAAGTTAGTGGAATATGAGACTTTGTAAGAAAAAAAAAAAAATCATCATTTTCCGCTAACTTGTGACAAAAAATAAAAAAAATTCTAGGAACTTGCCATGCCCCTCACGGAATACCTTGGGGTGTCTTCTTTCCAAAATGGGGTCACTTGTGGGGTAGTTATACTGCCCTGGCATTCTAGGGGCCCTAATGTGTGGTAAGTAGTTTGAAATCAAAATCTGTAAAAAATGGCCGGTGAAATCTGAAAGGTGCTCTTTTGAATGTGGGCCCCTTTGCCCACCTAGGCTGCAAAAAAGTGTCACACATGTGGTATCTCCGTACTCAGGAGAAGTTGGGCAATGTGTTTTGGGGTGTCATTTTACATATACCCATGCTAAGTGAGAGAAATATCTTGGCAAAAGACAACTTTTCCCATTTTTTTATACAAAGTTGGCATTTGACCAAGATATTTATCTCACCCAGCATGGGTATATGTAAAATGACACCCCAAAACACATTGCCCAACTTCTCCTGAGTACGGAGATACCACATGTGTGACACTTTTTTGCAGCCTAGGTGGGCAAAGGGGCCCACATTCCAAAGAGCACCTTTCGGATTTCACCGGCCATTTTTTACAGATTTTGATTTCAAACTACTTACCACACATTAGGGCCCCTAGAATGCCAGGGCAGTATAACTACCCCACAAGTGACCCCATTTTGGAAAGAAGACACCCCAAGGTATTCCGTGAGGGGCATGGCGAGTTCCTAGAATTTTTTATTTTTTGTCACAAGTTAGTGGAATATGAGACCTTGTAAGGAAAAAAAAATAAAAAATCATCATTTTCCGCTAACTTGTGACAAAAAATAAAAAGTTCTATGAACTCACTATGCCCATCAGCGAATACCTTAGGGTGTCTACTTTCTAAATTGGGGTCATTTGTGGGGTGTTTGTACTGTCTGGCCATTGTAGAACCTCAGGAAACATGACAGGTGCTCAGAAAGTCAGAGCTGCTTCAAAAAGCGGAAATTCACATTTTTGTACCATAGTTTGTAAACGCTATAACTTTTACCCAAACCATTTTTTTTTTTTACCCAAACATTTTCTTTTTTATCAAAGACATGTAGAACAATAAATTTAGAGAAAAATTTATATATGGATGTCTTTTTTTTGCTAAATTTTACAACTGAAAGTGAAAAATGTCATTTTTTTGCAAAAAAAATCGTTAAATTTCGATTAATAACAAAAAAAGTTAAAATGTCAGCAGCAATGAAATACCACCAAATGAAAGCTCTATTAGTGAGAAGAAAAGGAGGTAAAATTCATTTGGGTGGTAAGTTGCATGAACGAGCAATAAACGGTGAAAGTAGGGTAGATCAGAAGTGTAAAAAGTGGCCTGGTCATTAAGGGTGTTTAAGCTAGGGGGGCTGAAGTGGTTAAGGCTACTTTCACACTAGCGTTCGGGTGTCCGCTCGTGCGCTCCGTTTGAAGGGGCTCACGAGCGGTCCCAAACGCATCCATCTGGCCCCAATGCATTCTCAGTGGAGGCGGATCCACTGAGAATGCATCCGCCTGCCAGCGTTCAGCCTCCGCTCCGCTGGCCGTGCGGAGGCGAGCGGATCCGTCCAGACTTACAATGGAAGTCAATGGGGACAGATCCGCTTGAAGATGACACCATATGGCTCAATCTTCAAGCGGATCCGTTCCCCATTGACTTACAATGTAAAGTCTGGACGGATCCGCTCAGACAACTTTCCACACTTAGAAAATTTTCTAAGTTTTAATGCAGACGCATCCGTTCTGAACGGATGCGAACGTCTGCATTATCGGAGCGGATCCGTCTGATGAAACATCAGACGGATCCGCTCCGAACGCAAGTGTGAAAGTAGCCTTAAGCAGCACCAACCTGTTTTCAGGCCAAACAGGTAACAAGCCTAGACATGGCTTCTCAGCTCAGCTGCCTATTTAAGGACAGCCCGGTGCTGCCAAAACCCGGACCTGCATTTAAAATCTGGTCCGGTATTTGACCTCACCTGGCTGTAAATCAGCCCAGCAGCACATGCTGGGAAAAAAATATCTCTTTTCCCAGACTAAACCTCTCACTGTGTCACAATACCCATAAAAAGAGTAATCACCTCAGAAGAGGTGTTCAGAATAAGCCAATGTTTCTTCTTACAATTAAAACTTTTTTTTATTTTGGACATAAAAGAAACATAATTTTGCTTGTTTGCACAGAAAAAGCCATTGTTTCTTATGACATTAATGTGTGTGTGTGTATAAACCGGATCAGGTATCTGCCCCGTTAAGGCATAATTTTTGGTTGCTTGGGCCCAACAAGCCATTGTTTATTTTTTTTCCCACTGTATGTGCTTAAACATCATCTGTATGTGCTTAAACATCATCTGCCCCCAATAAGGAACATTTTTGGAAAGTTTATAATATAAAAAAAACATAGCACATGCAATGGCACAGTGGTTTTTAAACATTATGTTTGTTGACATCATCAGCAGTGCTTTTACACATAACCATATACTGTACTTATGTTGTCATTCTGACATTATTTGCTCTTATTGCATTCAAAAACATAAACTTGAAAGAACATAACAGAAATTATGAAAATATATAAAAAGATTAAAAAAGCACACCTAGCAGACCTTAGAGTATCATATACAATTTTTCAGGCCAATTGAAGAATTTTTGATATGGGTACAAATCAAATTAAAAATAAAAATAAAAAATACAATGAAGTTGAACCAAAACCAATTTTAAGAAATTTTCTGATCTCTATTCCTCTCCAGTTCATTTTCCAAAAATATTCCAACTAATAAAATATTTGAATATACTAATTTAACATACTTGTGCAAGTAGGCCCATTTCAATTGTCTTTTTCTAAAAGCATAAAATAGCAAAACAGAGAAATGTACAAATCTGTTTACATTTGAGTGCATTAAAGGCAGTTACACTCAAATGTATTCATGCTTATGTCACATCTGAAATGCTATAAAATATACTTTGCATCTTTAGAGAGTTATCTTATTTATTGCTAAGAAAAATGTGTATGGAACTTTTTGGCTATGAAGGATACATATAATTCAAATTTTCATTTTTTGTTGACATGATATGCTTTGCTTCCTCTGTAAAATCTATTTCAGCAATAGATATTTCACTGTGATGAGTTGTTGGCAGTAATTGGAGTAAGGATTAACTCATTTTGGAGACCGAAATTATTTGGCCAGCTAGTCTAGAAGCAGACACACTTATCATTAACATGAAGTGATGTTATCAATCATCAGATATTACAATACATATTTTCCCTATATAGAAATTCTTGTTTTTAAACCAAACTAACAATGTTTTACTGTATGTTACATATTGGAATATGAGTTTTAAACATATATATGATTTATGCTAGCATTTTTTGCAGGCTAATTCATATTTAGTCTCCTAGAAGCTACCATAGAATACTATGGAATATAATTGATAAATCATAGACACACATAAACTCAACACAAAATAAATTCAACACAATATCGTGATAAGCACAAATGTTAAAACCCTTGTCAAATGGCCATTGATTATATACATCTGGGTGGTCGGCATATACTGTATAGTTGCACGGATGTTTTTAAAACATCCATGCAAAGATCACAGCTGCACGGTAACCATGCAGTTGAACAAGGGGTCTCTGTCAGTGACTTAACAAAAGCCTGGAAGGATGTTAACAAATGAAAACAAAAATACACTTTATTAATAAATATCAATAAGAGTAGGGCACTCTGCCCAAATTTATTGTTGAAGGTCAGGATTAGGGGGGAATTGGGTCATTGAGAGGTATATGGATATTCACCTCAGCACTATTATTCAAACACTAGTGTGATTAGATGAAGGTAAACTGCAACAATCAGTTTGTTACATAATATATAAAATCACCCACTATCAATACTGCACCTGCGTGCAGATATTATATCAGGTAAAATATCTTCCTACTGACACAGCACCTACAGATACAGTTAACGCTACCATCCCTGGTCTATTAATGTGTAAATCAACCAGTGGATCTTAACAGCCGTTCCCCGAGTAGCAGAAAACTGCCTATGTAACCAGGTGTTCTAACTATATACTCTCAATAAAACTGCTCAGCCACCATTACCCATACATTCCATATATCAAATGGCTATTATAGAAAGGGACTTAAAGGGTTTCTGTCACCCCACAAAACTCATTTTTTTTTTTTTTTGGATAGTTATATTCCTTATAGCGCGATATAGGAGAATATAATAGTCTTACTTACTTTCATGCGGCCGATTCTTTAGAAAACGAAGTTTTATAATATGTAAATCCGGTCTCTACCAGCAAGTAGGGCGTCTACTTGCTGGTAGCCGCAGCAGAAATCCGCCCCCTCCTCTTGTTGATTGACAGGGCCAGCCGTGATCTCCTCCTCCGGCCGGCCCTGTCAGTATTTCAAAAATCGCGCGCCTCTGGTCATTCGGCGCAGGCGCTCTGAGATGAGGAGGCTCGTCTCCTCAGCACTCCCTCAGTGCGCCTGCGCCGATGACGTCTTCTCTTTCGGTGATGTCATCGGCGCAGGCGCACTGAGGGAGTGCTGAGGAGACGAGCCTCCTCATCTCTGTGCTTGCAGAGCTCTTTGTGTTTTATTTTGTGTCAGACATCTATATACATGTCTGAAACCCAGATTTCCAACATCTGGCACATTTTCTTTCTTGTATCTTCTAAGTTATCCAATAGGGATGTTTCAATTAAAAAAGGGCTATATTACTATCATTCCTAAACCTTGCCCCACTACTAGATATGAGAAAATCTATGAACATTTTCCTTGAAATTAACTCCAATAGAGGTAAAAAAAAAACACAATGTTACGTATGGAATAATTACCATAAACTCCTATAAATAACCCAACACCATACGAAATAGTCCACAGAACAACTTTATCAATGTACATACATGAAGACAATAAATATGATAAAAGACATATATAATAGAGTGCAAGAATGTGGGGAAAACATATGTCCCCAGCAACCACGGGACTGAATGTGGTTTAAATGATACAGCTGTACAGCTTGTGTGGACTAATGCCACCTGCCCATAATATTATAATTAATCGGTGACAATAAGGCATCCATAAAAGATGAAGGCTAGGAACAAATACCCTTTCTCATAAGAGTCCCACCACTACAGCTGCACGCTAGTGAACAAGTATACAGTACATAACCGGGTGCAGGAGACCGGCCCAACGTCCGTTTCGCTATCGCGCTTTGTCAAGGGCACATTTTCCTTGACAGCATTTTCCTGACTGACAGAATTTTCGTAAAATGTTAGTATTTTTCTCTTAGAAGACAATGGAATCTATAATATTTTTCTATATTTCAGCATTTTATCTTAAATTGTTTTATATGTTGGGTATATGTTTTGTTAATAGGAAATTCACTGATTATTTTCATCTTTTGCAAACAAAGGAAATCAGTTATTTGATGAATAAAATTGAATATAAAAACACCAGTTCAGAAAAATGTTGAGAAATGCCCTAAAACTGTGATACATGTGTAATGCTCTAAACTCCTTTTATAGAAATTGTGACTAACAAACTACCTTCACTGATATAAAATTGGACAATTTTTTATGTGCACACAGTATTTTATCAAATATTGTGAGCTGTATTTTTCTTTTATTATTATTTTTTGTAGCTCTAGGCATGAACATGCTTAGTATTTACTTGATGTCCCACAGTGCATAATGAACTGCTGATACTATATCATTAGATCAAAGTCACCATGCCTTGGGAGCAAATATTTGAAACTACAGAAATTTAACAGCAGGAATCTTTGGTGAAATTTGATCTACAAAAATAAGAATAAGATAAGCTCTCACAGGAATATTATCATGGACATATATTCTTCTTATACAAAATCAGCATTTTTCCAGTTATTATCTTTTGAATTAAAGCAATACAAAGATGATATTGACATATTTAACATCTAGTGTGAAAAAAATGTATGCACTAGAATACTGTACATATGTAGAATCCGCTGCCTATTCCCATTATTGCAAAAAATAAAAAATAATGCTCAGCTGGTCATTCATGATACAACATTGAGCCCTAGCTGCCATTTTTTTCCCTCCTGTCAGCAGTCATAAATAAATATGTGCTGCTATCATTTGTATGTAAAAATAGCAATGAGAACTTAAATATACCATAAGGGTACAGCCACATTGTCAGTTTTCTGCATGCAGTTTTGGAAGCCAAAATCAGGAGTGGATCATAAAAGGAGAAAAAGTATAAAGCATAGATGTGATGTCTCCTCTTTTTTTGACTTCACTCCTGGTTTTGGCCCAATACTGATTTTCAGTTTTCAGATACATTTTCATGCAGTTTTGCATTTTTTGCATATGCAGAAAATGCATTTTTTGCGGTTAGAAAAAACCTGTTTCAGATGTTTTCTAAAGGCTTATGGGAAATTTGAAAAACAGAACACACAATGTTTTTGTTACTGAAGTTTTTTTCATTAGGTGGTGAGTTTTGACTTATTTGCTTCTTTTAATAAACACAACATGCTGATGTTGTGACATCACCTTCTCTATAGGAGAAAATCCCATGAAGAAAACACTAGTGGTAAGACACACTGCGTGAGATTTATCAAACTGGTGTAAAGTAGATCTGGCTTAGTTGCCCTTAGCAACCAATCAGATTCCACCTTTCATTTTTTACAGCTCCTTTGGAAAATGAAAGGTGGAATCTGATTGGTTGCTATACTTTACACCAGTTTGATAACTCTCACTGTTTCCAAAAAATGTGTCAAAAAGAACAACAAAAACTGTGGTAAACACACAGGTATAAAAAATAAATAAAAATAAAACTCCAGGGCCAAATTCATGAATGTAAGTACACTCATGAATACATATCAATTAACTTGATGAGACTTTATGAATCATGATTTGAGGATAGGATATGGCATCCTGACATTGGCCTCCTCCTTCCCCTTTGCCTTGTTCTAGCTGCCTCTTTTCAACAGAGGTCCCAACATGGATGCTCCAAGGTCATATTTATTTCTTCAGTGTCCAAACCCCTGGGATCCTCTTCCTATCCTCTTCCTCTGTCATGCTCTAGCTGTCTCAGCTGCCCAACCAGGCTCCCACACACTTAATGGCTATATCTAAGAGGAAACTGTTTAAATGGACTTTATACTCCCTCATGCTCTGTTTGATAAAGACACTACTTGTAACGGATCCGCTTCCGTTAATGGACGCTTCCTAGCTTGCGCCGAGGACCACAAGCACCGCACTGGACACCACAAGCACTGCAGACTCCACAACCGCCGTAGCTTAACTGGAGCCGCGCCGTCTTCCTTCTACCCTGAATGAACCTCCAGCATTCAGGACCGTGTGGGAAAGATCTCTCCTCCAGGGAATATGCAGAGCATAGCAATCCCCAGCGTGATACAGCAATTCCCTCCAATAACGAGACAAGGCTCCGTTTTGAAGGGTTAGAAAAACATGAACTGAACTCTCTATTGAGGGCTACCCGCCCATATTTATGCAGGTCCCCACAATGCATCATGGTTTCCTCCTCTCTGCCCTGGAGACACCCGAAGAGCAATTCAATTATCTCTCAGGACAAAGGGAAGTCACCAATACACATGTGGGAACAACAGGAGAGGAATCACCACCCAAATACACAAAATCCTCCCTTCTGTCTGGGATATAATTATGGATTAACATGACTATCACAGACAGTAAAAATACAGTTTTTAAACATACACTGTAACTTTAAAACCATACATTCCATCTCCATAAAAATTACATATTTAAACTCAGCATACATCAAACATAAACACTTCCAAAAATCACACAAATCCCTCCAGCGGATCAAAAGTTTAGTGGAAGTCCTTTATGACCGACCGCAAGCACAATTTCCTGCCCAAAACAGTTCCATAGATTTGGGCTGTGCAGTCGGTCAATTTCATGCAGAAAAACGACTAAGTCCCATCTTCGAACGGGACTTAGTCTCTGGAGCTGAAAGTTCAGTATGGAAGAAGGTAAGGGTCAGTAGCGTTCGTGTATCTGCGCATCCGATTCCAGCTCCACAGAATCCCCAGCATACACCGCGTTCGGTCCGACTAACAGTCCAGACATGCGGCACAGTTCTGTCACACTGTTCCTCAAGGGCAACATGTCCCGGGGCCATAGTCGTAGGGCAGGAGGCTAGCCATAAGTCCTCTACAATGCCCAGTGGCAAATGGCAGTTTGTCACACTACTCAACCTGAATCACATGAGGATGGTAACTGAATTGAACTTTTACAAAGCAAACTGACATGAGGCTACTTCTAAGCATATTATCTAAATCCCCCCTAATGTTCTGCAGCCTTTAACACTTACACAGAGATCTGGACTATGTTGCACGGAAACCACCAGGCAACTATCTCCTAGAGTAGTCCATATTCCGTACATCTGTCACCGTACCACATTAAAATGTATCGCCTCCAGGCTAAGTTCGTTTCACTTTAGTAAATGAATTGAGTATTCATATACACTCACCTAAAGAATTATTAGGAACACCCGTTCTATTTCTCATTAATGTAATTATCTAGTCAACCAATCACATGGCAGTTGCTTCAATGCATTTAGGGGTGTGGTCCTGGTCAAGACAATATCCTGAACTCCAAACTGAATGTCAGAATGGGAAAGAAAGGTGATTTAAGCAATTTTGAGCGTGGCATGGTTGTCAGTGCCAGACGGGCCGGTCTGAGTATTTCACAATCTGCTCAGTTACTGGGATTTTCACGCACAACCATTTCTAGGGTTTACAAGGAATGGTGTGAAAAGGGAAAAACATCCAGTATGCGGCAGTCCTGTGGGCAAAAATGCCTTGTGGATGCTAAAGGTCAGAGGAGAATGGGCCGACTGATTCAAGCTGATAGAAGAGCAACGTTGACTGAAATAACCACTCGTTACAACCGAGGTATGCAGCAAAGCATTTGTGAAGCCACAACACGCACAACCTTGAGGCGGATGGGCTACAACAGCAGAAGACCCCACCGGGTACCACTCATCTCCACTACAAACATGTTTGGTTAGTGATGCCTCTTGCTTAGGTGTTGCATCCTCTGGGGCCTTTCAAAAAAGGTGTGTATATGTAATGACAGATCATGTGACACTTAGATTGCACACAGGTGGACATCATTTCACTAATTATGTGACTTCTGAAGGTAATTGGTTGCACCAGAGCATTTTATGGGCTTCCTAACAAAGGGGGTGAATACATACGCACATGCCAATTTTCCGTTTTCTATTTCTAAACAATAGTTTTATTTATATTTTTTTTCTCATTTCACTTCACCAAGTTAGACTATTGTGTTCTGATCAATCACATAAAATCAGATTAACAAAACATTGAACATAAGGCTGTAATGTAACAAAGCACGAAAAAAGCGGGGTGAATACTTTTTCTAAGGCACTGTATATCTTTAAAAACATTTATAATTTGCAATCCGTAGTTGGGTTCCGAATGCTAGCAATAATCCAGCTGCTAACTTTGATCCATTCAGCAGTTTCAACCTACAGTATCTGGTTTTAACCCTAATACATGGAGTTTTTTGACCCCAGTATTTCTGTATCCAACTTCTTTGAGGGCCAAGTGGCTTTCAGCACTAGCTGTTCTGTGATGCCCTTAAAAGTCCGGGGCTGTACACGCGCTGCACTGCTCAACACCATTCATCATAGGGATCGGGGATTGTAATACTGGAGAAGACTAATTTTTTGCTAAAAGACAAATTTTTTTCGCTACAAGTCTAATGTTTTTGCTAGAAGAATAATTTACAGATAAAAGAAAAAAATTTCTGACAGAAAACAACGATCAACTTGTGGGCAACTTGTAAGCATTCTACCCAAATAACCACAGGAGTGCAAATTGCAATACCCAGTTTGTTTCCAAAATATGGTGAGCACCAAAGCTGAATACCTCTAGCACTTTCACGTGTGGTGTTAAAGGAAACAATAAGTAACAAATAAAGATCCGACTGACTTGATTTAAAACTAGGAACAAAAGGGTAAGCCCTATTAAAGCCCTAGAGCTCTCCCTCACTGCTCAGCCAATGCAAAGATTTCAATGATAGAAAGTTGCATGTCTACGTACCTTAGACTGAGTAACACCTGCAAACCCTATAATAGTGAGGGGACACGACCACCGGCTCCCTGCACATAATACAGAGGAAGTCAGGGTCAACTAGAATCAAGCCAACAGGAAAACACAAAACAGAAATAGACTTATCTTGAGGAACCAGCAGTAGCAACTTCAAGCAGTGAAACCAATCCAGGAAGTAGTATAAACCGCAAAGTGAGGCAGTATGGGAGGAGATATATAGGGAGGCAATCACTGCTAATAGATGACAGCTGGGAGAGGGAGAAGAGATGTCAAAGCGAAAGCAAAACAAAAGAACATCATGTAGGAGGTACTGAAGAACGTCTGTCAGAACATCTCAAAGATCTGGCGGTGACAGGCTCAAGCAGTAAATGTCTATACCACATAGGCTTGATGGTTATAAATAGAGTTGAGCGGACACATAGATGTTCGGGTTCGGCAGGTTCGGCCGAACTGAAAAAAAAGTTTGGGTTCGGGACCCGAACTTGACCCCGAACCCAAACCCCATTGAAGTCAATAGGGACCCGAACTTTTGGGCACTAAAATGGCTCTAAAATAGTCCTGGAAAGGGCGAGAGGGCTGCAAAAGGCATCAAAATGTGCTTAAGAGCATGGCAACTGTTCTGCAAACAAATGTGGATAGGGGAATGACTTAAAATAACATAAAATACAGAAAAATAAAAATAAAACAATCAGGATCTAGGAGTAGGAGGTTGAGGAGGCGGTGGATGGGTGGATGTGGTGGTGTAGGTTGACGTGGCGGTGTAGGTGGAAGCAGCGGTGAAGGAGGAATAGGTAGCCAACACTGATTTGTGTTATTTTTTTATTTTTAAATTGGGGTATCCCCCAAAATATAGGGACATATAACAAAATAAAACAAAGAATAAGTGCACTTGAGTACAAGAATGGATGGTTGAGGCTGGTATAAATGTCTATTCTGCACAAGGTACGGAGAAGTCCTGTGGGATCCATGCCTGGTTCATTTTAATAAACGTAAGCTTGTCCACATTGGCTGCGGCCTATGATAATGCTCTCTGCCGTGCTAAACACACGTTCACACTATACACTGGCTGCAGGGCAGGTCTGCACCTCCAAGGCTGATAAAGCTTTTCCACATTTTGACCATGCTAACCCTGCCCTCGTGCTGGCGGTGCCCCAGCTGCGTTGGCGACCTCTTCCTCCTCCTCTGCCTTCGCCTTGTGTTTCCACTGTGCCCCCGCTGTCAGGTGGGAATGCCATCAGCAGCGTGCGCTTGTAGTCGCGCATCTTCCGATCAGTAACAGATGTTTTCACTAAATTTTGTTCCCTGTCAGCAATGCAGAGCAGGGGTTCATTCACGGCAAATGGGGGTTCATGTCACCCAGCAATAGAACAGAGGATTTTGAGAGATTTAGGCCCCTGTCACCCAGGCACAGCAGGGGTTCATTCACGGCAAAAAGGGATTCATGTCACCCAGCAATAGAACAGACGATTTTGAGAGATTTAGGCCCCTGTCAGCCAGGCACAGCAGGGGTTCATTCACGGCAAAAGGGGGATTTTGTCACCCAGCAATAGAACAGAGGATTTTGAGAGATTTAGGCCCCTGTCACCCAGGCACAGCAGGGGTTCATTCACTGCAAAAGGGGGTTCATGTCACCCAGCAATACAACAGAGGATTTTGAGAGATTTAGGACCCTGTCACCCAGGCACAGCAGGGGTTCATTCACGGCAAAAAGGGGTTCATGTCACCCAGCAATACAACAGAGGATTTTGAGAGATTTAGGCCCCTGTCACCCAGGCACAGCAGGGGTTCTTTCACGGCAAAAGAGGGATTTTGTCACCCAGCAATAGAACAGAGGATTTTAAGACATTTAGGCCCCTGTCACCCAGGCACTGCAGGGGTTCATTTACGGCAAATGGGGGTTCATGTCACCTAGTAACACAACAGAGGATTTTGAGAGATTTAGGCCCCTGTCACCCAGAATCAGCAGGGGTTCATTCACGGCAAAAAGGGGTTCATGTCACCCAGCAATACAACAGAGGATTTTGAGAGATTTAGGCCCCTGTCACCCAGGCACAGCAGGGGTTCATTCACGGCAAAAGGAGGAGGAGGAGCTGTGTTTCTGCCTCTGTGCTGCACTCTGTGAGAGGATCCAGAGCCTGACATCGTGTGCTGGGGGATACGCTGCCCTTTCCCCAGGGGGTGGCGTGTTCTCCAGGTATGGATCCTCGAGCCCCTGACTGCCGCCGTTTATCTACACGTGCCGGCAGCCATAGTGGAACCCCGCGTGCGGCAGGAAGACCCCCTGAAACTGGAGACTTACCTCCTGATTCTCCAGCATCAAGAAACAGCGGCAATGTGACATTGGCGGCCAGTGGAAAGCCTCAGAGAACCCCGCAGCGTGCGGCTGCAAAGCCGCAGGGAACAGGTGATAGCCCCACTCAGACTGCGGGCAGGAGAGGAGCAGCAACCAGGAGCAGCAGAGATCCACTGCAGGAATCCCTCTGTGACTCCAGCAATGCACCGGGCGGGGTCAGGAGAGGTCCTGGGAGGAAAACAAGCCTAGGATCCTCTCTGAGCTCCTCTTCAGAGCAGATAACTCTGCACCCAGGAAAGCTGGATGAAAAAGAAAGGCCCGCTGCTGAGCAGGCAGCGGGTGAGCAGAGAGCAGAGCCGGCGGGTCAGGTTGCTGAACAAGCAGCCTGCAAAGTCTCTGGACCAGGAAAAGCTGCAGGAATGGAGCCTGGAACCCCAAAGGGTGAGGTATGTGAAGCTGGGAGTAGTGTTTCTGTGCCTCAGCCCAGAAGGGGTGCTTCAGGTGTAACTAGCAGTGACTTAGCTCCTGGTGTGGTTGCTGGTGTTTCTGGCTCTTCTCCTGGTATCTCCTCTGGTGTACAAGCTGGAGAGGCCAGGAGACTGTTTAATTGGGGTGTCATGAGTCCCACTGAAACACCCTCATTATACTCATCAAGGGTGGCGTATTTTTTAAACCAGTATGAGGAGGTAAAGAAGCAATTAAAACGACTTAAATTGCAGTATAAGAATGTGAAAGTTCAGGACAACATGTTACCAAGAAGTAAAAAAGCGGTCCTCTCCTCCAGGCTGGAGAAGCTGGAGGAGGAGATTGCGACTTTGGAGGAAAAGAGGGCCTCTATAGTGAAAAATGGAGGGCCGTTTATGGAAAAATTTAAAAATGACTGTCGGTTTGAAAGCATGTCTGGCTCCAGTCCGTTAGGGCTGCGGTCTGGAAGCCAGAGGACGGTGAAGGAGTCGGCGGTGGAATCAGAGGTGGACTCATTACCGGGTGGCCAAGGGGACCCCTCTGAACCAGTTATGTCATCCTCTGGGGATGAAGGCAGGTCTGGGGGGAGACTAATGGTGGAGATCAGGCAGCTGGAATCCCCAGTGGGCAAATTGTATTTCGGTGACGAGGAGGTCCCAGAGGATGAGGTGGTAAAAGAAAAGAAAAAGAAGATCATAAAAGAAGAAGTATTACGTTTTGTGCCTTCTGAACCCATTGCTGAGCCCAGCCCGGTTCCTGTAGTGGAATCAGGCCAAACAGCACGGGAGAATGAATCTGAGATGGTGGCAGAAGGTGTCCCCCTTTCCTGCAGTGGAAAGGAGAACACAGGAGCAGACAGGGTTAAAACCCCTGACAGTGTTGCGGACAAGGTGAAGGATGGAATGGCTGCGGACAAGGCTCAGAAAAAGGCATTAGAAAGGGCCAGGGCAAAATCTGGAAGGTTTATAAAGACACCAGTAAAGAAACCAGTAAAGAAACCATTAAAGTCTGTGGAGGTTGCAGGATCTTCAGGGACTGTGCGGGCTGCAGAGAGGGTGAGGGGTGTGGAGGATAAGAGGTCCTCTGCAGTTCCTGAAATTGGGGGCCCTTCAAACCCTGCCCCCAATGACGCCAGTACTTCTCTAGGGAACCCGACCAGTCTGAGGGGAGTGAAGAGCGATGGGATTGTAAGCAAGGTAAAAGATGTTGCGAGTGGTAACTTAGGAAGAGACGCAAATGAGAGTATGAATGAGAGTATGAATGAGGACATTGTTACAAATAAGGATGGAAATAGTGAAATGAATGGCGAGGCAAATGAAGATATAACTGGTGAGAGTATGAACGAGGAATTGGTAGCTGCTTATGCAGCAGATACGGAAGTCGAGGAGGAAGAGGCTGAGGAAGAGGCTGACGGGAGGAGGCAGGTTGCAAGGGAAGCAGGGGATTGTGTAAGTCCAAATAGGAGATCATATGCTAGTGTGGCTGCAGGTGACTCTTTACCCAGGGAATCAGGTAATGGTAACTTGCAACGGCGCCTCTTGGAGGCTTTGAGGAAGGGGAAAGAGACTTCCATGCAGGTGGAGGGTGAACCGGTTAACCTGTCTTTTTGGACAGAGAGACATGGTCTGAGAACCTTCCGAGAGGAAAGAGCGGGAGAGACCGTTTGGTCTCTCCCTACATCCGGGGGGAGCCGTAGGAATGTGGCCCGTCTCTCTTGGAGGAGTGAAGAAGCAACGCCTTCTAGGAAAGACGTTGTAGAGCTTCTCCTGGGGATGGGCTTTGTGGCAAATGACATCTTTGCCCTAATCCATCCCTACGGCACCAAGAGTTTTGATGTTAGTTTTGTTAGACCAGAGGGGCTTGAGCTCTTCTGGTCTAAATATGAACTGGCAAAGAACACCCCGGCCTGGCGGGGATTTTCTGTCCAGGCTATAACCCGCCAGACGATGGTCAAGAAAGTGACGGTATTAACCTGTAACGAATCACTTTCTAGCGTGGACATTATGACATGGCTCAGTCGTTATGGCGAGGTTGGACAATTCCCCGCCAAAGTTTTGGATGATCACGGCATCTGGTCAGGTGCCTGGACCTTCAGCGTAAAGCTGAGGGCACAGGGCAACTCAGTTGCTCATATCCCCTCCTCTGCTTTCTTGGGTAGAGATAGAATTATGGTTTTCTATCAGGGACAGCCGAAGGTCTGCTATAGGTGTGGTAGTCCCACCCACTTTAGCGCACAATGCGACGTTCGCAAGTGTGCAAAGTGTGGGGACATTGGCCATCTTGCCGCATCCTGTAGACGGATTCGGTGTAACCTGTGCGGGGACCTGGGTCATCCCTTCAGTCGTTGTCCGCTTGCCTTTTCCAACAAGGCTCAGGGACGGGCCCGGACTCAAGCGGATGCTAGCCATGAAGCTGGGTCTGTTGTTGAAGAAGGGCCTGCTGCCGGGACTGGGCCGGTTGGTGAAGGGACGAGTGCCGGTGATACCAGCACTGGAAGAAGCAGACAGGGTACAGTTAAGAACTTAAGGCCTTCCAAGATTAAACGGCAAGAAAAACGACGTAGAGATAGGGAGCAGGCGGCAGCTGGTCCCTTGGTTGATCCTCTGGCAGGCCTTTTGGCTGGGGATCCAGGTTGTAGCGACCCAGGGTACAGCGATGAGGAGGGAAGACCTGGGGTTCAGCCTGAGGAAGCCAACCCCTCTACTACATCCGTATCCTCGTACGGCGAAAGCATGGATGAGGATTACAGGATGTGGTTGAGGGATAGGAGGAACAAACGGAGCAAGAGGAAAAAGAAAGGAGAGGGTCGCAAGCCCTCTCTGGAGTGGGATTCATCTGTCCCACTCACCCTTGACCAGATGCCAGAGGAAGAATTAGTCGGGGCCCCTCCTGTGGATCTCTCCAACCGGTATCAGGTCCTTGACGAGGATCCCCCAACTCCAGTTGGGGAGGAGGAGGATGTGGTACCGGAGGGCGCAAAGGCCTCCTTGCAGGTTGCCGGGCCCTGCCCTCCTTCTTCTGGAGGGGGGGCTAAGCCTGATTCCGTGGGCAAACAGAACGGTATGGATGTATCAGTGTGTCTGAAAAGGCAAAAGGAAAATGAAGGATCAGGAGATAATGATGAGGAGAGTGGTGGTGGAGGGGGGAAAAAGAAAGCTATCCAACTCGATCATGTATGATGGCGGAACTCACCCTGTTGACGCTAGCAAGTATTAATGTTGCTAGCATTAAGTCAGACGTGGCCCGTTTTATGGCCTTTGATTTTTTCAGCCGTATTGATGCTGATATTTTATTTTTGCAAGAGACCTGGTTAACAAGTGTTGAGTTGCTGGTGAAAGCCAAGCAGGAATGGCGGCTCGGTCCGTCATTCTGGTCTCTTGCGGCCGAGCCACGTAGCGGGGTGGCGGTCCTTTTTAAAACCGCCGAAAGAGTAGAATGCAGGAGGATTATCGAGTTGGAAATGGGAAGGTGCCTGATTCTAGATGTCCTCATGGGAAGACAAGAATTAAGATTAATCAACATCTATGGACCACAAAGTAGGTGGGACCGTAAATGTCTTCTTATGAGGATTAAGCCTTTTCTTTTTACCAGCCGACAAGTGATCTTTGGAGGAGACTTTAACAATGTGACTAGAGTCTGTGATAGGGGGGTCCCCAGAGGTGGGCTGGATGCTGATGGCGTCGTCTTGAGTAGAATAGTTGAGGAAGCTCGTCTGGTGGATGCTCATTTACGGCACAAACCGGATCACGTGGATTTCACCTTTAATCAGGGAAATCGTAGGTCTAGAATAGATAGGTTTTATTTGAAGGAGGAGGCTGTTTTTTCGGCTTTACAAGCTGAGGAAGTGGAATTCTCCGATCACTGTTTAATTAGTTTCTCTCTGAATGTTACAGAGACTCCCCGCATGGGAAAAGGAATATGGAAGTTGAATTCGTCTCTCCTGGAAGAAGCGATGGTAAGACAATCCTTTGAGGATTTCCTTCAGAGCCAGGTACCTTTGGTGGACATGTGCAACAGTAAGTCGGAGTGGTGGGAGATGTTTAAAAAAAGGACGGCAAGGTTTTTCCGAAAGCTCTCTAACCTCAGGAGCTGGGACAGATACCGTCTGTACCAGGAACTGAGGAAGAAACTTGAAAGACTTGTGTCGACGGGAGATAGCCGCGAGGATATCTCTCGTGTGAAATCCTTGCTCAAGAGGTGTCAGTATGATAGGTACGCCTCTTTGGTTACCGAGAGGGATTTCGGGAAATACCGCTCGCCCGACCCTTACGGGAACTGTAAGATGGCAGTAAGAAGTAAACTAGTGTTGGGCCTGGTTGACAGTACGGGCTCCCTGAATAGGTCCAAATCAGGGATCCTGGAGGTCGTCAGGTCCTTCTACTCTCACCTCTTGGGTAGGAAAGAACTAAATCGGGACAGTCTTTCAGCTTTCTTGGCTGGGGCGATTCCCGGGGCGGGAATGGACCCCTCTCTTGATATTTTGACAGAACCTATCAGGGAAGAGGAAGTGAGACTGGCCATTGATGGGCTTAGGCCCAAAAAATCGCCAGGTCCGGATGGCTTAACATCCGAGTGGTATAAGACTTTTAGGGAACAATTAGTTCCTCTCTTGACCGAGGTGTATAATGAATGTCTTTCCTCGGGCACTCTGCCAAGGTCAATGGGTAAGTCCGCCCTGATTCTTCTGTCAAAGGGTAAGGATCCGTCCCGCATTGAGAATTGGAGACCCATATCGCTTCTCAATGTGGACAGAAAGATTTTGGCAAAGATACTCTTCTGCAGATTGGCGAAATTTGCGCCGAAGCTTCTTTCGGGGTCCCAGCATTGTTCAGTTCCCGGGCGGAGCGCTTTTAGCGCCGTTCTCAGTGTCCGAGAGGCCGTGGAACGGGGCAGGGCGGGTCTTTGGAAGGGGCTTTTGTTATCCCTGGATCAGGCTAAGGCTTTTGACCGAGTGAATCACGAATACCTGTGGTCTGTCCTCTTGTGGTATGGTCTACCCGGGAGGTTTGTAGATTGGCTAAAAACCTTGTACAAAGGGGCCAAGAGTTTCCCGTTGGTTAATGGTTGGCTGGGTCGTCCTTTTGGGGTGGCTTCCGGTGTCCGCCAGGGATGTCCTTTAAGCCCTCTGCTGTACGTGTTTGCAATCGATCCTTTCATCAGAAGGGTAGATCGTGGACCGTTGGCGGGGGTGAGGATGGAACTGGCGGTGGGGGGGCCATCTCTGAAGGTGGTAGCGTATGCCGATGATGTCTCTATTTTTACCTCTTCGGAAGAGGAGGTGGGATGGGTGATGTCGGAGGTGAATCGCTATTCGGAAGTTTCCGGGTCCCAGATTAACCGGGACAAATGTGAGACTCTCTGGCTGGGGGAAGGGGATCCTGTCTTCGATCTCCAGGGCACTCTTCCAGAACCCCAGAAATCAGTAAAGATCTTAGGCATCAACTTTGGCCAAGATGAGGATTATCATCAACAAAATTGGGAGGGTAGACTGAAAGATGTCGCCCAAAAGGTGGACCGCTGGAAGGGGTGGTCTTTATCCCTCAGGGAAAGGGTTCACTTGTGCAAAGCTTACCTGATTCCTGTGCTTTTATATCTGAGCAGTGTCTGTGTCTTGCCAGGCTCTCTCTGGGCAACGGTCTACAGCCTCTTTTTCCAGATGTTATGGGGAAATAGGCTGAACCTAATCAGGAGAGAGGTGACTTACCGCACAAGGAGACTAGGCGGGTTGGATATGGTCAACCCAGTGGTATTTTTAACAAATACCTTCTTGAAAATAAACATTGCAAATCTCTGGAAAGAGAGGGCTCCTTTGTGGGTAATTTCCTGTAGGGAATGGTTCCGGCCCTTCTTCCAGGAATGGGAGACAGGAGGGCGTGTGAAAGACCTGCGTGCGTCACATGGACATCTCCCGGCTTACGTTGCCCCGGTTCTGAAGATCATAAGGCGGTGGGGCCTGAGAAGGACTGAGATAGAGACCATGTCGAGGGGTTCCCTTGACAGGGGGGTCCTGTCTTCTTTCTTCCAGGCGCCGCTGGCCTTGAAGGATTGCCCAAGTCAGGATCTGGAGGGTGGGCTACTTTTGCTTAATTCAGAAAGGATCCCTAAGAAGGTTTGGGATGTGACTTGGCGCTGCTTTCATGGAAAGCTATATGTAAGGGATAATATGAAGTGCAGGAACCCCGAGGAAAGGGGTTGTCCCCGGGAGGGGTGTGGGGGCGTGCTGGAAAGCATGGACCACTTCCTGCTTCACTGTCCCTTTAATATAGAGGTGTACAAAAGGGTGGGGGCTTCCATCGGTTGGCCCAGGCTGGCCGCCTTGTCTTATGCGGAATGGGCCTATGGCGCATTCAAAGACCTTGGTGGGAGGGACCGTCGCACTTTATTTTTAGTCAGTGCAGTGGTTAGGCATCACATCTGGTGTGCACGGTGTCTAGTGTCGACGAATCGCAAAATCCTCCCAGTGGAAACGGTACATAGGAACATTAGGGGTGACCTGGTGAAGGTGCGCTCTCTGGAGTATGAAAAGTGGGGGGACCCCAAGGCCTCTCGCCTGTGGAGGGGCTTTTGTTTTGGAGTTCCCTGACTGAGTAATACTCCTTGTCCTGGTGGTGGGCTGATCTAGAAGACACAGTTAGAGTTTTGTTTTGTTTTAAGAATAGGATGAAAAGGCTTACAGGCTACTGAACCATAGCCGACAAGTTGTGGGAAGTGTTCGGTGTTGTAGATTTTGGAAAGTAGTTAATTTGTACTGTATTATATTATATTAAGTTATGTTGTAATAATATGTTGTATTATATTAGTAGAGGTGTAGTGGGGCTTAGTTAGGTTGGGAGGGGGGTGTGGGGGGAGGAGGTGGGGTATATGTATATATGTGTATATAAGGGGGGGATATATATATATAAAAAAAAAAAGAAATGTATAAAAGGAAAATATAAAAAAAAATAAAAAATGTGTGTGTATATATATATATGTGTATGTATGTATGTATATATATGTATATATATAAAAAAAAAAAAAAAAATAATAATAATAATTGTGTGTGATACAAACTGGTCGACCCCAGTCCAACTGGGGATGAACTTACGGACTGACAGAGCTCAGGGTTTTCTTTTCCCTTTGAACTTTGAGGGTGGTCAGTTTGTCCGTTTGCAGTGGGGGTTGGTGAAGGGTTTAATAGTTAGTATTTAAGTTAAGGTTTCTGCTTGTGTTTTGTATATTTGTTTTTTATATACGGCTGGCATATAATTATTACATTTTGTATATATGTCTGTATATATGTTTTGTATAAATGGATTTTAGATGAGCATGAAAGCATTTTAATATATAAATATGTAAAATAGGGGGTTTTGGGGTGGGAGACTGGTCGGGTAAGGGAATAGTATTTTTGCTAGACTCTGTGTTATGTCACTTGTTTGGTTTATTGCTATGTTTGGATAAGTTTTCCATTATGTAAGTTATTTATTTATATTTTAATAAAAAAGTCCAGCAATACAAAAGAGGATTTTGAGAGATTTAGGCTCCTGTCACCCAGGCACTGCAGGGGTTCATTTACGGCAAATGGGGGTTCATGTCACCCAGCAATACAACAGAGGATTTTGAGAGATTTAGGCTCCTGTCACCCAGGCACAGCAGGGGTTCATTCATGGCAAAAGGGGGTTCTTGTCACCCAGCAATAGAACAGAGGATTTTGAGAGATTTAGGCCCCTGTCACCCAGGCACAGCAGGGATTCATTCATGGCAAAAAGGGGTTCTTGTCACCCAGCATTAGAACAGAGGATTTTGAGAGATTTAGGCCCCTGTCACCCAGGCACAGCAGGGGTTCATTCATGGCAAAAGGGGGTTCATATCACCCAGCAATACAACAGAGGATTTTGAGAGATTTAGGCCCCTGTCACCCAGGCACAGCAGAGGTTCATTCACTGCAAAAGGGGTTCATGTCACCCAGCAATAAAACAGAAGATTTTGAGAGATTTAGGACCCTGTCACCCAGGCACTGCAGGGGTTCATTTACGGCAAATGGGGGTTCATGTCACCTAGCAATACAACAGAGGATTTTGAGAGATTTATGCCCCTGTCACCCAGGCACAGCAGGGGTTCATTCACGGCAAAAAGGGGTTCATGTCACCCAGCAATACAACAGAGGATTTTGAGAGATTTAGGCTCCTGTCACCCAGGCACAGCAGGGGTTCATTCACGGCAAAAGGGGGTTCATGTCACCCAGCAAAAGAACAGAGGATTTTGAGAGATTTAGGCTCCTGTCACCCAGGCACAGCAGGGGTTCATTCACGGCAAAAGGGGGTTCATGTCACCCAGCAAAAGAACAGAGGATTTTGAGAGATTTAGGCCCCTGTCACCCAGGCACAGCAGTGGTTCATTCACGGCAAAAAGGGGTTCATGTCACCCAGCAATACAACAGAGGATTTGGAGAGATTTAGGCCCCTGTCACCCAGGCACAGCAGGGGTTCATTCATGGCAAAAGGGGGTTTTTGTCACCCAGCAATAGAACAAAGGATTGTAAGAGATTTAGGCCCCTGTCACCCAGGCACTGCAGGGGTTCATTTACGGCAAATGGGGGTTCATGTCTCTCACCAATACAACAGAGGATTTTGAGAGATTTAGGCCCCTGTCACCCAGGCACAGCAGGGGTTCATTTATGGCAAAAGGGCGTTCATGTCACCCAGCAATACAACAGAGGATTTTGAGAGATTTAGGCCCCTGTCACCCAGGCACAGCAGGGGTTTATTCACGGCAAAAGGGGGTTCATGTCACCCAGCAATAGAACAGAGGATTTTGAGAGATTTAGGCCCCTGTCACCCAGGCACAGCAGGGGTTCATTTACAGCAAAAGGAGGTTCATGTCACAAAGCAATAGAATAGAGGATTTTAAAAGATTTAGGACCCTGTCACCAAGGCACAGCAGGGATTCATTCACAGCAAAAGGGGGTTCTTGTAACCCAGCATTAGAACAGAGGATTTTGAGAGATTTAGGCCCCTGTCACCCAGGCACAGCAGGGCTTCATTCATGGCAAAAGGGGGTTCATATCACCCAGCAATACAACAGAGGATTTTGAGAGATTTAGGCCCCTGTCACCCAGGCACAGCAGGGGTTCATTCACTGCAAAAGGGGTTCATGTCACTCAGCAATACAACAGAAGATTTTGAGAGATTTAGGACCCTGTCACCCAGGCACTGCAGGGGTTCATTTACGGCAAATGGGGGTTCATGTCACCTAGCAATACAACAGAGGATTTTGAGAGATTTAGGCTCCTGTCACCAAGGCACAGCAGGGGTTCATTCACGGCAAAAGGGGGTTTATGTCACCCAGCAATAGAACAGACGATTTTGAGAGATTTAGGCCCCTGTCACCCAGGCACAGCAGGGGTTCATTCACGGCAAAAGGGGGTTCTTGTCACCAGCAATACAACAGAGGATTTTGAGAGATTTAGGCTCCTGTCACCCAGGCACAGCAGGGGTTCATTCATGGCAAAAGGGGGTTCTTGTCACCCAGCAATAGAACAGAGGATTTTGAGAGATTTAGGCCCCTGTCACCCAGGCACAGCAGGGGTTGATTCACGGCAAAAGGGGGTTCATGTCACCCAGCAATAGAACAGAGGATTTTGAGAGATTTAGGCTCCTGTCACCCAGGCAAAGCAGGGGTTCATTCACGGCAAAAGGGAGATCATGTCACCCAGCAATAGAACAGAGGATTTTGAGAGATTTAGGCCCCTGTCACCCAGGCACAGCAGGGGTTCATTCATGGCAAAAGGGGTTATTGTCACCCAGCAATACAACAGAGGATTTTAAGAGATTTAGGCCCCTGTCACCCAGGCACAGCAGGGGTTCATAAACGGCAAAAGGGGGTTCTTGTCACCCAGCAATACAACAGAGGATTTTGAGAGATTTCGGCCCCTGTCACCCAGGCACAGCAGGGGTTCATTCACGGCAAAAGGGGGTTCATGTCACCCAGCAATACAACAGAGGATTTTGAGATATTTAGGCTCCTGTCACCCAGGCACAGCAAGGGTTCATTCACGGCAAAAGGGGGATTTTGTCACCCAGCAATAGAACAGATGATTTTGAGAGATTTAGGCCCCTGTCACCCAGGCACAGCAGGGGTTCATTCACTGCAAAAGGGGGTTCATGTCACCCAGCAATACAACAGAGGATTTTGAGAGATTTAGGACCCTGTCACCCAGGCACAGCAGGGGTTCATTCATGGTAAAAGGGGGTTCTTGTCACCCAGCAATAGAACAGAGGGTTTTAAGAGATTTAGGCCCCTGTCACCCAGGCACAGCAGGGGTTCATTCACTGCAAAAGGGGGTTCATGTCACCCAGCAATACAAGAGAGGATTTTAAAAGATTTAGGACCCTGTCACCCAGGCACAGCAGGGATTCATTCACGGAAAAAGGGGGTTCTTGTCACCCAGCAATACAACAGAGGATTTTGAGAGATTTAGGCCCCTGTCACCCAGGCACAGCAGGGGTTGATTCACGGCAAAAGGGGGTTCATGTCACCCAGCAATAGAACAGAGGATTTTGAGAGATTTAGGCCCCTGTCACCCAGGCACAGCAGGGGTTCATTCACGGCAAAAAGGGGTTCATGTCACCCAGCAATACAACAGAGGATTTTGAGAGATTTAGGCCCCTGTCACCCAGGCACAGCAGGGGTTCATTCACGGCAAAAGGGGGTTCATGTCACCCAGCAATAGAACAGACAATTTTGAGAGATTTAGGCCCCTGTCACCCAGGCACAGCAAGGGTTTATTCACGGCAAAAGATGGTTCTTGTCACCCAGCAATACAACTGAGGATTTTGAGAGATTTAGGACCATGTCACCCAGGTACAGCAGGGGTTCATTAACGGCAAAAGGGGGTTCATGTCACCCAGCAATAGAACAGAGGATTTTGAGAGATTTAGGACCCTGTCACCCAGGCACAGCAGGGGTTCATTCACGGCAAAAGGGGGTTCATGCCATTCAGCAATAGAACAGACGATTTTGAGAGATTTAGGCCCCTGTCACCCAGGCACAGCAGGGGTTCATTCACGGCAAAAGGGGGTTCATGTCACCCAGAAATACATCAGAGGATTTTGAAATATTTAGGCCCCTGTCACCCAGGCACAGCAGGGGTTCATTCACTGCAAAAGGGGGTTCTTGTCACCCAGCAATACAACAGAGGATTTTAAGAGATTTAGGCACCTGTCACCCAGGCACAGCAGGGTTTTATTCACGGCAAAAGGGGGTTCTTGTCACCCAGCAATAGAACAGAGGATTTTGGGAGATTTAGGCCCCTGTCACCCAGGCACAACAGGGGTTCATTCACGGCAAAAGGGGGTTCATGTCACCCAGCAATACAACAGACGATTTTGAGAGATTTAGGCCCCTGTCACTCGGGCACAGCAGGGGTTTGTATACACAAAAAATGGTAAAATGTCACCCGACAATTGAAAATAAAAAAAATTTTAATTTAGGGCACTAAAATTGGCACTTTTTTGCATTAAAATGGCTCTAAAACAGTCCTTGAAAAGGCTAGAGGGATGTAAAAGGCAGAAAAATGTGCTTAAGAGCATGGCAACTGCAAACAAATGTGGATAGGGAAATAACTTAAAATGAAATAAAATAACTAAAAATTACTAATTATTAACCTGCAACTCAGAGAAGGAGGTGGATATGGAGTCGGAGGTTGAGGAGGCGGTGAATGTGGTGTTGTAGGTGCAGGCAGCAATGGAGGAGGAGGAGGTAGCCAACAATGTTTTTTTTTTTTTTTTATTGGGGTAGGTAGCCCCCAAAATATTGGGACAAATAAAAAAAAAGAAAACAAAGAATCATTGCACTTGACTTGAGTACAAGAATGTATGTTTGATGGTGATATAAATGTCTATTCTGCACAAGGTACAGACAAGTCTTGTGGGATCCAAGCCTGGTTCATTTTAATGAATGTGAGCTTGTCCACGTTGGCTGTGGACAGGCGGCGGCGTCTGTCTATAATGACGCCTCCTGCCGTGCTAAATACACGTTCAGAGAGTACACTGGCTGCAGGGCAGGCCAGCACCTCCAAGGCATACAGGGCAAGCTCTGGCCATGTGGACAATTTAGAGACCCAGTGTAATGACCGGCGTCACGCAAAGGGAGGGAAATGGGAAGGCCAAGTCCAAGGTAGAGGGAAAGGTGGTGACCCCTGACTCATTTTGCGGCTGGCACCTGACTGCCCTGACGTCCCTAGACGGGTTCCTCACCCGTACGCCGATCACGTGCCTAAACCCTGGCTTTCCCTAAGATGAGCCCTGTGTAGTGAACGGGGCGGTGGGATCACTAATCCGCACCACTGACACTAAGAGGAAAACACCAAGGAGAAGACAGACAATACAGACAAACATATAATCCCAGGTGGGCGACAACAGCAGACCACCAAGGCCCAACAGGGATCTGGAGGGTAACGTTCTGGAACAACAACCAGGGAACACGGCTACACAGCTCCAGTGGGTCAGTATAGAAGTCCAGGCAGGAAGCTCTATATCTGGCAACCAGAGAAGTGGGAGATGGGAATATAAGGAGGTTGGGATTGCTGGAAAAGAAACAGCTGAGGAGGAGAAGCTACGGATGCGTGAGTGAGCCAAAAAAGATTGCAAGGCAAACACAGAAAGCTACTATTACGAAACAGCACTGTCTTTGTACATCAAACGCGCAGCCACCCGCTGCAACTTCCTGACCCCGGGTATAACGGAGTCAGACGTGGCTCTTGACACCCTCGTGACACCCAGAAGTTGAATGGGGCAGAACCATCAGTCAGTACGTGTAGGCGTGTGCACAGGAACTGTTCCACCATGTTGTTCAAATGCTGCCTTCTGCTAACATGCTCCATATCAGCAGTTGGGGCCGGCGAGGTGACTAAGCTCTTCCACATGTCGGCCATGCTAACCCTGCCTTCTGAGGTGCTGGCGCTGACACAGCTGCGTTGTCGACCTCTTTCTCCTCCCCTGCCTTTGCCTTGTACTTCCACTTGTCCCCTGGCGTCAGTCGGGAATGGTCTCAGGAGCGCATCTACCAGCGTGCGCCTGTAGTCGCACATCTTCCGATCACGCTCCAGTGAGGGCATTAAGGACGGCACAAATGTAGCCTAAATGTGACAGTCACTTATGCTTGTCTAATCCCAGATGTGCAGTATATTAGAGGGTTTTTTCACCCTAACCGAAAAGCTGTATTTCTGTCCTAAATGTGACAGTCACTTATGCACGTGTAATCCCAGATGTGCAGCATATGAGAGGCTTTTTTCACCCCAGTATGCCAAAGCCGTATTTATGGCATAAATGTGACAGTCACTTATGCACGTGTAATCCCAGATGTGCAGTATATTAGAGGGTTTTTTCACCCTACCCAAAAAGCTGTATTTCTGTCCTAAATGTGACAGTCACTTATGCTTGTCTAATCCCAGATGTGCAGTATATTAGAGGGATTTTTCACACTAACCAATAAGCTGTATTTCTGTCCTAAATGTGACAGTCATTTATGCACGTGTAATCCCAGATGTGCAATATATTAGAGGCTTTTTTCACCCCAGTAACCAAAAAGCCGTATTTATATCCTAAATGTGACAGTCACTTATGCTTGTCTAATCCCAGATGTGCAGTATATTAGAGGGTTTTTTCACCCTAACCAAAAAGCTGTATCACCCTAACCTAAAAAGCGCATCTTCCGATCACGCTCCAGTGAAAGAATTAAGGACGGCACAAATGTAGCCTAAATGTGACAGTCACTTATGCACGTGTAATCCCAGATGTGCAATATATTAGAGGGTTTATTAACCCTAACCAAAAAGCTGTATTTCTGTCCTAAATGTGACAGTCACTTATGCACGTGTAATCCCAGATGTGCAGTATATTAGAGGGTTTTTTCACCCTAACTAAAAAGCTGTATTTCTGTCCTAAATGTGACAGTCACTTATGCTTGTCTAATCCCTGATGTGCAGTATATTAGAGGGTTTTTTCACCCTAACCAAAAAGCTGTATTTCTGTCCTAAATATGACAGTCACTTATGCACGTGTAATCCCAGATGTGAGGTATATCAGAGGCTTTTTTCACCCCAGTATGCCAAAGCCATATTTATGGCCTAAATGTGACAGTCACTTATGCACGTGTAATCCCAGATGTGCAATATATTAGAGGCTTTTTTCACCCCAGTAACCAAAAAGCCGTATTTATATCCTAAATGTGACAGTCACTTATGCTTGTCTAATCCCAGATGTGCAGTATATTAGAGGGTTTTTTCACCCTAACCAAAAAGCTGTATTTATGTCCTAAATGTGACAGTCACTTATGCTTGTCTAATACCAGATGTGCAGTATATTAGAGGGTTTTTCACCCTAACCAAAAAGCTGTATCACCCTAACCTAAAAAGCGCATCTTCCGATCACGCTCCAATGAAAGAATTAAGGACGGCACAAATGTAGCCTAAATGTGACAGTCACTTATGCACGTGTAATCCCAGATGTGCAATATATTAGAGGGTTTATTAACCCTAACCAAAAAGCTGTATTTCTGTCCTAAATGTGACAGTCACTTATGCACGTGTAATCCCAGATGTGCAGTATATTAGAGGGTTTTTTCACCCTAACTAAAAAGCTGTATTTCTGTCCTAAATGTGACAGTCACTTATGCTTGTCTAATCCCTGATATGCAGTATATTAGAGGGTTTTTTCACCCTAACCAAAAAGCTGTATTTCTGTCCTAAATGTGACAGTCACTTATGCATGTGTAATCCCAGATGTACAGTATATTAGAGGTTTTTTTCACCCTAACCAAAAAGCTGTATTTCTGTCCTAAATGTGACAGTCACTTATGCTTGTCTAATCCCAGATGTGCAGTATATCAGAGGTTTTTTTCACCCCAGTATGCCAAAGCTGTATTTCTGGACTTGCAGATAGCCTGTGCTGGTGCACTATCGTTGCATAAAATGGCTGCTATGTGACTCCAGCTTAAGTAGAGGCTGGGTCACATGCTGCAGTTGGCTAATCACAGCCATGCTAATAGTAGGCATGGCTGTGATGGCCTTTTGGTGCAGGTAGTATGGCGCTTGTTGATTGGCTGCTGTGCAGCCTTTCAAAAAGCGGCAAGAAAAAGCGAAAAACCCGAACTTTTACGTAAATGTTCGGGTTCGGGTCCGGGTGCCGAAAAACCTAAAGTTCGGTATGAACCCGAACTTTACAGTTTGGGATCGCTCAACTCTAGTTATAAAACCTCTGTATGAATTTCAGACTTTCATTCAGAGGTAGCTGTAACGGAATGCCTGGTACCCCGACTGGGTACCTCTGTTGATGGATGCTCCTAGGACTCCAAGCACTCCACTTGACACCATAACCACCACAGACCCCACCAACCGCTGCAGCTTGGTTGGGGTCTTGCTGTCTTCCACCAACCCTGGTGTGGGCCCTAAAGCGTGAGAAGAAGTCTGGGATCCAAATGTCTAAAAATGGCCTCCTAAAAGGAATTTGGGCACCTTTGCGCATCTAGGATGCAAAAAAGTGTCACAAATGTGGTATCGCCGTACTCAGGAGAAGTTGGAGAATGTGTTTTTGGGTGTCATTTTACATATACCCATGCTGGGTGAGAGAAATCTCTTGGTCAAATGCCAACTTTGTAAATAAAAATGGGAAAAGTTGTCTTTTGCCGAGATATTTCTCTCACCCAGCATGGGTATATGTAAAATGACAACCCAAAACACATTCCCCAACTTCCTCTGAGTACGGCGATACCACATGTGTGACACTTTTTTGAAGCCTAGGTGGGCAAAGGGGCCCACATTCCAAAGAGCACCTTTCGGATTGCACAGGGCATTTTTTACAGATTTTGATTTCAAACTACTTCTCACGCATCTGGGCCCCTAATATGCCAGGGCAGTATAACTACCCCACAAATGACACCATTTTGGAAAGAAGACAGCCCAAGGTATTCCGTGAGGGGCATGGTGAGTTCCTAGAATTTTTAATTTTTTGTCACAAGTTAGCGGAAAATGATGATTTTTTTTTTTCTTACAATGTCTCATATTCCACTAACTTGTGACAAAAAATAAAAACTTCCATGAACTCACTATGCCCATCACGAAATACCTTGGGATGTCTTCTTTCCAAAATGGGGTCACTTGTGGGGTAGTTATACTGCCCTGGCATTCTAGGGGCCCTAATGTGTGGTAAGTAGTTTGAAATCAAAATCTGTAAAAAATGGTCGGTGAAATCCTAAAGGTGCTCTTTGGAATGTTGGCCCCTTTGCCCACCTAGACTGCAAAAAGTGTCACACATGTGGTATTGCCGTACTCAGGAGAAGTTGGGCAATGTGTTTTGGGGTGTCATTTTACATATACCCATGCTGGGTGAAAGAAATATCTTGGCAAAAGACAACTTTTCCCATTTTTTTATACAAAGTTGGCATTTGACCAAGATATTTATCTCACCCAGCATGGGTATATGTAAAATGACACCCCAAAACACATTGCCCAACTTCTCCTGAGTACGGCAATACCACATGTGTGATACTTTTTTGCAGCCTAGGTGGGCAAAGGGGCCCACATTCCAAAGAGCACCTTTAGGATTTCATAGGTCATTTTTTACACATTTTGATTTCAAAATACTTACCACACATTATGGCCCCTAGAATGCCAGGGCAGTATAACTACCCCACAAGTGACCCCATTTTGGAAAGAAGACACCCAAACGTATTTCGTGATGGGCATAGTGAGTTCATGGAAGTTTTTATTTTTTGTCACAAATTAGTGGAATATGAGACTTTGTAAGAAAAAAAAGAAAAAGAAAAAAATCATAATTTTCCGCTAACTTGTGACAAAAAATTAAAAATTCTAGGAACTCGCCATGCCCCTCACGGAATACCTTGGGGTGTCTTCTTTCCAAAATGGGGTCACTTGTGGGGTAGTTATACTGCCCTGGCATTCTAGGGGCCCTAATGTGTGGTAAGTAGTTTGAAATCAAAATGTGTAAAAAATTACCTGTGAAATCCTAAAGGTGTTCTTTGGAATGTGGGCCCCTTTGCCTACCTAGGCTGCAAAAAAGTGTCACACATGTGGTATTGCCGTACTCAGGAGAAGTTGGGCAATGTGTTCTGGGGTGTCATTTTACATATACCCATGCTGGGTGAGATAAATATCTTGGTCAAATGCCAACTTTGTATAAAAAAATGGGAAAAGTTGTCTTTTGCCAAGATATTTCTCTCACCCAGCATGGGTATATGTAAAATGACACCACAAAACACATTGCCCAACTTCTTCTGAGTACGGCAATAACACATGTGTGACACTTTTTTGCAGCCTAGGTGGGCAAAGGGGCCCACATTCCAAAGAGCACCTTTCGGATTTCACCGGCCATTTTTTACAGATTTTGATTTCAAACTACTTCGCACGCATTTGGGCCCCTAAAATGCCAGGGCAGTATAACTACCCCACAAGTGACCCCATTTTGGAAAGAAGACACCCCAAGGTATTTCGTGATGGGCATAGTGAGTTCATGGAAGTTTTTATTTTTTGTCACAAGTTATTGGAATATGAGACTTTGTAAGAAAAAAAAAAGGAAAAAATTATCATTTTCCGCTAACTTGTGACAAAAAATAAAAAGTTCTATGAACTCACTATGCCCATCAGCGAATACCTTAGGGTGTCTTCTTTCTGAAATGTGGTCATTTGTGGGGTGTTTGAAGCAGCTCTGACTTTCTGAGCACCTGTCATGTTTCCTGAGGTTCTACAATGGCCAGACAGTACACATTTTTGTACCATAGTTTGTAAACGCTATAACTTTTACCCAAACCATTTTTTTTTTACCCAAACATTTTTTTTTTATCAAAGACATGTAGAACAATAAATTTAGAGAAAAATTTATATATGGATGTTGGTTTTTTTTGCAAAATTTTACAACTGAAAGTGAAAAATTTCATTTTTTTGCAAAAAAATCATTAAATTTCGATTAATAACAAAAATTTTAAAAATGTCAGCAGCAATGAAATACCACCAAATAAAAGCTCTATTAGTGAGAAGAAAAGGAGGTAAAATTCATTTGGGTGGTAAGTTGCATGACCGAGCAATAAACGGTGAAAGTAGTGTAGTGCAGAAGTGTAAAAAGTGGCCTGGTCATTAAGGGTGTTTAAGCTAAGGGGGCTGAGGTGGTTAAAATCAAGTTTAATATATACAGCTTTCATATTCTGTTACAAAAAAAAACTCTTTTTTTGGCAATAAGCAACATCTGGATTAGTCTTGTGCAATTTAAGCTAGAAATACAGCCATCATTTTCTGGGGTTTTAAAAACACACTTTTTTTGCAAAAAAACACTATTTTCCTGATCTGCATTCTGCAAGTGTTAAATTCAAGTTGAATATATACAGCTTTCATATTCTGTTACCAAAAAAACACTTTTTTTTGGCAATATAACATCTGGATTAGTCAGTGTGCAATTTAAACTAGAAATACACCCATCATTTTCTGGGGTTTTAAAAACACACTTTTTTGCCAAAAACCACTATTTTCCTGATCTGCAAGTGTTAAATTCAAGTTTAATATATACAGCTTTCATATTCTGTTACCAAAAAAACACTTTTTTGGCAATATACAACATCTGGATTAGTCAGTGTGCAACTTAAGCTATAAATACAGCCATCCAGGGGCGTAACTAGAAATGACTGGGCCCCATAGCAAAAAAAAATTATGGGCCCCCCCCCCCTTTAAATAATGCAGCTGCGCCTGCCAGGCTTGACCAGGTATATGTGTGAATATGGATTAGGGAAGATACTACTACAAGTACTACTTCTCCATGCTAAGGCCGAATGCACACGGCCGTTTTTCACGGCCGTGAGCGATCCGTGGAACCGCGGCCTGGTTTCCTGCTGAGAGCAGGAGCGCACGGCGTCATTGGTTGCTATGACGCCGTGCGCTCCCTGCTGCCGCCACAGTACAGTAATACACTGGTATAGATCATACCAGTGCATTACTGTACTGTGGCGGCAGCAGGGAGCGCATGGCGTCATAGCAACAAATGACGCCGTGAGCTCCTGCTGTCAGCAGGAATCCAGGCCGCGGTTCCGCGGACCGCTCACGGCCGTGAAAAATAGCCGTGTGCATTCGGCCTAAATCTTACAGCGTGTCCTAATTATAAGTAAATGGGACATCATGGGAGGGGAGTGGTGCTGGCTGAGACTCACTATTTGGCTAATGGAAAAAGCTCAGTCACTGTGACATGGATGAGCCTCAAGGGGTTAAAATTAAACAACTGGACAAAAGAAGGGGAAAAAAAAATAAGGACCTTATCTACCTTACTAGTTTGAAGACAGGCCAGCAGCAAGCAGGACAGGAAGCAACTCTGCAGTGATGGTAGACACACTGAGTGGTCACCCTCTGGTGATCACAGAAGAACGTGGGGCATGTCAGGAGAAAGGAGGACTGCAGAAGGAGGAGGCAATGATCGGGCTATTTTCCTGGGACCCGGCCCCTCCTTCTGCAAGTCTCACTCAAGGCTGAGGCTCCCGAGCTCTTTTCACTGGCTGTGTGAGGAGGCGTAGGAGGAAATAATCTTTCCTGCCCTCTGGTGCTGATGCCTGGCTCCGCCTCCGGGTGACATCACCACAGGTCCTCCACTCACAGTCTTTAGTATCCCCTCCGGGCTCCGCCTCCACACTAAACTCCGCCCCTCTTGCAATTGATCACATGACTGTGACATCCTCGCAGGTCCTTCACACTAGTCTACAGCAGACCAGCTCACAGAGTGGCCAACCCACAGGTACACCCCCGTTCCGGCCCCCTCTCCACCGCCTACCTCATCTTCTGCTTGTGCGGCAGTGCGCCCCGGGCCCCCGCCTGCTCCAGTCCTGACCTGACAGTGACTACTCCCCTCAGCCAGGCCCGAGCCGTGGACCGCCCAAGCCCCGCCCACTACACTGGGCGGGCGGTCGGGCCTGGCTGCCTGTCTGTGTTAATAAAAAAAAAAGAAGAAAAAAAGAATGCAGTCCGGACAGGGCCCCCAGTGGCGTAGGGCCCCATAGCCACTGCTATGGTTGCTATGGCGATCCCTACACCACTGCAGCCATCATTTTCTGGGGTTTTAAAAACACACTTTTTTGCCAAAAACCACTATATTCAGTCCTTGCAGCATCAGCACGTGTGAAATTACAGGGTTATATACTGCTGTCAAATTCAGTTATTAAACAAACACCCGTTTGGGCAAAAATAGTTTATTTGGCAGCCTTTGCTGCATATGTCATTGTGAGATACACCCTTTATATATTTGGGTTGTATTCTGATATTTGAAATACCGCCATTTGGTGCACAAATCTTTAATTCAGGCCTACTGTGGGTCAGGCCGTGTGAGATACACCCTTTAAAAAAGGGGTTTGATTCAGGTTTTTGAAATACAGCCATTTTGGGCAAACAAATCTTTAATTGAGGCCTACTGTGGGTCAGGCCGTGTGAGATACACCCTTAACATACTGTTGTTATATTCTACTATTAATTAAACACCCTTTTAGGGCAAGATCCTAAATTCGAGAAATTTGAGGAGAGCGTCAAATAAGGGACGTGGCCCAGGTCGTGGTGCTGCTGGTGGAGCTCCTGTTGCAGGGAGAGGACGTGGTCGATCTGTGCCAGCAACACGCACAAGTGAAAACCCTTCCTCAGGTGCGAGTAGGCGACAGAACCTGCAGCGGTATTTGGTCGGGCCTAATGCGGCTCTACGAATGGTGAGGCCTGAACAAGTACAGGCGATAGTAGATTGGGTTGCTGACAGTGTATCCAGTTCCTTCACATTGTCTACCACCCAGTCTCCTGCTGAAAGACCACAGCTGGCACCTGCAGCCGATGTCCATCAGTCTTTCACCTCACCCCCTTGAAAATCAGCCAAGCAGTCTGAGCCCCAAGTCATTTAGCAGTTTCTTCTGCTTTTTAATGACTCTGTTAGCAGAATTTCCCAGGTCCATCCACCTAGCCCTGCCCCAGAAGTGGAAGAGATTGAGTGCACCAATGCCCAACCACTTATCTTTCAAGATGAGTACATGGGAGGACCATCGCAGCACGTCTCGGATGATGACGAAAAAAAGGTGCCAACTGCTGGGGCTTTCGAAAGTGTGCAGACCAACAAGGAAGGCAGGGGTGAAGACTGAGTAGAAGATGATGTGGAGGACGATGAGGTCCTCGACCCTACATGGAATCAAGGTCATGCGAGTGACCTATGTAGTTCGGAGGAAGAGGCGGTGGTCGCGCAGAGCAGAAGAGGGAGCAGGGTGCAAAGGCGGAGCGGTCGTCCTCTAGACAGTACACCTGCTACTGCCCACCGCAGCAAGGGACCGAGCACACCAAAGCCAGCTCCAAGGAGTTCCCCGGCGTGAAAAGACATGAGTGGTTTGCACACTGTGCAATTAGAGCAAGAAGCGAGGCATAAACGTTCTCAACCTGAGCACAACCTGCATGACCAGGCATTTAAGTGCTAAGCACGAGCTGCAGTGGAGTAGACACCTCAAAAACCAAGAAAGGTCTCTGGCTCCTCCTGCTTCCTCTTCTACTGCAGTCTCGGCCTCTTCATCCACCTCTGGAGTAACAGTGCCACCTGCCACCCTGCAAACAGAGGATCTTCCAGCAACACCACCACCTGGGTCACCAAGCATCTCCACAATGTCCCACGGAAGCGTTCAGCTCTCCATCTCCCAAACGCTGGAGAGGAAGAAGAAGTACCCCCCTACCCACCCGCAATCCCTAGCCCTAAATGCCAGCATTTCTAAATTACTGGCCTTTTAAATGCTGTCATTCCGTTTGGTGGAGACAGATAGTTTTAAAGGCCTTATGGCGGTGGCTGTCCCACAGTACGTCATGCCCAGCCGCCACTACTTTTCCAGGAGAGCCATCCCTTCCCTGCACAACCAAGTAGGGGACAAACTCAGGTGTGCACTGCACAACGCCATCTGTGCAAGGTGCACCTGACTACGGATATGTGGACCAGTAAGCACGGTGAGGGACGTTATATCTCCATAACAGCACACTGGGTAAATGCAGTGGCGGCTGGGCCTGAGGCGGATAGCAGTTTGGCGCATGTCCTTCCACCACCGAGGATTGCAGGATGCTTCAGTTTGCCTCCTGTTGCTTCCTCCTCCTACTCTGCTTCCTCATCCTCTACCAGCTCCTCATCCGGTCAGCGTAAAACCTTCACCACCAACTTCAGCACAGCCAGGGGCAAACGACAGCAGGCAGTCTTAAAACTTATCTGTTTGGGGACAAACCCCACACCGCGCAGGAGCTGTGGACGGGCCTTGAACAACAGACCGATGATTGGTTTGTGCCAGTCAGCCTCAAGCCCGGCCTGGTGGTGTGCGATAATGGGCGAAATCTCGTAGCAGCTCTGGGACTAGCCGGTTTGATGCACATCCCTTGCCTGGCGCATGCGCTGAATTTGGTGGAGCAGAGATTCCCCCAAGAATTACCCCAATATGTCAGAGCTGCTGCATAAAGTGCGGGCCATCTGTGCGCGCTTTTGGCGTTCTCACCCTGCTCCTGCTCGCCTGTCAGCGCTGCAGCGTAACTTCGGCCTTCCCGCTCACCGCCTCATATGCGTCGTGCCCACAAGGTGGAACTCCACCTTGCACATGCTGGCCAGACTGTGCGAGCAGCAGCAGGCGATTGTGGAGTTTCAGCTGCAGCATATACGTAACAGCACCACTTCACCACCGATAACTGGGTCTCCATGCAAGACCTGTGTTTCGAGTACTCCACCAACATGGCCAGTGGCAATAACGTCGTTCTCAGCGTTACTATCCCACTTCTATGCCTCCTTGAAAAACCGCTCCTGGCGATGATGGAAGAGGATGTGGCACAGGAGGAGGAGGAGGAAAAGGGACCATTTCGTAGGGTTTCCGGCCAGTCATTCACAAGTGGCTCCGAGGGTTGGTTCCTGCACCCACAAACGTCAGGTACACAATTGTCCAGCCAGGGCACATTTCTGGAGGATGACGAGGTGGAGGATGAGGAGATGGAGGAGGAGGAACCATGTTCACAGCAGGGTGGCACCCAGACCAGCTCATGGCCATCACTGGTGCGTGGCTGGGGGGATACAGAGGACACAGACGATACACCTCCCACAGAGGACAGCTTTTCGTTGCCTCTGGGCAGCCTGGCACACATGAGCAATTACATGCTGCAGTGTCTCCGCAATGACCGCCGAGTTGCCCACATTCTAACTTGTGCTGATTACTGGGTGGCCATGCTGCTGGATCCCCATTACAAGGACAATGTACTGTCCTTAATTCCCTCACTGGAGCGTGATCGTGAGATGCGCGAGTACAAGCACACGCTGGTAGACACGCTGGTAAAGGCATTCCCACCTGACAGCGGGGGCACAGTGGAAGCACAAGGCGAAGGCAGAGGACGAGGAAGAGGTTGCCAATGCAGCTAGGGCACCGCCAGCACCTTAGAAGGCAGGGTTAGCATGGCCGAAATGTGGAAAAGATTTGTCAGCACGCCACAATAACCAGCACCACCAGCTGATATGGAACGTCTTAGCAGAAGGCAGCATTTCACCAACATGGTGGAGCAGTATGTGTGCACACGCCTACACATACTGAATGATGGGCCTGCCCCCTTCAACTTCTGGGTCTCCAAATTGGGCACATGGCCTGAGCTTGCCCTTTACACCTTGAAGGTGCTGGCCTGCCCTGCAGCCAGTGTATTATCTGAACGTGTGTTACAGTGTTTAGCGCGGGCAGGGGGCGTCATCACAGACAAGCGCAGCCACTTGTCCACAGCCAATGTGGACAAGCTCACGTTCATTAAAATGAACCAGGCATGGATCCCTCAGGACTTGTCCGTACCTTGTGCAGAATAGACATGTATACCGGAACTAACCAGCCATTGTTATACTGCAGCGCAATTGTTCATTCTTGTATTTTGGATATTTCAGACTCTTTTAGAGTGTACCCTAATTTAAAAAAATAAAATTAAAACCAAAAACCTGTGTTGGCTACCTCGTCCTCCTTCACCGCCGCTTCCACCTACACCGCTACGTCCACTGCCTTCTCAAACTCCTACTCCATATGGAACTCCACCTCATAAATCAAATATATTTTTTTTATTTGTACGTATTTTATTTTATATCATTTCACTACTTTGTCAGTTACATTTTCAGGTGAAGTTCACCATTTTTTGGGTGTAAAGTACCACTGCTGACTGCTATACCTAGTAGACCAGTAAAAAAAATAAAAACATTTGTCAGTTACATTTTAGGGTCAAATTCACAAATTTTTGGGTGTAATATACCCCTCCTCTACCTAATTGACAGCTTAATAAATGTCAATAATTTTTATTTTACATTTTCGGGTGACAATAAACAATTGTTTTCTGTCATAGACCCCTGCTCTACCAAGTAGACAGGTTAATAAATTTCTGTAATTTTTCTGTTACATTTTTGGGTTGACATTATACAATTTTAGAAGTGAATAAACCCCTCCTCTGCATAGGTGACAGGGAATAAAATTTCTGAAATGCTTCTTTAATTGATGCACGCCACCTCCTTTGATTCAATGCTTAAACTTAGGGCTCTTTCACACTTGCGTTCTTTTCTTCCGGCATAGAGTTCCGTCGTCGGGGCTCTATGCCGGAAGAATCCTGATCAGTTTTATCCTAATGCATTCTGAATGGAGAGAATTCCGTTCCGGATGCATCAGGATGTCTTCAGTTCTGGAACGGAACGTTTTTTGGCCGGAGAAAATACCGCAGCATGCTGCGCTTTTTGCTCCGGCCAAAAATCCTGAACACTTGCCGCAAGGCCGGATCCGGAATTAATGCCCATTGAAAGGCATTAATCCGGATCCGGCCTTAAGCTAAACGTCGTTTCGGCGCATTGCCGGATCCGATGTTTAGCTTTTTCTGAATGGTTACCATGGTTGCCAAGACGCTAAAGTCCTGGCAGCCATGGTAAAGTGTAGTGGGGAGCGGGGGAGCAGTATACTTACAGTCCGTGCGGCTCCCCGGGTGCTCCAGAGTTACGTCAGGGCGCCCCACGCTCATGGATGACGTGTCGCATGGATCACGTCATCCATGACCATGGGGCGCCCTGACGTCATTCTGGAGCGCCCCGGGAGCCGCACGGACTGTAAGTATACTGCTCCCCCGCTCCCCACTACTACTATGGCAGCCAGGACTTTAATAGCGTCCTGGGTGCCATAGTAACACTGAACGCATTTTGAAGACGGATCCGTCTTCAAATGCTTTCAGTTCACTTGCGTTTTTCCGGATCCGGCGTGTAATTCCGGCAAATGGAGTACACGCCGGATCCGGACAACGCAAGTGTGAAACCAGCCTTAAACAAGTTGTACCACATTTGCACTTCAATAATTTGTCCCACATTTCCGCTATACTCTTTTGGCCAACATTTGCGCCTCAATAGCTTTTCCCACATTTCCGCTTGACTCTTTTGGCCCACATTTGGGCTTCTGTAAGTTGTACAATATTTGCGTCTTAATAGCTTTTCCCACATTTCCGCTTGACTCTTTTGGCCCACATTTGGGCTTCTGTAATTTATCCCACATTTGCGCCTCAATAGCTTTTCCCACATTTCTGCTCGATCCCAAATTTTTTTATTAAATTTTTCTCCCTTAAATTTGGTCTCATTTTCTCACGCTCCCTCTCCGGCCTGGAACCCTAATTCTCCACCAACCGTGATCACCATGGTAGGCGCATAAAAGAACATCAAAAGTTGATAGAGCAGATATCAAATTGGATCGTGAACATCACGGGGACGTGCAACATGGTGGGGCAGTAAGTGTGCACACGCCTACACGAACTGACTGACAGGGGTCAGCACCTGCAACTTCTGGGTCTCCAAATTGGGCACATGGCCTGAGCTTGCCCTTTATGCCTTGGAGGTGCTGGCCTGCCCTGCAGCCAGTGTATTGTCTGAATGTGTGTTTAGCTCGACTGGAGGGTTATATTTCCCAATGTTTTGGGGTGTACCCTAATTTAAAAAAATAAAAATAAATTTTAAACCACAAAGCAGTGTAGGCTACCTCCTCCTCCACCGCCACTTCCACCTACACCGCCACATCCACCGCCTTCTCAACCTCCTACTCCATATGGACCTGGTCCTCCTATATCAAGATTTTTATTTTTATTTTTTTTGCATATTTTATGTTATTTTAAGTCATTTCCCTATCCAAGGCAAGTCACTTGCCATGCTCTTAACCACATTTTCATCCCATTTGCAGCCCTCTAGCCCTTTCCATTACATTTTTACAGCCATTTTAGTGCTCAGAAGTTCGGGGTGTCCGCTCAACTCTAGTAGTTTATTGCACCAGTTGCAATTAGTTGTTTTAATGACGTTTGTCCCTCTGTATAGCTACGGTATCTCAGCAGAACCGCACACAAATGCTGAACAATACAAATGCACTATATAGAAATTATATTCTAGGTACAGTATATCAAACCCCTGCCTCAATCAGATTTTTTTGGGGGCAACTGTTATATCACATCAGTTGCAATTAGTTGTTCCAATGACGTTTGTCCCTCTATATAGCTGCGATATCTCAGCAGAAACGCACACAAATGCTGCACAATACAAATGCATTATTATATACTTTCTATTTTAGAAAATATATTATAAGTATATTACACCCCTCAGTACGTCACTCCTATCGATAGCACACCTATACCATTCCTTAAACTGACTTTTGCTGCCGTATTAGCTAGCGTTTAGTGTCTATATACCCTCCAGTCTGTCCCTGCTCCACACAGCAACCTCTTCGTACACTTGCAAAAGACTGAATGTAAAATGGCGGCCAGATCGGGTTTATTTATAGGGTATGGGGTGTGTTCCTGTGCTAAAACATCTCAATTGGCTGTCCTGTCCCACCTGATGGATGTGTCATGGGTCAATGTTCTGCACAATGCAAAGAATATGGCACTGGCGGACATCGCCATATGTTCGCCTGTTCGTCAAACAGCGGACGAGCAAGGTTCGCCGCGAAATGAACAGCGAACCACAAGGCCATCTCTACTTGTAAATAGTGGAAGTTGACTGGAAAGTCAACGACCATGTACCAGCTGGGATTCCACTACTGTCCTCTGCTGTTTACAAAGCCTGGCCAACATGTAGAACGTGGAGTTCCAGTGCGTGCTCACGTCACACAACAGCCGGTGAGCTGGCAATTTAAAGGTCTGCTGCAGCATTGACAAAACGGCTGAAGCTGTTGGTTTCTTGCGGAAATGTGCACACACGCTGCACATTTTCACCAGGAGCTCAGGCAAATTGGGGTAGGTTTTTAGAAACCACTGAACCTCAAGGTTGAAGAGGTGGTCAAGGCATGGGATGTGTCTAAGCTTGCCGAGCACCAAAGCTGCCACCAAGAAACTGCTATTATCAAACACAACCATGCCTGGTTCTAGGCTGAGTGGCAAGAGCCACAGCTCAGTCTTGTCTCTTATCCCCTGCCATATCTCTGCGGCGGTGTGCTCTTTGTCCACTAAGCATATCAGCTTCAGCTAGGCCTGTTGCCGCTTCCCCACTGCAGTGCTACACTGCTTTCTGCTACCGACTGATGACTGACTGGTGCTGCACGTCGATAATTCGAAGGTGGAAGTGGAGGAGGAGGCAGAGGAGGAGAAGTGGGGTTTGGAGCCACTAACGTAGGTGCTGACGGAAACCCTGATCGACGTAGGGCCCTCAATCCTTGGCGTTGGTAGCACCTGTGCCATCCCAGGGTACGACTCTCTCCCATTTCTCAGGGAAATGTAGAGTCTCAGGCCGAATGCGCTTGTCCATTTGTCCGTGTTTAAGTGGACCTTCCCAGTAACTGCGTTGGTCAGGGCACTTTTGGATGTTACGGGACACATGTTGGCATAAGGCAGGCACGGCACACCTTGAAAAATAGTTGCGGCTGGGGACTGCGTAACGCAAGACGAAAGCCAACATCAGGCTGCGGAAGGCCTCAGTGTCCATTAGACTAAATGGCCAGTAATTTGGAAAGCTGCGCATTTAGTGCTATTGCCTGTGGGTGGTTGGCTGGGTATTTTCGCTTGCATTCAAAGGCCTCGGGTAAGGACATTTGGACGCTGCACTGGGACACAGAAGTGGATGTGGTCACTGATGGTGCTTGCGAAGGTCCAGGTGCAGGGCAGGAGGCATCTGGGCCTGTGGCTTCGATAGGGGATTGGCCAGCATGTAACACATGGGAAGAGGAGGCAGCTGTGTGACCCATAGACACAGATAGTGGACCCAGGCGTTCGTCCCTTTTATTACAGTGCTTGGATGCCATGTGGCAGATCATGCTGGTGGTGGTGAGGTTGCTAGTGATCACGCCACGGCTCATTTTCGTATGGCACAGGTTGCAAACTATAATTCTTTTGTCATTCGCAGTTTCCTCAAAAAAGCGTCAGACTGCGGAACATCTACCCCTTTGGCAAGGGAGAATTCGGGAAGGGTGTGCTCCGTGGAACAGTTGCGGGCCTGTTTGGTGTGGCCCGCATTCTCCCTTTTGCCACCCCACTACCTCTTCCAGCCTGTTGTGGTGCTGCAGATCCCTCACCCTCTGTACTGCTTACCTCGCTCGGCTTCCCACCTTCATCAACCTCTTGACACAGTAATTGCTGTTGATTCATTGGCAACTGTGTCTCATCATCATCCACCTCATTAAATTCTAATTTCCATTCACCACCATCATATTCTTGTGACTGTGGATGCTCAAGAGGTTGGGAATCAGGGCACAAGATCTCATGTCCCTCTTCAAGCGTGCTTGGCGAGTGGGCCAAATCAAGTAATGGCACTGAAAAGAACTCCTCAGAATATCCAAGTGTGGCATCACTTGTTTGGGCACACAGTAAATGGTGGGAGGAAGGAGGATCAGGGTGAGGATTGTGTGTACCAGACTCCTGGCTACTGAGACTGGACTTGGTGGAAGATAGGGTGGTGCTTAACCGACTGGAAGCATTATCTGCTGCAATCCAACCGACCACCTGCTCGCACTGGGCTGACTTCAAGAGTGGTGTCCTGCGCCACCCTGCAAACTAGTACATGAAGCTAGGTATCTTGGATGATTGTTTTTCTTGTGCTCTGGCTGCAGGCACAGTTTCTCCGCGTCCAGGACTACAGCCTCTGTGTGCACTATCAGCATCACAGCCACTTCCCCGTCCCCTACTGCTCGCCTTCTTCATTTTAAATGTGATATATTCTTGAAAGTATGTCACACGTACAGTAGCGTAGGATTTCGAAGTGTATGTGCAAAAAAATTTACAACAGTAATTGTGATGTGGAAACGTTATACAGGACAGGTCAAGTAATGGCACTGGTAATGTCACAGGTAATGTGATGTGACAGGTAATGTCTTAGTTCGCAGTGTCTACAGAAAAACTGCACTGGATTTCACTGATATTTTAGCAATGAGCACATTTTAAACAGGAGATGTGGCACTGATAATTTAACAGTCCGCAGCGGACACCGTCTATGGAAAAAATGCACTGAATGTCACTGATATTTTAGGGATGCGCACACTTTAAACAGGAGATGTGGCGCAGATAATTTACAGTCTGCAGCGGACACCGTCTACTGAAAACTGCACTGATGTCACTGATATATTAGGGATGCGCACATAGAGTTGAGCGAACCCGAACTGTAAAGTTTGGGTTCGTACCGAACTTTAGGTTTTTCGGCACCCGGACCCAAACCCGAACATTTACGTAAAAGTTCGGGTTCGGTGTTCGGCGCTTTCTTGGCGCTTTTTGAAAGGCTGCACAGAGGCAATCAACAAGCATCATACTACTTGCCCCAAAAGGCCATCACAGCCATGCCTACTATTGGCATGGCCGTGATTGGCCAACTGCAGCATGTGACCCAGCCTCTATTTAAGCTGGAGTCACGTAGCGCCCTCCGTCACTCTGCACGGATTAGTGTAGGGAGAGGCTGCAGCTGCTGTGAGGGAGAGATCAGGGAGGAATCCTATCAAGAACAGTTTTTTGTACTCAGCGATCTACAGCAAATATGTTTTGTGGGTGCAGTGCACAATTTTTTTAAGCCTGCCCTGAGCGAACTACTGCTGAAAACAAACTTTTTTTTCTTCAGTTAGTCAATATCAATACATAATCGGCAGCCATTTTATGCAACGATACTGCACCAGCACAGGCTATCTGCATGTCTGCAAGTCCAGAAATACAGCTTTTTGCTTACTGGGGTTAAAAAAATATATCTGCTAAATATAGTGCACATTTGGGATTACACGTGCATTAGTGATTTAGGTGGTGTCACATTTAGGACAGAAATACAGCTTTTTGGTTACTGGGGTGAAAAAACCCTCTAATATACTGCACATCTGGGATTAGACAAGCATAAGTGACTGTCACATTTAGGCCATAAATACGGCTTTTTGGTTACTCGGGTAAAAAAAGCCTCTAATATATTGCATATCTGGGATTACACATGCATAAGTGACTGTCACATTTAGGCCATAAATACGGCTTTGGCATACTGGGGTGGAAAAAGCCTCTGATATACTGCACATCTGGGATTACACGTGCATAAGTGACTGTCACATTTAGGCCATAAATACGGCTTTTTGGTTACTGGGGTGAAAAAAGCCTCTGATATACTGCACATCTGGGATTACACATGCATAAGTGACTGTCACATTTAGGCCAGAAATATGGCTTTTTGGTTACTGGGGTGAAAAAAGCCTCTAATATACTGCACATCTAGTAATACACGTGCATAAGTGACTGTCACATTTAGGCCATAAATACGGCTTTTGGTTACTGGGGTGAATAGAGCCTCTGATATACTGCACATCTGGGATTACACGTGCCTAAGTGACTGTCACATTTAGGCCAGAAATACGGCTTTTTGGTTACTGGGGTGAAAAACCCCTCTAATATACTGCACATCTGGGATTAGACAAGCATAAGTGACTGTCACATTTAGGCCAGAAATACGGCTTTGTCATACTGTGTTGAAAAAAGCCTCTAATATATTGCACATCTGGGATTACACGTGCATAAGTGACTGTCACATTTAGGCCAGAAATATGGCTTTTTGGTTACTGGGGTGAAAAAACCCTCTAATATACTGCACATCTGGGATTAGACAAGCATAAGTGACTGTCACATTTAGGCAAGAAATACGGCTTTTTGGTTACTGGGGTGAAAAAAGCATCTAATATATTGCACATCTGGGATTAGACAAGCATAAGTGACTGTCACATTTAGGCCATAAATACAGCTTTTTGGTTCCTGGGGTGAAAAAAAACCCTCTAATATACTGCACATCTGGGATTAGACAAGCATAAGTGACTGTCACATTTAGGCCATAAATACGGCTTTGGCATACTGGGGTGAAAAAAGCCTCTGATATACTGCACATCTGGGATTACACGTGCATAAGTGACTGTCCCATTTAGGCCAGAAATACGGCTTTATGGTTACTGGGGTGAAAAAACCCTCTGATATACTGCACATATGGGATTAGACAAGCATAAGTGACTGTCACATTTAGGCCAGAAATACGGCTTTGGCATACTGTGGGTGAAAAAAGTCTCGAATATATTGAACATCTGGGATAACACCTGCAGAAGTGACTGTCACATTTAGGCCATAAATACGGCTTTGGCATACTGGGGTGAAAAAAGCCTCTAAAATACTGCACATCTGGGATCACACGTGCATAAGTGACTGTCACATTTAGGACAGAAATACGGCTTTTTGGTTACTGGGGTGAAAAACCCCTCTAATATACTGCACATCTGGGATTAGACAAGCATAAGTGACTGTCACATTTAGGCCAGAAATACGGCTTTGTCATACTGTGTTGAAAAAAGCCTCTAATATATTGCACATCTGGGATTACACGTGCATAAGTGACTGTCACATTTAGGCGAGAAATACGGCTTTTTGGTTACTGGGGTGAAAAAAGCCTCTAATATATTGCACATCTGGGATTACACATGCATAAGTGACTGTCACATTTAGGCCATAAATACGGCTTTGGCATACTGGGGTGAAAAAAGACTCTGATATACTGCACATCTGGGATTTCACGTGCATAAGTGACTGTCACATTTTGGCCAGAAATAAGGCTATTTGGTTACTGGGGTGAAAAATCCCTCTGATATACTGCACATCTTGGATAAAACGTGCATAAGTGAGTGTCAAATTTAGGCCACAAATACCGCTGTGATATAGAGTTTAAAAATTTTTTTGAGTGCAATACCCTACATCAGGGTTTTTATTGGCGGTTAATTATTTTTAACAGACTTAACCACTTTTTACTTTGCTTTGTAAACGCTAACTATGAGGCAAACATCTAATAAGGGATGCGGTCATGGTCGTGGTGGTGGTGTTGGTGGAGCCTCTGGTGCACGGAGAGGACGTGGCCGTTCTTCCACAGCTACACGTCCTACTGAACCTACTACCTCAGGTCCCAGTAGCCCCCTGAATCTACAGCGATATTTGGTCGGGCCTAATGCCGTTCTAAGAATGGTAAGGCCTGAGAAAGTACAGGCGCTAGTCAATTGGGTGGCCGACAGTGGATCCAACACGTTCACATTATCTCTTACCCAGTCTTCTGCAGAAAGCACACAGGTGGCGCCTGAAACTCATGCCCATCAGTTTGTCACATCACCCCCGTGCATATCAGGGAACCTGTCTGAGCCTCAAGTCATGCAGCAGTTTCTTATGCTGTTTGAAGACTCTGCTGGCAGGGTTTCCCAAGGGCATCCACCTAGCCCTTCCCCAGGGGTGGAAGACATAGAATGCACTGACGCACAACCACTTATGTTTCCTGATGAGGACATAGGAATACCACCTCAGCACGTCTCTGATGATGACAAAACACAGGTGCCAACTGCTGCGTCTTTCTGAAGTGTGCAGACCGAAAAGGAGGTCAGGGAGGAAGACTGGGTGGAATACGATGCAGGGGACAATGAGGTCCTAGACCCCACATGGAATGAAAGTCGTGCCACTGACTTTCAGAGTTCGGAGGAAGAGGCAGTGGTGAGACCGAGCCAACAGCGTAGCAAAAGCGGGAGCAGGGTGCAAAAGCAGAGCAGCCGTCGCCAAAACAGTTCGCCTGCTACTGGCCACCGTCAACAGGGACTGAGCACACCAAAGGCAGCTTCAAGGAGTTCCCTGGCATGGCACTTCTTCACACAATGTGCTGACGACAAGACCCGAGTGGTTTGCATGCTGTGCCATCAGAGCCTGAAGCGAGGCATTAACGTTCTAAACCTTAGCACAACCTGCATGACCAGGCATCTACATGCGAGACACGGACTGCAGTGGAGTAAGCACCTTCAAAACCAAGAAAGGGCTCAGGCCCCTCCTGCTCCCTCTTCTGCTGCTGCCTGGGCCTCTTCCTCCGCCTCTGGAGGAACGTTGGCACCTGCCGCCCAGCAAACAGAGGATGTGCCACCAACAACACCACCTCCGTCACCAAGCATCTCCACCATGTCACACGGAAGCGTTCAGCTCTCCATTTCACAAACCTTTGAGAGAAAGTGTAAATTCCCACCTAGCCACTCTCGATCCCTGGCCCTGAATGCCAGCATTTCTAAACTGCTGGCCTTTGAAATGCTGTCATTCAGGCTGGTGGAGACGGACAGCTTCAAACAGCTCATGTCGCTTGCTGTCCCACAGTACGTTGTTCCCAGCCGCCACTACTTCTCCAGGAGAGCCGTGCCCTCCCTGCACAACCAAGTATCGGATAAGATCAAGTGTGCACTGTGCAAAGCCATCTGTGGCAAGGTCCACCTAACCACAGATACGTGGACCAGTAAGCACGGCCAGGAATGCTATATCTCCCTAACTGCACACTGGGTAAATGTAGTGGCGGCTAGGCCCCAGGCGGAGAGCTGTTTGGCGCACGTCCTTCCGCCGCCAAGGATCGCAATGCATCATTCTTTGCCTCCTGTTGCCTCCTCTTCATACTCTGCTTCCTCCTCCTCTTCTACCACCTCCTCATCCGGTTAGCGACATACCTTTACCACCAACTTCAGCACAGCCAGGGATATACGTCAGCAGGCCGTTCTGAAACTGATGTGTTTGGGGGACAGGCCCCACACCGCGCAGGAGTTGTGAAGGGATGTGCGGCCTGGTGGTGTGCGATAATGGGCGAAATCTCGTTGCAGCTCTGGGACTAGCCGGTTTGATGCACATCCTTTGCCTGGCGCATGTGCTGAATTTGGTGGTGCAGAAATTCATTCACAACTACCCCGACATGTCAGAGCTGCTGCATAAATTGCTGGAGATCTGTGCACGCTTCCAGCGTTCTCATCCTGCCGCTGCTCGGCTGTCTGCTTTACAGCGTAACTTCGGCCTTCCCGCTCACCGCCTCATATGCGACGTGCCCACCAGGTGGAACTCCACCTTGCACATGCTGGAGAGATTGTGCGAGCCGCAGCAGGCCATAGTGGAGTTTCAGCTGCAGCATGCACGGGTGAGTCGCACTGCGGAACAGCACCACTTCACCACCAATGACTGGGCCTCCATGCGAGACCTGTGTGCCCTGTTGCGCTGTTTCGAGTACTTCACCAACATGGCCAGTGGCGATGACGCCGTTATCAGCGTTACAATACCACTTCTATGTCTCCTTGAGAAAACACTTAGGGCGATGATGGAAGAGGATGTGGCCCAGGACGAGGAGGAGGAAGAGGGGTCATCTCTAACACTTTCATGCCAGTCATTTAGAAGTGGCTCAGAAAGAACATTTTTGCAACAGCAGAGGCCAGGTACAAATTTGGCCAGCCAGGGCCCACTACTGGAGGATGAGGAGGATGGGGATGAAGCATGTTCACTGGTGCGTGGCTGGGGGGATACGGAGGACACAGACGACACGCCTCCCACAGAGGACAGCTTGTCCTTATCCCTGGGCAGCCTGGCACACATGAGCGACTACATGCTGCAGTGCCTGCGCAACGACTGCAGAGTTGCCCACCTTTTAATGTGTGGTGACTACTGGGTGGCCACCCTGCTGGATCCCCATTACAAAGACAATGTGCCGTCCTTAATTTCCTCACTGGAGCGTGATCGGAAGATGCGCGACTACAGGCGCACGCTGGTAGACGCACTCCTGAGAGCATTCCCGACTGACGCCGGGGGACAAGTGGAAGCCCAAGACGAAGGCAGGGGAGGAGGAAGAGGTCGCCAACGCAGCTGTGTCAGCGCCAGCACCTCAAAAGGCAGGGTTAGCATGGCCGACATGTGGAAAACCTTTGTCACCTCACCGCAACAACCGGCCCCAACTGCTGATATGGAGCGTGTTAGCAGGAGGCAGCATTTGAACAACATGGTGGAACAGTACCTGTGCACACGCCTACACGTACTGACTGATGGTTCTGCCCCATTCAACTTCTTGGTCTCCAAATTGTCCACATAGCCAGAGCTTGCCCTGTATGCCTTGGAGGTGCTGGCCTGCCCTGCAACCAGTGTACTCTCTGAACGTGTATTTAGCACGGCAGGAGGCATCATTACAGACAGACGCAGCCGCCTGTCCACAGCCAATGTGGACAAGCTCACGTTCATTAAAATTAACCAGGCTTGGATCCCACAAGACTTGTCTGTACCTTGTGCAGAATAGACATTTATACCACTATCAAACATACATTCTTGTACTCAAGTCAAGTGCAATGATTCTTTGTTTTATTTTTTTTTATTTGTCCCAATATTTTGGGGGCTACCTACCCCAATAAAAAATAAATAAAAAACATTGTTGGCTACCTCCTCCTCCTCCATTGCTGCCTGCACCTACAACACCACATTCACCGCCTCCTCAACTTCCGACTCCATATCTACCTCCTTCTCTGAGTTGCAGGTTAATAATTTGTAATTTTTAGTAATTTTATTTTATTTTAAGTTATTTCCCTATCCACATTTTACTGCCTTTTACATCCCTCTAGCCTTTTCAAGGACTATTTTAGAGGCATTTTAATGCAAAAAAAGTGCCAATTTTAGTGCCCTAAATTAAAAAAAATCTTATTTTCAATAATCGGGTGACATTTTACCATTTTTGGCGTACACAAACCCCTGCTATGCCTGGGTGACAGGGGCCTAAATCTCTCAAAATCCTCTGTTGTATTGCTGGGTGACATGAACCCCCTATTGCCGTGAATGAACTTCTGCCGTGCCTGGGTGACAGGGGCCTAAATCTCTCAAAATCCTCTGTTCTATTGCTGGGTGACATGAACCCCCTTTTGCCGTGAATGAACCCCTGCTGTGCCTGGGTGACAGGGGCCTAATTCTCTCAAAATCCTCTGTTCTATTGCTGGGTGACATGAACCCCCTTTTGCTGTGAATGAACCCCTGCTGTGCCTGGGTGACAGGGGCCTAAATCTATCAAAATCCTCTGTTGTATTGCTGGGTGACATGAACCCCCTTTTGCCGTGAATGAACCACTGCTGTGCCTGGGTGACAGAGGCCTAAATCTTTCAAAATCCTTTGTTCTATTGCTGGGTGACAAGAACCCCCTTTTGCCGTGAATGAACCCCTGCTCTGCATTGCTGACAGGGAACTAAATTTAGTGAAAACATTTAGTGACATTTATACCAGCCTTAACCATCCATTCTTGTACTCAAGTGCACTTATTCTTTGTTTTATTTTGTGATATGCCCCTATATTTTGGGGGATACCCCAATTAAAAAAAATAAAATAACACAAATCAGTGTTGGCTACCTATTCCTCCTTCACAGCCGCTTCTACCTACACCGCAACGTCAACCTACACCGCCACATCCACTGCCTCCTCAACCTCCTACTCCTAGATCCAGATTGTTATTTTTAATTTTTCTGTATTTTAAGTCATTTCCCTATCCACATTTGTTTGCAGAACAGTTGCCATGCTCTTAAGCACATTTTGATGCCTTTTGCAGCCCTCTAGCCCTTTCCAGGACTATTTTAGAGCCATTTTAGTGCCCAAAAGTTCGGGTCCTTATTGACTTCAATTTAGGTGTCCGCTCAACTCTATGCGCACACTTTAAACAGGAGATGTGATGCGGATAATTTAACAGTCCGCAGCGGACACCATCTATGGAAAAACTGCACTGGATGTCAGTGATATTTTAGGGATGCGCACACTTGAAACAGGAGATGTGGCGTGGATAATTTAACAGTCCACAGCGGACACCATCTACGGAAAAACTGCACTGGATGTCAGTGATATTTTAGGGATGGGCACACTTTACCAGGAGATATGGCGCAGAAAACTTAACTGTCCGCAGAGGACACCATTTACGGAAAAATTGTTCTGGATGTCACTGATATTTTAGTGATGCGCACACTTTAAACAGAAGATGTGACGCGGATAATTTAACTGTCCGCAGCGGCCTATTAGACGGTATTTAGTGCAGGATGATTGTTTTTCTTGTGCTCTGGCTGCAGGCACAGTTTCTCCGTGCCCAGGACCACAGCCTCTGCGTGCACCATCAGCATCACGGCCACTTCCCCGTCCCCTACTGCTCGCCTTCTTCATTTTAAATGTGATATATTCTTGAAAGTATGTCACACGTACAGTAGCGTAGGATTTCGAAGTGTATGTGCAAAAAAATGTACAATAGTATTTGTGATGTGGAAACGTTATACAGGACAGGTACCACAGGTAATGTCACTGTTCGCAGTGTCTACAGAAAAACTGCACTGGATGTCACTGATATTTTAGCAATGAGCACATTTTAAAGAGGAGATGAGATGTGGAGCAGATAATTAAACAGTCCGCAGCAGACACCATTTTCGAAAAAAATGCACTGAATGTCACTGATATTTTAGGGATGCGCACACTTTAAACAGGAGATGTGTAGCGGATAGTTTAACCATCCGCAGTGGACACCGTCTACTGAAAAACTGCACTGGATGTCACTGATATTTTAGGGATGCGCACACTTTAAACAGGAGATGTGATGCGGATAATTTAACAGTCCCCAGCGGATACCGTCTATGGAAAAACTGCACTGATATCACTGATATTTTAGGGATGCGCACACTTGAAACAGGAGATGTGGGGTGGATAATTTAATAGTCCGCAGCGGACACCGTCTATGGAAAAAGTGTACTGGATGTCACTGATATTTTAGGGATGCGCACACTTGAAACAGGAGATGTGGCGCGGATAATTTAACAGTCCACAGCGGACACGTCTACGGAAAAACTGCACTAGATGTCAGTGATATTTTAGGGATGGGCACACTTTACCAGGAGATATGGCGCGGAAAATTTGACTGTCCGCAGAGGACACCATTTACGGAAAAAGTGTTCTGGATGTCACTGATATTTTAGTGATGAGCCACTTTAAACAGACAGAAGATGTGACGCGGATAATTTAACTGTCCGCAGTGGCCTATTAGACAGTATTTAGCGCAGGATGCACTAAAAATATATATTGCTGCAGTCACACACAATAGTCCTTAAAATGACTTTTGGGTTTCTGAAAAGTTTTTTGTATAAAAATCTTCCTATTACACTCCCTACGCTGTCTGTCCCTTCCTATGCACAGCTCTCCCTAACACTGAGCAATTTAGCGCAGGTTGCACTACAAAAATATATTGCTGCTGTCACACACAATAGTCCTTACAAGGACTTTTGGGTCTCTGAAAGTTTTTGTACACTTATAATATTCAATTACACTCCCTACACTCTCTGTTCCTTCCTATCCTTATCTCTTCCTGACTTATAATGAGCCGAACATGCGTCATCGGGTGCTATATAGCACCTGATGACGTGTTCCGGCCAGCCAATCATTGTAATGACAGTAGCCAACATGGCTACTGGCATTACAGTGAGGGCAGTACTTACCTGAACGTTTATTGGCTGCGAAAAGTACGGGGAGGAGACTCGAGCATTGCGCTCGAGCACATGTGGTACTCGGCCGAGTACCGCCATGTGCCGAGCATAGCGTTGCTCAAGCCAAACTGGTATACGGCCGAGCATGCTCTCTCAACACTAGTGGTGACCCCTAACTCACCTAGCACTGGCACCCTGCTGCCGTGACGTCCCTAGACTGGTTGCTCACCTGTACACCGATCAAGTGCCTCGTCTCTGGCTTACCGTGAAAGAAGCCCTAGGTATTGAGTACAGCAGTGGGAGCACTATTCCTCACCTCTGACACCTAGGTTAACAGCCGAGAGAGGACAAACACCACATATAATCCCCAAATAGAGACAACAAACAGTAGACAACAAACTGGAAGGAACCGGAGATCGGACAGCATCGGTTCCTTCTGCTCCAGCAGCTCCACAACAACTCCAACACCACGAGAGGTCAAAATAGATAACCTGAAAGGAAGGTCTATATCTGACAACAATGAAAATTGTTCCACAAAAAACAAGCTCACATATGGCTTTGTGAACAAAAAATAAAATGGCCCAGAAAGGCAAGGAGTGAAAAACGAAAAGCAAAAACAAAAAACTGTATGGCTGAAAGGGTTAATAAAGAACTTTATACACTCATTAATGATGGTCATTCTAGCAACATAATTAATAAGAATGAGAAAAAGGTTTTATTGGTACCCTTCCCAGCTATACCTTATTTTTATCATCATCCAAAGTTCCATAAAGATCGGAAAAATCCTCCTGGACTCCCAATAATAGTGAATGCCTACTCAGCCTCAAGCAATCTCTCTCATTACCTTGACCTCTTTTGACAAAAATATGTTGTTAAGCTACCTAGTTATTTAAAGGACTCAAGTTAGCTAATTAGGAAGCTACGTGATTTACACTGGCAAGAGGATTATTTACTTCTATCTATGGATGTTAATCCCTTCTGCTCAGATATCCAGCATCAATTAGGGCTCCACCGTGTGAATACACTTCTCTCTAAAGACCTAAGTAGACCTGAGAACTAAAAAATGTTCCTCATTAGAAGCCTTAAATTTGTTCCTAAAAATAATTATTTTACATACGGTACAGTATACTGACAAAATATTCCATCAGTGTCTTGGTACCACCAGGGGTGGTAAAGTGGTACCTGCTTATGCTAGTTTATTCATGGAGTCCTTTGAGGATGTATATTTTTGTGGAAACATTTTATATAAAGATACTTTTAGATAGAAAGATATTTTGGCAGAAATTTTCATTCATTAAAATAAAATAAAAAATACTTAACAGTTCAATACAATAATGGCCAGCATTCTGGAGACATATGGACCCACATGACCTAGAATGTATTTATTTATTTTCTAAATTATTTTTAAAAACAATTATTATACATATGCTGATAAAATCCAGCAGTGTCTAGGGACCTCCATAGGTAATAAATAGGGATGAGCGAAGCAAACTTCGGATCCTAGATCCAAAGTTGCGTCGCTCAAAACCTTGTTTTAATGCTAATCCAAAGACATACTGATAGGGAACTTGGATTTTTTTTTTTTTTTATCAAATCATTTTTATTAAGTTTTAACAATAGTATTGCAAACACCCCGAAAACACATGCCCTCCCCCTCCCTCCCCCCCACCCCTCACCCTGAGTCCCAGGTTTGCGGTCGCACGAAAGTCCACAGAAGAGGCTCCGAAAGAGTTCTCATATTTCTCCAAAGTCCAGGGTCCAGTAAGACCGTCCGAGTGGTCTAGTGCTTGATTTTCCAACTAGTCTCCACAACTACATCCTGCAGTCACGCCATCCATCAATCAGTCTTACGCACAAATAACCATGCAGTACATACCCATCGTCATACAGATCAGCAAGCTTATCATGTTAAACCATAATATTATAGTGTGTTACCCACAGAGACCATATTTTCTCAAATTTCTTACTACTCCCTCGTTTTTGATACACATAACTCTCTAGCCTCAGCAGCATATGGATTCTCGAGATAGCTATTTTAAGCTTAAGAGTAGCAGGTAGTGTTTTAGTATACCCAAATATACATACTGTAGGAGATAAATCAATAGTTATAGCAATCACAGTACGGATTAGATCCACGACATCAGACCAGTATCACCGCAGCCTCGGGCAGTTCCACATTAAATGGATTCAATCAGCATTGTGTGCCCCGCATCTAGGGCAAGTATCCCATCCTGTGTAACAAGACCGGAGTTCTATATACTCTGTGTAGTAATAGCAGTTGTGAGACTCTATGGGCCTCACTTACCGCTACCACAGGGAAATCTCCCATTGTTCTGTTGTCAAGCCAGCGATATCTTGCTGCCATTTAGCGTGTAGCTGCAGGGGATAGGCCTTATGTAATGCCTCTAGTAAGCTTGAGTAATACGAGGAGATTACACCCTTTGTATCCCCCTGGAAGGCCGTATGAGTGATAATCAAATGCGTATCAGCAGGTACTATTTTCTCCTTACGGTCCTGTATCTGCACAGCATGTCGTAGCTGAAGGTAGACATACAGTTGCAAGAAAAAGTATGTGAACCCTTTGGAATGATATGGATTTCTGCACAAATTGGTCTTAAAATGTGATCTGATCTTCATCTAAGTCACAACAATAGACAATCACAGTCTGCTTAAACTAATAGCACACAAATAATTAAATGTTACCATGTTTTTATTGAACACACCATGTAAACATTCACAGCGCAGGTGGAAAAAGTACAGGGAGTGCAGAATTATTAGGCAAGTTGTATTTTTGAGGATTAATTTTATTATTGAACAACAACCATGTTCTCAATGAACCCAAAAAACTCATTAATATCAAAGCTGAATATTTTTGGAAGTAGTTTTTAGTTTGTTTTTAGTTTTAGCTATTTTAGGGGGATATCAGCTTCATTCATAGAAGCTGGGAGGGAATTACCAATTTGAGCCTCCTTAAACACCTCCAACAACTGGGGCAGGAGCACCGAGGCGTATGTTTTGTATATTTCAGCCGGCAGACCAACCCCCCCCGGGTTCTTTATTATTGGACATGTCTCGCAATGCCGTTTCCAATTCCATAAGGGAAATGGGGGCATCCAGCTGGGATTGTTGATCTCGAGTAAGAGCAGGGAGACTACGCAGGGTGAGAAAGTCCACCATCTGAGTTTCTGAAGCTGTTATTTTTGAAGAGTATAAATCAGAATAAAAGGAATACAAGATCCCCACCACCTGTTCCGGAGAAGTACAGATGTTATCTTCTGAGTTACGTAGAGCTGCTATAAACCTGGACTGATGTTGGGCCATGGTTAAAAGAGCCAATAGTCTCCCCGCCTTTTCTCCCTCCTCATAATACCACTGTTTTTGAAATAATCTCCTATTTTGTGCATTCAGCAGCAGTCTATCTTTTAGCATCCTTTGGTCCTCTTTCCATTTTTTTTTTAGAGTCTATAGATGGATTTCATATATACTCAGCTTCCGTCTCCACTACTTCTTGTGTCAGTCTCCTCACTTTTTCTCTAGTTTCTTTTTTCCTCTCATTAACCTTTGCTATTAATAGACCGCGCAGAAAAGCTTTCAACACGTCCCAAACTATTAGTCTTGAGGCGGTAGGTAAATTAAAATAAAAAAATTTGGTTAGTTTCTCTTTAACACCCGCTACATCTACTAGTATATGCAGCCAGCTCGGGTTAAATTTCCAGCACCTATCTCCCTGCGCCAATCACGGCTGCAGAGTAACAACCGTCAGTAGCGGAGAATGATTAGATAACCTCCTGGGGAGATATATAATATCCTGTATAAAGCCGCTCATAACTTCATTTCCTAGCACCAAATCAATTCTGGATAATGAGCCATACGAACTAGAGTGGCAGGAATACTGCCGTGCAACCGGATTTCTCATTCTCCAGAAATCAAAGAGCGCCACCTCCTGCATTAAGCGTCCAAAGGGGGTAACGCCCTCACTGACCACACTAGAGGACCTGCCGAGCTTGTCCAATTAATGACAGGGTAAAGTATTAAAGTCGCCAAAAAGTAAGGTGGGAATCTGTGGCAGATCTGCAATAAAAGAAAACATCTTCCTAACCAGTAACGGTGAATAGGGTGGATGGATATATATCCCTATAAGAACGCATTCAACATTATACAAAGTGCAGTGCAGGTATATATACCTCCCTTCCTCATCAATTAGTTTGGTGATGCAGGTAAACAGAATATTTTTATGAACAAGAATACTCACTCCCCTGGCGTACGTCGAGTATGTAGCATGAAAGCTATGCCCAGCCCACGAGGGAGTGAGCAAGTGTACGTCAGAGGGGAGTAAGTGCGTTTCCTGCAAACAACAGATCAGAGGCTGGTGCTGACTTACACTGTCTAAAACCGCTATTATTTTATTGGTGTCTTTAATCCCTGTCACATTCCAGCTCAAGAGTTTAACAGCGCTAGCCATAGTCATCAAATATCAGCAAATTAACAGATAGAGTGTACCTCTTAAGAACCCAATCTTCCCTGACTGCAATCCCTAGAACCCCCCATGCTCCCACCCCGTGTAAACAACTGGAACCAAAGGACGGATACCGGCCGCACCAACAGGTCCCCGCAAAAGCTCCCATAACAGGACCGCGGGTTCAATAACAAAAATCTGTCAGCCCTACCAGGCCCAGCCCCAAAGTCAACTTACCCCGTGAGGGGCGAGGTAGTCAAATGCAAAAATAAACTCCAAAACATATAACATGGAACAATGAAAATAGATTTCACAATCATTGAGGCCTGTAGAGTCCTAACACCCGCCGATGTTGCTCCCTTGGACTATGTAATTGTAATATTAACTCAATTCTAACTACACCATACAGCCTCCACGGACCCCCCATATTTCTCTTAATAGGAAAGAAAGAATTGCAATCAGAATAGAAACTCTAGCACACATCTGTACACACACTCAGGCACATATTCTCATGCATGCTCTCAGTACATTATACTCAAATATTCATTGACGGTCAAGAGCAGAGATGATTCAGTGTCCGTCCGCCTGAGGGTCCGCCGCGCGGAGTTGACGCTCATGCCGATCCAGCCAACACACCGCTTCTCTAGGGTCTTCAAAAAAGGTGGTAGTCCCAAAGGCAACTACTCTAAATTTTGCTGGATATAGCATTGAGTAAGACACATTAAGTCCTCACAGTCAATGCTTTATATCCAGAAATCTCATCCTCCTTTTCTGGACATCCAGGGAGTAGTCGGGGAAGAGTGACATCTTCTGGCCATTAATAGCTATTGCGGGCATTTCACAAGCCTTTCTGATGATAATGTCCCGATCTTTGTAGTGAAGTATTTTCATAAGCACCGGTCTGGGTGAAGCCCCTGGTGGTAAGGGGCGAGCCGGGACCCGGTGAGCTCTTTCTATTGTGAAAAGTGGGGTCAAGGACTCCGTCCTAAATTGCTCCTTAATCCAGTTTTCAATGAAATCAGTAGGGTTCGGTCCCTCCACTTTCTCCGGCACTCCCACAATCCGCACATTGTTTCTACGCAGACGGTTCTCCAAATCATCCTGTTTGGCCACAATAGCATCCAGCTTACGTGCATGGTCACTTGTTTCTCGTCTGAGAGGTGGTTTGGCGTCCTCCAAATCCCCCATGAGGCCTTCCAGAACAGTGGTGCGTTCCGCCAGCCTTTTTAAGTCATGGCGCACTATGGACACAACCTCTTTAATAGTACCCACTTGCATTGTGAGAGCAGTTAAGGACTTACTGCATTTAGTAATGGCTCGCAGGACATCTTTAAGAGTGGGTTCCTCTGGCTCTGAATCCAAGGCATCCAGCTCAGCTCTGATTTGACAGGGCAGCAGGGGGTTACTTTTAGTAAAAGTATGCTCAGCTGCAGCGTCTACAGCAGCACCTTCCCCCTCTGAGTCAGGGCCATCATCTGCAGGAGGATTATAGCGCTTGCCGCTGGAGTCTTTTGCTGGGGAAGAGGTGGTAGTACGGGCATACCTGCCCAGCTTGGCTGCAGCTTCGCGCTGAACCTCCCCAGTGCATTCCCGGCGTCTCGGAGTGTCGGGTCCGGCGCCATCTTGGAGGTCCCTGTCGGCACCTTTAGCTCCTCTCCGGCTGGCCATTTTCGCGCTGCTCCTTAGGATCTTGATACCGGAAGGTTCAGTACACCTTAGGGCAGCTTGAGGGGGTCCAGGTAGGATATAAAAATCAGTGTATCAGGATAAAAAGCCAGAGGGTATGCGGGAGCTCAACGGACCTGGGGCCGCTCACATGGTCGGCTAGCCACGCCCCCCAGGGAACTTAGATTGTGAGCCCCATTGGGGACAATTGGATGCTAATGTCTGTAAAGTGCTGCGGAATATAGTAGCGCTATATAAGTGCATTAAATAAATAAATAAATAAATGTTGTATGGAGAGCTGTCTCTGTGCATCATTAAAATGTACAGCCTCTGACTAGGCAATGTGAGTTGTGAGTCTTGTGAGACTGTGGTGAATAACTTCAGTGTTTGATTTTTAAACTGAAAAAACATTTTTAAACTTGGATCTGAACTCGGATCTAGGATCCGAAGATCGCTTCACTCATCACTTGCTAATCTGTTCATGGATTTATATAAAGATCATATTTTATACTGTAGAAACAAACTAATATTGAACAATTTTATTATTATTATTTTTTTATAAATTGAACTTGAACAGAGCCTAAGACTAGATTCACACTGGCGGTAGGGAAGTCCGGCAGGCTGTTCTAGCGTGTGAACAGCCTGTCGGATCCTTCCTGCCGCTAGTTCATGTGTGCCCCCAGACTGCAGCTCCGTCCCCATTGACTATAATAGGGGCAGGGGCGGAGTTCCGGCAGCGGCATGGCAGGGCACGGCGAGAGGCAGCCAGACTAAAAGTAGTGCATGTTCTACTTTTAGTCCAGCTGCCTCTCGCCGTGTGCTGCCGTGCTGCCACCGCCGCCGCCATTATAGTCAATGGGGACGGATTGGCAGTCCAGGGGCACATGTGAACTAGCGGCAGGATTGATCCAACAGGCTGTTCACCCGCCGGAACAGCCTGCCAGACTTCCCTGCCGCTAATGTGAAAGTACCCTAATACAATAACGGTCGGCATTCTGGAGACAAATGACCACATAGGACTACATGACTACCTCCATCAACCAAGCTTGCATTAGTTCTGACAGAAATCTTAAGTCTGGACTAACAGTCCACTATTAAAATTTATGGCAACCCTGATTTAGACTAATATTTCAGGTTAGGTACACTACTGTGTGCTGAATAGTATTTTTATAATAACATTTTCAACAGTTATTTTGAAAAAAAAAGTGCAATCCGATAATTAGCTTGTGATAATTAAGAATGGCTTTGCAAATAATAAATAATGACAATAAGCCTACAATTTGCCAAATTTATTAAGAGGCACAGGCTTCTTATAAAGCTTGACATATTTATAAAAAGTCCATATGCCAAAAATTCAAGACTACACCTGCTGTAATCTGGAGTAGCCTTGATCTATCATTTGCACCAGTTTCTGGCATAAATAATAATAAATCTGTTTTGTTTGTGAGAGGCCCAGTCCCTCCCACTAAGTCCCATCCACTTCTCTTGCTAGTTTTGAAAAGTGTCAATAAATGTCACAAATTATGGCACAAAAATAATTTTTTACTTTTTTACACCATTTGATAAATGTCCCTAAATTAATCTATTTTGGCATAAGTAATCATAAGAGGGACTGCATACAGGGGCGTAGCTAGAAATGCATAGGCCCCATAGCTAAAAAAAATTATGCCCCCCCCCAGCCCCCACATATCTATCGGGCCTCCCACCACCCCTTCCAGAGCTCCCACACAAACACCCATCCTAGATCTTCCACCGCCATGAGCAGTTTCACACTTGCAAGTAGTTTCACACTTGTGGCAGGACGGATCCGACAGGCTGTTCAGCCTGTTGGATCCGTCCTGCCGCTATTTTGCCTTGCCGCCACTCCATTCCCATTGACTATAATAGGAACGGGGACGGAGCTCCGGTGCAGCGCGGCAGTGTGCGGTGAAAGGCTGGCGGCCGAAAAGTACTGCAAGGCCGACTTTTTCGTCCGGTGGCCTCTCACCGCGCAGTGCCGTGCTGCACCGGAGCTCCGCCCCCATTCCCATAATAGTCAATGGGGACGGAGCAGCGGTCCAGTGAAATAGCGGCAGGATGGATCCGACAGGCTGAACAGCCTGCCGGATCCGTCCTGCCGCAAGTGTAAAAGTACCCTTAGTCTGTCATATAAGGGGGGGAAGAAACCCCAGAACTAGAGTGTGCCCCCCCAAAAGAAGGAAAGGGCGCCCTCTTTATCACTGCTGGCATCTCTTTTTAAATTCAGATCATCAGACTCTCACTTACTAATTACAGCACACACCCCTGTAGTGTCCACCATCAGACAGGGGAGGGAAGAAAAGAAAGCCCAGAACTAGAGTGTCAGTGTGCCCCCCAAGTTGGGGGGCACACTCTAGTTCTGGGGTTTCTTCCCTCCCCTGTCTGATGGTGGACACTACAGGGGTGTGTGCTGTAAATTTGTAATTAGTGAGAGTCTGATGATCTGAATTCTGAAGTTAAAAAGAGCTGCCTGCAGACCTACAATGATAAGGGGGGCCCCACTCTGCAGGCAGCTCTTTTTAACTTCAGAATTCAGATCAAGTATCTCAGAAATCATAAGTTCTCTGGGTACACCCCCGGCCCGGCCCCCTACGCCGCCTGAGTCCGCCTCCTCCCTCTAGTTACTAGGAGGAAATCTTTCCTGTGCTGCGGCGCTGGTGCCTGGCTCCGCCTCCGGGTGACATCACCACAGGTCCTCCACTCACCCACTCTTTAGTATCCCCTCCACACTAAACTCCGCCCCTCTTGTAATTGATCACATGACTGTGACATCCTCGCAGGTCCTTCAGCCACTAGGATCGAGCAGCTATATATCAGGTTCTGGTCCGGTACGTATGTTCTCACTATTGTAGCCTGTCCGCCATCCTCCTGCAGCCTCTGAAGTGTGTTATGCTGTTTTGCAGCAACTGGAACACAAAATTGCATAATACACGCTGCTGCTGAACCTCTTTTTTTAAAGGATGTGTAGCAGAAATAGTGTGGTACTGTATTAGCCAAAATATCCATGTGATGTTACATGGTTTTGTGTTAAAAAGGACAAAAGTATTATTATACAGTTTCCTATAGCCATATTACAGCTGCCATACCTGCACCGCCAAGTTCTGCTGAACTGTATCCAACACTACAGCAGACCTCACAGAGTGGCCAACCCACAGGTACGCCCCCGTTCCGGCCCCCTCCACCGCCTACCTCATCTTTTGCTTGTGCGGCAGTGCGCCCCGGGCCCGCCTGCTCCAGTCCTAGCCTGACTACTCCTTGGCTTCCCCCCAGCCAGGCCCTAGCCGCGGACCGCCCGCGCCCCGCCCACTACACTGGGCGGGCGGTCGGGCCTGGCTGCCTGTGTTAATAAAAAATAAAAAAAACTGAGTGCGGTCCGGACCCAGTGGCGTAGGGCCCCATAGCCACTGCTATGGTTTCTATGGCGATGCCTACGCCAATGACTGTATATCTTCATACAGTGGAGCTGTATGGAGCTTCCCCTTCCTCTGAGGAGCAGGCAACGCAACATTTCAGGCTGGATCTTAAATCAAGATGGCAGCTGGCTCTTCGCGAACAAATGGATGAGGATAAGTATGATTTTTTATTTTTTTTATTTAACACTGTGATATTAATGTCAGATGCCGCAATGAGCTATGAACGTGGCATCTGAGGGGTACAATGACAGAGAGTAGCGCAATCATCGCTCCCTGTCATTACACCAACTCACTGCAAAGAAATGTGCATCGTGATGAAGTAATTAATCACAAAGCAAATTATTTTGTAAAATTTGATGAAGCAGCAGAATCAAATTTTCCAATACTCATCTCTAGTCTTAATGTGTTAACATAACAAAAAAAACTCTTAGAAATGATGTCAAATCTATTTGATTATCCGAATTTGTCTCTGAAAATGTAAACATTAAAATATATTTTCTGTAAACAAGTTTCTCTTTTTTTTTTGCATAATATAATGTGAGAGCAAAATTCTTGCCAGAAAATTAGATGTCATCATATGAATGTGGTAATAGTAGTAATTTTTTTTATTTACTCCATCTTTTTATTGTATTAATGTATTTCCTTATATTCTGTTAATTAATCATTACATTTTGCAGTTTACACTTTAAATAAACTGAATGTGAGTATCTGTCTATTAGTGTGTGTTCACATTCATTACAATCATTGTTGCACACTTAGCATCATAACTTTGTTATCTTGCACTTCCGAGAATTCAGTCAATGATGTTTGTTGAGTATACCAGTAAATGACTTATTAAACCATATACAATATATGCTTTTGGGATTTCATGCAATATCTGAAGATCTGTAATGGCTTTTAGAGGTTGAATAATGAAATGTCTAATGACAGGACAGGAAATAAATAAATAAGTAAAGCAAGAGGTTTTATTGTATATAAATAACTAAATGTATATTCATGACTAAATGACTTTATTGTATATTTGGTGACTAAATAATGGATAAATAATATACAATACTTATATTTACAAATAGAGTTTTTATTTAACTTAAAGAGGACCTTTCATTACAATAAAAAATCTAAACTAAGCATACAGACATGGAGAGGGGCGCCCAGGGATCTCTCTGCACTTGCTATTATCCCTGGGCGCCGCTCCGTTCTCCTGGTATAGGCTCCGGTATCTTCAGATTTTCGGCTCAACTGGGAGGAGCCTGCCGGTGTCTCCTTCTCCCAGTCTGTAGCGCTGGCCAATCGCAGCGCTCAGCTCATAGCCTGGGAGAAAAAAAACTCTCAGGCTATGAGCTGAGCTCTGCGATTGGCCAGCGCTACAGCTTAGGAGAAGGAGACGGGGCAGGCTCCTTCCAGTTGAGCCGAAAATCTGAAGATACCGGAGCCTATACCTGGAGAACGGAGCGGCGCCCAGGGATAATAGTAAGTGCAGGGAGATCCCTGGGCGCCGCTCTCCATGTCTGTATGTTTAGTTTAGATTTTTTATTGTGATGAAAGGTCCTCTTTCAGTAACTGCATTTATCAACTAACTGATACATGCATTTACTATTTTTTATTTGATGGTATTATATGCTTTCTCATGAAGATGCTATTTAAAAATATAATACCATGTGTTCATGAAAAAGACTCAGTTTACAATAGTGGCCTGGATTCCATTTGTAATGGAACAATGACAGCAATGCCAGATATGACTGAACAAATACCAACAAATACTGACTGAAGTCATTGACATATAATGCAAATCTTCTGATGGGGTTTCTTATATTCTGACCACAGACTAGAGATGAGCAAATATATTCAGAACAAATCAGATTTGTTACCAATTTAACAAAAACTCTGTTGCCAAACAAATCCAAAGTCACAAATGCCATTCTCAGTGCAGCTTGTGATGTGAGAAGATGTAGGGTGAATGTGTCTGGAAAAAGGAATTACAGACACAACTTAGGTTACTTTCACATTAGCAGCAGGGGAGTCTGGCAGGCTGTTCTGGTGGGTGAACAGCCTGTCGGATCCATCCTGCCGCTAGTTCACGTGTGCCCCTGGCTACCTTCCACTGCGGGTCCCAATAGCTACAAATTTTTGGAACGCCTCAGTCTCCACCAGCTTGTATGGTAAAAGCTGGCGGGCTAAGAGTTCAGACAAGCCAGATGTCAGACGCCGGGCAAGGAAGTGACTTTGTGACATTGGCTTCTTATGCTCAAACATGTCCTTGACAGACACCTGACTTTGGGCAGATGATTAGGAACTGCTCAAGGCGAGAGATGGAGTGGCGGATGGTTGAGAGGGGGCAAGGAGGACAGCAGTGGTTGACATGGCTGAAGATGCTGGACCAGGAGGAGGATGGCGGCTTTGAGTTTGTGTGCTGCTTGTACTCATGTGTTGATCCCATAGGCATTTGTGATGTGCGATCATGTGCCTTCGCAAAGCAGTTGTACCTAGGTGGGTGTTGGACTTCCCACGACTCAGTTTCTTTTGGCACAGGTTGCAAATGGCATCGCTGTTATCAGAGGCAGACACACAAAAAAAAAATTCAAAACTGCTGAGCTCTGCAATGACGGCATTCTGGTGGTGGCAACAGCATGCGTTGATTGGCGTGCTGTCTGGCTGACCCCGGGTGCCGAAGCATGCTGTCTGACTGTGCCACTAGCTCCTTGCGACGACCTCCCCCTGCTTCCAACTCGTCTCCTCCTCCTCTCTGTCTCCACATCTGAACTTTCCCCCTGTTCTTCTTCTCTTCGAGCGGGCACCCACGTGACATCCACGGACACATCGTCATCATCAACCGCTTCACTTGTATCTGACAACTCAGAAAAGGAAGCAGCAGCGGGTACAACATCATCATCATCACACTGTACGTCCATGTGTGTAATGCTGCCTGACTGAGACATATCCCTGTTATCTACATCCTCTGGCAATAATGGTTGTGCATCACTCATTTCTTCCAACTGATGTGTAAATAACTCCTCTGACAGATCAAGTGAAGCGGCTGTGGTGCTAGTGTTGGTGGTGGCGGCAGTCGGGCGAGTGGTAACTTGAGAGGTGCCCGAAGCTAAACTGGAGGAGGATGGTGCGTCAAGGTTCCGAGCGGAAGCTGTAGAAGATTGGGTGTCCTGTGTTAGCCAGTCAACTATGTCCTCAGAACTTTTCGAGTTCAGGGTACGTGGCCTCTGAACACTGGGCATTATTCTAGGGCCAAAGGGAATCACAGCACCACGACCACGACGGCCCCTGCGGGGTGGCCTGCCTCTGCCTGTCATTTTTTTTTAGATTAGTTAAGTTGTACTATGCTTGCAAGTTACTGTGACACCAGATATGAGTGGCACTGTGCACTGGCAGAAGTTGGCAGAGTAGACGCTGTAGGCCTGACACACACGCTTGCAGACAACTAACTGCTATTCAATCTATTACAGTCCAAAAATTATTATTTTTTAAATGTGCACTACTGTTACACCAGATATGAGTTGCACTGGTGTGACACTGTGCCCTTGCAGGCCCTGAAACGCACACTTGTGAAGGAAAATGACTGCTATTATTTCAGTCCAAAAAGTGTTGTTTTTTTTTAAATGTGAACCACTGTTACACCAGATATGAGTTGCACTGGTGTGACACTGTGCCCTGGCAGACCCTGAAATGCACACGTGTGAAGGAAAATGACTGATATTACTTCACAGTCAAAATTTTTTTTTTTTTAAATGCAAGCTATTGTGACACCAGATATGAGTGGTGGCACTGGGCAAGTGGGCACAGTATACACTGTGAGCCTGACACACACACTGGCAGACAGGCAACTGCAATTAGATTACACAGGATAAAAAAAACAGACTGATGTTCTAGCCCTAAAATGGGCTTTTTGGGGTGCTGTCCTTACAGCAGAGATCAGATGAGTCTTTCAGGACTGTAGTGGACACTGAATACACTAGCCTAGCTATCGATTTCCCTATTAAATCAGCAGTAGCTACACTGTCCCTCCTCTCACTAAGAATGCAGCTTCCGAATGAATCTAAAATGGATGCTGTCCAGGAGGTGGGAGCGTCTGGGAGGGAGGGTCGGCTGCTGATTGGCTGGAATGTGTCTGCTGACTGTGAGTTACAGGGTCAAAGTTTACTCAATGATGACGAATAGGGGGCGGACCGAACATCGCATATGTTCGCCCGCCGCGGCGAACGCGAACAAGCTATGTTCGCCGGGAACTATTCGCCGGCAAACTATTTGGGACATCTCTAATCACCATGCATCCATGTTCTCTGGCTGAAACACAAACAAGTGTAACATCACTTATCTAAGCTAGCCATAACTCTTGCTAGGATTATGACCATCTTTTCTCTATGACTGCTTTTTTTGAGTTGTACTATTTTTGTGTCAGTGCATGGATTATGGAATGTGTGACAGGCAGAGAAATCTTCTCTAGTAGCTGCAAAGGTACAGTACATATGGGTCACATACTGGGTTCCTATTACTTCTCATTTAACTGCTCTGATTTCTCATTCTCACTTTTGTTTATTACAGCTACAAGTCAGTAGACTTAACCCTTATAGTATCTTTCTGAAGAGATTACTATTACATTAGCTGTAAGTAAATAGTTTAGCTACAATAGCTAGATACAGGGCCCAGTTGCTTAGGAAGATTCCCAGTCTGAGTCCCTGCTCCTCAGAGTGCAGTCCATCAGTGAGATCATGGATATCAGACTTCATCCCCAGGCGAGATAAAGCTGCAGAATGTTGGGTATGATACATAGGGAGTCTTTTACTACCAAATTCTCCTTCTCCTCCAGTTATAGCTCAACATCTTTATACTCCTCCACTTCTTTATCCTTGTGACTTTAGGTAATCAACAGTTATAGGGTGGTGTGTAAGATGTGGAGGCTAATCTTCTTCCACCATTTCTAGTTGCATCACCAACAGCAATTTCTCTAATATAAATATCAGGGAATGATATTGTTGATGCCACTGTTGTCCCTAATAACAAATCTGGCAAAGTAGGCCCTATAGCATCCAGGATTGGCCATGAAGATCCACAAAGTATCCTTGAATGTTTAACAACATGGAGTTCAGCATTGTTACTTGTAGAGGAATTTTTTAAAAAAGGTTTATTTACTAAAAACTAGAGGTGGGACGAATCCAATTTTTTTCAAATCTGAATCCGAAAAGGTTCTCGAATATATCGAATCTTTCGAATCTCGAATCCTACGAATCCTGTACATAATTGTGTGAACGCACAGTGTAAGAAACAAAGTCAGACCGCGTCAGTTTGTCTGAACCTCCACCTCCCAGTCACGGTCGCACCCTATATGACCGCGATGACCCCTGCTATGACCCCTGCTCCTATCACTACAGAACATACAGGGTAATACAGCGCCACATACCTCTTACATCCAGTGACGTCTCCTTTGATGTAGATGTTCTCTTTCCTCATCTTCTCCTTTCAGACCTTCAGACCAGACACCATTTTTCTGCCATTTTTCGTCTCTGCAGTTTGACAAAAAGAAAATCTTGATATACTACTTTTCCATCATCCTCCCATCTTCTGGACAAATCATCCTAACACCCCCAATACTGTGCCGCTGTGCTCCCCAATACTATACTGCAGAAACAGATAATACCCCTGATAATACTAGTACCACACAGAGCCCCCCATATAAAATACCCCTTCTTTGTGGCCTCAGTAGATGCCCCCATAGTGCACTACAATAATGTGCCAATAAGAAGTGGCCCCACAGTGCCACCCAATAATGTGCCAGTAAGTGTCCCCATAGATGCCCCCCTAATCATGTGCCAGTATCAACTGCGGAGTGCCTCTCTCCTCCCCCCCATGTGCCGGTATCATAGTGCCATCTCCCCCCAATGTGCCAGTATTATAGTGCCATCTCCCCCCATAATGTGCCAGTATCATAGTGCAATCTCCCCCCATAATGTGCCAGTATCATAGTGCCATCTCCCCCCATAATGTGCCAGTATCATAGTGCCATCTCCCCCCATAATGTGCCAGTATCATAGTGCCATCTCCCCTCATAATGTGCCAGTATCATAGTGCCTCCCCCCCCAATGTGTCAGTATCATAGTGCCTCTCACCTCTCCCCCTGGCATCCACAGATCCCCCATCCTATAACAGTGCCATCCACAGACCCCCCATCCTATAACAGTGCCATCCACAGACCCACACCCCACCCCATAACAGTGCCATCCACAGACCACCCCACCCCATAACAGTGCCATCCACAGACCCCCCCCACCCCATAACAGTGCCATCCACAGACCCCCCCACCCCATAACAGTGCCATCCACAGACCCCCCCCCACCCCATAACAGTGCCATCCACAGACCCCCCCACCCCATAACAGTGCCATCCACACCCCATAACAGTGCCATCCACAGACCCCCCCACCCCATAACAGTGCCATCCACAGACCCCCCCCCCACCCCATAACAGTGCCATCCACAGACCCCCCCACCCCATAACAGTGCCATCCACACCCCATAACAGTGCCATCCACAGACCCCCCACCTCATAACAGTGCCATCCACAGACCCCCCCCACCCCATAACAGTGCCATCCACAGACCCCCCCACCCCATAACAGTGCCATCCACAGCCCCCCCCCCACCCCATAACATTGCCATCCACAGACCCCCCCACCCCATAACAGTGCCATCCACAGACCCCCCCACCCCATAACAGTGCCATCCACAGACCCCCCCACCCCATAACAGTGCCATCCACAGACCCCCCACCCCATAACAGTGCCATCCACACCCCATAACAGTGCCATCCACAGACCCTCCACCTCATAACAGTGCCATCCACAGACCCCCCCCACCCCATAACAGTGCCATCCACAGACCCCCCCCCACCCCATAACATTGCCATCCACAGACCCCCCCACCCCATAACAGTGCCATCCACAGACCCCCCCCACCCCATAACAGTGCCATCCACAGACCCCCCCACCCCATAACAGTGCCATCCACACCCCATAACAGTGCCATCCACAGACCCCCCACCCCATAACAGTTCCATCCACAGACCCCCCACCCCATAACAGTGCCATCCACAGACCCCCCCCCACCCCATAACAGTACCATCCACAGACCTCCGCCCCCACCCCTTAACAGTGTAATCCACAGACCCCCCCATTGCAGCTCCAGTACAGTTATAAAGTGTGTAATTTAATTAATAATGAATGATTCATGCTGCCCCCTCTGTCTGTAGTACATTCAATATATCCGACTCACATGGCTACTGACATCGTAATGCAGGCCGGCCGGGCCGACGAGCGGCAGAGTGACTGACTGACGTCACCTGCCTGCGCTGCCTGCTTTATGAATGAAGCAGGCGGCGCAGGCAGGTGACGTCAGTCAGTCACTCTGCCGCTCGTCTGCCCGGCCGGCCTGCATTACGATGTCAGTAGCCATGTGAGTCGGATATATTGAATGTACTACAGACAGAGGGGGCAGCATGAATTATTATTATTAATAGAATACACATTTTATAACTGTACTGGAGCGGAGGGGCCGGAGCACAGGGAACGCACCGGCCCCCAGCTCCTCCTCCCAGTCCCTCCCACCAGATTCGTATGAGGTAAATTAAGTCGGGATTCGAGTCCACGAATCCCACGAATCCAGCAAGATTCGAGGGATTTGTGGATTCGACGAATCCCCCGTCCCATCTCTACTAAAAACCCTAATTGTATTAACATGTGGCTCATTTATTAAGAGGTACATGCTTCTTACAAGGATGAGTGAACCAGTTAGGACCGAAACGAGTTTGGTCCGAACTTTGCTATTTTTCGGACAGCAGAAGACGAATTCACTAAAATACGCGTAGCGCTATTTTAATGCACATGCCAGCAGTTAAAAAACACTAGGTAGGAATAGAAATGGGTCGCATATTACCCTGAGAGGAAGTGGGAGGGGTACTTGCCATGATTGGCAACCAGGCTTACAATCTGGATGAGCCAATAAATGCTTCCTCAGGCAGAGAGGTACCCCAGCAGAATAAGCAGGGAGTCAATGAGAGTCAGAAATAGTCAGAAATCAAGCAAGTTTATTGCCAGGGAGAGTGAAGGGAAAGGCTAGGATTCCAAGGAAGAATTGTGTGTTGTTTAAAGTAGAATAGCAGGGCAAGCAGGACAGACAAACAGGGCAGCTGACAGACAGGGAGAGAGAAGACAGGAGCTGTGACTGGCTGTGTCTGCTATCAGAAGTGCAGCTGCTGCAATGCATACCTCAAAAGCAGCTACCTGCAAGCAAATACTTTCATCCCCCCCTTCCCCACAGAAATCAATTTTTTTTGTGGGGTTCAATTTCATTAAGCAGAATATCCTACGTGATTACTGCATCAGTACCCAAGGTGTGGGAGAAATACCTGTGTGTAATTGAGCGTCAAGTCTCAATCGTCCTTTTACGTTTATTAAGTATATTCAGTTTCCACACGGTTGCTATTTTTTTTTTGGGGGGGGAGGGGGGGTTTCAATTTAATTTAATTAAGGAGCATATATACGTGACATCCTGCAGCAGTACCCAAGGTTTAACAGCAATCTCCTTGTGTGTATTAATGTTAAATTGAGCGTCAAAACCTCAGTCATCCGTTTTACATATATTCAATTTCCACATGTTTGCGTTTTTTTTTTTTTTTTTTTCGGGTTCAATTTAATTAAGCTGCATATACACATGATTACTGCATCAATACCCACATTTTCACACTCCTCTGGCTGATTCTGCTGAGAAGACCTCACTTGACTGGTGGTGCCCCATCTCGCTACTCTTGCTGTCTGTCTGCCTACCATCATGTTCCGTACAGCTGCTGCTGTGGCCTGCATCAAGCCACTAATGTCTCAATCTTCCGTTTTTACGTGTATTCAGTTTCCACAAGGTTGCAGGTATAATATACTGTATGTTATTAATGCAACAATACCCACATTTTCTCACTTCTTTAGGCTGATTCTGGTGCCCTATCTTGCCACTGTTGCTTTCTGTCTGCCTAACTACCATCACATTCAGTATGGCTGCTGTGGCCTGCATCATGACAAATATTTTACTTTCCAACCATCACGTTCGGTATGACTGCTGCTGCCGCAGCCTTCATCTTGCCACTGCCACCATCATGCCACTGCTGCGACCTGCCCACCATCATCTTCCATATGGCCGCTGTTGCCTCCATCATGCTGCTTCCTGCTTGACAACATGTACCATATGGCTGCTGTTGAAACATCTGCTTCAGCTGCTGCTGCTCCTCTCTGCTAATCCCCTACTGCCATCGGCATTAATGGAAAGCATTTGCCAGTACTATCACTACTACTACTACTACTACTATTGCCCCTACTACCCATAGACAACCTTTTATGTACATGCTATACTGCTCCTGCTGCTTCCACTATTGCGGCTGCATGCCACTGTATCCGTACTGTACTCTCTCCTCATCCACACCACACTGCTGCTGCTTCCAAGTAGAAGGTGGCATATTTTTAGGCTTGTTCCCAACTAGCCACTTTTCATTCTGACAATCAACACTTGTGTGTGTTGTTCGGGCAGGCATAATTTTTGGACACTTGGTAAGCCAAGCCACTTTTTTATTTATTAATTTATTTTTAATCTCATAACACTGTGTGTGTTTAATCACTTACCTACCGCCGCACAACTTTATACGTTGTAGCGGTAGGCTCTTATTTGTAACCCGATGTATAAAAGCCCTGGTTACATAGTGATCTACCGGCAGCCAGTGCCCCCGCAGATCGCTTTGACTGTGCTGTCATTAGACAGCTTTGGTCACAGGAGCGGTCTGGCAGTAATAGACACTAGTAGCTCTGTGCTACATCTAAGCTACTATCAAATTGTAAAATCTAAAAGCTAGCAGGGAGTGCTTTTTGTTATGTAAGAGCGCCAAAAAAAATCACCAGGAAATAATGCACTAACACAATAAATGCAAATGTTATATATGGACTAAGCCCTCAATTTGATATGATAAAATCTGAGACTCTCAGCTAATATATTTTGATCAAAACACATCTTTGCCCGCCTACCCGCACATAGGTGGTCTCAGTCAGGCAGATCCTATGCTAAACCTACCTATGCCGTTGGGCATCTACATTCAGAACAGCAGACCCTGCACATATAGTGTGCTGCTCCTAGTTACTTCTGTGTGCATCAAGCAACCAATGAGAGTAGGAACACGCACACCTATATGTACCATCTAATCAATGTCGCATGGGGGATAGTTGGAGAAAAAAAGTGCACAAAAACGATACTCCCCAGATAATATGAGCACATTCACACTTGAAGGTGCCACTCCTTCAAGTACAAAAAATTATCAAAAATCACAGAAAAAGATACAAAACATCCTTCATAACAAGATAACTAAATATGCGGATGTACATGGTAACATTTATAAGGAAAATATCACAGAAAATAATGCCTCCAGTTTAGAGCCAAAACATCACGCTTCCAGCATGGGTGAATAAATTATATCCATTTTTAAAGGTGAGAGTGCTGCCTGATTTTCATCTATATATATATATATATATATATATATATATATATATTTTGTATAGCAGTGTTTTTTTCTGCACAAAATATACAAATTGAAGAATATTTTCTTTATTTCTAAAAAAAATAAAAATCTAAATGTCCAAATTTCCCCAAGATGAATACCTTAGGGGAATAACATAAAAAGGTGACTTTAAAGGGGCTTGTAACATGTTGTTGCTTTACAAGATTTTTTTGTCAGTACAGTGCCATAGAACCAGCAATAGAAAAATAGGCCGCCAAAATCCAAAATGCGCTACAGTGTTTTGAAGTTTTGCTGTGGGCCCAGCCAGTAGATAAATTACATAAATAGTGTCCATATTCAGAGTACAAGCCTATGGTAATGGTTTTAGAAATGTTTTGTCTTGAAACCTCTTTATAATAGTTAGAAAAAATTTATAAGAAAGGAAAAATATATTTATTATTTTCAGTTTTTCCTAAAATATAAAAAAATATATATATAACAAACAAAAAATATATATATATGTATTGTAGGAGAGTCCCCGGAATAATAATGGACGGACGATACGTGCCACCAGAGGTCCTGGCCTCGGTGGAGTAAGAACCGGATCATTGCGGTTACAGCGGCGAATGCTGCAGGCGCAGCGTGTCCGGGCCGGTTTTTACTGGGAACAGGTAAAGAGCTGGGGGGGTGCCTGTTCCCCACGGCCAGCCCAGGTTTTTGGTGGAGCTGGGCCTTTAAAGAACCCAGTCTGCTGATGATGGGGGTGGGGTGTGTCTTGCTGTGCTGGAGATTTCCACAGACAGAGTCAGTGCTGGAGAAGGAGAGTCTGGGCGCAGCACACATTGAAGGATAGTCCTGGGACCTGTGGTGCTACGAGCCGAAGGGGCTCTGGCCTGAGGGAGACAAAGGCAGGTAGCCTACAAGCCTGCAGAAACTGCTGTGGTCTGTCCAAGACAAGGTGACTCAAACCTGCTGTTTATTTTCTATGGAAGGACTTTTGTTTTATGCACTATGTGGATATGCACCTGTGTGGTCTGCACATTGCCTGTTATGCCTTTGGTGTAAATAAAGTCACGGTGTACCACAAAGACTGTCTGTGATTGCCTCAATACTGCCGCCGCTACTGTAGCCTACCACGAGCACATCCCCACAATTGGTGGCTTGGAGCAGGCATTCCTGCAGTGAGGCAGGCCTGAGGCAAAAGTTGTGTTGGACTGCATGTCATATATCAGGCCTGCAAGTTTTATGGTTCCTGACAAGATGGAGGAGGCCATTAAGCACCTGATTCAGAGTAATGTACAGCAGCAACAGGCATTGCAGGCTCAGAGGGAAAATAATGAGCTACAGCAAAAAAGACACGAGGAGGCTATGTGTGCACAGCAGCAAACAAACAATCTCCTAATGCAGCAGCTGGTAGCCATGCAAGAGTTGGTGCGAACATCCCTGCAAGGAGTTTCAACCGCAACAACCCCGACTGTGTCTACCGCCAGGGATAAAGTCCGATCCGCCCTGGGGAAAATGGGTCCGGAAGATGATATAGAGGCGTTCCTGACGGTGTTCGAAAGAACCGCGGAGCAAGAGAGGTTGCCATTGGAACAGTGGGCCGAAGTGGTGGCGCCTTTTCTGGTGGGGGACGCACAAAAGGCCTATTTTGACCTCAGCCGCGATGAGGCCAAGGACTATGAGAGGCTAAAAAGTGAGGTGTTGGCCAGGTTGGGGTTAAACACCTATGTGCGAGCGCACAGGGTGTATCAGTGGGTGTTTGCCGAGTCCCGACCCACCCGGTCACAAGCCTATGACTTACTTCACCTAGTAAAAAAATGGCTTCAGCCTGAAATATTGAGCCCTTCTCAGATGGTTGAAAGGGTCGTGGTCGACAGGTTTGTGCGTATCCTCCCGAGAGCCATACAGCGCTGGGTGGGACAAGGCGATCCAGGCAACCTGGAACAACTGGTTAGCCTGGTGGAGAGGTATATGGCCACTCAGGATTTGGTGCAGGACTCAGCGGTACTACCGAAGTCACGTCAGCCCCCGTTGCCGACCCGGGATCCTGAAAAAGGGATCCCACCTCATAAGGAGGGGAGTGGATCTCCAGTCCGTGGGAGGAATACCCTGGGGAGGAGGGAGGCTGCGAGGATCAGATGTTGGCATTGTCAGGATTGGGGACATGTGGCAGCCAACTGCCCTAGGGCATCCGAACCCATGGACTGCGGGTTCGCTCGCCGGTCCTCTTTTTATGCCCAACCGGTGTATATAGCTGACCCCCTGCTGGCTGCGGACACCCCTCCGGTGTGTGATGTCGTTGTTAATGGTCACTCCGTGCAGGCCCTGCTGGACTCTGGGAGCCTGGTAACTCTGGTCCATGAATCGCTGGTAACGGAAAAACTCCCAGGTAGGCAAACCCTTACCATTGTCTGTATACATGGGGATCGCCGGGAGTATCCCCCCACTAAGGTTACCCTGGCGGTGTGTGGGAAGGAGGTACCACATGTCGTCGGAGTGGGGAGACGGCTCCCTTATGCCGCAATATTGGGAAGGGACTTTCCCCTGTTCTGGACTTTGTGGAGGAACAGGTTGCCTACCTGTGGGGAAGAAAAATGTCCGGGTCCCGAGCCCGAGGACCCCGAGGCAGGGGCCCCAGCTGTAGGGGTCACCGTAGGGGAGGTAGAGTGTAACCCTGACCGGTTTCCCCTAGAAGTATTGGCGGGTGAGACAGTAGAAAGTTCGTCTATCCTGGATCTGGGGGTACCCCGAGAAACCTTCGGGACCGCACAGCTCCAGGATTCAACGTTATTGCGGGCTAGAGAAGGTGTGTCGGTGATTAATGGCGTTGCCCATCGTCCCGGCGCCGATACCGTATTTCCTCACCTGGCCTATAACCAGGACCTGTTATATAGGGTAGACAAGGTGAGGCAGGAGGTGGTGGAACAACTGGTGGTGCCCCAGCCTTACCGGCGAATGGTCTTGGATTTAGCGCATGCGCATGTGTTGGGTGGTCATCTGGGGGTTAAGAAAACGCTGGAGCGAATTCTACAACTGTTCTATTGGCCTGGGATTTATGAGGAAGTCCGGAGGTTCTGTCAGTCCTGTCCAGTGTGTCAGGTGACTAGCCCCCACCCTCAGTATCGCAGTCCACTGGTACCTATGCCCATTATAGAGGTGCCCTTCGAAAGGATCGCCATGGATCTGGTAGGCCCCATTATTAAGTCAGCCCGAGGTCACCAACACATACTGGTAGTGTTAGACTATGCCACTCGCTATCCGGAGGCGGTCCCATTGCGCCATACGTCGGCCAAGGTAATAGCTAAAGAGCTTATGAGTATGTTCGCCCGGGTGGGGATACCAAAGGAGATTCTGATGGACCAGGGGACACCCTTTATGTCCAAAATTACAAAGAAATTGTGTAAGCTATTAAATATTAAACACCTGCACACGTCCGTCTACCATCCCCAAACCGATGGGTTAGTAGAACCGTTCAATAAGACCCTGAAGTCCATGCTAAAAAGAGTCGTGGCTAAGGACGGGAGAGATTGGGACTTACTGTTGCCCTATGTTTTGTTTGCGGTACGGGAAGTGCCCCAGGCGTCCACGGGGTTCTCGCCCTTTGAATTGTTATATGGGCGACATCCCCGTGGACTACTGGACATCGCTAAGGAGGCATGGGAGCAACAGCCTACGCCTTATAAAAGTGTGATAGAACACATAGGAAAAATGCAGGACCGAATAGGGGTCGTGTTGCCGATCGTCCGGGAGCACTTGGAAGCGTCACAACTGGCCCAGAGTCGGGTATATAACCGATCCGCCCGGGTAAGGACATTTCACCCGGGTGACCGAGTTCTTGTACTCGTGCCCACGGTCGAGAGTAAATTCCTGGCCCGGTGGCAAGGACCCTATGAAGTTAAGGAGAAAGTGGGCCCAGTTGATTACAGGATATACCAGCCAGGGCCGCGGAAGCCCGAACAGGTATATCATGTGAATCTACTAAAACCTTGGAGAGACAGAGAGAATTTGCTTGGAGACAGCCCGCCCTCTGTCTGGATGGCAGGGAGTGACCCGGGGTCACCAGGTGTTCCGGAGAACGCCGCTGGGGTGACGATAGGGGATGGACTGTCGACCAAACAGGCACAAGAGGTGAGAGAATTCGTTAGTCGGAATAGGGACGTTTTCTCTGACCTTCCTGGACGTACCACCTTGATCGAGCATGACATTGTCACCGAGCCCCGGGTGAAAGTCCGCCTAAGACCATACCGAGTACCGGAGGCTCGGCGACAGGCCATTTCGCAGGAGGTAAGATCGATGCTACGTCTAGGGGTCATAGAAGAGTCAAAGAGCGAGTGGGCTAGCCCGATTGTCCTTATTCCCAAACCGGATGGTTCATTACGGTTCTGTAATGATTTTAGGAAATTAAATGAGGTATCAAAATTTGACGCCTATCCCATGCCTCGGGTGGACGAGTTGATAGAGCGGCTGGGAAAAGCCCGGTATTTTTCGATCCTAGATCTCACGAAGGGCTACTGGCAGGTACCTCTGACGGAGGCGGCAAAGGAGAAGACTGCCTTTGTCACCCCGGAGGGGCTTTTTCAGTATAGGGTGTTGCCTTTTGGGTTGCATGGCGCCCCGGCTACGTTCCAGCGTCTGATGGATGTCGTCCTCAAGCCCCATCACCAGTATACCTCCGCGTATCTGGATGATATAGTCGTGTTTAGCCCTGACTGGGAGGGTCATTTGTCAAAACTTCAGGCAGTGATAGATTCTCTAAGGAAGGCGGGGTTGACTGCCAACCAAAAAAAATGCTGGTGGGACTAGAGGAAGCTTTCTATTTGGGTTATGTGATTGGACGCGGGGTCATTAGGCCCCAAGTGAATAAAGTTGAAGCAATCCGGAATTGGCCCAGGCCTCGTACGTCCAAGCAAGTACGGTCATTTTTGGGCCTGATTGGGTACTACATGAGGTTCATTCCCTATTTTGCCACCTTGGCAGCCCCGTTAACCGGCCTCTTGAAGGGTAGAAAGTCGGTGATGGTTCGCTGGGGGGAGCAGGAGGAGGAGGCGTTCTCCCGTTTGAAGTCGGCCCTATGTGAGTCCCCGGTTCTGGTGACGCCCGACTTCAAGCGGGAGTTTGTAGTTCAAACAGATGCCTCGGGAGTAGGACTAGGGGCTGTGTTTTCCCAGGAGCTCAACGGGGAAGAGCACCCCGTGGTTTTTCTAAGCCGCAAGCTTACCCCAGCAGAAACCCGGTATAGCATTGTGGAGAGAGAGTGCCTCGCCATCAAGTGGGCACGCGAGTCTCTCAGATATTACCTTCTGGGGAGAAGGTTCCGTCTGTTGACCGACCACTCCCCTCTCCAGTGGATGAGTCGAGCTAAGGAGGGGAGCGCTCGGGTTACCAGGTGGTTCTTGTCCCTCCAGAACTTTAAGTTCACTGTTGAGCACAGGGCCGGCCGCTTACAGGGGAACGCAGATGCCCTGTCCCGGGTACACTGCTGTGCATGTGTTCACCCCCTCAGGCTTGAACAGTATGTTCAAGCCCTCAGGGGTGAACAAAGGGGGGGATATGTAGGAGAGTCCCCGGAATAATAATGGACGGACGATACGTGCCACCAGAGGTCCTGGCCTCGGTGGAGTAAGAACCGGATCATTGCGGTTACAGCGGCGAATGCTGCAGGCGCAGCGTGTCCGGGCCGGTTTTTACTGGGAACAGGTGAAGAGTTCCCCACGGCCAGCCCAGGTTTTTGGTGGAGCTGGGCCTTTAAAGAACCCAGCCTGCTGATGATGGGGGTGGGGTGTGTCTTGCTGTGCTGGAGATTTCCACAGACAGAGTCAGTGCTGGAGAAGGAGAGTCTGGGCGCAGCACACATTGAAGGATAGTCCTGGGACCTGTGGTGCTACGAGCCGAAGGGGCTCTGGCCTGAGGGAGACAAAGGCAGGTAGCCTACAAGCCTGCAGAAACTGCTGTGGTCTGTCCAAAACAAGGTGACTAAAACCTGCTGTTTATTTTCTATGGAAGGACTTTTGTTTTATGCACTATGTGGATATGCACCTGTGTGGTCTGCACATTGCCTGTTATGCCTTTGGTGTAAATAAAGTCACGGTGTACCACAAAGACTGTCTGTGATTGCCTCAATACTGCCGCCGCTACCGTAGCCTACCACGAGCACATCCCCACAGTATATATATATATATATATATACAGTACAGACCAAAAGTTTGGACACACCTTCTCATTCAAAGAGTTTTCTTTATTTTCATGACTATGAAAATTGTAGATTCACACTGAAGGCATCAAAACTATGAATTAACACATGTGGAATTATATACATAACAAACAAGTGTGAAACAACTGAAAATATGTCATATTCTAGGTTCTTCAAAGTAGCCACCTTTTGCTTTGATTACTGCTTTGCACACTCTTGGCATTCTCTTGATGAGCTTAAAGAGGTAGTCCCCTGAAATGGTTTTCACTTCACAGGTGTGCCCTGTCAGGTTTAATAAGTGGGATTTCTTGACTTATAAATGGGGTTGGGACCATCAGTTGCTTTGAGGAGAAGTCAGGTGGATACACAGCTGATAGTCCTACTGAATAGACTGTTAGAATTTGTATTATGGCAAGAAAAAAGCAGCTAAGTAAAGAAAAACGAGTGGCCATCATTACTTTAAGAAATGAAGGTCAGTCAGTCAGCCGGAAAATTGGGAAAACTTTGAAAGTAAGGGCTATTTGACCATGAAGGAGAGTGATGGGGTGCTGCGCCAGATGACCTGGCCACCACAGTCACTGGACCTGAACCCAATCGAGATGGTTTGGGGTGAGCTGGACCGCAGAGTGAAGGCAAAAGGGCCAACAAGTGCTAAGCATCTCTGGGAACTCCTTCAAGACTGTTGGAAGACCATTTCAGGTGACTATCTCTTGAAGCTCATCAAGAGAATGCCAAGAGTGTGCAAAGCAGTAATCAAAGCAAAAGGTGGCTACTTTGAAGAACCTAGAATATGACATATTTTCAGTTGTTTCACACTTGTTTGTTATGTATATAATTCCACATGTTAATTCATAGTTTTGATGCCTTCATAGTCATGAAAATAAAGAACTGTACTGTATATATAATATCCATTTTCTAATTGCACAAAATAAAGGTATAAGATGTTCCGTGAAAAATAATATCAAATGCATGTAGGCTGGCTCAGAAACTAATCAGATATTTGCAGTTAGATAGGCCCATTGCTACACCTGATAAATTAACCTGACAAGGAAGGGGTATAAATACTTTAATAATGAATAGTAAAGGGAGAACATCACGTTCGCGATTAAATGTTTGCAAACCGTGCGTTTGCAGCAGGCCCCATTCACTTTAATGGCAGGCGAACCTGAAAAACCTTCAGGTCATATTTGCAGCCAGCAAACACTTACTAGAAGTACACAAATAGTCCCTCAACATGGACAGCAATATACCAGAGGGGAATCATTGGCAAAAATTTCCACAAAAAATATGTATTTCAATCAGGGGCCATTTGTATGCGTCTTAAAGGGAAACTCTCAAAAATGTGCCCTGCTGGAGCCTAGAACATTTTTATTTCCTATTGATTTGATGTATACAAATGTGCAGCAGTCCACGTTTTTGTATCCTGCAAAGTCCATTAAAAAAATGCATACGTTATTGTAATTTCTTTTTCTACCATGGAACTGTATGGTGAACGGACACCACTGTACGGCATCAGTCTGAGGCATCTGTTAACGCATACATTTTTGGTATGCATTAAATGGATGTCAAAAATAGGATGTGAACCCAGCCCTAGTGTCAGAATAAGCACCAGTTCACAGCGGAGCAGCGTGGCGGAGAGGAGAGGTACTGACAGAGCTCTAACTGGTCCTAGTGGTCAGGGATGAGGACTGTGTTTCCCAAGGATCATTTTCTACTGAGAAATACAGGGCACAGTATAATACACTAGAATCTATATAATTAAAAAATATTAGCCCTACCCCCGAATAATAATACAATTAGGTGGTCATTTATTATATAGAAATAAGTCTATATTAGGCGTATTTCTGACACAGATTGTGGCGCAAAGGTCTTTAACACCGCAATCTGCATATTTTTTTCACTCATACCATGTCTAAAAATGGATGGCGTGGGCAGGGAAAGGGATACAGTTATGGCCATCCAGTTATTGGATAGCACCGCCATACATTGACCAGATAACAACTCTGTACAGTGACCGGATAACACCGCCATACCGTGACCGGATAAGAGGGTATAAGAGGGCACAGTACAGGGAATAACTAGGGGCACTGCACAGGGTATGGTAACAGGGCATAATGTAGGGTATAAGGGGGCACAGTACGGGGTGAGGGGCAAAGTACGGGGTGGGGGGGCACAGTCACATGACCCTGTGACATTAGAAGGTCCTTATGGTGAATGCGGTTCATACGCCACCATAATGAGAGGCAGAGGAGTGAGACAAGGGTGTGATTATGTAGCTAGAGATAAAAATGTAACTGTCGGCCAGTACAGGCCCAAAAAATTAGGCAATAGGATTTCACCTGACAGCAAGAACTTTGCATTCTGTGGCTGGAGGTACGTTAGGCAGTCACAGGATAAATATGTAACTGTCGGCCAGAACAGGCCCCAAAAATTAGGCATTCACCTGACATAAAAGGCCTTTTATGCCGTTGTATATACATGAGGCAAGGACCATTCTTTGTTCTGGATTGTGGCGGATATGTGTGGGCTAGCATGAGGAAATTCAAAAACACGTGGTCATCACAGGCGTTGAATTCCTCCCAAATCCATGCCTCATTCATTTTTAAAAATGTGAGGCAGTCCAAACTTTTGTGAGCTAGGCGAGTGCGCTTACCGGTTACGATCCCCCCTGCTGCGCTGAACGTCCTGTCGGACAGGACACTCGACGAGGGGCAAGCCAAGAGTTTCATGGCAAATTGTGCCAGCTCTGGCCACAGGTCAAGCCTGCACACCCAGTAGTCAAGGGGTTCCTCGCTTCTCAGAGCGTCCATAACCCGCTGTAGTCAGACACCTGTCGGTCTAGGCATTCCCTGAGGCTGGATCTGTAAGGCTGCTGTCGATGGGTTGGCTACAAGAATGATCTCATATCCGAAGTGAACAACACATCCTCAATCCGCCCTTTTTTTGTAGGCGTGGTAGGATTGGTACCCGCAACTGTTTCTCTGTGGGTGAAAATTCTTCTGCCAGCGCCCGCAACAGCAGAATGCAGCATCTCTCGAAGCAAGGCCTGGAAATGCTGCATTCTGACAGCCCTCTGTGATGTTGGTAACATGTCTGCCATTTTGTGTTTGTAACGGGGGTCTAAGTACGTTGTCACCCAGTACTGGTCCTTGCACTTTATGCTTTTTATACGGGGGTCCCTCTTCAAACACTGGAGTATGAAGGCCCCTATTTGCGGTGGAGGCGCCTGGCTCCTGCACATCGCCCAGGAGAATGTCGTCCTCGGTCTCCTACCCCCAGCCATGGACAACACCAGGGATCCCAGAAAAGTTTAAAGCATGTTCTTCTTGCTCCTCCTCCTCTTCCTCCTTCCCCCAGCATCATCCTCCTCTGACTCCTCTTCAGACTCCTGCTGACTTGTCTCAGATGGAATAGCCCCTCCTGGGAATTCATTCAGCATTGCGACTTCCTCATCTTCCTGCTCCTCGACGGCTTAATCAATGACACAACGCAATGCACACTCCAGAAAGAAGATGTACACACACCACTTTACTAACTGTCAAATTGAGCGGGGTTAGCCACTGATCGGCCTGTGACCGTAGAGCTGAAAGAAGTGCAGGACCAGTGTGGCTCTTGGCTTTCAGGCATAACAGCCACAGCACAGCATGGCAACGACTCACCTGGCAAGTCGAATAGGTTTTGGGGAGTTGGGGGGTGCAGTGGAAGAGGAGGCAGCAGTGGAAAAGGAGGAGTCAGCTGAGGAGGAGACAGAGGATGGAGTAGTAGGAAGAGAAGAAGAGGCTGGCCTGCATGCAATCCGTGGTAGTAACACCAAATCCACACGGGTGCCACGGGTTGCATGCTTGACAGCCGTCAGAAGGTTCACCCAGTGGGCAGTAAAAGTTATGTACCTGTCACGGCTGAGGATGGGGAAAACCCTCAGCCGTGCGGTATCAGCAGATGGAGTCGCTGCAAGGCCAGGACAGAGAATTAGGGAGATGGTCACCTCCTACACATCCCGAACTCTGACCCTGTCTCCTATCCGTATGAGCCAACCCTGAAGGTAGGAGGGCTCATACCCCGGAGCCTGATATTCCTGCTCGCCCTCAGGGTGGCCCTGGACTAGGAGCAGGGTAAGACGACCCGTTCCTCCTAGACACGGAGGAACAGGAGTCTCACTGGCCAAGATACATAGAAAGGGGGAACATAAACAGACATATGGCAATGGCAGGTAAGTGAGACTAGTTCCACACTTACCTGCCACAGACACACAACCTGGAACCCATGTGCAAGTGCTGCTATCCACAACCAACATAAAGGACACAGCATACAACAGACATCACACGGGAACCCAGTAAACCATATGCTGCAATAACAGATAAACCATAAACTAACACCAGACATAACATTTCTGACAACCAGGGTGGCCCTCACTGGCAGATGGTAAATAAGCAGGAGGATGTCTCCAGCAAGCATGGCTGAAGCACCCTCTCTGACTACTGCCTTCCACTGAGGCTTTATAGGGCCAAGTAGCCACACCCACAGTCAGACACACCCAGTGCACACACACACAGGGAAGGGAAAACAACAACTTAAAGGGGAATTGCACACAACACATATAACACCCCGTGCACACCGATAAAAGGCACACCTATAAAGAGAGGTTGCCAGGTGCAACCGCATGCCTACTGCAGCAAGCTGCCTAGCACCGCTCAGGCTGCTCTGCTGCCACATACATAATGTTGCCAGCTGCAACCACAGGTGAGGCAACATACTATAGCCCTCACCTGTGATTGACAACAACACCAAGACCACAGGCAACTGCATGCGGTTACAGGAGTCACGACCATGACCAAGGGTCGTGACAGTACCTTCCCTGCCTGTGTTTGCTAGACCACGTGTCCGTGGTCAGATGTATCTTGGCACTGACACTGTGTGTCAGATATACATTTACTTGCCGCTGAACATGGCCATATAGCTCTGGGATACCCTTTTGGAAAAAATATTTCCTTTCTGGGACCTTCCATTGCAGTGTGCCAATTGCCACAAATTTTCGACAAGCCGGCGGTCAGCCGTTGGGCAATAGGGTTATCCGTAGAGTTGAGCGAACACCTGGATGTTCGGGTTCGACGAGTTCGGCCGAACTTTCGAAAAATGTTCGGGTTCGGGATCCGAACTCGACCCGAACTTCATCCCGAACCCAAACCCCATAGAAGTCAATGGGGACCCGAACTTTTGGGCACTAAAAAGGCTGTAAAACACACCCGGAAAGGGCTAGAGGGCTGCAAAAGGCAGCAAAATGTAGTTAAATCCCCTGCAAACAAATGTAGATAGGGAAATGATGAGTTAACATAAAATAAATAAAAATTAAACAATATTAATTGGAGTGAGGTCCCATAGCACAGAATCAGGCTTCAAGTCACCCACCAATGGAGAAGGTCACTTACTATTATTTTGACCACAGCACCCAGACAAAGGAGAGAGGTCCCACAGCAGAGAACCAGGCATCATATCACCCACCACAGGAGTAGGCCACCATTTAGTTACTTTGACCCCTACACCCAGACGGAGGAGAGAGGTTACACAGCAGAGAATCAGGCATTTAGATCACCCACCACAGGAGTAGGCCACCATTGAATCAGACCCCGGCAACCATGTCAGATGGCACAAGCATAAGCTTTATATCAATCAGCACAGGAGAAGGCGACTTTGACAGACTTTGACCCCTACACCCGGACGGAGGAGAGAGGTTTCAAAGCAGAGAATGAGGCATTTAGATCACCCACCACAGGAGTAGGCCCCAATTTAATGGGACCCCGGCAACCATGTCAGATGGCACAACCATCAGCTTCATATCAATCAGCACAGTAGAAGGCGACTTTGAAAGACTTTGACCCCTACACCCAGACGGAGGAGAGAGGTTTCACAGCAGAGAATCAGTCATTTAGATCACCCACCACAGGAGTAGGCCCCCATTGAATCAGACCCCGGCAACCATGTCAGATGGCACAACCATCAGCTTTATATCAATCAGCACAGGAGAAGCCACCATTGAGTTACTTTGACCCCTGCACCCAGGAAGAGGAGAGAGGCCCCACAGCACATATTCTGGCATCATATCAGCCACCACAGGAGAAGCCACCATTGAGTTACTTTGACCCCCGCACCCAGGAAGAGGAGAGAGGCACCACAGCACATATTCTGGCATCATATCAGCCACCACAGGAGAAGCCACCATTGAGTTACTTTGACCCCCGCACCCAGGAAGAGGAGAGAGGCACCACAGCACATATTCTGGCATCATATCAGCCACCACAGGAGAAGCCACCATTGAGTTACTTTGACCCCCGCACCCAGGAAGAGGAGAGAGGCACCACAGCACCTATTCTGGCATCATATCAGCCACCACAGGAGAAGCCACCATTGAGTTACTTTGACCCCTGCACCCAGGAAGAGGAGAGAGGCCCCACAGCACATATTCTGGCATCATATCAGCCACCACAGGAGAAGCCACCATTTAGTTACTTTGACCCCTTCACCCAAACAGAGGAGAGAGGTTCCACATCAGAGAATCAGGCATCATATCAACCACCACAGGAGTAGGCCACAATTTAATGGGACCCCGGCAACCATGTCAGATGGCACAACCATCAGCTTCATATCAATCAGCACAGGAGAAGGCGACTTTGAAAGACTTTGACCCCTACACCCAGACGGAGGAGAGAGGTTTCACAGCAGAGAATCAGGCATTTAGATCACCCACCACAGGAGTAGGCCCCCATTGAATCAGACCCTGGCAACCATGTCAGATGGCACAACCATCAGCTTTATATCAATCAGCACAGGAGAAGCCACCATTGAGTTACTTTGACCCCTGCACCCAGGAAGAGGAGAGAGGCCCCACAGCACATATTCTGGCATCATATCAGCCACCACAGGAGAAGCCACCATTGAGTTACTTTGACCCCCGCACCCAGGAAGAGGAGAGAGGCACCACAGCACATATTCTGGCATCATATCAGCCACCACAGGAGAAGCCACCATTGAGTTACTTTGACCCCTGCACCCAGGAAGAGGAGAGAGGCCCCACAGCACATATTCTGGCATCATACTAACCACCACAGGAGAAGCCACCATTAAGTTACTTTGACCCCTGCACCCAGGAAGAGGAGAGAGGCCCCACAGCACATATTCTTCACCCACCACAGGAGTAGGCCCCCATTGAATCAGACCCTGGCAACCATGTCAGATGGCACAACCATCAGCTTTATATCAATCAGCACAGGAGAAGCCACCATTGAGTTACTTTGACCCCTGCACCCAGGAAGAGGAGAGAGGCCCCACAGCACATATTCTGGCATCATATCAGCCACCACAGGAGAAGCCACCATTGAGTTACTTTGACCCCCGCACCCAGGAAGAGGAGAGAGGCACCACAGCACATATTCTGGCATCATATCAGCCACCACAGGAGAAGCCACCATTGAGTTACTTTGACCCCTGCACCCAGGAAGAGGAGAGAGGCCCCACAGCACATATTCTGGCATCATACTAACCACCACAGGAGAAGCCACCATTGAGTTACTTTGACCCCTGCACCCAGGAAGAGGAGAGAGGCCCCACAGCACATATTCTGGCATCATATCAGCCACCACAGGAGAAGCCACCATTGAGTTACTTTGACCCCCGCACCCAGGAAGAGGAGAGAGGCACCACAGCACATATTCTGGCATCATATCAGCCACCACAGGAGAAGCCACCATTGAGTTACTTTGACCCCCGCACCCAGGAAGAGGAGAGAGGCACCACAGCACATATTCAGGCATCATATCACACACCACAGGAGAAGGCCTCTTTCAGTGATTTAGGCCTTTGGACCCAGACAGAGGAGAGAGGCACCACAGCACATATTCTGGCATCATATCAGCCACCACAGGAGAAGCCACCATTGAGTTACTTTGACCCCTGCACCCAGGAAGAGGAGAGAGGCCCCACAGCACATATTCTGGCATCATATCAGCCACCACAGGAGAAGCCACCATTGAGTTACTTTGACCCCTGCACCCAGGAAGAGGAGAGAGGCCGCACAGCACATATTCTGGCATCATACTAACCACCACAGGAGAAGCCACCATTGAGTTACTTTGACCCCTGCACCCAGGAAGAGGAGAGAGGCCCCACAGCACATATTCTGGCATCATATCAGCCACCACAGGAGAAGCCACCATTGAGTTACTTTGACCCCCGCACCCAGGAAGAGGAGAGAGGCACCACAGCACATATTCTGGCATCATATCAGCCACCACAGGAGAAGCCACCATTGAGTTACTTTGACCCCTGCACCCAGGAAGAGGAGAGAGGCCCCACAGCACATATTCTGGCATCATACTAACCACCACAGGAGAAGCCACCATTGAGTTACTTTGACCCCTGCACCCAGGAAGAGGAGAGAGGCCCCACAGCACATATTCTGGCATCATATCAGCCACCACAGGAGAAGCCACCATTGAGTTACTTTGACCCCCGCACCCAGGAAGAGGAGAGAGGCACCACAGCACATATTCTGGCATCATATCAGCCACCACAGGAGAAGCCACCATTGAGTTACTTTGACCCCCGCACCCAGGAAGAGGAGAGAGGCACCACAGCACATATTCTGGCATCATATCAGCCACCACAGGAGAAGTCACCATTGAGTTACTTTGACCCCTGCACCCAGGAAGAGGAGAGAGGCCCCACAGCACATATTCTGGCATCATATCAGCCACCACAGGAGAAGCCACCATTTAGTTACTTTGACCCCTTCACCCAAACAGAGGAGAGAGGTTCCACATCAGAGAATCAGGCATCATATCAACCACCACAGGAGTAGGCCACAATTTAATGGGACCCCGGCAACCATGTCAGATGGCACAACCATCAGCTTCATATCAATCAGCACAGGAGAAGGCGACTTTGAAAGACTTTGACCCCTACACCCAGACGGAGGAGTAAGGTTTCACAGCAGAGAATCAGGCATTTAGATCACCCACCACAGGAGTAGGCCCCCATTGAATCAGACCCTGGCAACCATGTCAGATGGCACAACCATCAGCTTTATATCAATCAGCACAGGAGAAGCCACCATTGAGTTACTTTGACCCCTGCACCCAGGAAGAGGAGAGAGGCCCCACAGCACATATTCTGGCATCATATCAGCCACCACAGGAGAAGCCACCATTGAGTTACTTTGACCCCCGCACCCAGGAAGAGGAGAGAGGCACCACAGCACATATTCTGGCATCATATCAGCCACCACAGGAGAAGCCACCATTGAGTTACTTTGACCCCTGCACCCAGGAAGAGGAGAGAGGCCCCACAGCACATATTCTGGCATCATACTAACCACCACAGGAGAAGCCACCATTGAGTTACTTTGACCCCTGCACCCAGGAAGAGGAGAGAGGCCCCACAGCACATATTCTGGCATCATATCAGCCACCACAGGAGAAGCCACCATTGAGTTACTTTGACCCCCGCACCCAGGAAGAGGAGAGAGGCACCACAGCACATATTCTGGCATCATATCAGCCACCACAGGAGAAGCCACCATTGAGTTACTTTGACCCCCGCACCCAGGAAGAGGAGAGAGGCACCACAGCACATATTCAGGCATCATATCACACACCACAGGAGAAGGCCTCTTTCAGTGATTTAGGCCTTTGGACCCAGACAGAGGAGAGAGGCACCACAGCACATATTCTGGCATCATATCAGCCACCACAGGAGAAGCCACCATTGAGTTACTTTGACCCCTGCACCCAGGAAGAGGAGAGAGGCCCCACAGCACATATTCTGGCATCATATCAGCCACCACAGGAGAAGCCACCATTGAGTTACTTTGACCCCTGCACCCAGGAAGAGGAGAGAGGCCCCACAGCACATATTCTGGCATCATACTAACCACCACAGGAGAAGCCACCATTGAGTTACTTTGACCCCTGCACCCAGGAAGAGGAGAGAGGCCCCACAGCACATATTCTGGCATCATATCAGCCACCACAGGAGAAGCCACCATTGAGTTACTTTGACCCCCGCACCCAGGAAGAGGAGAGAGGCACCACAGCACATATTCTGGCATCATATCAGCCACCACAGGAGAAGCCACCATTGAGTTACTTTGACCCCTGCACCCAGGAAGAGGAGAGAGGCCCCACAGCACATATTCTGGCATCATACTAACCACCACAGGAGAAGCCACCATTGAGTTACTTTGACCCCTGCACCCAGGAAGAGGAGAGAGGCCCCACAGCACATATTCTGGCATCATATCAGCCACCACAGGAGAAGCCACCATTGAGTTACTTTGACCCCCGCACCCAGGAAGAGGAGAGAGGCACCACAGCACATATTCTGGCATCATATCAGCCACCACAGGAGAAGCCACCATTGAGTTACTTTGACCCCCGCACCCAGGAAGAGGAGAGAGGCACCACAGCACATATTCAGGCATCATATCACACACCACAGGAGAAGGCCTCTTTCAGTGATTTAGGCCTTTGGACCCAGACAGAGGAGAGAGGCACCACAGCACATATTCTGGCATCATATCAGCCACCACAGGAGAAGCCACCATTGAGTTACTTTGACCCCTGCACCCAGGAAGAGGAGAGAGGCCCCACAGCACATATTCTGGCATCATATCAGCCACCACAGGAGAAGCCACCATTTAGTTACTTTGACCCCTGCACCCAGGAAGAGGAGAGAGGCACCACAGCACATATTCTGGCATCATATCAGCCACCACAGGAGAAGCCACCATTTAGTTACTTTGACCCCTTCACCCAAACAGAGGAGAGAGGTTCCACATCAGAGAATCAGGCATCATATCAACCACCACAGGAGTAGGCCACAATTTAGTTTATTTGACCCCTGCACCCAGGAAGAGGAGAGAGGCCCCACAGCACATATTCTGGCATCATATCACACACCACAGGAGAAGGCCTCTTTCAGTGATTTAGGCCTTTGGACCCAGACAGAGGAGAGAGGTCAGAGATTAGCTTCATATCCCCCAGCACAGCAGAAGACCGCTTTATTTGACTTAGGCCTCAGCACCCAGACAGAAGACAGAGGTAGCATGGCAGAGGTTATGGCTTCATGTCACCCGTTAGTTTAACCGGCCACTTTCATCTGGTTAGGCCCCGGCGCCCAGACAGAGAAGAGTTTCATTCAACTGTGGGTTTCATAAAATTTGTATCAAATAAAGAAGTGGCCCGTAGCACAACAAGACATGTTTTAGGCAGTTAATAAGGACTACTCTGCACAAGGGAGGGACAGGTCCTGTGGGATGCATGCCTGGTTCATCTTTATGAAGGTCAGCTTGTCCACGTTGGCTGTGGACAGGCGGCTGCGCTTGTCAGTAATGACGCCCCCTGCCGTGCTGAATACGCGTTCAGATAAAACGCTGGCCGCCGGGCAGGAAAGCACCTCCAAGGCATAACATGCTAACTCTGGCCACCTGGACAATTTCGAAACCCAGTAGTTGAATGGGGCCGAACCATCCGTCAGGATGTGGAGGGGTGTGCAGACATACTGTTCAACCATGTTAGTGAAATGCTGCCTCCTGCTAACACATTCCGTATCAGGTGTCGGTGCAGATAGCTGTGGCGTGGAGACAAAACTTTTCCACATTTCTGCCATGCTAACCCTGCCCTCAGATGAGCTGGCCGTGACACAGCTGCGTTGGCGACCTCTTGCCACTCCTCTGCCTTCACCTTCCACCTGTTCCCCTGTGACATGTGGGAATGCTCTCAAGAGCGCCTCTATCAGCGTGCGCTTGTACTCGCGCATCTTACGGTCGCGCTCCAGTTCAGGAATTAAAGTGGGCACATTGTCTTTATACCGGGGATCCAGCAGGGTGGCCACCCAGTAGTCTGCACACGTTAAAACGTGGGCAACTCTGCTGTCGTTGCGCAGGCATTGGAGCATATATTCGCTCATGTGGGCCAGGCTACCCATGGGTAAGGACAAGCTGTCCTCTGTGGGAGGCGTATCGTCATCGTCCACCGTATCCCCCCAGCCACGCACCAGTGATGGGCCTGGGCTGCCACCCCGCTGTGAACTTGCGTCATCCTCGTCCCCCTCCACCTCCTCCTCCTCATCCTCCTCGTCCTCCAGTACAGTGCCTTGGCTGGCGACTTGTGAACCTGTCCTCTGCTGCTTAAACAAACCTCCCTCTGAGCCACTTCGAACAGACTGGCCCGAAAGTGTTAGAAACGAGCCCTCATCCTCCTCCTCCTCCTCCACCTGGGCCACCTCCTCTAACATCATTGCCCTAAGTGTTTTCTCAAGGAGACATAGAAGTGGTATTGTAACGCTGATAACAGTGTCATCGCCACTGGCCATGTTGGTGGAGTACTCGAAACAGCGCAGCAGGGCACACAGGTCTCGCATGGAGGCCCAATCATTGGTGGTGAAGTGGTGCTGTTCGGCAGTACGACTGACGCGAGCGTGCTGCAGCTGAAACTCCACTATGGCCTGCTGCTGCTCGCACAGTCTCTCCAGCATGTGCAAGGTGGAGTTCCACCGGGTGGGCACGTCGCATATGAGGCGGTGAGCGGGAAGGCCGAAGTTCCGCTGTAGCGCAGACAGGCGAGCAGCGGCAGGATGTGAACGGCGGAAGCGCGCACAGACGGCCCGCACTTTATGCAGCAGCTCTGACATGTTGGGGTAGTGGTGAATGAACCTCTGCACCACCAAGTTCAGCACATGCGCCAGGCAAGGGATGTGCGTCAAACCGGCTAGTCCCAGAGCTGCCACGAGATTTCGCCCATTATCGCATACCACCAGGCCTGGCTTGAGGCCCACCGGCAGAAACCACTCGTCGGTCTGTTGTTCAATACCCCGCCACAACTCCTTTGCGCTGTGGGGCCTGTCCCCCAAACATATGAGTTTCAGAATGGCCTGCTGACGTTTACCCCGGGCTGTGCTGAAGTTGGTGGTGAAGGTGTGTGGCTGACCGGATGAGCTGGTGGAAGCAGTGGAGGAGGAAGCCGAGTAGGAGGAGGAGGCTACAGGAGGCAGAGAATGATGCCCTGCGATCCTAGGGGGCGGAAGGACGTGCGCCAAGGAGCTGTCCGCCGGGGGCCCAGCCGCCACTACATTCATCCAGTGTGCAGTTAGTGAGATATAGCGTCCCTGGCCGTGCTTACTGGTCCACGTATCTGTGGTTAGGTGGACCTTGCCACAAATGGCGTTGCGCAGTGCACACTTGATTTTATCGGACACTTGCATGTGCAGGGAAGGCACGGCTGTCTTGGAGAAGTAGTGGCGGCTGGGAACCACATACTGCGGGACAGCCATGGCCATCAGCTGTTTGAAGCTGTCTGTGTCCACCAGCCGGAATGACAGCATTTCAAAGGCCAGCAGTTTAGAAATGCTGGCGTTCAGGCCAAGGGCTCGAGGGTGACTCGGGGGGAATTTGCGCTTCCTCTCTAAGGTTTGAGATATTGAGAGCTGAACGCTGCTGTGTGATATAGTGTTGACGCTAGTTGACGGTGGCGGTGGTGGTGGTGTCGGTGGCACATCCTCTGTTTGCTGCTCGGCAGGTGGCAACATTCCTCTCGAGGCGGAAGCCGAGGCAGCAGCGGTAGAGGGAGCAGGGGGAGCCTCAGCGAGTGCCTGGTTTTTAAGGTGTGTACCCCACTGCAGTTCATGCTTTGCATGTAGATGCCTGGTCATGCAGGTTGTGCTGAGGTTCAGAACGTTAATGCCTCGCCTCAGGCTCTGATGGCAGAGCGTGCAAGTCACTCGGGTCTTGTCGGTAGGACATTGTTTAAAGAAGTGCCATGCCAGGGAACTCTTTGAAGCTGCCTTTGTGGGGCTGGGTCCCTGTTGGCGATGTCCAGTAGCAGGCGAACTCTGGGGGCGGCGGCTCGTCTGCTTTGGCCCCCTGCTCCCTCTTTGGCTTCGCTGTTGTCTCGGTCTCACCACTACCTCTTCCTCTGAACTGTGAAAGTCATCGCCACGACCTTCAGTCCATGTGGGGTCTAAGACCTCATCGTCCTCTGCATCGTCTTCCACCCAGTCTCCCTCCCTGACCTCCTCCTGTTCAGTCTGCACACTGCAAAAAGACGCGGCAGTGGGCACCTGTGTTTCGTCATCATCAGAGAGTCGGTGACTCTGCTGTGGTGGTATTCCCATGTCCTCTTCATCTGGAGACATAAGTGGTTGTGCGTCAGTGCATGGTATGTCTTCCTCCACTGGGGAAGGGCTAGGTGGACGCCCCTGGGAAACCCTGGAAGCAGAGTCTTCAAACAGAAGAAGAGACTGCTGCATAACTTGTGGCTCAGACCGTTTCCCTGATATGCTTGGGGGTGATGTGACAGACTGATGGGCTTGGTTTTCAGGTGCCACCTGTGCGCTTTCCGCAGAAGACTGGGTGGAAGACCATGTGGTGAACGTGCTGGAAGCACTGTCGGCCACCCAATCGATTAATGCCTGTACCTGCTCAGGCCTTACCATCCTAAGAGCGGCATTGGGCCCCACGAGATATTGCGGTACATTCTGCCGGCTAGTTGAGGGAGTTCGTTCCCTACTGTGTGCGCCTGGGGCCGAACGGCCACGTCCTCTACCAGCAACAGAGGCTCCACGGACACCACCACGACCGCGTCCTCGTCCCTTAATAGTATTTTTCTTCATTGTTGCGATTCAACTCGCACCACAATGAAATATATTATTTTTTATAAGCAAAATCCCCTCACTGGAATACTTTCAGTCTTTTGACTGTATGGATTACAGATGGAATGACTGTTATATGTGAGTACCGCTTTCTTTGACAGATTCTAGTATGGGTACATATATGTTTTCCCAACCCCAGCACATTAGTTTGCTAATTCCAGATGTATGAAACGCAGGCCTAACTGTATCTAGTATATTGAACGCCAGATAAACTAACTTGGCCTTTTTTAAATAAAAAAAATCCCCTCACTGGAATACTTTCAGTCTTTTGACTGTATGGATTACAGATGGAATGACTGTTATATGTGAGTACCGCTTTCTTTGACAGATTCTAGTATGGGTACATATATGTTTTCCCAACCCCAGCACATTAGTTTGCTAATTCCAGATGTATGAAACGCAGGCCTAACTGTATCTAGTATATTGAACGCCAGATAAACTAACTTGGCCTTTTTTAAATAAAAAAAATCCCCTCACTGGAATACTTTCAGTCTTTTGACTGTATGGATTACAGATGGAATGACTGTTATATGTGAGTACCGCTTTCTTTGACAGATTCTAGTATGGGTACATATATGTTTTCCCAACCCCAGCACATTAGTTTGCTAATTCCAGATGTATGAAACGCAGGCCTAACTGTATCTAGTATATTGAACGCCAGATAAACTAACTTGGCCTTTTTTAAATAAAAAAAAAATTCCCTCACTGGAATACTTTCAGTCTTTTGACTGTATGGATTACAGATGGAATGACTGTTATATGTGAGTACCGCTTTCTTTGACAGATTCTAGTATGGGTACATATATGTTTTCCCAACCCCAGCACATTAGTTTGCTAATTCCAGATGTATGAAACGCAGGCCTAACTGTATCTAGTATATTGAACGCCAGATAAACTAACTTGGCCTTTTTTAAATAAAAAAAATTCCCTCACTGGAATACTTTCAGTCTTTTGACTGTATGGATTACAGATGGAATGACTGTTATATGTGAGTACCGCTTTCTTTGACAGATTCTAGTATGGGTACATATATGTTTTCCCAACCCCAGCACATTAGTTTGCTAATTCCAGATGTATGAAACGCAGGCCTAACTGTATCTAGTATATTGAACGCCAGATAAACTAACTTGGCCTTTTTTAAATAAAAAAAATTCCCTCACTGGAATACTTTCAGTCTTTTGACTGTATGGATTACAGATGGAATGACTGTTATATGTGAGTACCGCTTTCTTTGACAGATTCTAGTATGGGTACATATATGTTTTCCCAACCCCAGCACATTAGTTTGCTAATTCCAGATGTATGAAACGCAGGCCTAACTGTATCTAGTATATTGAACGCCAGATAAACTAACTTGGCCTTTTTTAAATAAAAAAAAAATTCCCTCACTGGAATACTTTCAGTCTTTTGACTGTATGGATTACAGATGGAATGACTGTTATATGTGAGTACCGCTTTCTTTGACAGATTCTAGTATGGGTACATATATGTTTTCCCAACCCCAGCACATTAGTTTGCTAATTCCAGATGTATGGAACGCAGGCCTAACTGTATCTAGTATATTGAACGCCAGATAAACTAACTTGGCCTTTTTTAAATAAAAAAAATTCCCTCACTGGAATACTTTCAGTCTTTTGACTGTATGGATTACAGATGGAATGACTGTTATATGTGAGTACCGCTTTCTTTGACAGATTCTAGTATGGGTACATATATGTTTTCCCAACCCCAGCACATTAGTTTGCTAATTCCAGATGTATGAAACGCAGGCCTAACTGTATCTAGTATATTGAACGCCAGATAAACTAACTTGGCCTTTTTTAAATAAAAAAAATTCCCTCACTGGAATACTTTCAGTCTTTTGACTGTATGGATTACAGATGGAATGACTGTTATATGTGAGTACCGCTTTCTTTGACAGATTCTAGTATGGGTACATATATGTTTTCCCAACCCCAGCACATTAGTTTGCTAATTCCAGATGTATGAAACGCAGGCCTAACTGTATCTAGTATATTGAACGCCAGATAAACTAACTTGGCCTTTTTTAAATAAAAAAAAAATTCCCTCACTGGAATACTTTATGGCTTTTCACTGTATGGATTACAGGTGGACTGGTATTAGTAGGGGTGACACAAGCACACCCAAGTCCCTGATGTAGGATTTCTATGGCACAGACCACTATTACAAGTGATTAATGGACGTTGGGAGAGATTGTGCTGCAGCACTAGTCCCAAGATGGCCGCCGCCTATCAGCCGAGTAACATGTGCCACAAAATGGTCTGCACAACCTTTAAAAAAAATAGCCTTGGACTGTGCTGCTAAATCGCTATTGGTCTGAATCCCAGGTGTAGATGTCTGACTTGTTTGGAGCTTTGGAATGCACACTGTGGCAGCTTCTGCTGCAGCACTACAAGTCGCAAAATGGCGGCCGGCGGTCAGCCCAGGTACATGTGGATGGAAAAATCACTCTGGCCACTCTAAAAATAGCCAATCCCTATCAAAAAAGCAGCTCAGCTGCAGTTGTTCAGATGAATCACAGGTGGAGGAGAGAAATTTGCTTCCAGTTATTCAATTATCCCTGCCTATTCTCGCCCTAGCATCAGCTGCGTCTATCCCTGTTCTATTCACATCGGGAGTGAGCACGTCCCGACGTGCGCACAAGCTTATAAAGAGGCTGAGTCACATGCTGCACTTGGCCAATCACAGCCTTGCCAATAGTAGGCATGGCTGCGATGGCATCTTAGGGCAAGTAGTATGATGCATGTTGATTGGCTGCTTTGCAGCCTTTCAAAATGCGCCAAAATACATGCCGAACGACGAACCCGAACCCGAACTTTTACGAAAAAGTTCGGGTTCGGGTCCGTGTCACGAACACCCCAAAATTCGATACGGACCCGAACTATGCTCGAACTGTTCGCTCAACACTAGTTATCCGGCGTCATTAACTTTTTACATTCGAACATTTGGGCCACATTAGCTGCCTTTTTCCAAATGAACGCGACAACGGCACGGTGAAAGGTGGAGTGGAGTACAAATGGGAGGAGAGAAGAAAAGTAGAAGGAGAAGAGGTAGGACATGGAGCGCCGGGAGTGTGGCTTTGTGGGTTCTGACGGTGTTGCTCCCACTGGGCTCGGTGATGGGAGGCCAGTGCCTTCTAAAAGCGGTCGTCCCTTGGTGAGTGTTGGACTTACCGTGACTTATGCATTGACAGCACAGTCTGTAGATGGCAACACTATTGTCAGCAGCTGACACATAAAAAAAAAGCCCACACTGCGGAGCCATGTGCCGGCGTCCTGGGAGCACCAGATGTGACCGTACATGGTGGATGGCTCTCTCCAGATACATTTGCAGTCTGCTTTTTGCCTCCTGTGCACTGCGAGTTCTGCCTGCTTCTCCTCCTTCTCCTCCTTCTCCTCCCTATCTCCTCCCTATCTGCTGATCTGTCTCTCTCTCTGAACTCCCCTCCTCTTCCTCTCTTGTGGGCACCCACGTGACTTCCATCGACATGTTATCATCGTCACCTTCACCACCACTGACATTAGAGATCTCAGAGTAGGCAGCAACAGCGGGACCACCCTCCTTGGGCCGATCTGGGTACTGTCTTCCGACCGCTGGGTTGCTACCTCCTCTTCCTCATCCGATGCCAAGAATGGCCGCGCATCGGTAAGGTCTGGGAATGGATGGGAAAATTATTTCTGACTCGAGTGGAGGGGCTATGGTGGTGGTGGTGTTGGTGTCTTTGGGGGTGCACACAGCAGAGAGTGAGGAGGGTGCTAATACAGAGGATGAAGAGGGTTCAGAAGCTGTAGTCTGAGTGAGCCACTCAACCAATTCTGGTGCGTTTTTTGATGTAATCGCAAGCCCCTTCTCCAACTTCACATTTAGGTTCCTGGTGCACCTGACCGACCCCTACAACCCCTGCAGAATAGCCTGCCTCTTCCTCTGCCTGTCTTTTTCAAAATGACCCTGTGACAAAGTCCCTATAGAAGAGCAGTATTTGTGGAAGCTGGTGTATCGCAGGCCTTAATCAATATTTGGTGGAAGCCGGTATATCAATATCCTTTATCAGTATTTTGTGGAAATGGGTATATAGAACCCAATAATGATTATTTGCTGGAAGCTGGTAAATCAAACCCCTTAATCAATATTTGGTGGAAGCCGGTGTATCGCAGGCCTCAGTCAATATTTGGTGGAATATTATAGGTATATCACCCCCCTCTATCATTTTTTTTTGGGGGGCAACAGGTATATCACACCTGTTGCAATTACTTATTCCAATTGCGTTTATCCCTCTATCTAGCTGCAGTATCGCAGCAGAACCGCACACAACTGCTGCACAATAGAAATGCACTATAATATACTTTCTATGTTAGAAAGTATATTATAATTATATCAAACCCCACAGTATGTCACACCTATCAATAGCACACCTATACCAGTCCTTAAAAGGACTTTTGTGGCCTTATTAGCTAGCGTTTGGTATCCCTAACAGTCTGTTTCTGCCCCACACAGCAACCTCTCCCTACATTGGCAAAAAACAGAATGTAAAGTGACTGCCAGATCAGCTTTATTTTTAGGGAAGGAGGTGTGTCCATGTGCTGAAACTTCTCATTTGGCTCTCCTGTCCCACCTGATGGATTTGTCATGGGTCAAAGTTTGGCACCATGCAAAAAATATTGGTACGTGCTAATATCGCCATATGTTCGCATGTTCAGCGAAACATGAATGAGCAAAGTTCGCTGTGAAACGACCGCCGGGCAAACCGCAAGGCTATCTCTACTGGTCAGTACAGGCAACACCAGAAAATCTTCATAAATAAGCCTTAGTATGTGCAGGTCTCACAGCCTCTGTAACAGTATGGTAAGAAGCAGTACAACATGTAGTAAGCACTGCAGGGATCATGTCTAAGATATGTAAGACGTCCGGGGGGGTCCCGAACATTGTGGACAACGTCCGAGATGAGAGTTGTCCATGTGTTCAATACTGGATGTTATGGATGGCCAGCTCCGTGATGAATCCCAGCACTCGGATTAGGTAGTTCTTACTGAGGAACTTTACTTTTCCTTCACAATGCGCTGATGCCACAGATGCCGTCACCTTGACGAGCTGGGTTGCTGATAAGGGGATTCTAAAGTGTCTGAAGAAATGCGAGTAAAGACATTGGAATAAATTGTCCACTTCCTCCAATGTGACCTCGTCCTTTGATTTATGAATATCTTTCCATAAACTCTTAAAGTACTCTGCGTCGATGGCATAAGAAATGTCCATGTGAGGTTTGACGGGCACAAAGAAAACACGCTCTGTGGTCGACAGTGATCCAGACACGTCATACCCGGTCCACATTGCTGCTAGCAGGGGCATACCTCTAATAGAGGCAGATAACACAGCTGCTATGGGGCCCTGGGGGAAGGGGTCCCACAGTGGAGGATAGGCCCCTCCCACTAATTGCACTTATATAGCTACTACCTGGGTACCTGTTAAAAGAAAATGTAAGAAGTGGTGATGTCATCAACCATGTGACTAGTGCAGGAAGCCAAGAAGTCTGAAGGAGCTTTGGTGATGTCATCAACCATGTGACCAGTGCAGAGGACTGGTGAAAGACCTGTGGGATGTGGCTGTGAGGGGGCAGGGCTGAGCTGTTGTGCCAGGAGGAGAGGTTAGTGATGTCCTGGGATGACCCATATAACATCCTATAAAAGCTGGGAGTTGTAGTTCTGTCATATTATATCCCTCTCCATGTAATTTCAATGTATGACCTTGTACAGTCAATACCTTCTATCAGTATTTTGTGGAAACAGGTATATAGAACCCATTAATGAGTATTTGCTGGAAGTCGGTAAATAAAACCCCTTAATCAATATTTGGTGGAAGCTGGTGTATCGCAGGCCTCAATCAGTATTTGGTGGAAGCCAGTATATCAATCCCCTCTATCAGTATTTTGTGGAAACAGGTATATTGAACCCAATAATGATTAATTGCTGGAAGCTGGTAAATCAAACCCCTTAATCAATATTTGGTGGAAGCTGGTATATCAATATCCTCTATCAGTATTTTGTGGAAACAGGTATATACAGGGTGGGCCATTTATATGGATACACCTTAATAAAATGGGAATGGTTGGTGATATTAACTTCTTGTTTGTGGCACATTAGTATATGTGATGGAGGAAACTTTTCAAGATGGGTGGTGACCATGGCGGCCATTTTGAAGTCGGCCATTTTGAATCCAACTTTTGTTTTTTCAATAGGAAGAGGGTCATGTGACACATCAAACTTATTGGGAATTTCACAAGAAAAACAATGGTGTGCTTGATTTTAACGTAACTTTATTCTTTCATGAGTAATTTACAAGTTTATCTTTGTTTACAGCCATTGACATGTCGCCGAGGTTAACACGTGAGGAGCGGATAGAAATTGTGTTGATGTATGGTGAACGCAGTAACCGGGTCATTGCAGCAGATTACAATGCAAGACACCCTACGAGACCACCCTCTCCCATGCTACAGTTAGCAAACTGCTTGCTAAGTTTCGTGAAACTGTCTCAGTGTTGGATTTGCCAAAATGTGGATGCATGAAATCTGTCTCGAATGAAGAAACATCAGTGGCTGTCCTAGCTTCATTCAGCAAGAGCCCACAGGGTAGCACTCGCCGCATGTCACTGGAGAGTGGCATTAGTCAAACATCCTTTCGGCGGATATTAGCTACTCACTAATGGCACCCTTACAAACTCCAGCTACTGCAGCATCTCAACGAGGATGACCCAGATCGGCGCACTGAATTTGCAGAATGGGCAAAACAAAAATTGGAACAGGACCCTCAGTTTACACAGAAGATTTTGTTCAGTGATGATGAGGCAAACTTTTTTGTGAATGGTGAAGTTAACAAACAAAACCACTGCTATTGGTCTGACACTAACCCACATTGGATAGATCCCTCCAAGACGGTTGGAACAAAAAAATTGATGGTATGGTGTGGTATATGGGGTACAAAGATAGTGGGGCCATTCTTCATCAATGGAAACCTCAAGGCCACTGGATATGTGAAATTGCTACATGATGATGTGTTTCCCTCTTTATGCACTGAAGCTGGCACGTTCCCTGAGTTTTTCCAGCAAGATGGTGCACCACCACATTATGGGTGTCAGGTTCGAGCATTCCTAGATGAACAGTTTCCTGGAAAGTGGATTGGTCGTCGTGGGCCAGTTAAAAGCCCCCAAGGTCTCCCGATCTGACCCCCTTAGACTTTTATCTTTGGGGTCATCTGAAGGCAATTGTCTATGCTGTGAAGATGCGAGATGTGCAGCACCTGAAACTACGGATACTGGAAGCCTGTGCTAGCATTTCTCCTGCGGTGTTGCTATCAGTGTGTGAAGAGTGGGAGAAGAGAATTGCATTGACAATCCAACACAATGGGCAGCACATTGAACACATTTGATAAGTGGTCAGAAACTTGTAAATAACTCATGAAATAATAAAATTACATTAAAACCAAGCACACCATTGTTTTTCTTGTGAAATTCCCAATAGGTTTGATGTGTCACATGACCCTCTTCCTATTGAAAAAACAAAAGTTGGATACAAAATGGCCAACTTCAAAATGGCCACCATGGTCACCACCCATCTTGAAAAGTTTCCCCCTCACATATACTAATGTGCCACAAACAGGAAGTTAATATCACCAACCATTCCCATTTTATTAAGGTGTATCCATATAAATGGCCCACCCTGTAATATAGGTATATCACACCGCTCTATCAGTTTTTTTGGGGGGGGCAACAGGTATATCACACCTGTTGCAATTACTTATAACAATAGCATTTGTCCTCTATCTAGCTGCGGTATCTCAGCAGAACCGCACACAACTGCTGCACAATACAAATGCACTATAATGTACTTTCTATGTTAGAAGGTATATTACAGGAATATTACACCCCTCAATCAGATTTTTTTCTTTTTTTGGGGCCAACAGGTATATAACAGCAGTTGCAATTAGTTTTTCCAATAGCGTTTGTCCCTCTATCTAGCTGCTGTATCTCAGCAGAACCGCACACAACTGCTGCACAATACAAATACACTATAATATACTTTCTATGTTACAAGGTATATTATAGGTATATCACACCCCTCTAAGTTTTTTTTTTTGGGGCCAACAGGTATATCACACCTGTTGCAATTACTTATTACAATTGTGTTTGTCCCTATATCTAGCTGCAGTATTGCAGCAGAACCACACGCAACTGCTGCACAATACAAATGCACTTTCTATGTTATAAAGTATATTATAATTATATCACACTCCACAGTATGTCACACCTATCAATAGCACACCTATACCAGTCCTTAAAACGACTTTTGTGGCCCTATTAGCTAGCGTTTGGTATCCCTAACAGTCTGTTTCTGCCCCACACAGCAACCTCTCCCTACATTGGCAAAAAACAGAATGTAAAATGGCTGCCAGATCAGCTTTATTTATAGGGAAGGAGGTGTGTCCATGTGCTGAAACTTCTCAATTGGCTGTCCTGTCCCACCTGATGGATTTGTCATGGGTCAAAGTTTGGCACCATGCAAAAAAAATGGCACGTGCTAATATCTCCATATGTTTGCATGTTTGGCGAAACATGAATGAGCAAAGTTCGCCGTGAAAAGACCGCCGGGTAAACCGCAAGGCTATCTCTACTGGTCAGTACAGGCAACACCAGAAAATCTTCATAAATAAGCCTTAGTATGTGCAGGTCTCACAGCCTCTGTAACAGTATGGTAAGAAGCGGTATAACCTGTAGTAAGCACTGCAGGGATCATGTCTAAGACATGTAAGCCTAGCAGATCTAGCCCCTGGTTGGGTCTTCTAGGCAACTGTTAGAGTATTACTCAGTGTAATACACTAACAGGCAATGCTTTACAATACAGATCTATTGTAATACATTGCAGAGGGGATCAGACCCCTAAAAGTTAAAGTCCCAGAGTGGGACAGAAATAAAGTTAAAAAAAAAAAATTGTGTTCAATAGTGTTCAATAATAAAAAATAAAAATTCAAGTTAAAAAAAGCCCCTTTCCCCTGATTTTATAATATAAACTATAAAAAAAAACATATTAGGTATTGTCGTGTCTGTAACGACCAGCTCTATAAATATATCACATAATCTATCCCTTCAGATAAACACCGTAAAAAAAATTATAATAATAAAAACTGTGCCAAAAAATTATATTTTTGTCATCTTACATTACAAAAAGTGTAATACCAAGCAATCAAAAAGCCATATGCAGCCCAAAACAGTACCAATCAAACCGTCACCTCATCCCGCAAAAAATGAGAACCTATCTAAGATAATCGTCCAAAAAAAAACAAAAAAACATGGCTCTCAGAATATGAAGACACTAAAAGATTATTTTTTTTGTTTCAAAAATGATTTTATTGTGTAAAATTTAAATTAATAAAAAGTATACATATTAAGTTTTGTCAAATCCTGCTCTATAAAAATATTGCATGACCTAACCCCTCAGGTGAACACCGTTAAAATTAAATTATAAACTGTGCCAAAACAACCAATTTTTGGACACCTTGCCCCATATAGTGTAATATTAAATGATCAAAAAATCATATGTACCCAAATATGGTACCAATAAAAATGTCAACTTTTCCTGCAAAAAATTAGCCCCTGCACAAGATGATTGGCAGAAAAATATTTAAAAAAATATCGTATTCAGAAAATGGAAACACAAAAAGATGATTTTTTCAATAAATGCTGTATTATGTAAAACTGAAACAAACAAAAAAATAGACATATTTGATATTGTCACATCCGTAACAACATGCTCTATAATAATAGTACATGATCTAACCTGTCAGATGAACATTGTAAAAAACAAAAACTGTTTCAGAACAGCCATTTTTTGGTTACTTTGCCTCACAAAAAGTGTAATATAGAGCGATAAAAATCATATGTACCCAAAAGAGTGCCAATAAAACTGTCACCTTATCCCGTAGTTTCCAAAATGGTGTAAATTTTTGAGTTTCTGCTGTAGAGTGCATCAGTGGGGGCTTCAAATGGGACATGGTGTCTAATAACCAGTCCAGCAAAATCTGTCTTCCAAAAACCATGTGTTGCTCCTTTCCTTCTGTGCCATGCTATGTGCCCTTAAATCAGTTTAAACTGCAGAATCAGGGTAATAGATATTGAGTTTTTGTTTGGCTGTTAATGCTTGATGTATTATAAATTAAAATTAATTACAATGGAAAATCTGCTAAAGTGGTATTACTTTCTGTTTTGAAAGCAGAGATTTTTTTTTTAAACAATTGTGAATTCTTAAAATGTTTTGGTAAATTTAGGATTTTTTCATAAATAAAGGTGAAATATTTTGACTCAAATGTATGACTGTCATGTGTGTCATATAATGTGTCATGACAAAAAAAATCTCAGAATGGCTTGGATAAGTAAAAGTGTTCAAAAGTTATTACCACATAAAGTGACACGTCAGATCTGCGAAAAATGGCCTTGGCAGGAGGGTGAAAACTGGCCCGTGGTAGAAGGGGTTAACAAACATAGATACCTTCACAAAAGTAGAATTTGCAATAAAAAGTTGTATATTATAATATAGACATTTCATAATGGCCAATTCATTGCAAACACTTGTTAAGATGTGAAATTAATCTACTGTTATGAATTCGGCATCATTATATTTGTCATTAATCATTTCATGATCAAGTACAATTTCTTGTGTTTAGAATTAACACTTATGTTTTTGTTATATTTTTTTTATAAATTGCAGTACACTTTGTATAAAATTAAACTTATAGGAATGGTCAAAGAGGCTTAATGTCCCTGCTTGTTACAGCTGTTTTTGGAATTCCTTTGAGGTTTTTTTTAGCAATAATAATTACTAGAGGTGGGACGAATCCAATTTTTTTTCGAATCCGAAGAGGTTCTCGAATCTATCGAATCTTTTGAATCTCGAATCCTACGAATCCTGTACATAAGAATTGTGTGAACGGTGTAAGAAACAAAGTGATCCAAACACTTATGGGGGGATCTGCTGCCTGCTTCATTCATAAAGTGGGCGGCACAGGCACGTGACGCAGTGAGTGTCACGCTGCCCGCCCGTCCTCCCGGCCTGCCTCCTCCCTCCTCTCTGCTACGGAACTTAATGTTGTAATGTAAGTAATACAGATGGATTATTATATCTTAACAATGCAGGTTAGATCATAAGATTATACTACAGTGAGCGGTGCCGGTGCATTAGAATAAAGGTACTGTACCAATCCCCGCTGTCATGGATTGGTCGGATTTGAATTTAGTAAATGAGGTCAGGATTCGAGTCAGGATTAATCCAACAAGATTCCAGGGATTCGTGGATTTGACAGATTTGTCGTCCCACCTCTAATAATTACCCTTTTCAAAGCATTGAACATGAAATATTGCTATACTGCTGCAATTAGTAAATTCCTGTATGCATTTTTATTCATTATAAGTACTGGAATTCAGACCTACATATCTTTTCCAGAAAAAAAAAAAAATCTATCCTAATTGATTTTCTCTTGGAATGCATATTGGATTCCTTTACCTAAAGTAAATTACTTTTAAAGATCAAATAAAATTGTTTTCCTAGGCACAATACTAATAGCTTTCTGAATTTGTACATAGTGGAGTAATGAAAAAAATTACTGTAAGAAATTATATAATTTTAAACCATTGTCATGAAAGCATGGCACATGCTGAACAATATTACAGAACTACTTTTGAATAACTTTTCATTTTGTAACCTATAAATGGTAAAAAGAAAAAAAAAAAATATATATATATATATATATATATATATTTTTTTTTTTTTCATTATTATTATAAATCAAATGCATTAATTTTTATTTTTTTTATTTTTATTTCCCTGTAGCTGATTTGTTAAATTTGAAAAAACAAAACACAACACTATTTCACCATATCATGGATTTTTTTGATGGTAGCAAAAATGTTATATTTGCCTTTGATTTAGTAAATACTCTTTGAGGATTAGAAAGTTAAATTACCTAAATTATGATAAAGGTGTATGTTTATTTAAATCTGAAAATGGTTGTGATATATATTTTATAAATTCTATAAATTTTGGTACAGTGTGGGATTTTTACTTTTATGTAAATAAGCATATGTAACAGGTACAGATGCAAGCACAATTATAATTAATACTAGCTAGGTTCACATATGTAGCATATTTTCCATCTTTTAGTTTTAGTCTAGGGGCAGTAGAATAAAAAAAATACAGACACACTGTACAGACACACCTCATATGATGGATTTACTATAATGGGGTCCATAGATTTTATGTTATGATATAGTTATATATTTTCACATAGTTAGCAAGTTTTAAAAGTACACCCACCAGTCCATCAAATTCAAACTACTGTATAATCCTAAAATCTTGATCTAGAGGAAAGCAACTCCTAATATGGCAATCAAAATACATGCAAAAAGAAGTGTCCAGAGTCTTAAGGATACTAAAATTGGAGCTTTATTCAGAAATAAATCCATAACTACATACGTAGCCAAAAGACAGTCTAAACAATTCTTACACATTTTAGATGCACACTTTGTATTTAGTCATAGCAGTATGTTTGGTACAATCCAACACACATTTAAAATACCTAACAATGTTCCTCCCACATCTTTGGGAGTGATTAGCCACAAATAAGACACACCAGTGCTGCAAATATATCTAGTAATTGTTTATTCACTTCTTAATACGATCATATAAACATAACAAATCAGTAGGAGACAGGATTATTAAAATGATACTGTTATGTCCACAAGGGATTTTTTTATTTAAATATTCAGATCCTTTATTCAGTGTTTTTTGATGCACCTTAGGCAGCTATTACAGCCCCCAGTCTTCTTGGGTATGATGCCACAAGGTCTGCATCCTTGGATATGGGGTTTTTCTGAAATTCTTCCCTGAAGATCGTTTCAAGCTCTGTCAGGTTGGATGATAAACAGACATTGGTAATCAGGATAGGTCATCAATAGAAAAAATCAGACAACCCCCATAAGTCCATGCACAATTTTAGTTTTCCCATTATAATAAATCTGCAAACATTTCTAAAATTCTGTGAAAGAGTCTGAAGTCTATCCAAAAACACTATACATTAACTTGAAATAACTCAAACCCTCTAGTGTGGTTCGGGATATAATGCGACAGTGTCTTGAAAAAGTATTTATATCCCTTTTACTTTTCCAAATTTTTGCAGGTTACACTTACAAACTTAAATTTATTTTTTGGGGATTTTTTTGTGATAGACCAACACAAAGTAGCAAGTATATGAAGTGAAAATAAAATGATACATGGTTTTCAGAGGCTGTAGCACTCTGTATCCCGCTCCTCTGATCCTCGCCAGGGGGAGCCAGAACACACCTGGAAGCACGCACTGGAAGCATCTGAGGGGTTAAAAGTCTGCGGTCAGCATTACTGTCAGTAGCAGATATTAGGCCTGTGTGTGTGCTATGTGAAACAGCAGGCACCTAGTTGCTATGGCCAACTATAAAGAGATGACCTGTGACACACTATTGCATCACATGTTGGAAGGGGGTTAAGGAGAAAATGGGTGACAAATAATGGGGTCATTTTCTACTCTTACTTTTTTGTGAAAATGAAAAAAAAGGGTCTACGTATATTGACATTTTATTACATTAAATTTTCTTTTTTCATAGCCAAATGTTTATCTAAATTGTATAAAATGCCTGTTGGGTCTAAGTGCTCACTACACTCCTTAAAAATTCCTTGGGTTATATAGTTTCCAAAATGGGGTTACTGATTTGTGGATTTTCACTGTAGTAGCACATCAAGGTCTCTTCCAATGTGACATAGCGCCCAAAAACCATTCCGGCAAAATCTGATATATATATTGTGTGGATTCGCTCTGGTAGGCAGGGTAAGCGGACGCAGAACCAAAGGCAAAAAAACTGTTTGTAAAACAACACTTCAGTGTTTATTCACACACAAGGCAAAAACAAAGCAACATTTTTCAGTCTTAGTGTTAACTCACACAAAGGAAAGTCCAAAGCGCAAAACAATCACCTTGTTAGTAGTTTTTTTACCCAACGGTCCACACCAGGCTTTAGGGGGCCTGTTTTCCCCCATGTGGCTCTCAGCCCTTTAGCAAGGCACCATGCCTCAGATCCCAAAACATACACTTTGCTGCTGAGCCCAGCTGTCTTTAAAGGACAGCTAGGTGTAGTCAAACCGGAAAGGCACTTAAAATCCAGTCGGTGTTTGACCCCACCTGGTTGCAAATCAGCCCAGCAGTACACACTGGGAGGAAAATACCTGTCCTCCCAGACCATACCCTTGACTGTGTCACTATATATATATATATATATATATATATATATATATATATATATATATAATCTATATGGTGATCTTTCCCTTTTTAGCCCTGATATGTGCCCATATAGCTGTTTACAGGGACATATGTGGTGTTGCTATATACAGTCAGGTCCATAAATATTGGGACATTGACACAATTCTAACATTTTTTGCTCTATACACCACCACAATTGATTTAAAATGACTGCAGACGGTCAGCTTTAATATGAGGGTATTTACATCCAAATCAGGTGAACGGTGTAGGAATTACAACAGTTTGCATATGTGCCTCCCACTTGTTAAGGAACAAAAAGTAATGGGACATAATAATAATAATCATAAATTAAACTTTCACTTTTTAATACTTGGTTGCAAATCCTTTGCAGTCAATTACAGCCTAAAGTCTGGAACGCATAGACATCACCAGATGCTGGGTTTCATCCTTGGTGATGCTCTGCCAGGCCTCTACTGCAACTGTCTTCAGTTCCTGCTTGTTCTTGGGGCATTTTCCCTTCAGTTTTGTCTTCAGCAAGTGAAATGCATGCTCAATCGGATTCAGGTAAGGAGATTGACTTGGCCATTGCATAGCATTCCACTTATTCCCCTTAAAAAACTCTTTAATTGCTTTTGCAGTATGCTTTGGGTCATTGTCCATCTGCACTGTGAAGCGACGTCCAATGAGTTCTGAAGCATTTGGCAGAATATGAGCAGATAATATTGCCCCAAACACTTCAGAATTCATCCTGCTGCTTTTGTCAGCAGTCACATCATCAATAAATACAAGACAACCAGTTCCATTGGCAGCCATACATGCCCACGCAATAACACTACCACTACCATGCTTCACTGATGAGGTGGTATGCTTAGGATCATGAGCAGTTCCTTTCCTTCTCCATACTCTTCTCTTCCCATCATTCTAGTACAAGTTGATCTTGGTCTCATCTGTTCATAGGATGTTGTTCCAGAATTGTGAAGGCTTTTTTAGATGTCATTTGGCAAACTCTAATCTGGCCTTGCTGTTTTTGAGGCTCACCAATGGTTTACATCTTGTGGTGAACCCTCTGTATTCACTCTGGTGAAGTCTTCTCTTGATTGTTGACTTTGACACACATACACCTACCTCCTGGAGAGTGTTCTTGATCTGGCCAACTGTTGTGATGGGTGTTTTCTTCACCAGGGAAATAATTCTTCGGTCATCTACCACAGTTGTTTTCTGTGGTCTTCCAGGTCTTTTGGTGTTGCTGAGCTAACCGGTGCATTCCTTCTTTTTAAGGATGTTCCAAACAGTTGTTTTGACCACGCCTAATGTTTTTGCTATCTCTATGATGGGTTTCTTTTGTTTTTTCAGCCTAATGATGGCTTGCTTCACGGATAGTGACAGCTCTTTGGATCTCATCTTGAGAGTTGACAGCAACAGATTCCAAATGCAAATAGCACACTGGAAATGAACTCTGGACCTTTTATCTGCTCATTGTAATTGGGATAATGAGGGAATAACACACACCTGGCCATAGAACAGCTGAGAAGCCAATTGTCCCATTACTTTTGGTCCCATAACAAGTGTGAGGCACACATGCAAACTGCTCTAATTCCTACACTGTACACCTAATTTGGATGTAAATACCCTCAAATTAAAGCTGACAGTCTGCAGTTAAAGCACATCTTGTTTGTTTCATTTCAAATTCATTGTGGTGGTGTATAGAGCCACAAATGTTAGAATTGTGTTGATGTCCCAATATTTATGGACCTGACTGTACAGGAGAAAATGGGTAACAAACTGTGTAGAGATTTTCTACTGTTACCTCTTGTGAAAATTAACTGTTGCAAAGAATGTAATTTCATAGCCAAGTATTTCTAAATTTTGCAAAGCACCTGTTGGGTCAAAGTGCTCACTACACCCCTTGAAAAATTCCTTGGGGGGTGTCGTTTGCAAAATTCTGTCATTTTTTTGCCAATTTCTGCTAGGGTACCTTAGTGTTTCTTCAGATATAACATACTGCCCAAAAGCTATTCCAGCAAAATCTACCTTTCAAAATCCATCTAGTGTTCCTTCCATTCTCAGCCCTGCTCTGTGCCAAAACAGCTGTTTATGACCACATTTATAGTGTTTCTGTAAATTGCTGAATCACAGTAATCAATATTTAGGATAGTTTTTTCTGTTAACTCTTGCTATGTTACAGGAACAAATGTATGAAAATGGAAAATCTGCTAATAGTGTTTCTAAATTCAGTTTAGAATACTTTGAGGGGTGTAGTTTCTAAAATGGGGTAATTTATGGATAGTTTTATGTAAGCCCCTGAATGAGATGTCATAAGTGAATTGGCCCTTAACCACCTCCGGACCGCTGTACGCACAGACGCGTCCTGGAGGTGGTTGTTTCATTCCGAGTGGACGCGCCGGCGCGTCTTCTCGCGAGACGCGAGATTTCGGTCACAGCCGGCCCGCGCATGCGCATCGCGGGCCGGCAAAAGTTCGAGGAGAGTTGCATCAGCAACCTGCCAGCCAATGATCGTCGCTGGCAGGTTGCTGATTTTTAAAAAATCGAATCACAAACCAGATAACAGATCATATTAGTAAATATGATCTGTTATATGGCTTCTCTGCTCCTGTGCTGGTCCTTTTCGTCGGTTGGATCCAGCACAGGAGCAGACTTCACAGTGAGTACACCAAACAGCACACCTTAGCCCCAGATCACCCCCTTGCACCCCAATTAACCCTTTGATCACCCCTTTGATCGCCCCTGTCAATCACTAGTGAAAGGAAAAAAAGTGATCAGTGTAAACTGTCACTTTTTTTTTTTCACTGGTATTGGCTGTTAGGTTTTAGGGATAGTTTAGGCCCCTTGGTTAGGTAGTTAGCGTCAGTTAGCGCCCACCCCACCGCACCGCAGTCACTTTTATTCGCTGATTAGCGTATCGCTAATCAGCATTTGTACTTTTATAGTATCTGTAAGTGATCAAAACTGATCACGGTCAGATCTATAATAGTATTAGTGTCACTTTAGTTCGCCCTCCACCCAAAACGCAGTGTTTGCCCGATCAGGCCTGATCGGTCGCCCACACGTGCGTTCACCCACGCCCGCCCCACCGCAGTGACAAAAAATTATTATTTTTTGATCACTGCACATTCACTTTACACGCACTGCGGCGATAAAAAAATCAGTTTTGATATTTTTTATCAACCGCAGCGGCCTCCGGTACTTCGCTAGCCTCCCCTTTGTAAGACAGGTTTGCTTTTTTTCTTGGGTAGTCTCAGGGAATACCCCTAAATTTAGTAGTCCAAAATGTCAAACAGGGGGTATTCTTCTGAAGAGGCCTACAGGATTCTGACCCAGTCGGATGAGGAGTGGGAACCCTCATCTGACGAATCTAGCGGGTCAGAATATGAACCTGTAGAAAGCAGTGGCTCTCTGACCCAAAGTTCGGACGAGGAGGTTGAGGTCCCTGGCAGCACCAGGCGTACCCGGCCCCGTGTCGCTAGACCACAGGTTACGCAGGATCCGCTTCAAGAGCAGCAGAGTGGGGCTGTCGCTGCCGGATCACGTGGTGAGGCATACACCAGCAGCGCAGCCCTTCCTGGACCTAGTACCAGCACTGCCGTACAACCTGGTGAAGTAGCGAGCACCAGAAGGGCAGTTGAAGCTGGTACGGTGGCACGTGCAGTAGTTACCCCGTCGCAGCCACCGCGCAGACAGGCCCGTAGACCCCCTAGAGTCCCTGAGGTGCTGGCAAACCCTGATTGGCAGTCACCAACTTCAGCCGCACCTGTAGTTCCCCCTTTCACCGCCCAGTCTGGAGTTCGGGTTGAGACGGCTCAAATCGCTTCGGCCCTGGGATTTTTTGAGCTGTTCTTGACTGCGGAGCTCTTGGACTTAGTCGTGGCAGAGACCAACCAATATGCCACACAATTTATAACCGCAAACCCGGAAAGCTATTATGCCCAGCCTTTCCGGTGGAAACCAGTCCAAGTTTCCGAACTTAAAATTTTTCTGGGCCTTCTCCTCAACATGGGCCTGACAAAAAAGCATGAATTGCGGTCATATTGGTCCACGAACCCAATTCATCACATGCCCATGTTCTCTGCTGCTATGTCCAGGACACGATTTGAGACCATCCTGCGTTTTCTGCATTTTAGCGACAACACCACCTCCCGTCCCAGAGGCCACCCAGCTTTTGACCGGCTCCACAAAATTCGGCCCCTCATAGACCATTTCAACCAGAAATTTGCAGATTTGTATACCCCTGAGCAAAACATCTGCGTAGACGAGTCCCTAATACATTTTACCGGGCGCCTTGGCTTCAAACAATACATCCCAAGCAAGCGTGCCCGGTATGGGGTCAAATTGTATAAGCTCTGTGAAAGGGCCACAGGCTATACCCACAAATTTCGGATCTATGAGGGAAAAGATCAGACCCTGGAGCCGGTCGGTTGCCCTGACTACCTGGGGAGCAGTGGGAAGACAGTCTGGGACTTGGTGTCACCCTTATTCGGCAAGGGGTACCATCTTTATGTGGACAATTTTTACACAAGTGTGGCCCTCTTTAGGCATTTGTTTCTAGAACGGATTTGCGCCTGTGGCACCGCGCGAACTAGTCGCGTGGGCTTCCCCCAACGGCTTGTAACCACCCGTCTTGCAAGGGGGGAGAGGGCTGCCTTGTGTAACGAAGAACTGCTCGCGGTGAAATGGAGAGACAAGCGTGACGTTTACATGCTCTCCTCCATTCACGCAGACACGACAATCCAAATTGAAAGGGCAACCCGTGTCATTGAAAAGCCCCTCTCAGTCCACGACTATAATGCGCTCATGGGAGGGGTGGACTTCAATGACCAGATGTTGGCTCCCTATTTAGTTTCCCGCAGAACCAGACGCTGGTATAAGAAGGTGTCTGTATATTTAATTCAATTGGCGCTGTACAATAGTTTTGTTCTCTACAGTAAGGCTGGGAGAACAGGATCCTTCCTCAAATTCCAGGAAGAGATCATCGCGAACCTCCTTTACCCAGGAGGTTCCGTGGCCCCATCCACCAGTGTAGTTAGCCGTCTACACGAGCGACATTTCCCCAGTGTCGTTGCTGGTACCTCAACCCAACCGCCACCCCGAAAAAAATGTCGTGTCTGTAGCAGGAGTGGAATAAGGCGTGACACCCGCTATTTCTGTCCTGACTGCCCTGACCACCCTGCCCTATGCTTAGGTGAGTGTTTCCGGAAGTACCACACACAGGTACACCTAGCATAGGGATTGCATCTCACAGGACAGGCACACAGGGCTATTAGGGCCCTTTTACTCACAGCTGCTGCAAACCTCTCCTTTCACCTGGGATAAAGTGCATAACGTACTTCGCCACCCCTTTGGGCGATTTGCGCTTTGCACATTGTCCCATGGGGAAGGAGAGGTTTGTTCTATAAAGGTAAAAAAAACTAAACAAAAAAAAAATTACCGGTAAGTAAAAAAGTTACAAAAGTTAAAAAAAGTTAATATGTTCTGTTCTAAAGTTAATAAAGTTATTGCTTTGCGGCCTGGTTTTTTCTTTTTTGTTTTTTTTTTTTTTACCTTTCAGGTGGACCAACCGATCGACCAGCTGCAGCACTGATGTGCATTCGGACAGAAGCATTGTGCTGCTGTCAGATTACACGCAAGTCGGTGTATGCGGCGCTGCAAGACGAGATTTCTCCTCTGCAGTAAAAGATACGTTTGCCGAGGCATATGAGCTGAGGAGGTGGCGGTGTTCATATACTTTGGCAAACACTTTGTATATATAAAAAAAAAATCCCGGCAATGATTTATTCATCCACATCGATTGATGTGAATGGAGAAATCGGGTTTGCCAGGGCATACGAGCTAAGTGGGCATGGATGTTGGGCGGAGCTCCTATGTCCTGGCAGACGCCTTTCCCCTCCTTTTTCTTTTTTTGGCAGAGATTTTTTCATCCACATTGATTGATGCGAATGAAGAAATCTGTGCCGTTCATTTTTTTCTTTCAGCCCAGAGGCTGAACGGAAAAAAAAAATCTCATTACCCGTATGCTCAATATAAGGAGAATAGCAGAAACTCCTAATGCTGGGCATACATGTAATGATTGCGGAGACCCTCAAATGCCAGGGCAGTACAAACACCCCACAAATAACACCATTTTGGAAAGAAGACACCCCAAGGTATTCGCTGAGGGGCATATTGAGTCCATGAAAGATTGAAATTTTTGTCCCAAGTTAGCGGAAAGGGAGACTTTGTGAGAAAAAAAATAAAAAAATCAATTTCCGCTAACTTGTGCCAAAATTTTTTTTTTTCTATGAACTCGCCATGCCCCTCATTGAATACCTTGGGGTGTCTTCTTTCCAAAATGGGGTCACATGTGGGGTATTTATACTGCCCTGGCATTTTAGGGGCCCCAAAGCGTGAGAAGAAGTCTGGTATCCAAATGTCTAAAAATGCCCTCCTAAAAGGAATTTGGGCCCCTTTGCCCACCTAGGCTGCAAAAAAGTGTCACACATGTGGTATCTCCGTATTCAGTAGAAGTTGGTGAATGTGTTTTGGGGTGTCATTTTACATATACCCATGCTGGGTGAGATAAATATCTTGGTCAAATGCCAACTTTGTATAAAAAAATGGGAAAAGTTGTCTTTTGCCAAGATATTTCTCTCACCCAGCATGGGTATATGTAAAATGACACCACAAAACACATTCCCCAACTTCTCCCGAGTACGGCGATACCAGATGTGTGACACTTTTTTGCAGCCTAGGTGGGCAAAGGGGCCCACATTCCAAAGAGCACCTTTCGGATTTCACAGGTCATTTACCTACTTACCACACATTAGGGCCCCTGGAAAATGCCAGGGCAGTATAACTACCCCACAAGTGACCCTATTTTGGAAAGAAGACACCCCAAGGTATTCCGTGAGGGGCATGGCGAGTTCCTAGAATTTTTTATTTTTTGTCACAAGTTAGTGGAAAATTATGATTTTTTTTTTTTTTTTTTTTTTTACATACAAAGTCTCATATTCCACTAACTTGTGACAAAAAATAAAAACTTCCATGAACTCACTATGCCCATCAGCGAATACCTTGGGATGTCTTCTTTCCAAAATGGGGTCACTTGTGGGGTAGTTATACTGCCCTGGCATTCTAGGGGCCCAAATGTGTGGTAAGGAGTTTGAAATCAAATTCTGTAAGAAATGACGAGTGAAATCCGAAAGGTGCTCTTTGGAATATGGGCCCCTTTGCCCACCTAGGCTGCAAAAAAGTGTCACACATCTGGTATCTCCGTACTCAGTAGAAGTTGGGGAATGTGTTTTGGGGTGTCATTTTACATATACCCATGCTGGGTGAGAGAAATATCTTGGCAAAAGACAACTTTTCCCATTTTTTTATACAAAGTTGGCATTTGACCAAGATATTTATCTCACCCAGCATGGGTAAATGTAAAAAGACACCCCAAAACACATTCCCCAACTTCTACTGAATAAGGAGATACCAGATGTGTGACACTTTTTTGCAGCCTAGGTGGGCAAAGGGGCCCATATTCCAAAGAGCACCTTTCGGATTTCACTCGTCATTTTTTACAGAATTTGATTTCAAACTCCTTACCACACATTTGGGCCCCTAGAATGCCAGGGCAGTATAACTACCCCACAAGTGACCCCATTTTGGAAAGAAGACACCCCAAGGTATTTCGTGAGGGGCATGGCGAGTTCCTAGAATTTTTTATTTTTTGTCACAAGTTAGTGGAAAATTATGATTTTTTATTTTTTTTTTTTTTTACATACAAAGTCTCATATTCCACTAACTTGTGACAAAAAATAAAAACTTCCATGAACTCACTATGCCCATCAGCGAATACCTTGGGATGTCTTCTTTCCAAAATGGGGTCACTTGTGGGGTAGTTATACTGCCCTGGCATTCTAGGGGCCCAAATGTGTGGTAAGGAGTTTGAAATCAAATTCTGTAAGAAATGACGAGTGAAATCCGAAAGGTGCTCTTTGGAATATGGGCCCCTTTGCCCACCTAGGCTGCAAAAAAGTGTCACACATCTGGTATCTCCGTACTCAGTAGAAGTTGGGGAATGTGTTTTGGGGTGTCATTTTACATATACCCATGCTGGGTGAGAGAAATATCTTGGCAAAAGACAACTTTTCCCATTTTTTTTATACAAAGTTGGCATTTGACCAAGATATTTATCTCACCCAGCATGGGTATATGTAAAAAGACACCCCAAAACACATTCCCCAACTTCTACTGAATAAGGAGATACCAGATGTGTGACACTTTTTTGCAGCCTAGGTCGGCAAAGGGGCCCATATTCCAAAGAGCACCTTTCGGATTTCACTCGTCATTTTTTACAGAATTTGATTTCAAACTCCTTACCACACATTTGGGCCCCTAGAATGCCAGGGCAGTATAACTACCCCACAAGTGACCCCATTTTGGAAAGAAGACACCCCAAGGTATTTCGTGAGGGGCATGGCGAGTTCCTAGAATTTTTTATTTTTTGTCACAAGTTAGTGGAAAATGATGATTTTTTTTTTTTTTTTTTTTTTTCATACAAAGTCTCATATTCCACTAACTTGTGACAAAAAATAAAAACTTCCATGAACTCGCCATGCCCATCAGTGAATACCTTGGGGTGTCTTCTTTCCAAAATGGGGTCACTTGTGGGGTAGTTATACTGCCCTGGCATTCTAGGGGCCCAAATGTGTGGTAAGGAGTTTGAAATCAAATTCTGTAAAAAATGACGAGTGAAATCCGAAAGGTGCTCTTTGGAATATGGGCCCCTTTGCCCACCTAGGCTGCAAAAAAGTGTCACACATCTGGTATCTCCGTACTCAGTAGAAGTTGGGGAATGTGTTTTGGGGTGTCATTTTACATATACCCATGCTGGGTGAGAGAAATATCTTGGCAAAAGACAACTTTTCCCATTTTTTTATACAAAGTTGGCATTTGACCAAGATATTTCTCTCACCCAGCATGGGTATATGTAAAAAGACACCCCAAAACACATTCCCCAACTTCTACTGAATACGGAGATACCAGATGTGTGACACTTTTTTGCAGCCTAGGTGGGCAAAGGGGCCCATATTCCAAAGAGCACCTTTCGGATTTCACTCGTCATTTTTTACAGAATTTGATTTCAAACTCCTTACCACACATTTGGGCCCCTAGAATACCAGGGCAGTAGAACTACCCCACAAGTGACCCCATTTTGGAAAGAAGAGACCCCAAGGTATTCGCTGATGGGCATAGTGAGTTCATAGAACTTTTTATTTTTTGTCACAAGTTAGTGGAATATGAGACTTTGTAATTAAAAAAAAAAAAAAAAAAATCATCATTTTCCGCTAACTTGTGACAAAAAATAAAAAGTTCTATGAACTCACTATGTCCATCAGTGAATACCTTAGGGTGTGTACTTTCCGAAATGGGGTCATTTGTGGGGTGTTTGTACTGTCTGGCCATTGTAGAACCTCAGGAAACATGACAGGTGCTCAGAAAGTCAGAGCTGCTTCAAAAAGCGGAAATTCACATTTTTGTACCATAGTTTGTAAACGCTATAACTTTTACCCAAACCATTTTTTTTTTACCCAAACATTTTTTTTTTATCAAAGACATGTAGAACAATAAATTTAGAGCAAAATTTATATATGGATCTTGTTTTTTTTGCAAAATTTTACAACTGAAAGTGAAAAATGTCATTTTTTTGCAAAAAAATCGTTAAATTTCGATTAATAACAAAAAAAGTAAAAATTTCAGCAGCAATGAAATACCACCAAATGAAAGCTCTATTAGTGAGAAGAAAAGGAGGCAAAATTCATTTGGGTGGTAAGTTGCATGACCGAGCAATAAATGGTGAAAGTAGTGTAGGTCAGAAGTGTAAAAAGTGGCCTGGTCTTTCAGGGTGTTTAAGCACTGGGGGCTGAGGTGGTTAAAAAATGTCCAAAAAAATAAAATTTTATTCACTAAATTATGTCAACATACAGTGAACATATGGTGAATGTTAACTATTTTTAAAGTATTACTATCTTTCTTAAAAGCAGACAAATTCATATTTGTAAATTATTTGTACAGTATTTATTTTTTTATTAAGTTTAAAGACCACAATTTACAGTTATGGTGAAGTACAATGTATCATAAGGTTGGATAAGTAAATGTATTCCACTTTAAGAAAGCTAAAAACATTCAGAAAAGAGCACATGTATATTATCTCCATTGGTTTGGAAACTCACTCTGTGTCAGCGCACTTTAAAAAGCCCCATAACTGTTCTCCACAGTGTTTAAAGTTTCAAGGAATATAACTGATGCATTGAAAATGGAGAGGGGGTGATGAGGGACAAAATATCAACCAGAAAGAGTTATTTTGGATTCATAGTTTAGGTACATTATCACTATTGTTGAGCGAATCTAAGTCAAACTAATTGACTTTGATCCAAATTTCAGGATAAATTTGATTTGCCACAGAGCCAAATTCCCTCGCATTTCATGGTAACAAATCAATTTTCCCTGAAATGGGAAAAACAAAACAAAAATACATACTCACTTCATCCATTTGCACGCAGATAGGTTGTCATGGTATCAGTATAACGTGAGTTCTGGACCTTGCTTATTTGGGTGTTGCTATAATAGTTGCAAACACTTTCCAAGACCATCATTTGCACTTTTTCTCTGTAATTTATGAAGCACTTCCTGGATTATATGATAAGTGCATCTAATACTCTGTTCCTAGCTGTGCACACCTACTCATTATCTGTATAATGATATTTCTGGATCTTGCTCATTTGGGTGTTGCTATGCTAAGTGTGAACAGTCTCCAAAACCATCATTTGCTCTTTTTTCTCTGCATTCCAAAGTTATTACAACATAAATTTATTCCCACAAATAACATTAATCATTCATACTCATAAGAGGAGAGAACTGCTAAATTAACATACTGTTTGAATAAAATAAAAAAGAGCTGATAACCACAGCCATCCTGGGGGGAAAATGAAGTCAAAACTCCACTGATCTAACATTTCCAAACAACAACAAAAAATAGTTATCTCAATTTTGTCCCTTAAACTCTCAGACTATATGAGTTCTAAGTAGGGATGAGCGAACCCGAACTGTATAGTTCGAGTTCGTACCGAATTTTGAGGTGTCCGTGACACGGACCCGAACCCGAACATTTTCGTAAAAGTCCGGGTTCGGGTTCGGTGTTCGGCGCTTTCTTGGCGCTTTTTGAAAGACTGAAAAGTAGCCAATCAACAAGCGTCATACTACTTGCCCCAAGAGGCCATCACAGCCATGCCTACTATTGGCATGGCTGTGATTGGCCAGTGCAGCATGTGACCCAGCCTCTATTTAACCACTTCAGCCCCCAGTGCTTAAACACCCTGAAAGACCAGGCCACTTTTTACACTTCTGACCTACACTACTTTCACCATTTATTGCTCGGTCATGCAACTTACCACCCAAATGAATTTTACCTCCTTTTCTTCTCACTAATAGAGCTTTCATTTGGTGGTATTTCTTTGCTGCTGACATTTTTACTTTTTTTGTTATTAATCGAAATTTAACGATTTTTTTTTTGCAAAAAAATGACATTTTTCACTTTCAGTTGTCAAATTTTGCAAAAAAAACTACATCCATATATAAATTTTGCTCTAAATTTATTGTTCTACATGTCTTTGATAAAAAAAAAATGTTTGGGTAAAAAAAAAATGGTTTGGGTAAAAGTTATAGCGTTTACAAACTATGGTACAAAAATGTGAATTTCCGCTTTTTGAAGCAGCTCTGACTTTCTGAGCACCTGTCATGTTTCCTGAGGTTCTACAATGCCCAGACAGTACAAACACCCCACAAATGACCCCATTTTGGAAAGTACACACCCTAAGGTATTCGCTGATGGGCATAGTGAGTTCATAGAACTTTTTATTTTTTGTCACAAGTTAGCGGAAAATGATGATTTATTTATTTTTTTTTTTCTTACAAAGTCTCACATTCCACTAACTTGTGACAAAAAATAAAAACTTCCATGAACTCACTATGCCCATCAGCGAATACCTTGGGGTCTCTTCTTTCCAAAATGGGGTCACTTGTGGGGTAGTTATACTGCCCTGGCATTCTAGGGGCCCAAATGTGTGGTAAGGAGTTTGAAATCAAATTCAGTAAAAAATGACCTGTGAAATCCGAAAGGTGCTCTTTGGAATGTGGGCCCCTTTGCCCACCTAGGCTGCAAAAAAGTGTCACACATCTGGTATCCCCGTACTCAGGAGAAGTTGAGGAATGTGTTTTGGGGTGTCTTTTTACATATACCCATGCTGTGTGAGAGAAATATCTTGGTCAAATGCCAACTTTGTATAAAAAAATGGGAAAAGTTGTCTTTTGCCAAGATATTTCTCTCACCCAGTATGGGTATATATAAAATGACACCCCAAAACACATTCCCCACCTTCTCCTGAGTACGGAGATACCAGATGTGTGACACTTTTTTGCAGCCTAGGTGGGCAAAGGGGCCCATATTCCAAAGAGCACCTTTCGGATTTCACAGGTCATTTTTTACAGAATTTGATTTCAAACTCCTTACCACACATTTGGGCCCCTAGAATGCCAGGGCAGTATAACTACCCCACAAGTGACCCCATTTTGGAAAGAAGACACCCCAAGGTATTCCGTGAGGGGCATGGCGAGTTCCTGGAATTTTTTATTTTTTGTCACAAGTTAGTGGAAATTGATGTTTTTTTTTTTTGTTTTTTTTTTTTCATACAAAGTCTCATCTTCCACTAACTTGTGACAAAAAATAAAAACTTCCATGAACTCACTATGCCCATCAGCGAATACCTTGGGGTCTCTTCTTTCCAAAATGGGGTCACTTGTGGGGTAGTTATACTGCCCTGGCATTCTAGGGGCCCAAATGTGTGGTAAGGAGTTTGAAATCAAATTCAGTAAAAAATGACCTGTGAAATCCGAAAGGTGCTCTTTGGAATGTGGGCCCCTTTGCCCACCTAGGCTGCAAAAAAGTGTCACACATCTGGTATCCCCGCACTCAGGAGAAGTTGAGGAATGTGTTTTGGGGTGTCTTTTTACATATACCCATGCTGGGTGAGATAAATATCTTGGTCAAATGCCAACTTTGTATAAAAAAATGGGAAAAGTTGTCTTTTGCCAAGATATTTCTCTCACCCAGTATGGGTATATATAAAATGACACCCCAAAACACATTCCCCACCTTCTCCTGAGTACGGAGATACCAGATGTGTGACACTTTTTTGCAGCCTAGGTGGGCAAAGGGGCCCATATTCCAAAGAGCACCTTTCGGATTTCACAGGTCATTTTTTACAGAATTTGATTTCAAACTCCTTACCACACATTTGGGCCCCTAGAATGCCAGGGCAGTATAACTACCCCACAAGTGACCCCATTTTGGAAAGAAGAGATCCCAAGGTATTCGCTGATGGGCATAGTGAGTTCATGGAAATTTTTATTTTTTGTCACAAGTTAGTGGAATATGAGACTTTGTATGAAAAAAAAATCATCATTTTCCACTAACTTGTGACAAAAAATAAAAAATTCGAGGAACTCGCCATGCCCCTCACGGAATACCTTGGGGTGTCTTCTTTCCAAAATGGGGTCACTTGTGGGGTAGTTATACTGCCCTGGCATTTTCCAGGGGCCCTAATGTCTGGTAAGTAGGTAAATGACCTGTGAAATCCGAAAGGTGCTCTTTGGAATGTGGGCCCCTTTGCCCACCTAGGCTGCAAAAAAGTGTCACACATCTGGTATCTCCGTACTCAGGAGAAGGTGGGGAATGTGTTTTGGGGTGTCATTTTACATATACCCATGCTGGGTGAGAGAAATATCTTGGCAAAAGACAACTTTTCCCATTTTTTTTATACTAAGTTGGCATTTGACCAAGATATTTATCTCACCCAGCATGGGTATATGTAAAATGACACCCCAAAACATATTCCCCAACTTCTGCTGAATACGGAGATACCACATGTGTGACACTTTTTTGCAGCCTAGGTGGGCAAAGGTGCCCAAATTCCTTTTAGGAGGGCATTTTTAGACATTTGGATACCAGACTTCTTCTCACGCTTTGGGGCCCCTAAAATGCCAGGGCAGTATAAATACCCCACATGTGACCCCATTTTGGAAAGAAGACACCCCAAGGTATTCAATGAGGGGCATGGCGAGTTCATTGAAAAAAAAAATTTTTGGCACAAGTTAGCGGAAATTGATTTTTTTGATTTTGTTCTCACAAAGTCTCCCTTTCCGCTAACTTGGGACAAAAATTTCAATCTTTCATGGACTCAATAAGCCCCTCAGCGAATACCTTGGGGTGTCTTCTTTCCAAAATAGTGTTATTTGTGGGGTGTTTGTACTGCCCTGGCATTTGAGGGTCTCCGCAATCATTACATGTATGGCCAGCATTAGGAGTTTCTGCTATTCTCCTTATATTGAGCATACGGGTAATGAGATTTTTTTTTTCCGTTCAGCCTCTAGGCTGAAAGAAAAAAATGAACGGCACAGATTTCTTCATTCGCATCGATCAATGTGGATGAAAAAATCGTGTCAGCCTTGTAACACCTAGTGTCTAGGGTTCGATTCCCCCGTTAACTTTTTTTTTTTTTTTGTGTCTTTACTTAATAGAGTTCACTCCTGTATATTCGAGTACAGTCTGTACAGTACCTATACATATAAAGGTTAATTAGATCATTTCCCTGCATAGCTGCAAAGCTGGAGATTAGTGTGGCATACTGCTTTTATTAATATATGAACAAGCGGTGCTGGCAGTCCTAATGTGAGCTGCATTATCACAATGTGACAAACATGCCATGGTGCTGGCTGATTATGGTCATAGAATTGAAAATTCACAAGTAAGTTTGCAGGCGTGCTGCCAAGACCGCACAAAATCCATTATAGTGCAGGTTCCCTGCTGGTGGGGGCTTCACAGGAGAACTAGGTTCATAGAGGATGGGGGACTACAAGTCCCAGTTAGGGCATACTGCCAAGAGTGCACAAAGTCATTGGTTCCCTGCTGGTGGGGGCTTCACAGGAGACCGCTTCTACACACCTGCAGAGTAGCAGCAGAACGGTGCGAGTGATGCTTCACTTCCCTGTCAGGCGGAGTGATCTCCACCCGACAGGAGCTTCCTAGTCCCGGCTGGTCTGACGTCATGATTCAGAGGCTGGGAGCGCGGGATTGAAGAGAAGGTGCTGGCAAGAGTCAGGACCTGTAGCCAGAGCTCATTGTCTCAGTGTCTGCAAGTGAGGAATCACGTAGCTCATTTGCATAACAATGCCGTATTTAACACCTCCGTCTTAGATATGTGAAGTGGACTGCTTAATGCTTTGGGGGAGGGGGGGGGGGGTTAAATAATTTACAATGCAAATTGTAATATAGCACATGGAGCCTGGAGGGGGTTAATGTACTCACCTGTATTGTGTGATTATCATGATAATAATGATTATATAGAATGACAGAAAAATTCACCTTTAGGCTTTATTCACACAGTGCATGCTGCAGACATGCGTCTAGCACGCAGAGCTGTCTTTTACTGGCTTGGGGATGTTTAAAGTGTTGCATGCATCCCAATGCTGGCATCCCATTTATTTCTACTGAGACACACAGCCGCTATATCCCAATATGTCATGCGTGCGGGTCCCAGAATGCATGCAGGGTGCGTTCAGGGACCTGCACCAGCATGTCATATTGGGATAAAGTGGTTGTGTGTCTCAGTAGGAATAAATATGATACCAGCATTGTATAATAATAGTATAATTTTGTATTCTCCCAAAAAAAGCCAATAAAAGCTACATTTTAAAGATACCTGTACCTTTGAGTATTTGTGTGTGTTTTTTTTTATTTATGTTTAATGTGTACAGTTTTATTTTGTATTCTCCACAAAAAGCTAATAACATACAGTATTGTAATGTTGAATTACAATAGAATGATACTTGTGCTGTAGGCATACTCTGCCAGTTGGGGTTTGGAGCTAGTTTACAGGCACCCCCCATGGTGCCAATTCTCCTCCCTCCTTGGCTCTCAAGGTTGCAATGTGAATAGAGTGGGGGGAGGGGAACTGTAATTTAAGCTTGCTGATGGAGCCAGAGCTGTGAGAAAAAGGAAAACAAATTCTGTTACAGTACTGTAGGCAGGCCACAACTGTAGCACTGAAAGGTGTCCCTCTCACCCACACCATCCAACAGCACAGAAAAATGGTACAGTACTGTACAGTACAGATCAGTGCACAATATTCTACTTTACTGAAGTTCAAACAAACACAAAAGGCACTAGTTTTTTTTCTATACCTATACATTATATGTGAAAAAAAACTAGTGCCTTTTGTGTTTGTTTGAACTTCAGTAAAGTAGAATATTGTGCACTGATCTGTACTGTACAGTACTGTACCATTTTTCTGTGCTGTTGGATGGTGTGGGTGAGAGGGACACCTTTCAGTGCTACAGTTGTGGCCTGCCTACAGTACTGTAACAGAATTTGTTTTCCTTTTTCTCACAGCTCTGGCTCCATCAGCAAGCTTAAATTACAGTTCCCCTCCCCCCACTCTATTCACATTGCAACCTTGAGAGCCAAGGAGGGAGGAGAATTGGCACCATGGGGGGTGCCTGTAAACTAGCTCCAAACCCCAACTGGCAGAGTATGCCTACAGCACAAGTATCATTCTATTGTAATTCAACATTACAATACAATACCGTTCTGCTGCTACTCTGCAGGTGTGTAGAAGCGGTCTCCTGTGAAGCCCCCACCAGCAGGGAACCAATGACTTTGTGCACTCTTGGCAGTATGCCCTAACTGGGACTTGTAGTCCCCCATCCTCTATGAACCTAGTTCTCCTGTGAAGCCCCCACCAGCAGGGAACCAATGACTTTGTGCACTCTTGGCAGTATGCCCTAACTGGGACTTGTAGTCCCCCATCCTCTATGAACCTAGTTCTCCTGTGAAGCCCCCACCAGCAGGGAACCTGCACTATAATGGATTTTGTGCGGTCTTGGCAGCACGCCTGCAAACTTACTTGTGAATTTTCAATTCTATGACCATAATCAGCCAGCACCATGGCATGTTTGTCACATTGTGATAATGCAGCTCACATTAGGACTGCCAGCACCGCTTGTTCATATATTAATAAAAGCAGTATGCCACACTAATCTCCAGCTTTGCAGCTATGCAGGGAAATGATCTAATTAACCTTTATATGTATAGGTACTGTACAGACTGTACTCGAATATACAGGAGTGAACTCTATTAAGTAAAGACACACACAAAAAAAAAAAAAAAAAAAAAGTTAACGGGGGAATCGAACCCTAGATTTTTACCAATCGATAACAGTTTAGTCCTGTAGTATTACTGCAACTGATTGGTGCCACTGTATCAGGTAAAGCGGAATTGAACAGTAGTTGTCCCTGTACTGACTGCACCCATCCCTCAGACACTGCCATCATAATGTTAGAGAAGATGTACCAAATGACTCCACCACCCCCCCCCAAAAAATACCAGGAAGAGTCCCTCGGCACATTTGCGCAAGCAGAGGAGATTTCCAGTGATTTTGCAAAGATTTTTTCCATAATAGTGAGGGCTGCAGGAGTATAGGTACTGTACAGACTGTACTCGAATATACAGGAGTGAACTCTATTAAGTAAAGACACACAAAAAAAAAAAAAAAAGTTAACAGGGGAATCGAACCCTAGACACTAGGTGTTACAAGGCTGACACGCTGCCGCTGGACCACCAGCAATTTTACTTGTTCATATGCCCAAGAAATTGACACACTCTTCTGCAGCCACAGTAGTACTGTAGTGTGACGACAAATAGAAAACAAAGCGTGCATGACACCTAGCGGTGAAAGTGATTTAGGCAGGAATCCAGAGGGAAAAAAAAAATGAATGAGCGACACAGCTCGGTGCTGTCTCACGCGACAGGGCTCACAGAGGGTCAATATCGCCGATGCAAACCCAGTTTTATGCACAATCTCGCGATCACCTACTGTAGCCCTGTGTGCCTGTCCTGGTGAGATGTGATCCCTATGCTAGGTGTACCTGTGTGTGGTACTTCCGGAAACACTCTCCATAGCATAGGGCAGGGTGGTCAGCACAGTCAGGACAGAAATAGCGGGTGTCACGCCTTATTCCACTCCTGCTACAGACACGACATCTTTTTCGGGGTGACGGTTGGGTTGAGGTACCAGGAACGACACTGGGGAAATGTCGCTCGTGTAGACGGCTAACTACACTGGTGGATTGGGCCACGGAACCTCCTGGGTAAAGGAGGTTCTCGATGATCTCTTCCTGGAATTTGAGGAAGGATCCTGTTCTCCCAGCCTTACTGTAGAGAACAAAACTATTGTAGAGCGCCAATTGAATTAAATATACAGACACCTTCTTATACCAGCGTCTGGTTCTGCGGGAAACTAAATACGGAGACAACATCTGGTCATTGAAGTCCACCCCTCCCATGAGCGCATTATAGTCGTGGACACAGAGGGGCTTTTCAATGACACGGGTTGCTCGCTCAATTTGGATTGTCGTGTCTGCGTGAATGGAGGAGAGCATGTAAACGTCACGCTTGTCTCTCCATTTCACCGCGAGCAGTTCTTCGTTACACAAGGCAGCCCTCTGCCCCCTTGCAAGACGGGTGGTTACAAGCCGTTGGGGGAAGCCCACGCGACTAGTTCGCGCGGTGCCACAGGCGCAAATCCGTTCTAGAAACAAATGCCTAAAGAGGGCCACACTTGTGTAGAAATTGTCCACATAAAGATGGTACCCCTTGCCGAATAAGGGTGACACCAAGTCCCAGACTGTCTTCCCACTGCTCCCCAGGTAGTCAGGGCAACCGACCGGCTCCAGGGTCTGATCTTTTCCCTCATAGATCCGAAATTTGTGGGTATAGCCTGTGGCCCTTTCACAGAGCTTATACAATTTGACCCCATACCGGGCACGCTTGCTTGGGATGTATTGTTTGAAGCCAAATGTATTAGGGACTCGTCTACGCAGATGTTTTGCTCAGGGGTATACAAATCTGCAAATTTCAGGTTGAAATGGTCTATGAGGGGCCGAATTTTGTGGAGCCGGTCAAAAGCAGGGTGGCCTCTGGGACGGGAGGTGGTGTTGTCGCTAAAGTGCAGGAAACGCAGGATGGTCTCAAATCGTGTCCTGGACATAGCAGCAGAGAACATGGGCATGTGATGAATTGGGTGCGTTGACCAATATGACCGCAATTCATGCTTTTTTGTCAGGCCCATGTTGAGGAGAAGGCCCAAAAAAATTTTAAGTTCGGAAACTTGGACTGGTTTCCACCGGAAAGGCTGGGCATAATAGCTTCCCGGGTTAGCGGTTATAAATTGTGTGGCATACTGGTTGGTCTCTGCCACGACTAAGTCCAAGAGCTCCGCAGTCAAGAACAGCTCAAAAAATCCCAGGGCCGAACCGATTTGAGCCGTCTCAACCCGAACTCCAGACTGGGCGGTGAAAGGGGGAACTACTGGTGCGGCTGAAGTTGGTGACTGCCAATCAGGATTTGCCAGCACCTCAGGGACTCTAGGGGCTCTACGGGCCTGTCTGTGCGGTGGCTGCGACGGGGTAACTATTGCACGTGCCACCGTACCAGCTTCAACTGCCCTTCTGGTGCTCGCTACTTCACCAGGTTGTACGGCAGTGCTGGTACTAGGTCCAGGAAGGGCTGCGCTGCTGGTGTATGCCTCACCACGTGATCCGGCAGCGACAGCCCCACTCTGCTGCTCTTGAAGCGGATCCTGCGTAACCTGTGGTCTAGCGACATGGGGCCGGGTACGCCTGGTGCTGCCAGGGACCTCCACCTCCTCGTCCGAACTTTGGGTCAGAGAGCCACTGCTTTCCACAGGTTCATATTCTGACCCGCTAGATTCGTCAGATGAGGGTTCCCACTCCTCATCCGACTGGGTCAGAATCCTGTAGGCCTCTTCAGAAGAATACCCCCTGTTTGACATTTTGGACTACTAAATTTAGGGGTATTCCCTGAGACTACCCAAGAAAAAAAGCAAACCTGTCTTACAAAGGGGAGGCTAGCGAAGTACCGGAGGCCGCTGCGGTTGATAAAAAATATCAAAACTGATTTTTTTATCGCCGCAGTGCGTGTAAAATGAATGTGCAGTGATCAAAAAATATATATTTTTTGTCACTGCGGTGGGGCGGGCGTGGGTAAACGCACGTGTGGGCGACCGATCAGGCCTGATCGGGCAAACACTGCGTTTTGGGTGGAGGGCGAACTAAAGTGACACTAATACTATTATAGATCTGACCGTGATCAGTTTTGATCACTTACAGATACTATAAAAGTACAAATGCTGATTAGCGATACGCTAAACAGCGAATAAAAGTGACTGCGGTGCGGTGGGGTGGGGTGGGCGCTAACTGACGCTAACTACCTAACCAAGGGGCCTAAACTATCCCTAAAACCTAACAGCCAATACCAGTGAAAAAAAAAAAGTGACAGTTTACACTGATCACTTTTTTTCGTTTCACTAGTGATTGACAGGGGCGATCAAAGGGGTGATCAAAGGGTTAATTGGGGTGCAGGTGGGTGATCTGGGGCTAAGGTGTAGTGTTGGTGCTACTCACAGTTCAGTCTGCTCCTGTGCTGGATCCAACCGACGAAAAGGACCAGCACAGGAGCAGACAAGCCATATAACAGATCATATTTACTAATATGATCTGTTATATGACTTTGGATTGGATTTTTTGAAAATCGCCAGCCTGCCAGCCAATGATCGTTGCTGGCAGGCTGGTGACGAAATACTTCTTTTAATTTTGCCGGCCCGCGATGCGCATGCGCGGGCCGGCTTTGAGCGAAATCTCGCGTCTCGCGAGATGACACGTATATGCGTGACTCTGCGCAGCGCTGCCACCTCCGGAACGCAATCCTGCGTTAGGCGGTCCGGAGGTGGTTAAGCTGGAGTCACGTAGCGCCGCATGTCACTCTGCTCTGATCAGTGTAGGGAGAGGTTGCAGCTGCTGTTAGGGCGAGATTAGGCAGGGATTAACTCAGCAAAAACACTTAATTCAGTGATCGATCTACAGCTGTGGATCATTGAACTGCTGCTATTTAATTGCTCACTGTTTTTAGGCTGCCCAGAGCGTTTTATGTCACTTTTTTCTTCGGTGATCGGCGGCCATTTTGTGTCTTGTGGTGCGCCAGCACAAGCTGCCACCAAGTCTATTTAACCATCAATAGTGTGGTTATTTTTTTGCTATATCCTACATCAGGGGCTTGGATGTGCTTGCTATTTTATTGAGGGGTAAAATACAATTGCCAAAATAGCAGTACCCTAAATCTGGTGTTTCAGCTGTGGCTAGCCAATTGTAATACTGTCTGCTGTCTGCCGAAGCACAGTTTTTGTTCTGGGTTGAATACAATTCCCAACTTAGCAATTCCCTAAATAATTTTTTTCTGCTGTATCAGGCCAAGTTTAAATCGATCCATAAAAGGGTATATTAGATTTAAGGTGCGGATAGTGTCATCCTCAATAACTTCACACGCTACCGTGCATTTCTAAGTTTAATTCTGTTCGTAAACGTATACCTGTCACCCAGCGCCTAAATAATAGGCCTAAAATTTATATTCAGCTAAATCTGTGTTTATTGCTGAGGCTGGTCAATTCATTTAGTGTCTGCCGAAGCACAGTTTTTGTTCTGGGTTGAATACAATTCCCAACTTAGCAATTCCCTAAATAATTTTTTTCTGCTGTATCAGGCCAAGTTTAAATCGATCCAAAAAAGAGTATATTAGATTTAAGGTGCGGATAGTGTCATCCTCAATAACTTCACACGCTACCGTGCATTTCCAAGTTTAATTCTGTCCGTAAACGTATACCTGTCACCCAGCGCCTAAATAATAGGGCTAAAATTTATATTCAGCTAAATCTGTGTTTATTACTGAGGCTGGTCAATTCATTTAGTGTCCTCCAAAGGACAGTTTTTGTTCTGGGTTGAAATACAATTCCCAACTTAGCAATTCCCTAAATCAGTGGTTTCTGCTGTATCAGGCCAACTTTAAATCTATCCATAAAAGGGTATATTAGATTGAAGGTGCGGATAGGGTCATTCTCAATAACTTCACACGCTACCGTGCATTTCCAAGTCTATTTCTGTCCGTAAAAGGGATACCTGTCATCCAGGGCCTAAATACTAGGCCTACAATTTATATTCAGCTAAATCTGTAGTTACTGCTGTGCCTGTATTAGTGTAATACGGTACCTAGATAATAGATAGCCAGATAGTGTTAGGTGCCTGTAAAAAAAGGCCTAAATTTGAATTCAATACATTGGGCCAAATAATTTTTTTCTTATTGTGGTGAACGGTAAAAATGAGGAAAACATCTCGTAAGGGACGCGGACGCAGACATGGTCGTGGTGGTGTTAGTGGACCCTCTGGTGCTGGGAGAGGACGTGGCCGTTCTGCCACAGCCACACGTCCTAGTGAACCAACTACCTCAGGTCCCAGTAGCAGCCAGAATTTACAGCGATATTTAATGGGGCCCAATGCCGTTCTAAGGATGGTAAGGCCTGAGCAGGTACAGGCATTAGTCAATTGGGTGGCCGACAGGGGATCCATCACGTTCACATTATCTCCCACCTAGTCTTCTGCAGAAAGCGCACAGATGGCGCCTGAAAACCAAGCCCATCAGTCTGTCACATCACCCCCATGCATATCAGGGAAACTGTCTGAGCCTCAAGTTATGCAGCAGTCTCTTATGCTGTTTGAAGACTCTGCTGGCAGGGTTTCCCAAGGGCATGCACCTAGCCCTTCCCCAGGGGTGGAAGAGATAGAATGCACTAACGCACAACCACTTATGTTTCCTGATGAGGACATGGGAATACCACCTCAGCACGTCTCTGATGATGATGAAACACAGGTGTCAACTGCTGCGTCTTTCTGGAGTGTGCAGACTGAACAGGAGGTCAGGGAGGAAGACTGGGTGGAAGACGATGCAGGGGACGATGAGGTCCTAGACCCCACATGGAATGAAGGTCGTGCCACTGACTTTCAGAATTCGGAGGAAGAGGCAGTGGTGAGACCGAGCCAACAGCGTAGCAAAAGAGGGAGCAGTGGGCAAAAGCAGAACACCCGCAGCCAAGAGAGTCCGTCTGCTATTGGCCACCGCCATCTGGGACCGAGCACCCCAAAGGCAGCTTCAAGGAGTTCCCTGGCGTGGCAGTTCTTCAAACAATGTGCCGATGACAAGACCCGAGTGGTTTGCACGCTGTGCCATCAGAGCCTGAAGTGAGGCATTAACGTTCTGAACCTTAGCACAACCTGCATGACCAGGCACCTGCATGCAAAGCATGAACTGCAGTGGAGTAAACACCTTAAAAGCAAGGAACTCACTCAGGCTCCCCCTGCTACCTCTTCTGCTGCTGCCGCCGCCTCGGCCTCTTCCTCCGCCTCTGGAGGAACGTTGGCACCTGCCGCCCAGCAAACAGAGGATGTACCACCAACACCACCACCTCCGTCACCAAGCATCTCAACCATGTCACACGGCAGCGTTCAGCTCTCCATCTCACAAACATTTGAGAAAAAGCGTAAATTCCCACCTAGCCACCCTCGATCCCTGGCCCTGAATGCCAGCATTTCTAAACTACTGGCCTATGAAATGCTGTCATTCAGGCTGGTGGACACAGACAGCTTCAAACAGCTCATGTTGCTTGCTGTCCCACAGTATGTTGTTCCCAGCCGGCACTACTTCTCAAAGAGAGCCGTGCCTTCCCTGCACAACCAAGTATCCGATAAAATCAAGTGTGCACTGCGCAACGCCATCTGTGGCAAGTTCCACCTAACCACAGATACGTGGACCAGTAAGCACGGCCAGGGACGCTTTATCTCCCTAACTGCACACTGGGTAAATGTAGTGGTGGCTGGGCCCCAGGCGAAGAGTTGTTTGGCGCACGTCCTTCCGCCGCCAAGGATCGCAGGGCTACATTCTTTGCCTCCTGTTGCCTCCTCCTCCTACTCGGCTTCCTCCTCCTCTTCTTCCACCTGCTCATCCAGTCAGCCACACACCTTCACCACCAACTTCAGCACATCCCGGGGTAAACGTCAGCAGGCCATTCTGAAACTCATATGTTTGGGGGACAGGCCCCACACCGCACAGGAGTTGCGGCGGGGTATAGAACAACAGACTGACGAGTAGTTGCTGCCGGTGAGCCTCAAGCCCGGCCTGGTGGTGTGCGATAATGGGCGAAATCTTGTTGCAGCTCTGGGACTAGCCGGTTTGACGCACATCCCTTGCCTGGCGCATGTGCTGAATTTGGTGGTGCAGAAGTTCATTCACAACTACCCCGACATGTCAGAGCTGCTGCATAAAGTGAGGGCCGTCTGTGCGCGCTTCCGCCGTTCACATCCTACCGCTGCTCGCCTGTCTGCGCTACAGCGTAACATTGGCCTTCCCGCTCACCGCCTCATATGCGACGTGCCCACCAGGTGGAACTCCACCTTGCACATGCTGGACAGACTGTGCAAGAAGCAGCAGGCCATAGTGGAGTTTCAGCTGCAGCACGCACGGGTCAGTCACACTGCTGAACAGCACCACTTCACCACCAATGACTGGGCCTCCATGCGAGACCTGTGTGCCCTGTTGCGCTGTTTCGAGTATTCCACCAACATGACCAGTGGCGATGACGCCGTTATCAGCGTTACAATACCACTTCTATGTCTCCTTGAGAAAACACTTAGGGCGATGATGAAAGAGGAGGTGGCCCAGGAGGAGGAGGAGGAGGAAGAGGGGTCATTTTTAGCACTTTCAGGCCAGTCTCTTAGAAGTGACTCAGAGGGAGGTTTTTTGCAACAGCAGAGGCCAGGTACAAATGTGGCCAGACAGGGCCCACTACTGGAGGACGAGGAGGACGAGGAGGAGGTGGAGGAGGATGAGGATGAAGATGAAGCATGTTCACAGCGGGGTGGCACCCAACGCAGATCGGGCCCATCACTGGTGCGTGGCTGGGGGGAAACGCAGGACGATGACGATACGCCTCCTACAGAGGACAGCTTGTCCTTACCTCTGGGCAGCCTGGCACACATGAGCGACTACATGCTGCAGTGCCTGCGCAACGACAGCAGAGTTGCCCACATTTTAACGTGTGCGGACTACTGGGTTGCCACCCTGCTGGATCCCCGGTACAAAGACAATGTGCCCACCTTACTTCCTGCACTGGAGCGTGATAGGAAGATGCGCGAGTACAAGCGCACGTTGGTAGATGCACTACTGAGAGCATTCCCAAATGTCACAGGGGAACAAGTGGAAGCCCAAGGCGAAGGCAGAGGAGGAGCAAGAGGTCGCCAACGCAGCTGTGTCACGGCCAGCTCCTCTCAGGGCAGGGTTAGCATGGCAGAGATGTTGAAAAGTTTTGTCACCACGCCTCAGCTAACTGCACCACCACCTGATACGGAACGTGTTAGCAGGAGGCAACATTTCACTAACATGTTGGAACAGTACCTGTGCACACCCCTCCACGTACTGACTGATGGTTCGGCCCCATTCAACTTCTGGGTCTCCAAATTTTCCACGTGGCCAGAGCTAGCCTTTTATGCCTTGGAGGTGCTGGCCTGCCCGGCGGCCAGCGTTTTGTCTGAACGTGTATTCAGCACGGCAGGGGGCGTCATTACAGACAAACGCAGCCGCCTGTCTACAGCCAATGTGGACAAGCTGACGTTAATAAAAATGAACCAGGCATGGATCCCACAGGACCTGTCCATCCCTTGTGCAGATTAGACATTAACTACCTCCCCTTAACCATATATTATTGTACTCCAGGGCACTTCCTCATTCAATCCTATTTTTATTTTCATTTTACCATTATATTGCGGGGCAACCCTAAGTTGAATGAACCTCTCCTCTGTCTGGGTGCCGGGGCCTAAAAATATCTGACAGTGGCCTGTTCCAGTGTTGGGTGACGTGAAGCATGATTCTCTGCTATGACATGAAGCCTGAATCTCTGCTATGGGACCTCTCTCCTCTGTCTGGGTGCCGGGGCCAAAATATCTGACAATGGACTGTTCCAGTTTGGGTGATGTGAAGCATGATTCTCTGCTATGACATGAAGACTGAATCTCTGCTTTGGGACCTCTCTCCTCTTTCTAGGTGCCGGGGCCTAAATATCTGACAATGGACTGTTCCAGTTTTGGCTGACGTGAAGCCTGATTCTCTGCTATGACATGAAGACTGAATATCTGCTATGGGACCTCTCTCCTCTGTCTGGGTGCCGGGGCCAAAATATCTGACAATGGACTGTTCCAGTTTTGGGTGACGTGAAGCATGATTCTCTGCTATGACATGAAGCCTGAATCTCTGCTATGGGACCTCTCTCCTCTTTCTGGGTGCCGGGGCCTAAATATCTGACAATGGACTGTTCCAGTTTTGGCTGACGTGAAGCCTGAGTCTCTGCTATGACATGAAGACTGATTCTCTTCTGACATGAAGCCTGAATCTCTGTTATGGGACCTCTCTCCTCTGTCTGGGTGCCGGGGCCTAAATATATGACAATGGACTGTTCCAGTTTTGGCTGACGTGAAGCCTGATTCTCTGCTATGACATGAAGCCTGATTCTCTGCTGACATGAAGCCTGATTCTCTGCTATGGGACCTCTCTCCAATTGATATAGGTTAATTTTTATTTATTTTATTTTTATTTTTATTCATTTCCCTATCCACATTTGTTTGCAGGGGATTTAACTACATTTTGCTGCCTTTTGCAGCCCTCTAGCCCTTTCCTGGGCTGTTTTACAGCCTTTTTAGTGCCGAAAAGTTCGGGTCCCCATTGACTTCAATGGGGTTCGGGACGAAGTTCAGGTCGGGTTCGGATCCCGAACCTGAACATTTCCGGGAAGTTTGGCCGAACTTCTCGAACCCGAACATCCAGGTGTTCGCTCAACTCTAGTCCTAAGTAAAACTATCAAAACTGCATAACAGTGTGTGACAATAACATAACCAGTAAATTACCTTGTTTTAGATTCATGACCATTCTGGCTCCAACAAACATAGCAGTGGAAATTTGGATGATCTGAAGCAAACCTATATGTTCTGGATGACACATGAGGAGAGATACTTTCTTTATCATATTACAGTGATCCAAGAACATTGCTCATGCACAACTGTTGGCAGTTTTGCAGTCTGCAAATTGTGGATCCGCCAAAAAAAACAGATACTGGCAACGTGCATTCCGCACTTCGCAAAACAGAATGTCTGGACCCTAATTAAACAGTCCTATCCTTGTCCATAATGCAGACAAGAATAGAATCTGTTCTACTGTATAATTTTGCGGACAGCACGGAATGGACATGCAGATGCGGATAGCACACAGCGGCCCCATTGAAGTGAATGGGTCCACACCCAACCCGCAAAAAATGTGGGAAAAATATGTTCGCGTTCATGAGCCCTAAAGTGACTAAGCAAGGAGTATGCATGCACATCATTTAGAATCTATGTCTAAATCTCATTGTGGGCTTTGTGTATTCTGCATCCAAGATTCCAAACCTAGAATGTCAATGTGTTTTAGAATAATATGAATCAAGATCAGCCCTGGTAACAAAAATTATATGATGCAGTCCTGTATAGGTAATATGTGTTATGTGTAAAGCTTATTTAACAAAGAATAAGAGGTGTTATTTATTTTGTAATCACTTGATTTCTAATATGAGCTATTCATTCGTCTGAGATGAGCAAAGTATTCATAAATTCAATTTGGCTGCTTTGCTGTATTTTACAAATAATTTTGCGTCATGACGAATTACCTCGTCACAAAGTGTATTTCTTTGTAAGTAGTAGATGCAATGCGATTGCGCCGCTCCATGTCATTGAACTCCTTAGATGCCGCGTTCATACATGATTGCGGCATCTGAAAGCAATAATTAGGTGTAAACTAAAAACAAAAAAACTTACCTCATCTATTTGCTTGCAACGGCCAGCCACCGCCATCTTGATTGAAGATCTAGCGCAAAATCTTTCTCCCGTGAAGACATCATCACGTTGTCCGGCGTGCTGACGTCATATATCACATTGCACAGGATTTTGTGCAAGATCTTCAATCGAGATGGTGGTGGTCAGCCCGTCACAAGCAGATGGATGAGGTAAGTATGTTCTTTTTTTTTGTTTGTTTTTTACACTATTTCAGGAAAAATCAATTTGCTACCAGGAAACACACTTTGTGGACTTTGATTCACCCAACACTAATGATGATTAGTCTGCTATTTAGTTCTAATTTAAAATATAAATTAAGCATACAGCGGTAAATTTATTAAACAAGACATGTCTGGTTTTTGGTGTAATAGTTTTGCACAATATGCCGATTGTGCCATTTTCTGTGACATTTATGTGACATTCACATTATAAAATGGTCTATGCTTAAGGCTGAAAAGGGAGATTAGACTTGTATTATGGTACAATTATTATCTGTGACACTTGAAATTGTCTCAAAAAAGTTGAATCCTACTCTAAGCAGAACCAAATATATGAAAAATGTGCATCATTTCATAAATTTGGTGCAACCACCCAAAGCAAAACCAGGCTTAAAAGTGACATGACAACGGTCTCAAATGATAATTGACCCCCACAGTATTTTAAGATGTTACATAAGCAAATTTAATAACAGGTAGCTAAATATAAATAATGGAATTAACTTACTTTTTTCATAACTAACTAACTTTTTTTTTTCTTTTTAATTTCATGGTTGATTGATATTTTACAGTTGAAAATGCATCCAATGCTCCATGAAATTTACTTGTCTAAAAATGTCCAGTTCTGTTAAAATGAATAAAAAGTGTTTCCAAAGAGCTGGATTCATTGAATTAAACTGAACGTTCCTTAAGAATTATCAAATTGGCATGACATGATATCACTGAATTCAGAAAAGAGTAGCCATTGAGATATTGTTTGATAAAAAAGGTTAAGAATATTTTAACCATTATAATTATATCTCTAGTGTATGATTATCCTGATGTACCTAGTTTTTATTGGTAGATTTTTTGAATCATTGCCAACTATTACTTATTTTCTATCTTTTGCTAAATGCCTGAATGTAGCCTTATTGTATCAACTGTTATAGGTTAAACTATGGTAACAGGACATATTTTATTGCTAATTAACTTAAAAATATGGACATGAGAAGTATCTAAAACATGTGTGTTCTGTCTTGCTGCTATGTTTATATGCCAGATGGCACTTTATGGGGTCTCAGGGGCCACGGATGGCGGCGGATCGTGTGGGATGCAGATGGACCGACACAGGGCTCCTCTCTCCTTACTCACACAGAAGTCTGTGGGTGGGGAGAGTGGAGCTCCAGGACGTTATCTCTAGGTCAGTCCCTCCAACCAATCACAGGCGATCCTCACCCTCCGTCACCGCCACCTCACAGGATCTGCGGAGGGTGATTGGTGGTGTATATTACACCACTGATCACCCTCCTATTCCGGGTCACCGGAGACCTGAATAACCTGGAAATGCTGCAAACCGCAGGTCTGAATTGACCTGCAGTTAGCAGTGATCGCCGGTATGGAGGGGGGAAGGGGGGTTCACAGGGTTCCTCGGCATTGTCACAGGGTGCCTTCTGAATGATTTCAGCGTGCACACCATTCCTAACAGCTGTGATCGGAGATACACAGGTACACCCTGTGTCCATAAGAGGTTAAAGAGGCTCTGTCACCAGAATCAACCCTATTAGACCATACATACTGCCCTGTAGGGCAGGGCTGAATATTCTGAGCTAGGGTTGCCACCTTTTCTTCAAGCCAAACCCGAACAGAAGGGAGGGCCCCCTTCCAGGCCCCACCCATATCCCACCTCCAGCCACGCCTATGTCCCACCTCCAGCCACGCCCATGTCCCGCCTCCACCCCTGGTCGCTGTCGCACCACGATCGTTACGCCCCTGATCCTGTCACTACAGAAATACAGCGCACCATACCACTTACATCCAGTGAAGTCTACTTTGATGTAGATGTTCTCTTTCCTCATCTTCTCCTTTCAGACCTTCAGACCAGACCACCATTTTGTCGCCAACAAAAAAAAAAATCTTAGTTTACTACTTTTTCCATCATCCTCCCATCTTCTGGACAAATCATCCTACTACCCCCAATACTGTGCCGCTGTGCTCCCCAATACTATACTGCAGAAACAGATAAACCCCCTGATAATACTAGTACCACACAGAGCCCCCCATATAAAATACTCCTTCTTTGTGGCCTCAGTAGAAGCCCCCAATAATGTGCCAGTAAGAATTGCCCCCCATAAATGCCCCCCCATGTGTCAGTAAGAAGTGCCTCTTTTCTCCCCCCCAATATGTGCCAGTATAAGGTGCCTCTTCCCCCCCTTCCCTTATATGTGCCAGTATCAAGTGCCTCATTTCTCCCCCCCCCCATATGTGCCAGTATAAGGTGCCTCTTTCCCCCCTTCCCCCTCATATGTGGCAGTTTCAAGTGCCTCATTCGAGGGAGACGCCTCTCCCTGCCCTGCCGCAGCACAGCCGTCTGTATCGCTTTCCTGAGGACGGCGATACAGATGACTATGGAGATGAGCGATACAGATGACTATGGAGATGAGCACTAGCGCTCATCTCCCTGTGCCCAGCCACCATCATTCACAGCTGATCCTGTGTCTGAGAAGGCTTGTACCCGGGCACAGGATTGCAAACCCGGACTGTCCGGGTCATTCCCGTATGGGTGACAACCCTATTCTGAGCAATGCTCTATACCACCCACTGTGCTCTGCACACACACCCCTCCCCCATTGACTGACAGGGCTAGACAGCAGGCTGACGTCACAGCACCATGGGGATACCGCACATGCAGCCGTCAGCGCTGACCGCGGCAGTGCAAGGGTTAATGAGCCGGCATCAGTGTTTTCACCGATGCCGGTGCATTCAGCAGGGGTCCAACTATTAGTGCCTGCCGGACCCCTGCAGCTGATCGGGCGGGAGTAGCTCCTGTGGCCGCCCGATCAGAGCGCTGTACCTGTATGGCGCTGGGATTTGTGACCGTGTTTCCAGCGACATACATGTACAGCGCTGGTATCCTATGGGTTAATGACATATTATTTATTATAGTATATGCTATTAAAGAAAAAAACATATGTCTTTCTGGGGACTTCAACATGCAAAGCCATTAATGTAACCTCCAAGCTATAACATTACCACATGGTTTTTCTATACTTAGAAGCTATCACATAGTACTGCGATCTGTATGATCATATATTGTGTCTGTGGATAAACCAGTAATGTATATCAGCTTTCTGAGCAGATCTTAGTGTGGTGAAGCTATAGCACACTGTGTGTATAATACACATATATACAGTAGATATGTAAAATCCAGGATACAGCTCTGTATACAGGGTCCCCTTTACTATAGTGCTGCCCATGTACTCTTAATAAATAAAAAAGGACTACTTACATCACACACCACTTGAATTTGTCTCTGATCTAGAGCTCAATAAAATATAAAATACAAATTTTATTAAAAGCGTATATGGGGTTTTGAACCCATGAACACTACATGCAAAGCAAGTGTCTTACCACTGAGCTATAGCTTTCGACACCAAACGCGGTGATTTTTTTGATCTGAGATGTAGTATAGCAAAAAACACAGTAAACCTAACATCCTTTGTCACATTGACAAGTGAAGGACGTGAGATATCAGCGTCACACATCATTTAAATTTGCCTCTTATCTAGGGCATAATAAAATGTAAACAATTTCTAGAGGCTGAAAGGGGTTTTGAACTCAGAATGCCTGGGCATGGGGCAACAGCATTACCACTGAGCTACCAGCTTGCCTTGGATGAGGCTTGTGATTTTTGTTCATCTATATGATGTAGCATACAAATCCACAGTAAAGCTAAAATGCTTTGTGACACTGACAATTGAAGGAAGTGAGATATCATCGTCACACATCATTTAAATTTGCCTCTTATCGCGGGCATAAAAAAATGTAAACCTTTATTTGAGGTTGAAAGGGGCTTTGAACTCAGAAAGCCTAGAAATGATGCAACAGCACTACCACTGAGCTACCAGCTTGCCTTGCATGAGCTTTGGCTTTTTGTTCATCTATGTGATGTAGCATTCAAAACCACAGTAAGCCTAAAATCCTTTGTTCCCTTCCTTACCACTTAGCTATCAGCTATGCGCTCATAACACTGTAATGTGTTAGCTTACAGCATTTTAGGCACAGAGCTATAAGCTCAGCAATAGACATACTTTGGTTGTGTGATTTAGCATACAAATACAGTACATTGTATATCTATAACTCATTCTCACTTTGACCCTGACTTATGAAGAGCATAAGTCAAACTCAGATATGAGAGTCAGATGTGAGAGTCAGGTGTCAGGGTCAGGTATCAGGGTCAGGTATCAGGGTCAGGTGTCAGGGTCAGGGGTCAGAGTCAGGTGTCAAAGTCAGGTGTCAGAGTCAGATGTCAGGTGTCAGGGTCAGGTATCAGGGTCAGGTATCAGGGTCAGGTGTCACATTGGCATTATTTTGATACTTGACTATCATATCTGGCCATGTCCTAAAATGAAAACTGTACAGCTGAGTGTGGTCGGTGTGCTGCAAAGGACGGGCAAGTTTGAAAACTTTTTCTTTTGACATATCCATGCATCACATGTACGAGCTGATTTGATGGGATGCGCCCAACTGTTATTGCTATATCATTGACATTTTTTTTTTATCATGCCTGCTAAAATCCAAAATAGAGAGTCTGTCGGCCCCACATCTCCCAAAGGAACTGTTCTTAAAAGACCTTAGACAAATATAGAAAAGTTCCTCAAGCCTTCTCCTACTAAAACCAGAGGGGCGACTAAAATCAATGTCAGGGTGGAGGGTAAGGAGGGGGATAATGTCAGCCCTGCGTCAGAAGAATTTAATAAAGGGGATGACCCGAGAGATCGAATGGGCATTATTGACCAAAAGCTGGAAGATATCTTAGAGACGTTAAAAGCTACAAATAATACGCTGGGCGCCCTAACCACAACAGTCTCCTCCTTGCAGTCAGAAATCTCTTTGATCAGAGACGATATACACAAAATACGTGTAAGGGTGCAGGAAACGGAAAAAAACATTGGCGAAACCAAGAACAAGGTCGCTAACCTTAAAAAAAAAAGCGGCAGATATGGAGCTTAAACATAAATCTATGAGAGACAAAATTACAGACTTAGAAGACAGATCCCGCAGAGGAAATATGCGGTTGATAGGTTTCCCTGAAGGGCCAGAAGGGAATGACCCAGGGGGGTTTATCCAGAAATGGTTAATTGATACAATGGGCAGAGACTTTCTATCTTCCATGTTTGTAGTGGAACGGGCCCATAGGATCCACAAATAAAAAAAAACGGTGGGAGGAACGCCACGGAACTCGCCTTAATCGCTAAGATTCTCTGTTCCAGTGATAGAGACAAGATCTTTAGGAGCAAGAGAGATCTACCTGATTTGGAATATAATGGGAACCGGATTGAAATATACCCAGAGTATTCTAAAGATACCCAGATGAAAAGACGGGAATATCGTGATATAAAGAGATGTCTTCTGCAGGCCAATATGAAATACTCAATGATGTACCCTGCTAGATTAAGGATAATATATGAGGATACTGTCATATTCCTGCTGAACCCTGCGGAGGCAGTCTTGTGGTTGGTCTCCAAAGGTTTTTTAATTGTATGCACGCAATGTCCCCATAGGCTGAAGTTAAATAGTTAAATATTAATTGGAGGATTGGTGGGAGCGGAGGGGGGGGGTGGGGTGAGGAAAGGGGTATGGGCGATTTGTAAGAGGATCAGGAGGCAGATCAGCCTTTTGGACCAAGTTGGGAGGATGGGTAGAGAGGGGGGAGGGTTGGGTGACGTTACTGCTGCTGGACCAAGGAATATGATGAGGGTCGGGGGTCGGGACTGCATTGGCCCATGGGAGTAATGTCTCGGATTATGGCATGGAATGTCCATGGTTTAGCGGACACAGTAAAGAGAAAAGTGGTGTTTGATTTAATCTCCAGACATTTACCGGCTATTGTTAGCTTGTCTGAGACTCATTTCTCATTAGAGAAGAGGCAATATATGAGAAGAAGCTGATATATGAAGAGATATGAATACCACTCTTATCTTTCGGCATATTCCCGTGGGGTTAGCATATACATCCACAGAAAGGTAGACTATGAACCATATGATCAATGGGTGGACAGAGAAGGTAGATTTGTTTTTCTGTTTGGTCGATGGGAGGGCTTGAAATGTATAATGGCATTTGTATATATTCCACCACCCTTCTCCTCCGAAGTATTAAGAAAGCTTGCTAAATTTATACGTAAAATAGATAGGTGCCCTATATTGGTTTTGGGAGACCTAAACTCTGTAATGGATAACACAAAAGACAGAAGGTCATCCACTGTGGGGGCGGGGGGTCCTGTGACGACCCTCAGTGGGATCTGTCAAGAGATGGCATTATTAGATGTCTGGCGTTCATTATATGGGGATAAGACTGCCTTCTCTTGTTACAGCAGATCCTGCAGGGTGCTGTCCAGGATTGACCTCACCCTCGCTGATGTTGAGTTCCTAGATAAGATTAAAAGAATGAGGTACGAACCACATGGGATCTCTGACCATTGCCCTGTTCTTCTTAATGTGGAGCTCTCAAACAAACAGGTAATAAGGAAGGCCTTCAGATAGAATCCTTATTGGATCCAGCTCATCCAGTAACAGGATACTATCCGTGGAGAAATTTTTGATTTTTGGTCCCAAAACGTAGGGTCTACTCATTCCCATTTCGTCTGGGATGCCCTCAAGGCTATGCTGCGAGGCTCCTATTTCGAAAAGATAGCTAAAAAGCAAGCAAAATTCACATGCACTGAAAGGAACTTAACCGAAAAAGTTAGAAGATTGGAGACGGACTTAGGAGGGAATAGTGATTTGGCCATTTTACAGGCATTGGAAAAGGCAAAGGGAGAACTCCAGGACTGGTTAGCTAAAAAAGCTCAACACCGACTCCTCTTTGCAGGCCAGAAGGCGTTCTATGAGAAAGGGAAACCAGGCAGGATGCTGGCTTCTATAGTGGCCAATCAAAAGACGCAAACAATAATAAGGTGCCTTAAGTCAGGTCCGGGGAATTCAAATCTGACTTACGATTTGGATTTGATTTAAAATCACTTTGCGTAAAAACTTCACCAAATTATATCAGACGGAACTTGGCGAGGATAATGACATAGTTATGTCCTATCTGAAGAATATAGATCTCCCCCAGTTAACTGAACAGGATGTGTTTACTTTGAATGCCCCAATTACAGTAAAGGAGATCCAGGAATTGTTGAGGAGTATTAAGGGGAATTCCGCCCCTGGCAGGGATGGCCTCCCCTTTGAGATCTATAGAAAACAGAGCGAAATACTAATTCCTCTTTTATTGTAGGTATATAACCAGTCCTTCCAAGACGGTTCCCTTCCTCCCTCATTAATGGAGGCATCCATTACTTAATACTTAAAAAGGGAGAAAGACAAAACAGAAATCGGATCTTATCGCCAATTTCGTTGCTTAATAAGGACTATAAGATCTTGGCTAAATTATTAGCCAATAGATTGAGGAAAGTTATCCATGGGCTGGTACATCCGGACCAGACTGGATTTATTCCTAAACGGAATATACAAACTAATTTACGCAGAGTTTTTTGAACGTCCATGTTGGTGGGGGGAGAGGACGACTCTATCCTGTCACTGATGCTGAGAAGGCGTTCTACAGGGTGGAGTGGCCATTCTTATGGGTAGTTATGGAGGAGAATGAATTTGGCCATGATTTCATCCGGTTGGTCCGCCTCTTATATCAGGGTCTGAGAGCAAGCATTAGAGTCAACGGTATAGACTCGGAGCAGTTCTCCCTCTATCAGGGAACTAGACAAGGCTGCCCCCTCTCCCCAATGTTGTTCGCTTTAGCATTGGAACCTTTAGCATGCAATTTTAGACAGAATGACAATATTAAGGGGTTTGGAGGGAAGGGACTGGGAGACAAACTTTGTTTATATGCTGACGATGTTCTTTTATTCTTGAGGGAGGGATGGAGAGCGCTCCCCTCAGTGATGAGCATCATAGAGACATACGGTTCGGCGTCAGGATATAAAATTAATTGGTGTAAGTCAGAGTTATTACCCTTGGCCCGGTCGGTACCCAGCGGCATCTTCAAAGTTTAAATCCTTACTCCTAAAGACTCAATAAGGTATCTCGGAATTAAAATTAGTGCCGACTTAACACAATACAAAGTCTTGAACACTATCCCGATGATTAACGGCATTAGTGAAAAAATGCGTATTTGGCAGAAGTTGCCTATTTCACAAGCAGAAATGATAGTGCTAGTGAAGATAGTGGTCCTCCCAATCATTCTGTACATGATCACAGCCTGTCCGGTATGGATAGATGATTCTCTGTTCCACCTCTTCCTGAGGCTTGCTCTATTAAGTGAGCTTCTTATTAAGTGGAGTTTAAAAAAAAGGAGTTCTAGTGCTGAGTGTGGATTTTGTGGGAGTTATTGCAGGTGGCTGAGTGTGGTTTGAAGCAGAGATCCTTGAAAGTTAAGTTTTTGCATTTTAGCACTGCCATTTAAAACTTTTTTTTTCTCTGCTGGGTGTTGCCATTTAAACCCTATTTTTTTTTTCTCTGCTTGATTAAGGTGAGTGGCCTGGGCAACCAGGTGCTATAAATTGAACCACCTAACTCTCCCTGAGGCTTGCTCTTCCTGAGGCTTGTGCTACTAAGTGGGCTTCTTATAAAGTGGCGTTTAAAAAAAAGGAGTTTAAGAAAAGGAGTTGGAAAATAAGGTTGGATATAATTTCTTTGTGTGTTGTTGTCCTTCAACTACAGCAGACAGGGTCTAATTTTTTACTGTTGTAATCCCCATTTAGTATGTGTTGCACAATTGACAACACAGTCCAGTGCACATCTTGCATGATGTATGCAGTCCTGTAACTGCCGTTCGAGGGTGTATATCTTTGTTCAAGATGTGAGCAAATTACCCGTTTGGAATCGCAAATCGAGTCTCTAAACGGGCAAGTTGCAACACTGAGAGGCATTGACAATTTGCAAAAGAGTTTGCTTCTCACCGAGCAAGCACTCTTTGGGGTAGATGAGGGGGAGGGTGACAGAGAGGAGGCTGAGGAAAGTGAGGTAGCTAGCTGGGTAACAGTTAGAAAGCGGGGGTAGAGGGGAGAGTGCCAGGGAGGCTAGCTCTGATCTGACACACCCCAACAAGTTTGCACGTTTGGCAGATGAGGGGGATGTCAGTCCAGGGACGGCACTGCTGCAGCCGGACACTTCCTCTGCCAGTCAGGGGAATGTCAGCTCCAGTAAGCAGGGAACCAGGAGAGTAGGGCAGGCCAGACAGGTGCTGGTAGTGGGAGACTCCATTATTAGGGGAACAGATAGGGAAATCTGTCGCAAAGACCGTGATCGCCGAACAGTGTGCTGTCTTCCTGGCGCTAGAGTTCGACACATCGCGGATCGGGTTGACAGATTACTGGGAGGGGCTGGAGAAGATCCACCAGTCATGGTCCATATCGGAACTAATGACAAAGTTAGAGGTAGGTGGAGAGTCCATAAAAATGATTTCAGGGATTTAGGTCAAAAGCTTAGGGCAAGGACCTCAAAGGTAGTATTTTTTTCCGAAATACTGCCTGTACCATGAGCCACACAAGAAAGGCAGCGGGAGATTAGGGAAATTAACAAGTGGCTCAAGAACTGGTGTAGGAAGGAGGGGTTTGGGTTCCTGGAGAACTGGGCCGACTTTTCTATCGGCTACAGGCTCTATCGTAGGGACGGGCTGCACCTCAATGGGGAAGGGGCAGCTGTGCTGGGGAGAAAGATGGCTAGAAGGTTGGAGGAGTGTTTAAACTAGGGACTGGGGGGGAGGGAAATTACATTATAGGAGGCAAAGATAGGGCAGATAGAGACCGGGGGCAAAGTAGTGGGACTGGGAGAGGAATTGAAGGAGGGACTAGAACAGTTCAGAAGGAAAGGTGTAGGGTAAAAAATATACATAAACCTCTCAAATGTATGTATACTAATGCCAGAAGCCTGACTAATAAAACTGGGGAGCTGGAATTAGTCATGTGTAAGGAAAACTATGACATAGTGGAAATAAACTGAGACATGGGCTGGATGATAGCTATGACTGGGCAGTTAATGTACAAGGTTACAGGTCTGTTTAGAAAGGATCATCAAAACCGGAGAGGGGAGGGGTTTGCCTTTATGTAAAGTCTTGTCTAAAGCCCACACTCCGTGAAGTTATAAGTGAGGGACATGACATGTGGAGTCACTGTGGGTAGAGATACATGGAGCTAAAAACAACATAAAATTACTAATAGGAGTTTTACTATAAACCAACTATATACCAGAGTCCACAGAAAATCTACTACTAAACGAGATAGACGAGGCTGCAAATCATATGAGGTGTTTATTATGGGGGACTTCAACTACCCAGATATAGACTGGGAAACTGAAAACTTGTATATCTCATAAGGAAACAGGTTCTTGGCAATAACCAAAGACAATTAACCTCTCCCAACTGGTTCAGGACCTGACTAGAGGACGGCCATACTGGACTTAGTATTAACCAATAGGCCTGACACAACAACAGACGTGCAGGTTGGGGGACACCTGGGAAATAGTTACCATAAAGTAATAACCTTCCAATTATCATTCAAAAGAGCGTTTCTACAGAAAGGAACAAAATACCAAACTTCAAAAAAGCTAAATTTAGCCAACTAAGAGAGGCCATAAGCCTAACTAACTGGGACAAAGTCCTCAAAAATAAAAATACAGCCACAAAATTGGATATCTTTAATAGCATCCTAAAATTTCATTGTGAGAGGTACATACCGTATGGGAATAAAAGGTTAAGGAACAAAAAGAAACCAATGTGGATAAATAGAACTGTAAAGAAAGCAATAAATTACAAAAAGAAAGCATATAAATCACTAAAACAGGTGTGTAGCACGGGAGCACTGAAAAACTAGGAAAAAAATAGATACATGTAAAAAACGAATAAAAGCGGCCAAACTAGAGACCGAGAGATTAATTGCCAAAGAGAGTAAAACTAACCCCTAAAATGTTCTTCAATTATATAAATGTTAAAAAGTATAAATCTGAAGGTATCGGCGTTTTAAAGAGTAATGAGGGGGGAGTCGCAGAGAGCGACGAGGAGAAAGCAAAGCTGTTAAATATTTTTTTCTCCAATGGTATTCACTAAGGAAAATAAACTGTCAGATGACATGCAGAATGTAAAAATAAATTCACCATTAAAAGTGTCCTGTCTGACCAGGAAGAAGTACATCAGCGACTTAAAATGATTAAAATAGACAAATCGCCAAGGACCGGATGGCATACATCCCCGTATCCTAGGGAATTATTTAATGTCATAGCCAGACCCTTATTTCTGATATTTGCAGACTCTATACTGACAGGGAATGTCCCACAGGATTGGCGCATGGCAAATGTGGGTGCCAATATTCAAAAAGGGTCAAAAAACAGAGCCTGGAAACTATAGGCCGGTAAGTTTAACATCTGTTGTGGGTAAACTGTTTGAAGTTTTTCTGAGAGATGCTATCTTAGAGCAATCTCAACGGAAATAAGCAAATAACGCCATGTCAGTATGGCTTCGTGAGGGATCGTCATGCCAAACTAATTTAATTAGTTTCTATGAGGAGGTAAGTTCTAGACTTGACAGCGGCGAATCAATGGATGTCGTATATCTGGGACTTCTCCAAAGCATTTGACACTGTAACCACATTAAAAGGTTAGTATATAAAATGAGAATGCTCGGACTGGGAGAAAACGTCTGTATGTGGGTAAGTACTGGCTCAATGATAGATAACAGAGGGTGGTTATTTAACGTACACACTCAGATTGGGTCACTGTTGCTAGTGGGGGTACCTCAGGGGTCAGTATTGGGCCCTATTCTCTTCAATATATTTATTAATGATCTTGTAGAAGGCTTGCATAGTAAAGTATCAATTGTCGCAGATGACACTAAACTGTGTAAAGTAATTTACACTGAAGAGGACAGAATACTACTACAGAGGGTTCAGGATAGATTGGAGGCTTGGGCAGATAAGTGGCAGATGAGGTTAACACTGACAAATGTAAAGTTATGCACATGGAAGGAATAATGCAAAGTCACCCGTACATACTAAATGATAAAACACTCGGTAACACTGACATGGAAAAGGATCTAGGAATTTTAATAAACAGCAAACTAAGCTGCTGCCAAGGCCAATAAGATAATGGGTTGCATCAGAAGGGGCATAGATGCCCGTGATAAGAACATAGTCCTACCACTTTACAAATCGCTAGTCAGACCACACATGGAGTACGTGTACAGTTCTGGGCTCCTGTAAACAAGGCAGACATAGCCAGACTGAGCAGAAGGGGCCAGAGGAGGGCAACTAGAGTAATAACTGGAATGGGGCAACTACAGTACCCTGAACGATTATCAAATTAGGGTTATTTACCTTAGAAAAAAGACGACTGATGGGGAGATCTATTAATATGTATAAATATATCAGGGGTCAGTACAGAGATCTATCCCATCATCTATTTATCCCAGGACTGTGACTGTGAAGAGGGGACATCCTCTGCGTCTGGCGGAAAGAAGGTTTGTACACAAACATAGAAAAGGATTCTTACGGTAAGAGCAGTGAGACTATGGAACTCTCTGCCTGAGGAGTTGGTGATGGTGAGTACAATAAGGAATTCAAGAGGGGCCTGGATGTATTTCTGGAGCGTAATAATATTTCGGGCTATAGCTACTAGAGGGGTAGTTGATCCAGGGAGTTATTCTGATTGCCTGATTGGAGTCGGGAAGGAATTTTTTATTCCCCTAAAGTGGGGAAAATTGGCTTCTACCTTACATTTTTTTTTTTTGCCTTCCTCTGGATCAACTTGCAGGATAACAGGCCGAACTGGATGGACAAATGTCTTTTTTCGGCCTTATGTACTATGTTACCTCCTGGAAAGAACGATAAATGATTTGATCTGGGGGAGGAAAAGGGTGAGAATCAAGCAAAAATTCCTATGGCTGGATGGAGGTCTATCCCTCCCCTTCTTTCTGGGATATTACTTGGCATCACAGATACGTTGTTGTTTGGACGATGGGAGTGACCACCATCTTTCGCTTATTGTGAGGGATTTCACGGGACCATATAGGGATATTTTCACCATTCTGGATACGGGATTTTTAGGGAACAGAGGGAAGCATTGTCTTTTAAGTAACACTCTTCACAAGGTTTGGAATAAAATCAAAAGTATTTTGAAGATCACTTATGCCACTTAATATACACCTTTGTAGCATAATACGAAATTAAAATTATTTTTTATATTCTCTGATTATAAATATTGGATCGAAGTGGGATTCAATAGACTTTCACACATTATAGCAGACGGGAAAATATTATCATTAGATAAATTACACACACGGCACTGAAGTATCTTTCATAAGCAAGTTTAGATATGCACAAATTTATCACGCTTCATCCACATGGTAGATAAAGAAGTTTTTGATATTAGGGAAAATACTTTTGTTGATTTTTGTTTTAAATCTTATGGGTCCAGGACTTCTCTTTCACAGGTACAGTCAGGGTCCATAAATATTGGGACATTGACACAATTCTAAAATTTTTGGCTCTATACACCACCACAATGGATTTTAAATAAAACAAACAAAATGTGCTTTAACTGTAGACTGTCAGCTTTAAATTTGAGGGTATTTACATCCAAATTCAGGTGAACGGTGTAGGGAAATTAAACAGGTCTGGCATATGTGCCTCCCACTTGTTAAGGGACCAAAAGTAATGGGACAGAATAATAATCATAAATCAAACTTTCACTTTTTAATACTTGGTTGCAAATCCTCTGCAGTCAATTACAGCTTGAAGTCTGGAATGCATAGACATCACCAGACGCTGGGTTTCATCCCTGGTGATGCTCTGCCAGCCTCTACTGCAACTGTCTTCAGTTCCTGCTTGTTCTTGGGGCATTTCCCTTCAGTTTTGTCTTCAGCAAGTGAAATGCATGCTCAATCGGATTAAGGTCAGGTGATTGACTTGGCCATTGCATAACATTCCACTTCTTTCCCTTAAAAAACTCTTCGGTTGCTTTTGCAGTATGCTTTGGGTCATTGTCCATCTGCACTGTGAAGCGTCGTCCAATGAGTTCTGAAGCATTTAGCTGAATATGAGCAGATAATATTTCCCGAAACACTTCAGAATTCATCCTGCTACTTTTGTCAGCAGTCACATCATCAATAAATATAAGAGAACCAGTTCCATTGGCAGCCATATATGCCCACACCATGACACTACAACCACCATGCTTCACTGATGAGGTGGTATGCTTAGGATCATGAGCAGTTCCTTTCCTTTTCCATACTCTTCTCTTCCCATTACTGTGGTACAAGTTGTTCTTGGTCTCCTCTGTCTATAGGATGTTGTTCCAGAACTGTGAAGGCTTTTTTAGATGTCGTTTGGCAAACTCTAATCTGGCCTTCCTGTTTTTGAGGCTCACCAATGGTTTACATCTTGTGGTGAACCCTCTGTATTTACTCTGGTGAAGCCTTCTCTTGATTGTTGACTTTGACACACATAAACCTACCTCCTGGAGAGTGTTCTTGATCTGGTCAACTGTTGTGAAGGGTATTTTCTTCACCAGGGGAAGAATTCTTCGGTCATCCACCACAGTTGTTTCTGTGGTCTTCCTAGTATTTTGGTGTTGCTGAGCTCCCCGATGCGATCCTTCTTTTTAAGAATGTTCCAAACAGTTCTTCTGGCCACGCTTAATGTTTTTGCTATCTCTCTGATGGGTTTGTTTAGTTTTTTCAGCCTAATGATGGCTTTCTTCACTGATAGTGACAGCTCTTTGGATCTCATCTTGAGAGTTGACAGCAACAGATTCCAAATGCAAATAGCACACTTGAAATGAACTCTGGACCTTTTATCTGCTCATTGTAATTGGGATAATGAGGGAATAACACACACCTGGCCATGAAACAGCTGAGAAGCCAATTGTCCCATTACTTTAGGTCCCTTAACGAGTGGGAGGCACATATGAAAACTGTTGTAATTCCTACACCGTTCACCTGATTTGGATGTAAATACCCTCAAATTAAAGCTGACAGTCTGCAGGTAAAGCACATCTTGTTCATTCATTTCAAATCACTGTGGTGGTGTATAGAGCCAAAAATGTTAGAATTGTGTCGATGTCCCAATATTTATGGACCTTACTGTATATGATAAGATACGACAAGCTTTAGTCAGGTTCACAAAGTTTAGGAGTAGGTCAAAATGGAGATATAAACTGGGGGAAGATTTTAATTTAAATTGGGGAACAATATATAAGAACATGAAATTAGCATCAAGTTCATATAAATATAGTCTTATCCAATTTAAAATTGTTCACCATTTCTACTATTCTCCAGCCCTCCTAGCGAATATAGGAAACAAAACAGAGGGTAGATGTTGGAAGTGCGGTAGAGAGGGGGCCGGATTTACACATTTATTGTGGCACTGTTTGGGGATCCAGGACCTTCAGCGCCGGATCTACATAGAATTGGGAAAAGTCCATAATATCAGAATGGAACCGAACTTAGTTCAAGCAATTCTGGGGGACTTTTCTACTACGGATCTACCTACTCAAGCCAGAAAGATCTGTTTAAAGTATTTTATGGCAGCAAAAGCACTTATAGCAAAATATTGGGGATCCGAAAAAAAAACACTACCTTCCTAGAATGGAAGTCCTTAAATAACATGATAAAGATCTATGAGGACATAGCTGGTGAGCAGTAATATGAGGAGATAATGTGTTGGTTCTTTTGAATATAGTGCAGGTACCTCTCAAGATCAGGCCCTGTGGTGATACTCATTGGTTGGATTGGTCAAGCAATGACGGGAAGGGGGGGGGAGGCCCTGGGCGCCGGGGTGCTGTGCTGCCGGTGGTGGGGGGTCCTCGGCGGGTGCTTCGCGTTAGGGCTCTGTTTCGGGGTGCTGCGCTGGGCACTTACTTAGCACAATTACTAGCCCTCTTACCTTGGCCTTTCAGTTATAGAAATTAGCTATACCATTATGGGTCGCCAGGCACTGCCATTGAATGTTTATTTTCGCTACATCTTTGGAATACAGCTTAGAAATGCATTGCTGCTAATTTACCTAGGTTTTATTTATATTTATTTACTTTTCTTATTGCACAATTGACATTGGTATTTATTGTAATGTATTGATGTATACTGTGCATATAATTATGTAGCTCGACCTGGCGGCATGAGTTTGCTGTATCCCTACTACTAAAGAATCATTGGTATGTTTTTAATCATGGAACAATAATAAAAAGAAAAAAAGAAAAAAAAAACATAGTACAGACATGAGGCCGAAAAAAGACATTTGTCCATCCAGTTGGGCCTGTCATCATGCTAGTTGATCCAGAGGAAGGCAAAAAACAAAACAAAACTGTGAGTTAGAACTCCCTGGATCAACGACCCCTCTCTATTAGCTATAGCCTTTACTGTAATATTATTACACTCCAGAAATAAATCCAAGCCCCTCTTGAATTCCTTTATTGTACTCACCATCACTACTTCCTCAGGCAGAGAGTTCCATAATTTATCACTGCTCTTACCATAAAGAATCCTCTTCTATGTTTGTGTACATACAAACCATCCTCCAGACACAGAGGATGTCCCCTCGTCACAGTCACAGAAGTCCAGATATACGACATCCATTGATACGCCGCTGTCAAGTCTAGAACTTACCTTCTCATAGAAACTGATTAAATTAGTTTTGCATGACCGATCCCTCATGAAGCCATGCTGATATGGCGTTATTTGATTATTTCTGTTTAGATGCTCTATTAGCATCTCTTAGAAAACCTTCAAACAGTTTACCGACAACAGATGTTAAACTTACCGGCCTATAGTTTCCAGGCTCTGTTTTTGGACCCTTTTGAATATTGGCACCACATTTGCCATGCGCCAATCCAGTGGGACATTCACTGTCAGTATAGAGTCCGCAAATATTAGAAATAAGGGTCTGGCTATGACATTACTTAATTTCCTTAGGATACGGGGGTGTATGCCATCCGGTCCTTGGCGATTTGTGTATTTAATCTTTTTAAGTCGCTGTTGTACTTCTTCCTGGGTCAGACAGGACACTTTTAATGGGGAATTTAGTTTTACATTCAGCATTTCATCTGACAGTTTATCTTCCTCAGAGAATACATTGGAGAAAAAATATTTAACGGCTTTGCTTTCTCCTCGTCGCTCTCTGCGACTCCCCCCTCATTACCCTTTAACCCCTTAAGGACACATGACGTACCGGTACGGCATGTTTCCCGAGTCCTTAAGGACACATGACGTACCGGTACGTCATGTGTTGTTCCGATCACTGCCGCCCGGCCGGCGGTGATCGGAACAAGGTGCCTGCTCAAATCATTGATCAGGCACCTCGGCTAAATTCGCGATCGGAACAAATCACAGGTCAATTCAGACCTGCGGTTTGCTGCGCTTTCTGCAGTTTATGATCCCCGCGGTCCCTGACCGCTGGGATCAGAAACTTTAATATGCCTAAAATATATATGTTTCACCCCCCCCTGCACTCCTGAATGATTTTATGGCGGCGGGAGGTGCAGGCGGTGCGGGCGGTGCGGGAGGCGGGCGGTGCGGGAGGCGGGATCGCGATTCCCCGCCCGCCTCCCCTTGAATAATCGTTGGTGGCCAGTGGGTATACCAGGGTGTCAGCACATTGCTGACACCCTTGTATAAATGGCTGACATCTGTGATGTGATGTCAGCCATTTAACCCTTTCCATACCGCGGTCCGTACGGACCGCGGTATGGAAAAGCAGAGGTTAACAGTCAGGATCTCCCTCCCTCTCCCATTGGGGGGCTGCTGTGCCTTTGCAGCACCCAGACAGGATGGGGTGACAGAGGGAGGGAGCTCCCCTCCTTTTCCTTCCACGTCTGCGCAGTTGTGGCCATCCTGCTGTCCATAGTGCTCAACAGATCTGTGCTAAAGGCATAGATCTGTTCAGACAAAGTGTAAGTAAAATACAGTACAAAACACTATATAGTGTACTGTACTGTATTATACAGACATCAGACCCACTGGATCTTCAAGAACCAAGTGGGTCTGGGTAAAAAAAAAGTGAAAAAAAAAATCAAAAAAACACCTTTATCACGGATTAAAAATGAACAAAATATAATTTACTACACATGTTTGGTATCGCCGCGTCCGTAACGACCTGATCTATAAAACGGTCATGTTACTTTACCCGAACAGTGAACGCCATAAAAATAAAAAATAAAAAACTATGATGAAATTGAAATTTTGCCCACCTTACTTCCCAAAAAAGGTAATAAAAGTGATCAAAAAAGTTGCATGTACGCCAAAATTGTAACAATCAAACCGTCATCTCATCCCGCAAAAATCATACCCTACCCAAGATAATCACCCAAAAACTGAAAAAACTATGGCTCTTAGACTATGGAAACACTAAAACATGATTTTGTTTTGTTTTAGAAAATGAAATCATTGTGTAAAACTTACATAAATAAAAAAAAGTATACATATTAGGTATCTCCACATCCGTATCGACCGGCTCTATAAAAATATCACATGATCTAACACCTCAGATGACCACCGTAAAAAAATAAAAATGGTGTAAAAAAAGCCATTTTTTGTCATCTTATGTCACAAAAAGTGTAATAGCAAGCGATCAAAAAGTCATATGCACCCCAAAATAATGCCAATCAAACCGTCATTTCATCCTGCAAAAAATGAGACCCTACTTAAGATAATCGCCCAAAAACTGAAAAAACTATGGCTTTTAGACTATGGAGACACTAAAACTTTTTTTTGTTTTAAAAATGAAATCATTGTGTAAAACTTACATAAATAAAAAAAATTGTATACATATTAGGCATCGCCGCGTCCGTGACAACCTGCTCTATAAAATTACCACATGATCTAACCTGTCAGATGAATGTTGTAAATAACAAAAAAATAAACTGTGCCAAAAAAGCTATTTCTTGTTACCTTGCCGCACAAAAAGTGTAATATAGAGCAACCAAAAATCATATGTACCCAAAACTAGTACCAACAAAACTGCCACCCTATCCCGTAGTTTCTAAAATGGGATCACTTTTTTGGAGTTTCTACTCTAGGGGTGCATCAGGGGGGCTTCAAATGGGACATGGTGTCAAAAAAACCAGTCCAGCAAAATCTGCCTTCCAAAAACCGTATGGCATTCCTTTCCTTCTGCGCCCTGCCGTGTGCCCGTACAGCAATTTACGATCACATATGGGGTGTTTTTGTAAACTACAGAAACAGGGCCATAAATTATGAGTTTTGTTTGGCTGTTAACCCTTGCTTTGTAACTGGAAAAAAAAATATTAAAATGAAAAATATGCCAAAAAAGTGAAATTTTAAATTGTATCTCTATTTTCCATTAGATCTTGTGCAATACCTAAAGGGTTAACAAAGTTTGTAAAATCCGTTTTGAATACCTTGAGGGGTGTAGTTTCTTAGATGGGGTCACTTTTATGGAGTTTCTACTCTAGGGGTGCATCAGGGGGGCTTCAAATGGGACATGGTGTAAATAAACCAGTCCAGCAAAATCTGCCTTCCAAAAACCAAACAGCGCACCTTTCACTCTACGCCCCGCCGTGTGGCCGTACAGTAGTTTACGGCCACATATGGGTTGTTTCTGTAAACGCAGAGTCAGGGCAATAAAGATACAGTCTTGTTTGGCTGTTAACCCTTGCTTTGTTAGTGGAAAAAATGGGTTAAAATGGAAAATTAGGCAAAAAAATTAAATTCTCAAATTTCATCCCCATTTGCCAATAACTCTTGTGCAACACCTAAAGGGTTAACGAAGTTTGTAAAATCAGTTTTTAATACCTTGAGGGGTGAAGTTTATAGAATGGGTTCATTTTTGGGTGGTTTCTATTATGTAAGCCTCGCAAAGTGACTTCAGAGCTGTAGTGGTCCCTAAAAATTTCAAGATTTGCTTCTAAACTTCTAAGCCTTGTAACATCCCCAAAAAATAAAATATCATTCCCAAAATAATTCAAACATGAAGTAGACATATGGGGAATGTAAAGTCATCACAATCTTTGGGGGTATTACTATGTATTACAGAAGTAGAGAAACATAAACTTAAAAATTTGCTAATTTTTCCAAATTTTTGGTAAATTAGGTATTTTTTTTGTGCAAAAAAATAATAATTTTTTACTTCATTTTACCAGTGTCATGAAGTACAATATGTGACAAAAAAACAATGGCCTGGATAAGTCAAAGCGTTTTAAAGTTATCACCACTTAAAGTGACACTGGTCAGATTTGCAAAAAATGGCCTGGTCCTTAAGGTGAAATAAGGCTGTGTCCTTAAGGGGTTAAAGGGCCGACATCTTCAGATTTATACTTTTTAACATTTATATAAGTGAAGAACATTTTAGGGTTAGTTTTACTCTCTTTGGCAATTAATATCTCTGTCTCTAGTTTGGCCGCTTTTATTTGTTTTTTTACATGTTCTATTTTTTTCCTTATAGTTTTTTAGTGTTTCCGTGCTACCCTCCTATTTTAGTGATTTATATGCTTTCTTTTTGTCATTTATTGCTTTCTTTACAGTTCTATCACTTTACATTAGTGATTAGTGTTTGCGTCTTTTGTTAGTGAAAAAAAAACTAAAACAAAAACAAAAAATTATTTTAGTCTTAGTGTTCAGTTTCTGTAGTGATTAGTGTTTGCGTCTTTTGTTAGTGGGAAAAAAAATTGTATTTTAGTCCTAGAGTTTTAGGCTTTAGTTTGTGCAGTGATAAGTGTTTGCATCTTTTTTCAGTGAAAAAAAACTAACAAAAAAAAGTATTTTAGTCTTAGTGTTTTAGTGCTCAATTTCTGTAGTGATTATTGTTTGCGTCTTTTCTTAGTGAGAAAAAAGAACAAATAACAAAAAAAAAAGTATTTTAGTCCTAGTGTTTTAGGCTTTAGTTTGTGTAATGATTAGTGTTTGCATCTTTTGTCAGTGAAAAAAACAAAACAAAAAAAAGTCTTTTAGACTTAATGTTTTAGTGTTTAGTTTCTGTAGTGTTTGCGTCTTTTGTTAGTGGGGAAAAAATTTATTTTAGTCCTAGTGTTTTAGGCTTTAGTTTGTGCAGTGATAAGTGTTTGCATCTTTTTTGAGTGAAAAAAAAACTAACAAAAAAAAGTATTTTAGTCTTAGTGTTTTAGTGCTCAATTTCTGTAGTGATTATTGTTTGCGTCTTTTCTTAGTGAGAAAAAAGAACAAAAAACAAAAAAAAAAGTATTTTAGTCCTAGTGTTTTAGGCTTTAGTTTGTGTAATGATTAGTGTTTGCATCTTTTGTCAGTGAAAAAAACAAAACAAAAAAAAGTCTTTTAGACTTAATGTTTTAGTGTTTAGTTTCTGTAGTGTTTGCGTCTTTTGTTAGTGGGGAAAAAATTTATTTTAGTCCTAGTGTTTTAGGCTTTAGTTTGTGTAGTGATAAGTGTTTGCGTCTTTTGTCAGTGGAAAAAAAAAAACAAGTACAAAAAAGTTTTTTTAGTTATAGTGTTTTAGTGTTCAGTTTCTTTACTGATTAGTGTTTGCATCTTTTCTTGGGAATAAAAAAAATAAATTAAAAGTATTTTAGTCCTAGTGCTTTAGGCTTTAGTCTGTGTAGTTATTAGTGTTTGTGTCTTGTCATTAAAAAAAAAAAAAAAGTCTGTTAGTCCTAGTGATTTAGGCTTTTTTTGTGATTAGTGTCTGCGTCTTTTGTGTGCGAAAAAAATATAGTTTTACAGTTTTTGGGTTTATTGTATATTTTAGTTCATTATTGCTCCATTGTCCCCACCCCAATAAAGTTTGCCCAAATTCACTCTTTATTTACTTTTTCTTTGGGTGTATATATAAACCCACATCATGAGTGCACATAGCCGTGCAGGCAGCCATGGTAGTGGTAGGGGAGTTGGTTCTAGTGCTCGACCGCTGCCAGCATGGGGCCGCTCTTCTACCCTTGAAGGGGCGGGCGCAGGTGGCCAGGGTGTCCGCCTCATCCGTGATTTCTTTGGGCGTGGCAGCCGCCCCATTTCATCGCACGGAGTCCTCTGCCCCGGCTCTGAGCAGCAGCAGCTCGCCGCCTACTGCAGGACCAGCCCCCAAGAATCGACCCTGATGCTGTTTGACAGCGACAGTGAGAGGGACATCTTGGGGGTGGTAATGCAGGAGAGTGAGCTAGAGCTTGGTCCGGATGGTCAGGATCTTTGTGAAGGGATAGAGGAGGAGGAGGAAGGGGTACTGCCCATCAGTACCCCAGCGACATCCCTTCCAACTGGTGCAAGTGGTTTCAGCCACAGAACCCCCGCACCTAGTAAGACCTAGGCGTCAGCGACGGGACAGCAGAGCCTGGTCAGGGGCTTCACATCTGCTGTTCCCCTGTAATCACACTGGTAATCTCAGAAGGAGGTGGCAGGAGCAGGTACCGGCTCCACCTGTGTGCTCCGAGCCCGAACAGGCGCAGGCCAGCACCACCCTATCTGACAGGAGGTCAGTGTGTAAGTCGCCTGTATGGGCTTACTTCACCCTGTCTGTTGCTCGGCTGGGTACCACTGCTTCTTACGCAGCACCTGAGAGTCAACCACTGGCAAGAGTGGGAACAGATGCAGGGTGGTCGTAGCAGCGCCAGCAGCAGTGCGCAGGGGTCAGCAGCACCTGCCACTGTCCTGCAGCCACCCCACCCCCTTCCAACAATGCATGCCCACACCCCCACTCCCTCTCCTAGAGGTACTGGTACCGGCATCCAGACCTCTGCCTCCTCTGCACCCTCCTCTATCGCCTCCACTGCCGTTCGGCACCAGCCGTCGTTGCCGACGCATTTGAACGCACAGTGCCTTATGCCCCCAGGGACCGACTCGTGCGTTCACTCAATGGGCTTCTGGCAAGGGTTATCGCCCAACATCTGCTGCCCTTCAATATTGTGGACAGCAATCCATTCCAGCAGATGTTAGAGCAGGCCCAACCCAGATGGCATATCCCCAGCAGCCTTACACCAGCACATTGTGCAGAATGTATCACTGTCTCTGGATCACACTGTCAGCGACAGGGTACATCTGACAATGGATGCATGGACTAGCAGACATGGGCAGGGACGACATCAGCTTTAATGCCCATTGGGTGTCCCTCTGAGGCACCGGGGAGGGATCATCAGATATGGCGGCATCTCAGTTTGTGGTGCCACCCAGGGGTGTCCAGGGGAGAACTGCTGCTCTCCCTCAAGCCACAGTCTCCACCGCTGCTGAGCCCCCCAGAAAGCATCCCCGTAGCTATGCAAGTGTGGGGCACGTCCGCTGCCAGGCGAAACTGAGGCACACTGGACCTCATGTTCTGGCCGCCCTCCAGGCTCAGGTCCACAAGTGGCTGACACCCAAAAGGCTCCAGGCAGTTATGGTTGTCTGTGACTATGGCAGAAACCTTATCGCTGCCCTCCATGCTGGCAGTCTCACACACGTGCACTGCATGGCACATGTTCTCAACCTTGTGGTATAGAAGTTCCTACACACATACCCAAGGTTGAGCAACATCGTGCAAAGGGTACGTAGGATTGCCAGCCTCTTCCGACACTCCCCAGCTGCCACCGCATCCCTGTCCAAACTGCAGCAGGACAACAGTCTGCCACCTCACAAACTGATTGTGGACAGCGTGACGCGGTGGAACTCCACCCTCCACATGCTGGAAAGGTTGTGGGAGCAGCGACGGGCGGTGAAAGAAAACCTGCTGGACCAAGGCACTTCCGGGCCATCACACCCACTCCCCTTCATCACCAATGTGGAGTGGGGGCAGATACACCAGGTCTGCAACCTGTTGGCCCCATTCGAGCAGGCAACCAAGATGGTCAGTGGGGAGCATGTCGGCCCCAATTACGTGCTCCCCATAGTGTTCCTGCTGGACAGGACTAGAGATGGCCTTACGGTCCACCAGGCAGACGTTTCAAGGCAAACTTTGCTCGTTCGCTGCTCGCCGAATGGGTGAACATATGGTGATATTCGCGCCCGCCATAATCTTTTACATTGTGAAGAACTTTGACCCATGACACATCCATCAGGTGGTACAGGACAGCCAATTGAGACGTTTCAGCACATGGACATACCCCCTACCTTATAAATAAACCCGATCTGGCCGCCATTTTACATTCAGTCTTTTGCCAGTGTAGGGAGAGGTTGCTGTGTGGAGCAGGGACAGACTGTTAGGGACACAAAACGCTAGCTAATAGGGCCACAAAAGTCCTTTTAAGGACTGGTATAGGTGTGCTATCGATAGGTGTGACATTCTGAGGGGTGTAATATAATTATAATATACTTTCTAACATAGAAAGTATATTATAGTGCAATTGTATTGTGCAGCAGTTGTGTGCGGTTCTGCTGCAATACTGCAGCAACACAGAGTGCCAAATGCTATTGGAACAAATAATTTCTACTGGTGTGATTTACCAGTTGCCCCCCAAAAAAACTGATTGAGGCAGGGGTATTATATACCAAAAATATAATTTCTATATAGTGCATTTAAGTAGTTCACCAATTGTCTACGGTTTTGCTTTGTTACAGCATCTACACAGAGTGATAAACATTATTGGAACAAATAATTTCTACTGGTGTGATATACCAATTGCCCCCCAAAAGAGTGATTGAAGCAGGAGTGTTATATACCCCTCTCATCTTTCATTCTAAATCCTGGTATGTCTGCACTGAAGCTAACTGCTGCACCCAGCTTTTCCACAGTCTGATATTGTCCACCCCTCTCATTTTTCCTTCTAAATCCTGGTATGTCTGCACTGAAGCTAACTGCTGCACCCAGCTTTTCCACAGTCTGATATTGTCCACCCCTCTCATCTTTCCTTCTAAATCCTGGTATGTCTGCACTGATCTGTCTCTTTCCCTGCTGGATTTATTGAGTATTTGTGACCCAGCCTCTATTTAAGCTGGAGTCACGTAGCGCCGCACGTCACTCTGCTATGATCAGTATAGGGAGAGGTTGCAGCTGCGACGTTAGGGCGAGATTAGGCAGATTAACTCCTCCAAAAGACTTCATTCTGTGATCGATCTGCAGCTGTGGATCATTGAAGTGCTATTATTGACTTGCTCACTTTTTTGAGGCTGCCCAGAGCGTTTTTAGATCACTTTTTTTCTGGGGTGATCGGCGGCCATTTTGTGACTTGTGGTGCGCCAGCACGAGCTATCACCAAGTGTATTTAACCATCGATAGTGTGGTTATTTTGTGCTATATCCTACATCAGCTGCAGGCTGAGCCTGTGTCACCGAAGTGCATATAACCATCAACAGTCTGGTTATTTTTTGGCCATATACTACATCAGCTGCAGGCTGAGCCTGTGTCACCCAAGTGCATTTAACCATCAACAGTCTGATTATTTTTTGGCCATATACTACATCAGCTGCAGGCTAATCCTGTGTCACCCAAGTGTATTTAACCATCGATAGTGTGGTTATTTTGTGCTATATCCTACATCAGCTGCAGGCTGAGCCTGTGTCACCCAAGTGCATTTAACCATCAACAGTCTGATTATTTTTTGGCCATATACTACATCTGGTGCAGGCTGAGCTTGTGTCACCCAAGTGCATTTAACCATCAACAGTCTGATTATTTTTTGGCCATATACTACATCTGGTGCAGGCTGAGCCTGTGTCACCCAAGTGCATTTAACCATCAACAGTCTGATTATTTTTTGGCCATATACTACATCTGGTGCAGGCTGAGCCTGTGTCACCCAAGTGCATTTAACCATCAACAGTGTAGTTATTTTTTGGCCATATATTACATCAGGGGCAAGTTGAGCCTGTCACCCAGCGCCTAAAAAATAGACCTGACATTTCTATTCAACCAAATCTGTACTGTTTTAGCTGGTCAAGTTATTTGTATTGACCGTAAAAGCAAACTTTTTTTTCTGGGTTGAAAAAGCATTCCCAAATTTGCCATTCTCAAAATAACTAGTTTCTGGTATTTGAGGCCTACTTGAAATCTATCCCAAAAAGAAAATCTTACATTGAAGGTATTGATAGTGTCATTCAGAAAAACCTAAGACACACGCTAGCGTGCTGATAGAAGTGTGATTCTGTGATTAAACCTATACCTGTCACACAGCGCAAAAAAAAAGAGGTCTCACATCTCTATTCAACCAAAACTGCACTGTTTTAGCTGGTCAAGTTATTTGTAGTGACCGTAAAAGCAGACTTTTTGTTCTGGGTTGAAAAAGCATTCCCAAATTTGCCATTCTCAAAATAACTAGTTTCTGGTATTTGAGGCCTACTTGAAATCTATCCCAAAAAGAAAATCTTACATTGAAGGTATTGATAGTGTCATTCAGAAAAACCTAAGACACACGCTAGCGTGCTGATAGAAGTGTGATTTTGTGATTAAACCTATACCTGTCACACAGCGCAAAAAAAAACAGGTCTCACATCTCTATTCAACCAAATCTGCAATGTTGTAGCTGGTAAAGTTATTTGTAGTGACCGTAAAAGCAGACTTTTTGTTCTGGGTTGAGAAAGCATTCCCAAATTTGCCATTCTCAAAATAACTAGTTTCTGGTATTTGAGGCCTACTTGAAATCTATCCCAAAAAGAAAATCTTACATTGAAGGTATTGATAGTGTCATTCAGAAAAACCTAAGACACACGCTAGCGTGCTAATAGAAGTGTGATTCTGTGATTAAACCTATACCTGTCACACAGCGCAAAAAAAAAACAGGTCTCAAATCTCTATTCAACCAAATCTGCACTGTTGTAGCTGGTCAAGTTATTTGTAGTGACCGTAAAAGCAGACTTTTTGTTCTGGGTTGAAAAAGCATTCCCAAATTTGCCATTCTCAAAATAACTAGTTTCTGGTATTTGAGGCCTACTTGAAATCTATCCCAAAAAGAAAATCTTACATTGAAGGTATTGATAGTGTCATTCAGAAAAACCTAAGACACACGCTAGCGTGCTGATAGAAGTGTGATTCTGTGATTAAACCTATACCTGTCACACAGCGCAAAAAAAAACAGGTCTCACATCTCTATTCAACCAAATCTGCACTGTTGTAGCTGGTCAAGTTATTTGTAGTGACCGTCAAAGCAGACTTTTTGTTCTGGGTTAAAAAAGCATTCCCAAATTTGCCATTCTCAAAATAACTAGTTTCTGGTATTTGAGGCCTACTTGAAATCTATACCAAAAAGAAAATCTTACATTGAAGGTATTGATAGTGTCATTCAGAAAAACCTAAGACACACGCTAGCGTGCTAATAGAAGTGTGATTCTGTGATTAAACCTATACCTGTCACACAGCGCAAAAAAAAACAGGTCTCAAATCTCTATTCAACCAAATCTGCACTGTTGTAGCTGGTCAAGTTATTTGTAGTGACCGTAAAAGCAGACTTTTTGTTCTGGGTTGAAAAAGCATTCCCAAATTTGCCATTCTCAAAATAACTAGTTTCTGGTATTTGAGGCCTACTTGAAATCTATCCCAAAAAGAAAATCTTACATTGAAGGTATTGATAGTGTCATTAAGAAAAACCTAAGACACACGCTAGCGTGCTGATAGAAGTGTGATTCTGTGATTAAACCTATACCTGTCACACAGCAAAAAAAAAAACAGGTCTCACATCTCTATTCAACCAAATCTGCACTGTTGTAGCTGGTCAAGTTATTTGTAGTGACCGTAAAAGCAGACTTTTTGTTCTGGGTTGAAAAAGCATTCCCAAATTTGCCATTCTCCAAATAACTAGTTTCTGGTATTTGAGGCCTACTTGAAATCTATCCCAAAAAGAAAATCTTACATTGAAGGTATTGATAGTGTCATTCAGAAAAACCTAAGACACACGCTAGCATGCTGATAGAAGTGTGATTCTGTGATTAAACCTATACCTGTCACACAGCGCAAAAAAAAACAGGTCTCACATCTCTATTCAACCAAATCTGCACTGTTGTAGCTGGTCAAGTTATTTGTAGTGACTGTAAAAGCAGACTTTTTGTTCTGGGTTGAAAAAGCATTCCCAAATTTGCCATTCTCAAAATAACTAGTTTCTGGTATTTGAGGCCTACTTGAAATCTATCCCAAAAAGAAAATCTTACATTGAAGGTATTGATAGTGTCATTCAGAAAAACCTAAGACACACGCTAGCGTGCTGTTAGAAGTGTGATTCTGTGATTAAACCTATACCTGTCACACAGCGCAAAAAAAAAAAAACAGGTCTCACATCTCTATTCAACCAAATCTGCACTGTTTTAGCTGGTAAAGTTATTTGTAGTGACCGTAAAAGCACACTTTTTTTTCTGGGTTGAAAAAGCATTCCCAAATTTGCCATTCTCAAAATTGTGGTGAACGGGAACAATGAGGAAAACATCTAATAAGGGACGCGGACGCGGATGTGGACATGGTCGTGGTGGTGTTAGTGGACCCTCTTCTGCTGGGAGAGGACGTGGCCGTTCTGCCACAGCCACACGTCCTAGTGAACCAACTACCTCAGGTCCCAGTAGCCAGCAGAATTTACAGCGATATTTGGTGGGGCCCAATGCCGTTCTAAGGATGGTAAGGCCTGAGCAGGTACAGGCATTAGTCAATTGGGTGGCCGACAGTGGATCCAGCACGTTCACATTATCTCCCACCCAGTCTTCTGCAGAAAGCGCACAGAAGGCGCATGAAAACAAAGCCCATCGGTCTGTCACATCACCCCCATGCATATCAGGGAAACTGTCTGAGCCTCAAATTATGCAGCAGTCTCTTATGCTGTTTGAAGACTCTGCTGCCAGGGTTTCCCAAGGGCATCCACCTAGCCCTTCCCCAGGGGTGGAAGAGATAGAATGCACTAACGCACAACCACTTATTTTTCCTGATGATGAGGACATGGGAATACCACCTCAGCACGTCTCTGATGATGATGAAACACAGGTGCCAACTGCTGCGTCTTTCTGCAGTGTGCAGACTGAACAGGAGGTCAGGGATCAAGACTGGGTGGAAGACGATGCAGGGGACGATGAGGTCCTAGACCCCACATGGAATGAAGGTCGTGCCACTGACTTTCACAGTTCGGAGGAAGAGGCAGTGGTGAGACCGAGCCAACAGCGTAGCAAAAGAGGGAGCAGTGGGCAAAATCAGAACACCCGCCGCCAAGAGACTCCGCCTGCTACTGACCGCCACCATCTGGGACCGAGCACCCCAAAGGCAGCTTCAAGGAGTTCCCTGGCATGGCACTTCTTCAAACAATGTGCTGACGACAAGACCCGAGTGGTTTGCACGCTGTGCCATCAGAGCCTGAAGCGAGGCATTAACGTTCTGAACCTTAGCACAACCTGCATGACCAGGCACCTGCATGCAAAGCATGAACTGCAGTGGAGTAAACACCTTAAAAACAAGGAAGTCACTCAGGCTTCCCCTGCTACCTCTTCTGCTGCTGACGCCTCGGCCTCTTCTGCTGCTGCCGCCGCCTCGGCCTCTTCTGCTGCTGCTGCCGCCGCCTCGGCCTCTTCCTCCGCCTCTCCTGGGTCGGGGGCTCGGTGACGACCCAGGCGTTGGTGGACTCTGGTGCTGGTGGTTTGTTCATTGATAGTGTGTTCGCTGCCGCCAATTCCATTCCTCTGCAGGCTCGAGGTTCTCCACTGGCTCTTGAGGCGATAGACGGCAGACCCCTTCTGCCGCCACACGTGACTCATGAGACCCTTCCAGTGGGGATAGCCATTGGTGCCGTTCACAGAGAGTCGGTCTGCCTCCAGGTTATTTCGTCTCCACACTACTCGGTGGTCTTGGGGTACCCCTGGCTCCAGAAGCATAATCCGACTTTCGATTGGAGATCGGCCGAGATCCTCTCGTGGTCACCGCAGTGTGGGGCTAGTTGCATCCATGGGTCTGTCAAGTTGCTGTGTACTTCCTCGGACTCTCTGTTGCCTCCTGAATACGAGGAGTACCGGGATGTATTCGATAAGGTGCGCGCGGTTGCCCTACCTCCGCACCGCCCATACGATTGTGCCATAGAGTTACAACCTGGTGCCGTTCCTCCTCGTGGCAAAGTCTATCCACTGTCGGTAGCGGAGAATGAGGCCATGGAGGAGTACGTGAGGGAGGCGCTTTCACGCGGACACATTCGCAAATCTTCGTCCCCGGCAGGGGCTGGATTTTTCTTTGTGAAAAAGAAGGGCGGTGAGTTGAGGCCTTGCATCGATTACAGGGGTCTCAATCGCATCACGATCAAGAACGCTTACCCGATACCCTTGATTTCCGAGCTTTTCGATCGCCTTAAAGGGGCCACGGTCTTTACCAAACTCGACCTGAGGGCGGCATATAACCTGGTAAGGATCAAGGCGGGCGATGAGTGGAAGACCGCGTTTAACACCAGGACCGGTCATTATGAATCCTTGGTTATGCCCTTTGGGTTGTGCAATGCGCCCGCAGTCTTTCAGGAATTCATCAACAATGTTTTCCGTGACCTGTTGCAGCAGTGTGTGGTGGTCTATTTGGATGACATCTTGGTATATTCTGAATCCATGGAGGCCCACATTCTGGATGTCAGACGAGTGTTGCAACGGTTACGAGAGAACAAGCTGTTCGGTAAGCTTGAGAAATGCGAATTTCACCGATCCCAGGTAACCTTCTTAGGTTACATCATTTCCGCTGAGGGGTTCTCCATGGATCCTGAGAAGGTTTCGGCTGTCTTACAGTGGCCCCAGCCCAGTGGTCTTCGTTCCCTGCAGCGCTTTTTGGGCTTCGCCAATTATTATCGGAAGTTCATCAGGGACTTTTCCATGCTGGCCAAGCCTATCACGGATTTGACCAGGAAGGGCAGTAATTCCCAGGTCTGGCCGCTCGAGGCCATCCGAGCTTTTGAGGCCCTAAAGTCCGCTTTTGTGTCGGCTCCGATTCTGTCGCATCCCAACCCTGGGTTGCCCTTTGTCCTCGAGGTGGACGCGTCTGAGACGGGAGTAGGCGCCCTTCTGTCTCAGCGTAGAACACCAGAGGGTCCTCTGCTTCCTTGTGGGTTTTACTCCCGGAAACTGTCTTCCGCGGAGTGCAACTATCAGATTGGTGACAGGGAGTTATTGGCCATCGTGCAGGCCCTTAAAGAATGGAGGCACTTGCTCGAGGGTTCGGTGGTTCCGGTTCTCATCCTGACGGACCATAAGAATCTGACCTACCTTTCTGAGGCCAAGAGATTGACACCACGTCAGGCCAGATGGGCTCTGTTCTTGTCACGTTTTAATTACGTGGTCTCCTACCTACCCGGTTCCAAGAACATCAGGGCGGATGCCCTATCACGACAGTACTCCGAGCTGTCCAGGGAGGAGTCGATTCCGACTTCGGTCATACCTCCGAATCAGATCCTGGCCGCCATTCGCACCAGCCTGACCTCTCCCCTGGGTGAGCAGATTTTGGCGGCTCAATCTGGTGCTCCCTCTGGGAGACCCAACGGCAGATGTTTTGTGCCTGAGGAGTTGCGCACTCGGTTGTTGCGAACCTACCATAACTCCAAGACCGCGGGGCATCCTGGAAAGAATCAGCTGTCCTGGGCTGTTTCACGTCTGTTCTGGTGGCCTTCCCTACATTCCGACATCGCCGCATATGTAGCGGCATGCTCCGTTTGTGCCCAGAGTAAGTCCCCTCGGCACCTTCCGTTGGGCCTTCTGCAACCCATAGCCACCGGGGAGCGCCCATGGTCACACCTGGGGATGGATTTCATTGTGGACCTCCCTGCATCCCGAGGCCATACGGTCATTCTCATGATTGTGGATCGGTTTTCCAAAATGTGCCACTGTGTTCCTCTCAAGAAGTTACCCTCTGCACAAGAATTGGCCACGATTTTTGCCAGGGAGGTCTTCCGGTTGCACGGTTTGCCCAAGGAGATTGTGTCGGATCGGGGGAGTCAGTTTGTGTCCAGGTTCTGGCGCGCCTTTTGCTCCCAGTTGGGGATTCATCTCTCCTTCTCCTCGGCCTACCACCCTCAGTCCAATGGGGCCGCAGAACGATCCAATCAGGCCTTGGAGCAATTCCTTCGTTGCTATGTCTCCGATCACCAAGACAATTGGGTTGACCTCCTGCCTTGGGCTGAGTTTGCCAGGAACACGGCGGTGAACTCTTCCTCTGGGACGTCTCCCTTCATGGCCAATTATGGGTTCCAACACCTGCCGTGTTACCGGAGGTATTCTCTCCCCAGGATATTCCGGCTGTGGAGGATCACCTTTCCCTCCTACGTGCTTCTTGGGTACAGATCCAGAAGTCCCTTGAGGCCTCTGCGCAGCGCCAGAGACTCCAGGCTGATCGCAGACGAGCGCCTGCTCCTTCCTACCAGGTCGGAGACCGTGTATGGTTGTCCACCCGCAACCTCAACCTTCGAGTGCCCACTCCCAAGCTGGCGCCTCGCTTTGTTGGTCCCTTCCGAGTGCTTCGCAGGGTAAACCCGGTAGCCTATGCCCTTGCGCTTCCTCCTGGCATGCGGATCTCTAACGTGTTTCATGTCTCCCTGTTGAAGCCACTGGTGTGTAATCGTTTCACTTCCTCGGTTCCTCGGCCTCGTCCGGTCCGAGTGGGCAATCGTGAGGAGTATGAGGTGAGCAATATCCTGGACTCACGCCTGGTCCGCGGTCGGGTGCAGTTTTTGGTCCATTGGCGTGGTTATGGTCCAGAGGAGCGTTCCTGGGTTCCCTCTGCAGATGTCCATGCTCCTGCCTTGCTCCGAGCCTTCCACGCACGCTTCCCTCAGAAACCGTTTTTTGCTCCGCGGAGGAGGGGCCCTTGAGGGGGAGGTACTGTCATGGTCTTACCTTCTTGCTGTTCTCCTTCGTTTGACATGTGCTGGCGGCCATCTTGGTTTCTGGGTTTCTTGTAGCCTTCCACCCTGCGGCTCCTCCTTCCCACTAGGAGGAGCTGGATGCCTAGCTCATATATATAGGAGGTCTGTGGCTTCAGTTCCTTGCTTGGTCTTCCTGTGTTCACATGCTTCTAAGACTGCTGCTGCTTCTGGTTCCTGATCCTGGCTTCGTCTGACTACCCTGCTGGTTCCTGATCCTGGCTTCGTCTGACTACCCTGCTGGTTCCTGATCCTGGCTTCGTCTGACTACCCTTCTGGTTCCTGACCCCTGGCCTCTCAAAGACTCTGCTTCGGTTTCACCATCCGCTTGGACTTTTGCTTTACAGCTTTATTTTCAATAAAGCCTTCTTATTTTCACTTATCTCTTGTTGTACGTCTGGTTCATGGTTCCGTGACAGACATAAGGCCAGATTCTCTGTTACGGGACCTCTCTCCTCTGCCTGGGTGCCTGGGCCTAAATGTGTGACAGTGGCCTGTTCCAGTGGTGGGTGACGTGAAGCCTGATTCTCTGCTATGACATGAATACAGATTCTGCGCTGACATAAGGCCAGATTCTCTGTTACGGGACCTCTCTCCTCTGCCTGGGCCTAAATGTGTGACAGTGGCCTGTTCCAGTGGTGGGTGACGTGAAGCCTGATTCTCTGCTATGACATGAATACAGATTCTGCGCTGACATAAGGCCAGATTCTCTGTTACGGGACCTCTCTCCTCTGCCTGGGTGCCTGGGCCTAAATGTGTGACAGTGGCCTGTTCCAGTGGTGGGTGACGTGAAGCCTGATTCTCTGCTATGACATGAATACAGATTCTGCGCTGACATAAGGCCAGATTCTCTGTTACGGGACCTCTCTCCTCTGCCTGGGTGCCTGGGCCTAAATGTGTGACAGTGGCCTGTTCCAGTGGTGGGTGACGTGAAGCCTGATTCTCTGCTATGACATGAATACAGATTCTGCACTGACATAAGGCCAGATTCTCTGTTACGGGACCTCTCTCCTCTGCCTGGGTGCCGGGGCCTAAATGTGTGACAGTGGCCTGTTCCAGTGGTGGGTGACGTGAAGCCTGATTCTCTGCTATGACATGAATACAGATTCTGCGCTGACATAAGGCCAGATTCTCTGTTACGGGACCTCTCTCCTCTGCCTGGGTGCCTGGGCCTAAATGTGTTACAGTGGCCTGTTCCAGTGGTGGGTGACGTGAAGCCTGATTCTCTGCTATGACATGAAGACAGATTCTGCGCTGACATAAGGCCAGATTCTCTGTTACGGGACCTCTCTCCTCTGCCTGGGTGCCGGGGCCTAAATGTGTGACAGTGGCCTGTTCCAGTGGTGGGTGACGTGAAGCCTGATTCTCTGCTATGACATGAAGACAGATTCTGCGCTGACATAAGGCCAGATTCTCTGTTACGGGACCTCTCTCCTCTGCCTGGGTGCCTGGGCCTAAATGTGTGACAGTGGCCTGTTCCAGTGGTGGGTGACGTGAAGCCTGACTCTCTGCTATGACATGAAGACTGATTCTGCGCTGACATGAAGCCAGATTCTCTGCTATGGCATGAAGATACTGATTCTCTGCTGACATGAAGCCAGATTCTTTGCTATGGCATGAAGAGACTGATTCTCTGCTGACGTGAAGCCAGATTCTCTGCTATGGGACCTCTGTCCAATTGATATTGGTTCATTTTTATTTTTTTAATTTTAATTTTAATTCATTTCCCTATCCACATTTGTTTGCAGGGGATTTACCTACATGTTGCTGCCTTTTGCAGCCCTCTAGCTCTTTCTTGGGCTGTTTTACAGCCTTTTTAGTGCCCAAAAGTTCGGGTCCCTATTGACTTCAATGGGGTTCGGGACGAAGTTTGGATCGGGTTCGGATCCCGAACCCGAACATTTACGGGAAGTTCGGCCGAAATTCTCGAACCCGAACATCCAGGTGTTCGCTCAACTCTACTCACCACCTGTGCACTTGATCTAATCCCATCCCACCTCATCCCTAACCTCACCACAGTGTTTATCCCAGCCCTAACTCATCTCTTCAACCTATCACTAGCCTCTGGTGTCTTCCCCTCTACTTTTAAACATTCTACCATTACACCTATCCTCAAAAAGCCTTCACTTGACCCATCTTCTTTGTCTAGTTATCGCCCCTTATCGCTTCTTCCATAAGCCTTTAAAGCTACTTGAACAACATGTCCATTCAAAACTGTCTCTCACCTCTCCTCCTGCTCCCTCTGTGACCGACTACAATCTGGCTTCCGACCCCACCACTCGAGTGAGACTGCCCTTATCAAAGTCACCAATAACCTACTAACAGCCAAAACCAAAAAAACAATACTCAGTCCTCCTTCTCCTTGACCTATCCTCTGCCTTCAACATTGTTGACCACTCCCTTCTGTTGCAAACTCTCTCATCTCTTGGCATCACTGACCTGGCCCTCTCCTGGATCACATCATACTTCACAGACCGGACGTTTAGCGTCTCCCACTCCCGCAACTTCTTCTTATCTCATTCCCTCTCTGTTGATGTCCCGCAAGGCTATGTTCTAGGACTACTGCTGTTCTCTATCTACACTTTTGGCCTGGGACATCTCATAGAGTCCTATGGCTTTCAGTATCACTCTTATGCTGACGACACACAAATCTACCTTTCTGGTCCAGACATCAACACCTTACTATCCAGAATCCCACAATGTCTATCTTCTATATCATCCTTATTCGCCTTTCACTTTCTAACCTTAACAGAATTCATCATCTTTCTCCCATCTTGCTCAACCCCCCCCAAACAGACCTATCTATCACGATCGATGGCTGCACACTATCCCCGGCCAACCAAGTCTGCTGCCTTGGAGTGACCTTGGATTCTGCACTCTCCTTCCAACTGCACTTCCTTCTCCTGTGCATCCCCCACACTCTGGAACTCGCTACCCCAACACATCAGACTCTCACCAACAGTAGAATCCTTCAAAAGAAACCTGAAAACCCACCTCTTAAGACAAGCCTATAACCAGTGACCCTGCTGCCTCTATACCGCCATGACCAACATCACCGGCACCTACTGTGTCCTTATCCCATACCATGTAGATTGTAACCCCTAACGGACAGGGCCCTCTCTCATTCTGTACCAGTTTGTAACTCTTCTTGTTTATGATTAGTGCAATTGTCTGTATTATGTATGTATACCCCTTTTCATATGTACAGCGCTATGGAATGAATGGCGCTTTAATAAATAATAATAATAATAATAATAATATGCAAATAATATACTTTCTATACAGTGCATTTGGGTAGTGCAGAATTTGTTTGCGGTTTTGCTGCGTTACCTCAGCTACACAGAGTGACAAACGCTATTGGAACAAATAATTTCAACTGGTGTGTTATACCAGTTGCCCCCCCAAAAAAAACTGATTAAAGCAGGGGTGTTATATACCAATAATATACTTTTTATATAGTGAATTTAGGTAGTGCAGCATTTATTTGCATTTTTACTTCGTTACCACAGCTACACAGAGTGACAAACGCTTTTGGAACAAATAATTTCTTCTGGTGTGATATACCAGTTGCCCCGCCAAAAAAGTGATTGAAGCATGTGTGTTATATACTAATAATATACTTTCTATATAGTGCATTTGGGTAGTGCAGTATTTGTTTGCGGTTTTGCTGCATTACCGCAGCTACACAGAATGACAAACGCTATTGGAACAAATAATTTCTACTGGTGTGATATACCAGTTCCCCCAAAAAAAGGTTATTGAAGCAGGGGTGTTATAAACCAATAAAATACTTTCTATATAGTGCATTTGGGTAGTGCAGCATTTGTTTGCGGTTTTGCTGTGTTACCTCAGCTACACAGAGTGGCAAACTCTATTGGAACAAATAATTTCTACTGATGTGATATACCAGTTTCCCCCCAAAAAAGTGATTGAAGCAGTGGTGTTATATATTAAAAATATACTTTCTATATAGTGCATTTAGGTAGTGAATCATTTGTTTGCGATTTTGCTGCGTTACCGCATCTACACAGAGTGACAAACGCTATTGAAACCAATAATTTCAACTGGTGTAATATACCAGTTGCCCCCCCAAAAAAGTGATTGAAGCAGGGGTGTTGTATACAAATAATATGCTTTCTATATAGTGTATTTGGGTAGTGCAGCATTTGTTTTCCAGTTTTGCTGCATTACCTCAGCTACACAGAGTTGCAAACGCTATTGGAACAAATAATTTCTACTGGTGTGATATGCCAGTTGCCTCCCCAAAAAAGTGATTGAAGCAGGGGTGTTATATACAAAAATTATACTTTCTACATAGTTCATTTGGGTAGTGCAGCATTTGTTTGCGGTTTTGCTGCGTTACCTCAGCTACGCAGAGTGACAAACGCTATTGGAGCAAATAATTTCAACTGGTGTGAAATACCAGTTGTCTCCCCAAAAAACTGATTGAAGCAGGGGTGTTATATGCCAATAATATGCTTTCCATATAGTGCATTTAGTTAGTGCAGCATTTGTTTGCGGTTTTGCTGTTTTACCGCAGCTACACAGAGTGACAAACGCTATTGGAACAAATTATTTCCACTGGTGTGAAATACCAGTTTCCCCCCAAAAAAGTGATTGAAACAGAGATGTTATATACAAATAATATACTTTCTATATAGTGCATTTGGGTAGTGCAGCATTTGTTTGCGGTTTTGCTGTGTTACCTCAGCTACGCTGAGTGACAAACGCTGTTGTAACAAATAATTTCTACTGGTGTGATATACCAGTTGCCCCCCAAAAAACACTGATAGAGGCAGGGGTGTGATATGCCTTCTTCCACAAATACTGCTCTTCTATATGGACCTTTCAGACCTTTTGGTCTGATATACCAGTTGCCCCCCAAAACATTTTATTGAAGCAGTTTTGTTATATATTAATAATATACTTTCTATATAGTGCATTTAGATAGTGCAGCATTTGTTTGCGGTTTTGTTGCGTTACCACAGCTACACAGAGTGACAAACGCCATCGGGACAAATAATTTCTACTGGTGTGATATACCAGTTGCCCCCCAAAAAACAATGATAGAGGCAGGGGTGTGATATGCCTTCTTTCACAAATACTTCTATATGGACCTTTGTCACACGGCCATTTTGAAAATGGCAGGCAGAGGAAAAGGCAGGCCATTCCACAGGGGTGGTAGGGGTCAGGCAGGTGCACCAGGCCAGAGCCTAAGTGGGAAGTTGTAGAATGTGCGTGCGATTACGTCAAATGATGCACCAGACTTGCTCGAGTGGTTCACTCAGCCTTCCGCTTCTGAACCCTCCTTATCCTCTCCATCTGTACCCTTTTCACTCTCTGCTGTGTGCTCCCCCAAAGACACCACCACCACCACCATATCCCCTGCGCTCGAGTCAGAGGAATTATTTTCCCATCCATTCCAAGAGCTTACCAATGCGCAGCCATTCTTGGCATCGGATCAGGAAGAGGAGGTATCAACGGTCGCCACCCTACAGTCTAACGACCGTACCCAGATCAGCCCAAGGGGGGTGGTCCCTGCTGTTGCTGCCTACTCCGAGATCTCTAATGTCAATAGTGGTGAAGGTGACAATGATGACGTGTCGATGGAGATCACGTGGGTGCCCACAAAAGAGGAAGAGGAGGGGGTTCAGAGGGAGAGACGGAGCAGCAGATAGGGAGGAGAAGGAGGAAAAGCAGGCAGAACTTACAGTGCACAGGAGGCAAAAAGCAGACTGCTAATGTATCTAGAATGAGCCATCCAACATGCAAGGTCACATCTGGCGCACCCCAGACGGCCGGATTTTTTTTTATGTATCAGCTGCTGACAACAGTGTTGCCATCTGCAGCCTGTGCTGTCAATGCATAAGTTGCAGTAAGCCCAACACTCACTTAGGGACGACCGCCTTAAGAAGGTACCTGGCCTCGCATCACCGAGCCCAGTGGGAGCAACACCATTAGAACCCACAATGCCACACTCCTGGTGCTCCACATCCTGCCTGTTCTCCTTCTCCTCTCTCCCCCCAGTTGTCCTTCACTCCACCTTCCACCGTGCCGTCGTTGAGTTCATCTGGCAAAATGCAGACTTCAGTGACACAAATGTTCGAGCATAAAAAGTTGATGATGCCAGATAACCATCTTGCTAAACGGCTGCCTGCTAGCTTGTCGGAACTGCTAGCCCACAAACTACTGCCATATAAACAAGTGGACTCAAAGGCCTTTAGAAAATTTGTGGCCATTGGCACACCGCAATGAAAGGTCCCCGGAAGGAAATATTTCTCCCAGAAGCGCATCCCGGAGCTATATGGCCACGTTCAGCGTCAAGTGAATGTATCTGTGGCACACAGTGTTGGTGCCAAGATGCATCTGACCAGACATGTGGTTTAGCAAATACAGGCAGGGAAGGTACATACCTTTTACTGCCCGCTGGGTGAACTCTCTGACGGCCATCAAGCATGAAACCCGTGGCACCCGTGTGGATTTGTTGTTACCGCCATGGATTGCATGCAGGCCTGCCTCTTCTTCTCCTCCTCCTACTCCATCCTCCTCCTCCTCGTCTGACTCCTCCTTTTCCACTGCTACTGCCTCTTGCGCTGCGCCCCCCTAGCTCCCGAGAACCTATTCGACGTGCCAGGTGAGACTTTTCCATGCTGTTCTGTGGCTGTTGTGCCTGGAAGCCAAGAACCACACCGGTCCTGCACTCTTTTCAGCTTTGCGGTCACAGGCCGATCAGTGGCTCACTCCGCTTTATTTTACAGTTGGTAAAGTGGTGTGCGAAAATGGTGACAATCCGCTGTGTGCTCTAAAACAGGGCAAAATGACACATGTGCCGTGCGTGGCACAATTCCTGAACTTAGTCGTGCAACGATTTGTTGCCAAATACCCCGGGGTCCAGGATGTCCTGCGGCAGGCCAGGAAAATCTCTGGCCATTTTAGAAGATCTTACACGGCCATGGCTCGCCGTGACAGCGTTAAGCGGCGACACCACCTGCCCGTCAGACTTTTGATTTGTGACTGCCCGACGAGCTGTAACTCCACCTTGTATATATATGCTTGATAGACTGCTCCAGCAGAAACGTGCCGTTAACGACTACCTGTACAAACTTTGCGGCAGGACAGGTCCTGGGGAGCTTGTTTTTTTTCACCGCACCAGTGGCTGCTCATTCGCGATGCATGCAGACTTCTGCGGCCATTTGATGAGATCCTCAAACTGGTCAGTGGCAGCCAGGGCGCCATCAGTGACATCGTACCTTACGCCTTCTTTCTGGAGCATGCATTGCGTTGTGTCATTGATCAAGCCGCCGAGGAGCAGGAGCAGGAAGATGAGGAAGTCACAATGCTGGATGAATTCCGAGGTGGGCTACTCCATCTGAGACAAGTCAACTGGAGTCTAAAGATGAGTCAGAGGAGGATGGTGCCAGGGCGGGGGAGGAGCAAGAAGAGCATGCTTTAAACTTTTCTGTTATCCCTGTTGTTGTCAGTTGCTGGGGGAAGGAGACCAAGGACGACAATATCCTGGATGATGAGTAGGACCCGGGCCACTCTACCGCTTCCAGTTTAGTCCAATGGGTCTTCATGCTCCAGTGTTTAAAGAGGGAACCCCTATAAAAGGCATAAAGGGCAAAGACCAGTACTGGGTGGCAACCTACTTAGACCCCCGGTACAAACACAAAATGGCGGACATGTTACCATCATCGACAGCTGCCCTCCGGATCCAGCCTCAGGGAACCCCTAGACTGACAGGTGTTCGACTACATTGGGTTAACGACCGATGTGGAAGCTCTGAGAAGCGAGGAACCCCTTGACTACTGGGTGTGCAGGATTGACCTGTGGCCAGAGCTGGCACAATTTGCCATGGAACTCTTGCCTTGCCCCTTGTCCAGTGTCCTGTCCGAAAGGACGTTCAGCGCAGCAGAAGTGATCGTGACCCATAAAAGCACACTCGCCTAGCTCACGACAGTGTGGACTACCTCACATTTCTAAAAATGAATAAGGCATGGATCTCGGAGGAATTCAACACATGTGACGACCACGTTTAATTGAATTTCCTCATGACAGCCCACAAATATCCACAACGACCCGGAACAAATAATGGTCCCTGTCTTAGCTAAATACAGCGGCATAAAAGGCATTTTCTGTCCGTTGAATGCCTAATGTTTTGGGCCTCAGAGAAATTCAAGACCTGTGACGACCACGTGTTTCAACTATTATCATTAGGGTTTTTTTCAAGAGGGTTTTTTTTGTTAGCCATGTTTTTAATCCAATTTTATATTTTTAGTTATTTTAAACATACAGTACAGACCAAACATTTGGACACACCTTCTCATTCAAAGAGTTTTCTTTATTTTCATGACTATGAAAATTGTAGATTCACACTGAAGGCATCAAAACTATGAATTACCACATGTGGAATTATATACATAACAAACAAGTGTGAAACAACTGAAAATATGTCATATTCTAGGTTCTTCAATGTAGCCACCTTTTGCTTTCATTACTGCTTTGCACACTCTTGGCATTCTCTTGATGAGCTTCAAGAGGTAGTCCCCTGAAATGGTTTTCACTTCATAGGTGTGCCCTGTCAGGTTTAATAAGTGGAATTTCTTGCCTTATAAATGGGGTTGGGACCATCAGTGGCGTTGAGGAGAAGTCAGGTGGATACACAGCTGATAGTCCTACTGAATAGACTGTTAGAATTTGTATTATGGCAAGAAAAAGGCAGCTAAGTAAAGAAAAACGAGTGGCCATCATTACTTTAAGAAATGAAGGTCAGTCAGTCAGCCGAAAAATTGGGAAAACTTTGAAAGTAAGGGCTATTTGACCATGAAGGAGAGTGATGGGGTGCTGCGCCAGATGACCTGGCCTCCACAGTCACCGGACCTGAACCCAATCGAGATGGTTTGGGGTGAGCTGGACCACAGAGTGAAGGCAAAAGGGCCAACAAGTGCTAAGCATCTCTGGGAACTCCTTCAAGACTGTTGGAAGACCATTTCAGGGGACTACCTCTTGAAGCTCATGAAGAGAATGCCAAGAGTGTGCAAAGCAGTAATCAAAGCAAAAGGTGGCTACTTTGAAGAACCTAGAATATGACATATTTTCAGTTGTTTCACACTTGTTTGTTATGTATATAATTCCACATGTGTTAATTCATAGTTTTGATGCCTTCATAGTCATGAAAATAAAGAAAACTCTTTGAATGAGAAGGTGTGTCCAAACTTTTGGTCTGCACTGTATGTATTTGACCTGTATTTGCACTGGCCTTCAGTAAAATTGATATTCATTGACCGTCTAAAGACCTCCAGCCACAGAATCACTTGATCTTTTCTGTATGGTTAATTAATAATTTTTGGGGCTTATAATACTCTGGCCTGCTGTAAAATTTATATCCAATGACCATGTAATCTTCCTCCAGCCACATACTTACTTGTTCTTTTCTGTATGCAAAATGCATAATTTTTGTGGCCTGTAGTCCACTGGCCTGCTGTAAAATTGATATTTATTGACCGTGTAATCTACCTCCAGCCACATACTTACTTGTTCTTTTCTGCACACTGAATGCATAATTTGTGGGGCCTGTAGTCCACTAGTCTGCTGCAAAATTGATATTCAATGACCGTGTAATCTACCTCCAGCCACATACTTACTTTTTCTTTTCTGTACGCTGAATGCATAACTTTTGGGGCCTATAGAACACTGGTCTGCTGTAAAATTGTTATCCAATGACCGTGTAATCTACCTCCAGCCACATACTTACTTGTTCTTTTCTGTACAGTGAATGACTAATTGTTGCGGCCTCTGAGGAACTCCACACCGGTGACGACCAAGTGTTTTCGAATTTCAACTATTATCATTAGTTTGTTTTTCAAGAGGGGTGATTTTGTTAGCCATGTTTTTAATCAATTTTTATATTTTAAGTTTTTTTAAACATATGTATTTGACCTATACTTGTACTGGCCTGCAGTAAAATTGATATACATTGACCGTGTATTTTACCTCCGGCCACATAATCACTTGATCTTTTCTGTCCGGTGAATGCCTAATGTTTGGAGCCTGTTTTCCAGTGGCCTACAGTAAAAATTTTATCCATTGACCGCCTAATGTTCCTCGAGCCACATAATCAGAATTTCTTTTATGTCAGGTGAAGACCTAAATTTTAACGCCTGTACTCCCGTGGCCTAAAATAAAAAAATTCTAGTCTCCGACAGGGAACATTTCAGGGAATTTCCCTTTAAGACGCATACAAATGTACCCTGATTAAGACACATTTTTTGTTGGAATTTTTGTCATTGTTCCCCTTCTAGTATGTCACTTTCTATGTTGTGGGACTATTTGTGCACTTCTACTAAGTATTTGTTGGCTGCAAATATGAGCTGAAGGTTTTTCAGGTTCACCTGCCATTAAAGTAAATGGGGCCCGCCACGAACTTGCGGTTCATTCCGGCCAATGTTCATCCATCACTAATGATAAACAAATAAATAGATATGCATGGCCACATTTAAAGGAAAAGGAAAACATAATAGCACTAAATACCAAGGTTATATATCGACTATATATGAGCAAACATTTAAGGCATCGGTTCGCCGATTTTTGGAGAGAGACAGTGCAAGAAAGAGAGCCTAAAATAATTATTTGGGGTTCTTGGCAATATACTGATATACAGTTGCAAGAAAAAGTATATGAACCCTTTGGAATGATATGGATTTCTGCACAAATTGGTCATAAAATGTGATCTGATCTTCATCTAAGTCACAACAATAGACAATCACAGTCTGCTTAAACTAATAATACAAACAATTAAATGTTACCATGTTTTTATTGAACACACCATGTAAACATTCACAGTGCAGGTGGAAAAAGTATGTGAACCCTTGGATTTAATAACTGGTTGAACCTCCTTTGGCAGCAATAACTTCAACCAAACGTTTCCTGTAGTGCAGATCAGCTGTGCACTACAGTTTACAGAACTGTTTCAGTTCAGCAATATTCTTGGGATGTCTGGTGTGAATCGCTTTCTTGAGGTCATGCCACAGCATCTCAATCGGGTTGAGGTCAGGACTCTGACTGGGCCACTCCAGAAGGCGTATTTTCTTCTGTTTAAGCTATTCTGTTGTTGATTTACTATGCTTTGGGTCATTGTCCTGTTGCAACACCCATTTTCTGTTGAGCTTCAGCTGGTGGGCAGATGGCCTTAAGTTCTCCTGCAAAATGACTTAAAAAAACGTAGAATTCATTTTTCCTTCTATGATAGCAATCCGCCCAGGCCCTAATGCTGCAAAGCAGCCCCAAACCATGATGTCCCCACCACCATACTTCACAGTTGGGATGAGTTTTTTTTTTTTTTTCTTTATTGAAATCAGTGATACAGTACAAATGGAGTATGCAACCTCACGATTAAAGTATCAGAAAAAAGAACAAAGAACATTAACGTCACAGAGTATACATTGAGATATATAAGATGTAGCATTGTTACAAGTTTTCTTATCTTGTCAAATATAGCCTTATGGACATATCAAGAAATTATAGTATATATGAAAGGATGGATTGGTATGGGTGCATAAGGCGGATGGCTTTCGAAGATTGGGGGTATAGAGCACAAACGGATCAAGGGAACCTTTGAACGAAAAGTCTAGGACTTTAAATCTATGAAATAGAAACCCTAAACCTGATGGTGGATTTGAGGTAATACGTTAAGATTCCTGAACGTCTTCCACTCCTTCCGAACTCTCATGAAATTTTGGTCGTTTCTCAATTCCCAGGAGGAAATTTCTTCGAATCTGTGGATTTGGTCCACTTTCAATAGCCATTGTTCAATAGAAGGGGTATCTGTGGAAAGCCATAGTCTCGGGATGAGAAATCTGCCTGCTGCTATCAGGTGTTTAAAAAGCTCTAGGTTAGAGATCCTATATCCAGATGGGAAAACGTTAAGAAGTGCAATCTCTGGGGAAGGGACTAGGTCCGTTCCACATATATGATTAGCTTTATGGAATATTTTCTCCCACCACCCAAAAAGGCTGGGACATTCCAACCATACATGTATGAAGGAGCCTCTGTCTGATAGACATCTCCAGCATCTATCGCATCCAGACAACGAGTATCTAGAGACAATATCCGGCGTTTTGTACCATCTAGTCATGATCTTATATCCGTTCTCTTGGATACGAACACACCTAGAAGATTTATGTGGAGATTGAAGGATGGTGGCAATTTTTTTAGCTGTGAAGGAATGTTTTAGGTCTTTCTCCCATTGGCCAATGAAAGAGGGTAAAACATTTTGAAGTGTGAGATCTAAATCTATTGTATAGTTGTGATATGACCTTTTTGGGACCCTGTGAGCTATCTAACAAACTCTCAAACCATGTTAGTGGTCTTATTAGGTCGCTCAAAGAGACATGTAGGGATAAGTATGTTTTAATGAAGTATACTGGGTTATTAAGCGTGCAAGAGGAAGGAATTGCCAGGCTTACTCTCAATTTATTTAATGAAAGAAGAGTATTGTCGGTGAGTAAGTCCCTCAGACTAATAACAGAGTTTTTTAGATGTGTGGGTAGACTATCTTGTAATACTTTAGGAGCAATTCGTAGGATATCACAAACTCGAAGGAGTGGTGAAGGAAATGGGACATGAAGATGAGTAGATTGGAACCATTTCCATGCATTGTAAGTGGCCCTGATCAGAGGAGTTACATCCGGAGGAAAGGGAGGGAAACAATTATGTCCTAGCAAAAGAGCTTTAAAGGATGACTTGATTAGTGTCTGTTCCATTTGGACCCAAGATTTGTGGGAAGGGACTCTCAACCAGTCCACAACTCTGGCTAGAAGGACAGCCTTTCCGTATAGTGTCAGGAAGGGCAATTCCTCCGAGGGCTTTGGGTCTGTTTAGAGTTTTATATGAGAGACGGGCTTTTTTCCCATTCCAAATGAAGGAGCTAAATAATGCTCGAAGAGAAGCGTAGTATGCGGAAGGGATAGGAATAGGAAGGACCTGAATTAAGTAAGTCAGTTTAGGTAAGACTAGAGACATGAGTATGTTTTTCCTGCCGAACCAAGATAGAATTGGTAAGTCAAGGTTTTTAAGGGAGGTGGAGATATGGTTTAAGAGGGGTGAATAATTTAAAGCAAACAGTTGGGAAGGATCGTTACTAATCTTAACCCCTAAGTATGTTAAATGAGGGCTTAACCAGTTAAAGGGAGAATTTTGTTTCAGACATTTTGCCAATGAGTTTGAGAGGCTGGTATGTATAATTAGGGATTTACTATGATTAACCTTAAAGTTGGAAAATTTGCCAAACATCTCTAAATGGTGATAGATCTTGGGGAGATCAACTGAGGGGTTACAGACCATCATCAGCAGGTCATCCGCAAAGGCTGCCGTTTTATGTTCCTGATCCCCAAGATCTATTCCCCTGATATCTCTATCGGATCTAATGGTTTGCAGAAGGGGTTCCATAGATAAAACAAAAAGAAGGGGGGAAAGGGGGCAGCCCTGCCTAGTGCCATTACTAATCAGAAAGGGGGAGGAAATAGTGTTGTTAACCGAAATCAAGGCGGAAGCCTTTGAGTACATGGCGTCTATGGCAGATAGGAAAGAGGTCGGAAATTTTTGTGAGGAGAGGACCGCTTTCATAAAGGACCATTTAACCCTGTCGAAAGCCTTCTCAGCATCTGTGCTGAGAAGGACTAAAGGCAAGGATTTCTTCTTAGTGTGGTAGAGAATGTTGATAACTCTGGCAGTATTGTCTTTGCCCTCTCTCCCCCTAACAAAGCCAGTCTGATCTCTGTGAATCATAGAAGGCAGGATAGAAGCTAAGCGATTTGCCAGCATTTTTGCTAGCAATTTAAGGTCAATGTTAAGGAGAGAGATAGGCCTATAACTGGGGCATAGTGTTTGATCTTTGCCCTCTTTAGGGATTAAAACAATATGAGCTTTGGTCATGTCGCTGGATAAAGGGGTATTGGATAGGGTTTGGTTGAAAAGTGGAATAAGGTGGGGAATGAGGATGTCGTGGAAAGTAGAGTAATATGAAATAGGTAGGCCATCTGGGCCAGGGCTTTTCCCTTTGGGGGAGTTGCGTATAACCTCTAGAAGTTCTATTGGGGTGAATGGGGAAGCCAACAAAATCCTGTTCTCCTCAGATAGAGTAGGAAGATGTAGCTTTTCTAAGTAATCAAAAAGAGGAGACGAGAGTTCAGGGGAGGATAGAGGGGGAGTGGGAGTATCTAGATTATATAAGGATTCATAAAAACCTCTAAATTGTGATGTGATTAAATCTGAGTCAAAGATGTGTGAGCCTGACGCAGTTGTAAGTTTGTGAACAAAGTTGTTAGACTTCCTCATCTTAACCCTATTCATCACGAATCTAGATGCTTTGTTCCCGTGGGCATATATCTTGTGTTGTGAGTTTAGGTAGTATTTCGCTGAAAGGGTGTTAAGGAGATCTTTAAGGGAGCGCCTATAACCATTTAATTCTTCTAAGTGAGTCCTAAGTAGGGAGACTTTATGTGTTTGTTCTAATCTGGTGATATTCTCATGTAACTCGTCTATTTGTTTGTTCCTAGATTTTTTAAGATAAGCTCCAATGCTAATACATTGACCTCTGACGACCGCCTTATGGGCGTCCCATAAGGTCTGAAAAGATATTTCTGTGGAGGCGTTTAGATTAAAGTAGTCCTCTAGGACCGCTTTAATTTTCGATCTGGAGTCAGCGTTACCTAAAATTTGCTCATTCAGCCTCCAAGATCTAAGGGTTTTGCTCTTCTTTGGTGGAGTAAGGGTCAGATACAGTATCTATACCTTTGTTAACTTATATGTTCCTAATAGGAAACAAATTCCCTGGTTAAAAAACATTTTGGATAAAGTAAGCAATTTTAGGGAAGTTACCTTAGTGATGGGAGGAGACTTTAATCTGGTAATAAATCCCCTATTGGACTCGTCCTCTGGTAAATCTGTACATTCTCAGTCAGCTGTTCGTTCCCTGACCTCTAAGATATGGAGGGCCCAACTGATTGATGTTTGGCGCACTTTCCATCCAGACACTAGAGACTACTCCTTTCACTAGACAGCCCATGGCTCATATCAGCGTCTGGACTACCTCTTTGTTTCCAAAAATCATCTACAATACTGCAAAGATTCAAGTATAGGCGATATTCTCCTATCCGACCACTCTCCTATATACTGTATGTTGAAGGATTTTCCCCTTCAACATTATGAATCTACCTTCCGGGTCTAAGCATTGGTCTATAAGCTGGAACTGGACTCCTCTTTGTAACCCTATGCTAACTCCTTTAGAGTTTGAAGAATTGGATCCACTGTGGAACCATTGGGAGAAGTATGAGTGTGAAAGGTTGGGAAAATGGCCCAGCTTCAGGTGTGTTTCCTGAAGAAACACCACTTTTACCCCTTCTCTCCTCAGTATTCCAAATATTTGACCCCTTTTAGAAGGCAAATTAAATCCTTTGACGTTATAGGAAGCTATCTTAAGGTCATCCATCTGGGATACGAGGGGAGATAGATTTCACGCTGGTTATGGAAGGATGGTAAATTATATGCATTTGATAAGAGATATTAATATCCACTGTTGAGGAGAGGTCTAACCTTATATGAGCAGCCCATACCAAAGCCATCCTTCTGGAGTCTTCAAGTGACGTAGTAACAATAAGAACCAAATAACTAAAATAACAAAAGAAAAGTAAAAGGCATAAGCAATATGTCTGTAGAAACATTACTCAGTGTGGGGGGGGGGGGAGATATGGGTAAACCCTTAAAACAGCAGAGCTTTACCGGAGATGTAACAGACAAGTATCAGAGGTGGGGAGCGGACCAGAGGAACACTTCCCGCTCTGATACTACCGACCAACAGTAGGGGGCTTCAAGAGACTAGGGGCAGGGAACTAATGGAGAGAGGACATCTCAGTTTTCTTAATATAAAGGCTAAGGGTAACTCTCCTCTAGTGCCCATTGTATCTTGTTTCTATATAGTAGGGAAAGGGAAAAAGGGAGGGGAGGAGGGGAGAGGGTAGGGGGGGAGAGGGAAAGGAGGGGGGAAGGGATGGGAGAGGGGAGGATTGGAGGGTGTAGGAAAAAGGGGGGAGGGTTGGGGGTGGAAGAATTTGGGAAGGAGGGGGAACAATGGAGCGAGAATCTGAAAATAATATGTGTGACAATACCAGAATACTTATAAGAGGGAGAATGAAATCATTTCTTCAACTTCTTCCAGGAAGAATAAATTGGTTTAGCAATAAACAGGTATAATAGACTCAAGATGACTCAAAAGAAGTCTGTGGAGAGGCGTCTAGGAGTAATTGAGTTGTTTTTCTTCCTCTGGCGTTGTGCTTTAGGGGTCCTCCTGGGTTCAAAGAGCTGCGGCTTAGGAACATCAGGTAAGGAGGCGACATCTTGGATTAAGTCCCAATTCTCAATCTCCATGCTAGGGATCTCTAGGTGTTGAAACAGTTGATCCAGGTCGGCATGGGTTCTGACCGTGATCCTGCTCCCATTATAAAGGAACGAGATGCCAAAGGGGAAAGTCCATCTATAGGTAATTTTCCTTTGGATGAGCCATTCTGTCAGGGGCTTAAGTGCCTTGCGTTTTTTTAGGGTAATCGGTGCCAAGTCTTGGTAAACATGGATGCGATATTCCCTGAACAGGACTTCCGATTTTTTCCTGGCGCACTCCAGTATAGCTTCCTTGTCCTGGAAGTTTAAAAATCGGCAGATTATGTCTCTAGGCGGCTCGGCTGGCTTAGGTTTAGGGCGGAGAGCCCTGTGAGCCCTTTCAATGATCGGGCTAGGATAGTCGGGGCCTAGTAGTTGTTCACATAAGGCCTACATAGCCTCCGGAATTTCTGAGGTAATAATAGATTCGGGCAGGCCTCGGAACCTCAGGTTGTTCCTCCTGCCCCGATTCTCTTGGTCCTCTAGGGCCGAGTACACATAATTCAGGTGGTTTTGGACCATTTGGAGGCTATTAGATGCGGCTGCCTGGAAATCCAACGCTGCGTTATGAGCAGACTCCAGATCTTCCACTCTGCCACCGATATGTTTAATGTCCTGTCTCATGGAGGAAACTTCACTTACTAGTGGTTCCAGTGCTTTGGTGAGAACTGATTTCAGATATTTCCTTGAGATAGGAAGGTTTTGACATCCTCCGGCTTCTTCTGAGTCGCTGTCTCTTCCCTCTGAGTTCAAGGACTGGTCTTCAGGAGCTGCCGCGAGCGCCATTTTGGTTTCTTTTGCGACGTGAATTGCTGTCGCTTTTTTAATGAATTTATCCATGTCCCCTGAGGTAACGGATGGCTTCTGGTGCTGCAGGGTATCCCCCTGTCTCGGGTTGCCGATTTTCACCATGTTCTGGTCGGTATATCAAGCGTAGGCTGCAGTAAAGCAATGTTAGTCAGACGGAGCTCAGACACACACCACCATCTTTATCCGGCGCTAGCTCCGCCCCCCGGGATGAGGTTTTAATGTTGGTGTGCTGTGCCTATTTTTCTCCACACATATTATTATGTGTTTCTTTCAAACAACTCAACTTTGGTTTAATCTGTCCACAGAATATTTTGCCAGTACTGCTGTGGAACATCCAGGTGCTCTTGTGAAAACTGTAAATGTGCAGCAATTTTATTTTTGGACAGCAGTGGCTTCCTCTGTGGTATCTTCCCGTGAAATCCATTCTTGTTTAGTGTTTTACGTATCATAGATTCGCTAACAGGGATGTTAGCATATGCAAGAGCATTTTGTAAGTCTTTAGCTGACACTCTAGGATTCTTCTTCACCTCATTGAGCAGTCTGCGCTGTGCTCTTGCAATCATCTTTACAGGACGTCCACTCCTAGGGAGAATAGCAGCAGTGCTGAACTTTCTCCAATTATAGACAATTTGTCTTACCGTGGACTGATGAACAGCAAGGCTTTTGGAGATACTTTTATAACCCTTTCCAGCTTTATGCAAGTCAACAATTCTTAATCATAGGTCTTCTGAGAGCTCTTTTGTGCGAGGCATCGTTCACATCAGGCAATGCTTCTTGTAAAAAGCAAACCCAGAACTGGTGTGTGTTTTTTATAGGGCAGAGCAGATGTAACAAACACCTCCAATCTCATCTCATTGATTAGACTCCAGTTGGCTAAAACCTCACTCCAATTAGATCTTGGAGATGTCATTAGTCTAGGGGTTCACATACTTTTTCCACCTGCACTGTTTATGTTTACATGGTGTGTTCAATAAAAACATGGTAACATTTAATTGTTTGTGTGTTATTAGCTTAAGTAGACTGTGATTGTCTATTGTTGTGACTTAGATGAAGATCAGATCACATTTTATGACCAATTTGTGCAGAAATCCATATCATTCCAAAGTGTTCATATACTTTTTCTTGTGACTGTATATCAGTATATTGCCAAGAACCCCAAAGAATTATTTTAGGCTCTCTTTCTTGCACTGTCTCTCTCCAAAAATTCAGACAGATCAGAAGAACTAAACTCAGCTTTAGGAGATTAGGAGGTGTAATATACAAAATGTTACGCTTTTAGCATATTTAATTAGTCTAGAATTGATTGGGGTCTGAATTGAACTTTTCAAAAAGTTTGATGAAACAGGCTTGAAGCAAATTAGACTTTTGCTTATCTTTACTTACAATACATTTTTTGAAAACTCAACTCTCTCTGGATAACTACCCTATAACAGAGCTGAGCAAAGAAACTTTGCTTGGCTGCATGAGAGTCCTTGCATGAGGAGTATTGCATTCTTGTTAAAGTCTCTCTGGGTTACTGGGGAAATATATGAAAATTAGCACATCTTCCATCTGCTAGTATCATATAGGCTTTGGAATGCAAATTTCCCAGAAATCCAGAGTGACATTGCCTGGCCTACAATACACCACATATGTACTACATTTTTATAGGCTCTCTGTGTATTTTTTTAAAAAATTTGATGAATCAGACACAATACAAATTTCAAGAAGCTCACTCATCATTAGGTAACATTACACACATATCCACACAATATTTCTGTAATCATGAAAAACCTTCAGTACAATGTATGCCATTTTAGAGGTAAAGAGGAAGATACATTTCCACATTTATATATTTAAGTAGCTAGTCACATCTTAAAATGTTATTGACTATGTATCAGTAATGGCATAAATATCTAATTTGTGGAACCAAACCTCTAGGACGTTCACTGTTGGGAAAATGGAAGTCAGATGAATGTGCCACGCTATATCCAACTTCTTCATGGCGTTCTTTGTACTCACCCTTCATTTTCCAGAGCAGTTTAAGAAATGAATGCAGAATCCATCATTTCTGGTTGACACTTGTAATAAATGAGGCTCATTATCTTTTTGTTAATGTTATTTTGGTGATTTAATCATATTTATTTTTTATAGGCTGTAATAATTCTCCAAAAATAAATTCCTGCACATGTGCACACTTCCATGTAAACTAAAGTGCTAAAATTCATATTCATAATATGCTAGAGAAACCAAATGTAACTTATTAACTTAACTGCCTGCGCTGATGACGTCTTCTCTTTCGGTGACGTCATCGGCGCAGGCGCACTGAGGGAGTGCTGAGGAGGCGTGCCTCCTTTTCTCAGAGCGCCTGCGCCGAATCAACACAGGTGCACGATTTTTGAAATGCTGACAGGGCTGGCCGGAGGAGGAGATTGCGGCTGGCCCTGTCAATCAACAGAAGGAGGGGGCGGTTTTCTACAGCTGCTACCAGCAAGTAGATGCCCTACTTGCTGGTAGAAAGGTAATTAGCATATCATAAAAGTAAGTTTTTTGCTAAATCTACTGAACGAAAATTATTAATAACATAATGTATGGCAATATGGCAGGATAGGGATTATAAGTACACAAAAAAAAAAAAATTTGTTTAGTGGGGTGACAGAAGCCCTTTAAGCTAATCGAACTTTGGATCCAAGATCCAAAGTCAATTCATTGGAATGCTATATGGAGATTTGTCTCTGTACAGCATTCAAAAGTATGGGCTCTCGTGAGGGAAATTCGCTATCACCGTCTTGCGGGACTTCGGTGAATAACTTCAGACTTCGATTTTTAAACTTGAAAACCATTTTAAAACTTTCTGGTACCAAAGCTGACTTACGATATAAGTTTTATAACCATTTTTAAGTTTAAAAATCGATGGCCGAAGTTATTCACAAGACTTCAGTAGTGATAAGCGGTATAGGCAATATTCAAATTTGTGATCTCCAGTCATTATTTACTTGATTGCGAAAATCAGCAATGTAATATATTCACGATAAAAATTTGTGATTAGAATATTCGTGATTAACACTAAGGGGTAGGCAACTTTCCTATTAGTTGCTAGGGATGTTGCTAAGTGCCGATATTCGTGATAAATTTGTGATAAATTTGCAATTAGAATATTTGCGATCAACACTATTCACGAATATAAATATATAGCACTATATTCTAAATATTTGTGAATTCTCAAAGTGGCGATATTCGCGATTCCAATATTTGCGCTCAACACTAGACTTCAGTGATAACAAATTTCACCTCGCCAGAGCCCCTACAATTTTAATGCTTTACGGTGATAGATTTCCGTACAGCATTAAAATGAAGTTTTGAACAAATTGACTTCGGATCTTGGATCCAAAGCTCGATTTGCTCAACACTAGTGACAATACTCAGTATAACTAAGTAATGGTCATATGTAGATATGGATTTAATGGTGTAATTGGTGGTCCACAGCTGCAAGAAAAAGCATAAGTAAAAGGACTTTCTACAGATGCACAGATGCAAATTGCCATCTAAAATCACATTGCGCTATTTTGTTTTCTAGAGCTGAGCATGTTAATTACTAGACTCAATATCTCTCTCACTAGTACTGCAGCACTTTTTCTCCCATGTGATTCTCTGAAATGTTGAATAAATCTATTAAATATACAGTAAACACTGTCTTACATTCTGATATAGATGAGCAAATCGATTCTTTAGAATCAAAATTAAACTCAGAATTCTACCCAAACAAATCTGAAGAAATTCTGATTCTTCCTAAAAAGGGTTGAGTGAACATGGTTATAATGGAAAATAATAGCATTCTTAAGACAGAGTGCTAAATAAAATGACCATTGAGGGGTTAAAAATAAAAAAATAAAACTCACCTCAACCACTTGATCGCGCAGCCTTGATCGCACAGGTCTTCTTTCTTCAGGACCTGCAAAAGGACCTGCAATGACGTCACCACGCTAACCACGTTGTGAGTGTGGTGACGTCATCGCAGGTCCTTTTGCAGGTCCTGAAGAAAGAAGACCTGCGCGATCAAGGCTGCACGATCAAGTGGATGAGGTGAGTTTTTTTTATTATTTTTAACCCCTCAATGGCCAATTTATTTAGCATTCTGTCTTAAGAATGCTAATATTTTCCGCTATAACCATGTTATAACGAAAAATAATAAAGTGAAGTCCGGGTCCAGATTGACTTTAATGGGGTCTGGGTTCCAAACCCGAACTTTGATCTGAAGTTCGGCTAAACCTGGCGAACCCGAACTTCCACGGGTTGGCTCATTCCTATTCCTAATCATTCTTCAATTCAATTCTTCAGATTGTTTTGGGTAGAATTCTTCTAGAGAGCGAGAGATTTAAAGAACTTTTAGTTTAGGTAAACAAATCGGACTGAAACACATTTTAGGAAATTCATTCAGCTCTACCTCCTGAGATTATGTAATGTGTCGAGGAAGGGTACTACGAGTCAAATATTTTGGTGTGTTTTCTTCTGGTTGTTGGAAGACATAGTTATGACACTGCATTGTTTTATTAGCTTGAGATGACCATCAACTATTTATTTCACTATCTTGTTCATATTGTGTATATATATATATATATATATATATATATATATACAGTTGCAAGAAAAAGTATGTGAACCCTTTGGGATTATATAGATTTCTACACGAATTGGTCATAAAATATGATCTGATCTTCATCTAAGTCACAACAATAGACAATCACAGTCTGCTTAAACTAATAACACACAAATAATTAAATGTTACCATGTTTTTATTGAACACACCATGTTAATATTCACAGTGCAGGTGGAAAAAGTATGTGAACCCCTAGACTAATGACATCTCCAAGAGCTTATTGGAGTGAGGTGTCAGCCAACTGGAGTCCAATCAATGAGATGAGATTGGAGGCAATGGTTACAGCTGCCCTATAAAAACATACACCAGTTCTGGGTTTGCTTTTCACAAGAAGCTTTGCCTGATGTGAATGATGCCTCACACAAAACTGCTCTCAGAAGACCTACGATTAGGAATTGTTGACTTGCATAAAGCTGTAAAGGGTTATAAAAGTATCTCCAAAAGCCTTGCTGTTCATCAGTCCACGGTAAGACAAATTGTCTATAAATGGAGAAAGTTCAGCACTGCTGCTACTCTCCCTAGGAGTGGCCGTCCTGTAAAGATGACTGCAAGAGCACAGCGCAGACTACTCAATGACGCGAAGAAGAATCCTAGAGTGTCAGCTAAAGACTTACAAAGTCTCTGGCATATGCTAACATCCCTGTTAGCGAATCTACGATACGTAAAACACTAAAGAAAAATGGATTTCGTTTGAGGATACCACAGAGGAAGCCACTGCTGTCCAAAAAAAACATTGCTGCATGTTTACAGTTTGCACAAGAGCCCCTGGATGTTCCACAGCCGTACTGGCAAAATATTCTGTGGACAGATGAAACCAAAGTTGAGTTGTTTGGAAGAAACACACAACACTATGTGTGGAGAAAAAGAGGCACAGCACACCAACATCAAAACATCATCCCAACTGTGATGTATGGTGGTGGGGGCATCATGGTTTGGGGCTGCTTTGCTGCATCAGGGCCTGGACGGATTGCTATCATCGAAGGATAAATGAATTTCCAAGTTTATCAAGACATTTTGCAGGAGAACTTAAGGCCATCTGTCCACCAGCTGAAGCTCAACAGAAGATGGGTGTTACAACAGGACAATGACCCAAAGCATAGAAGTAAATCAACAACAGAATGATTTAAACAGAAGAAAATACGCCTTCTGGAGTGGCTCAGTCAGAGTCCTGACCTCAACGTGATTGAGATGCTGTGGCATGACCTCAAGAAAGTGATTCACACCAGACATCCCAAGAATATTGCTGAACTGAAACAGTTCTGTAAAGAGGAATGGTCAAGAATTACTCCTGACCGTTGTGCACGTCTGATCTGCAACTACAGGAAATGTTTGGTTGAAGTTATTGCTGCCAAAGGAGGTTCAACCAGTTATTAAATCCAAGGGTTCACATACCTTTTCCACCTGCACTGTGAATGTTTACATGGTGTGTTCAATAAAAACATGGTAACATTTAATTCTTTGTGTGTTATTAGTTTAAGCAGACTGTGACTGTCTATTGTTGTGACTTAGATGAAGATCAGATAACATTTTATGACCAATTTGTGCAGAAATCCATATCATTCCAAAGGGTTCACATACTTTTTCTTGCCACTATATATGTTACAAAGAAGCTGTTCAAAAAAGGCAATATCCAAGAGTCTGGGGAATATTTTTTTTCTTTGACTAATAGAAAACTAAATATTCATCAGGCCCCCTCTCATTCCTATGATGCCATTTAGCCACATTCACTAGCAATATTTGTTATTGGTATTATTGAATTTGACTTGATATTTTTAGGTTCCTGTATTTAACCTACTATACTATATTTAAACTTTTCCTATTAATTTGTAAAAAAAAAAATACTAGATACTTTCTATATATATTTTAAGAAACATGATGTTAACTATAAACTAAAGCAATTTGAAAATGTCAAATCAGTCAGTATGCAAATTTTTCATCATGAAAAGTATTATTAGAAACCTAGAATGAAGATAAACATACACCATTTGAACATATTGAAATGAATATTTAGTTTGGCAATTTATTTTCAACATTTTTAAATATAGCTCCTTGAACTTAAGAGCTACAGCCTAGTTATTTTTTATAGTTTTTATGTTTGACTACTTTGAAATAATTTAAAATCTTTAAAAAATAAATTCATTATTTTTCATGCACATTTTTGGGGGGTTCATGGAGATGTGTAAAAACAGACAGTGGACTCAAAATCTCTATGTAATCCTCCTGCCCTAGTGATGTACTCACCATGCCAGCCGGCCTGATGACGTAATCTCACTCCGCACAGGATTTTGGCCGAGATCTTCAAACAAGATGGCGGCAGCCGGCCTGTAATGAGAAAATGGAGGCGGTAAGTTAGATTTATTTTTTATTGTTAATTTTACAATCAGATGCCGCGATCATGTATAAATGCTGCATCTGAGAGGTACAATGACCGGGGCGGTATGAAGCCAATTTTTTAAGAAGTTCGCTTATCTCTAATTGTGGGTGGTAGCAGCCTAGCATTTCACAATTTCCATAGACTACAATGGAAAGTGAGACATGTATGAACAGTCAACTCTCAGCTTATTTATCAAGATATTGGGTCACTGAGGCACCTAAAATGATGAACCTGCAAAAAATTTGGAGTAGGTCCCTGTTTGTACAGTAGCACATGAGCCTGATCTATGTCCCATAAAACCACTTAACTGCTTAGGGACTCTACCATATTTCACCTTGAGGACCAGGCCATTTTTTGCAAATCTGACATATGTCACTTTATGTGGTGATAACTTTAAAATGCTTTAACTTATCAAGGCCATTTTGAGATTGTTTTCTCGTCACATATTGTACTTCATGACAGTGGTATAATTGAGTTAAAAAATGTAATTTTTATTTATGAAAAATTACCAAATTTACCAATAAATTAGAAAAATTACCAAATTTGCAAATTTCAATTTCTCTACTTTTATAATAGATAATAATACCTCCAAAAATAGTTATTACTTTACCTTCCCTATATGTCTACTTCATGTTTGGATCATTTTGTAACTGCCATTTTATTTTTTGGGGACATTAGAAGCTTCAGAAGTTTAGAAGCAAAAAAAAATTCCAAAACCTACTTTTTAAGGACCAGTTCAGGTCTGAAGTCACTTTGTGAGGCTTACAACATAGAAACTGTGGCGAAACCAACCTCGCCACTGGGTTTTGGAGAATACTGGCTACCAGCCTCTTGCCTCAGGATTATGGCCCATACTAACTTTAAAGGAGAAGACAGACACAGCTTAAATCTGTCTTTAGAATAGTATTTTGTTATGTGAGGGTACCCAGATAGCTAATTTTATTGTATTCGTGTATTCTGAGTGCCATTCACCTAATGATATGCACTCAGACTTGAGCTATCTGGGAATATGTTAAATGTCTGTGTTTGCTGTGGGGGTGTGACATTGGGTGTTTGGGTGGTGATTTCTGTCCTGTTGTCTCCACATGTGTATTGGCGATTTCCCTTTGTCCTGAGAGATAATTGAATTGCTTCTCGGGTGTCTCCAGGGCAGAGAGGAGGAAACCATGATGCATTGTGGGGATGTGTTGTGTCTGTGTATCCTGAGTGCTACGTATCTGTCCTGTGTCAGTCTTCCTTATGGTCCCCTAGGGGCGTGTCCACCAGATGGGGACCTGCATAAATACGGGCGGGTAGCCCTCAATAAAGTGTTCCTGTTTTATACCTTCATGAAGTCTTGGCTCATGTTTGGGGGATGGAATAACTACACTCTTGGGGATTGCTATATCACAATACTTCCCTGAGTATAAGCTCTTGTAAGAGCTTGCTCCTGGTTCCTGTCTCTGGATTTAGGAGAGGTTCACCCACTGGAGCCTGGAGCCTTGTCGTAGGTCCAGGGTGGGTAGGAGATGGCGAGACCTCCACCAAGCTTCGGCGGTTCGTGGGGTCTGCAGTGCTGACGATGTCAAGTGGAGTGCTTGGAGTCCTCTGGAAGCACTAGGAGCATCTATCGACGGAGGTACCCGGTCGGGGTGCTAGGCGTTCCGTTACATTGGTGGCAAGCAGTGGGATGGCGTCCTAGTGCGAGGAGAAGCAGCTCAGAGACACTGGTAACGTGTGGAGTTACAAATTGAGGGCAAAGCTAGCACTCGTGCAGCGCCCCTGGGAGCAGAGGTATCCAGCGACTTGGAGCAGACAAGTATGGAAGGCTCTGAAGATGACTGGCTGGCCGAGGTGAGGCACCAAGTGGCCCAGTATGGAGATAATGTGTCCATGGATATATACCAGGCCATCTGGAACCAGGTCACAGCCAAGCGACACGCAAGGATGGAACGAGAATTCCGACTGGCGAAAGAGAGAGAAATTGCCCAGCGGAAGGAGTGTTACAGCAGCCGAGCAGAGGCTGCATCCGAGGAGGTTAGAAGTCTCCCCCTGAGGCGGCCAGAGGAACCCGAAGCAGGGGTCCTCATAGAATGGTCCTGTGAGGAACCACAACAGGCAGGTGGAGACGGGACCGAGGTCTCTCCACCGGGATGCTGGGCAGCTGGCCCAGACCCTCAACAACAGCCGGAGTTGCCAGGTGTGGACGCAGGTGGTCCTTACTCGCAAATATTGAGGGACCTTACAGACTGGTCCTGGGAGGACCCACAGATGGCAGGTGGAGATGGGACCGAGGTCTCTCTACCAGTCCTACAGGGATGCTGGACGGTCGGTCCAGATCCCCAGCCATCTCCGCAGGGATACCAGGAGGAGGAGGTAAGCGAGCCCTCCCCTTCCCAACTACTTCCCAACCGAGTTCTGGGGGAAGGGGATGAGCCTGCGATACCCACTAATCTCTCTCCCCAACCACAGGGGGACAGCACCCCTAACTCAGATGGTGCAGATGGGACCGCGGTCTCTGCACCAGGCCTACCGGGATGCTGGACGGCCGGTTCAGATGCCCCACCAACCCTGCAGGAATGCCAGGAGGAGGAGGTAAGCGATTCCTCCTCTCCACAGCCGATCTGCAACAAGGTCATGGGGATAGGATTCCCTGACCACATCCCAGCGGAAGAGCTGGCATCTGGGCAGAGCGCAGTCGGGCTCTGCCCTCCTCTATCCTCTTCTCCAGAGGCTGACTTCCCACAGGCTACCCCAGCAGAAGAGCTGGCATCTGGGCAGAGCGCAGTTGTCCTCTGCCCTCCTCTATCCTCTTCTCCAGAGGCTGACTTTCCACAGGCTACCCCAGCGGAAGCGCTGGCATCTGGGCAGAGCGCAGTCGGCCTCTGCCCTCCCCTATCCTCTTCTCTAGAGCCAGACTTTCCACAGGCTACCCCAGCGGAAGAGCTGGCATCTGGGCAGAGCGCAGTCGGTCTCTGCCCACCAAGTACCTACAGCTCCAAGCTAGAGAGCAACAAGAAAGCAAGGAGTAGCAGATGCCCCCTCAACAGCTGGGGACATACAGAACAGAGCCAGGCCCCAAAATTCAACAGGTCCAGTATTGGGTGGTGGGTGGACTGCCAGACTAACTCAAATACCGACCGGCATGAGGTCAGTTATCTGGTTAGTCTTCCCTGGGAGGGGGAGATGTGTGATGAAACCAACCTCGCCACTGGGTTTTGGAGAGGCCTGGCTACCAGCCTCTTGCCTCAGGATTATGGCCCATACTAACTTTAAAGGAGAAGACAGACACACCTTAAATCTGTCTTTGGAATGGTATTTTGTTATGTGATGGTACCCAGATAGCTAATTTTATTGTATTTGTGTATTCTGAGTGCCATTCACCTAATGATATGCACTCAGACTTGAGCTATCTGGGAATATGTTAAATGTCTGTGTTTGCTGTGGGGGTGTGACATTGGGTGTTTGGGTGGTGATTTCTGTCCTGTTGTCTCCACATGTGTATTGGCGATTTCCCTTTGTCCTGAGAGATAATTGAATTGCTCCTCGGGTGTCTCCAGGGCAGAGAGGAGGAAACCATGATGCATTGTGGGGATGTGTTGTGTCTGTGTATCCTGAGTGCTACATATCTGTCCTGTGTCACAGTCTTACTTCTGGTCCCCTAGGGGCGTGTCCACCAGATGGGGACCTGCATAAATACGGGCGGGTAGCCCTCAATAAAGTGTTCCTGTTTTATACCTTCATGAAGTCTTGGCTCATGTTTGGGGGATGGAATAACTACACTCTTGGGGATTGCTATATCACAATACTCCCCTGAGTATAAGCTCTTGTAAGAGCTTGCTCCTGGTTCCTGTCTCTGGATTTAGGAGAGGTTCACCCACTGGAGCCTTGTCGTAGGTCCAGGGTGGGTAGGAGACGGCGAGACCTCCACCAAGCTTCGGCGGTTCGTGGGGTCTGCAGTGCTGACGGTGTCAAGTGGAGTGCTTGGAGTCCTCTGGAAGCACTAGGAGCATCTATCGACGGAGGTACCCGGTCGGGGTGCTAGGCGTTCCGTTACAGAAACCACCCAAAAATGACCCCATTTTAGCAACTACACCCCTCAAGGTATTCAAAACTGATTTTACAAACTTTGTTAACCCTTTAGGTGTTCCACAAGAATTAATGGAGAATGGAGATGAAATTTCAGAATTTCACTTTTGTGGCCGATTTTCCATTTTAATCATTTTTTTTCTGCTAACAAGGCAAGGGTTAGCAGCCAAACAAAACTCAATATTTATTGCTCTGATCTGTAGTTTACAGAAACACCCCATATGTGGTCGTAAACTGCTGTATGGGCACATAGTAGGGCACAGAAGGAAAGGAACGAACGCCATATGATTTTTGGAAGGCAGATTTTGCTGGACTGTTTTTTTGACACCATGTCCCATTTGAAGCTCCCCTGATGCACCCCTAGAGTAAAAACTCCAAAAAAGTGACCCCATTTTGCAAACTACGGGATAAGGAGGCAGTTTTATTGGTACTATTTTAGGGTATATATGATTTTTGGTTGCTCTATATTACACTTTTTGTGAGGCAAGGTAACAAAAGGCGCCGTTGGCGCAGTTTTTATTTTTTGTTATTTACAATGTTCATCTGACAGGTTGGATCATGTGGTAATTTTATAGAGCAGGTTGTTATGGACACAACAATACCAAATATGACTACTTTTTTTCGGTTTTACATAAAGCATACTGTATATATTTTTAATGTCTCCATATTTTGAAAGCCGTATTATTATTTTATTTTTTTGGGCGACTGTCTTATATAGGGGCTTATTTTTTTCAGTATGAGATGACGGTTTGATTGGTACTATTATGGTGTGCATATGACTTTTTGATCGCTTGGTATTTCATTTTTTTTATGTTAGATGTACACATGAGGATTTAGGTCATGTAATATTTTTATAGAGCAGGTTCTTACAGATGCGGCAATACCTAATATGTCTACTTTTTTATTATTTAAAAGATAACTGTCACATTTAACCCTAATTTAAATTTTCATATATGTAGTTACTAATAACATGATATTCCAGAATCAGTTACTATTAGACTGACTTACCCCATATTTAATAAGATTCAGCCCTTTGCAACCAGTCTGCATAAAACTGCAATTTCACTATTCAGTTAAGATGGTCACCCTGAGGCTAATCCCGCCTGCCCTCACTAGCCAGTAACAATAGCCCCCCAAAAGTGTCAGTAACCAGAGCCCTCCCCCCTAAAGGGTTAATCTCCTGCAGCACAAAGGGGTCCTCTTACCACATGTTGCTTTCATTTATACACTGAGCAGATGACAGATCTCCCTTCCCTGGTCTGCGCTGCTTCGACACTGCATTGTCCAGCTCTGCGGAGTGAGGGAGCGTCTGCCAAGCGCAGGGACAGGGAGAAGTGCACACAGCCCAGGCACTGTTATCAGCTGCTGGGGAGGACCTGGCCTTAATCATTTACTTACAGTCCCTGGCTGTCAGTGATGTGACCTTGCACGCAGCCTGCTTCTGCGTGCTCTGTCCTTCAACAGATAGATGGATCATGCCTAGCAACCCTATTTTAAGCACAGGTAAAAGTAGGCAGTACAGGCAACAAAAATGTGGGATTAAGGGGTAATTGAATACACAGTGAAAAGTTGAAATAGGGCCACCATGGTGATATTAATCACCACAATCCAATACTCAAAAAAAATTATAATAATACGACAGTTATCCTTTAAGTTTTACACAATAATATAGTTTTTGTGTCTCCATAGTCTGAGAGACATATTTTGCTTATTTTTTGGGCGATTGTTTTAGGTAGGGTATCATTTTTGCGTGATGAGATAACGGTTTGATTGGCACTATTTTGGGATGCATATGACTTTTTGATCACTTGCTATTACACTTTTTGTGATGTAAGGTGACAAAAATGGCTTTTTTAACACCGTTTTTATTTTTAATTTTTTTAAGGTGCTCGTCTGAGGGGCTAGGTCTCCATATTCTCCATATTTTTTCATTTTTGGGCGATTGTCTTAGATAGGGGCTCAGTTTTAGCGGGATTAGATGACAGTTTTATTGGTACTATTGTGGGGTGCGTATGACTTTTTGATCCCTTGGCAATTTCACTTTTTGTTATGTAAGGTGACAAAAAAATTGCTTTTTTGACAGACTTTTAATTTAATTTTGTTTACGGTGTTCACCTGAGAGGTTAGGTCATGTAATATTTTTATACAGCAGGTTTTTATGGATGCGAACCGGGCGAACCGCCATAGACTTCAATAGACAGGCGAATTTGAATTTTAAAACCCACAGGGACTCTTTCTGGCCACAATAGTGATGGAAAAGTTGTTTCAAGGGGACTAACACCTGGACTGTGGCATGCCAGAGGGGGATCCATGGCAAAACTCCCATGGAAAATTACATAGTTGACGCAGAGTGTGGTAAGTTGAATTCACAATGCGATTAATATAACCTGCATTAATCACATTGCTAGTTCAACTTAGAGCTAAGTTCCTAATGGTTGTATTGCTAGAATTGACGAATATAACGAATATAGCACTATATTCTCAATCTTCGTTATATTCTAGCAATACAACCATTAGGAACCCCGCTCTAAGTTGAATTCGCAATGTGATTAATATAACCTGTAATAGGCTGAGTTCACACGAGCGTGTCCGGATAAGGTCCGGATGCGATGCGGCAAACCCGCGTTCCGTTGTTCAGTTTTTATTGCGCGAGTGCAATGCGTTTTGCACGCGTGTGATAAAAAACTGACTGTGGTACCCAGACCCGAACTTCTTCACAGAAGTTCAGGTTTGGGTTCGGTGTTGTGCAGATGTTATTATTTTCCCTTATAACATGGTTATAAGGGAAAATAATAGCATTCTTTAATACAGAATGCTTAGTAGTTGGTCAATTGAGGGTTAAAAAATGAAAAAAATAATTAACTCACCTTCTCCTCTTGATCGCGTAGCTGCCGGTCTCTTCTTACTTCTTTAATCATGAGCTGCCGGCTAAAGGACCTGTGGTGACGTCAGATCACATGGTCCAATAACATGGTCCATCACCGTGGTGATTAAATAATAAGAAGAGACCGGCAGCTACGCGATCAAGAGGAGAAGGTGAGTTAATTATTTTTTATTTTTTAACCCTCAATTGACCACCTACTAAGCATTCTGTATTAAAGAATGCTATTATTTTCCCTTATAACCATGTTATAGGGGAAAATAATACAGTGAATAAACTGTCACCTAGCAACCGTGCGTGAAAATCGCACCGCATCCGCACTTGATTGCGGATGCTTGCGATTTTCACTTAGCCCTATTCACTTCTATGGGGCCTGCGCTGCGTGAAAAACGCACAATATAGAGCATGCTGCGATTTTCACACAACGCATAAGTGATGCGTGAAAATCACCGCTCATGTGCACAGCCCCATAAAAGTGAATGGGTCCGGATTCAGTGTGGGTGCAATGCGTTCACCTCACGCATTGCACCCGCGCAGAAATCTCGCCCGTGTGAACTCAGCCTTAATCGCATTGCGATTACAACTTCGATCTGAGTTCCTAATGGTTGTATTGCTAGAGTTGAATATAACGAATTTAGCACTATATTCTCAATCTTCGTTATATTCTAGCAATACAACCATTAGGAACCCAGCTCTAAGTTGAATTCGCAATGCGATTAATATAACCTGTATTAATCGCATTGCGAATTCAACTTAGATCTGAGTTCCTAATGGTTGTATTGCTAGAATTGACGAATATAACGAATAAAGCACTATATTCTCAAACTTCGTTATATCCTAGCAATACAACCATTAGGAACCCAGCTCTAAGTTGAATTTGCAATGCGATTAATATAACCTGTATTAATCGCATTGCGATTACAACTTAGTCAAATTTGTGACACTGCAGCTTCAGAATGAATCTAAGATGGATGCTGTCCTTGCTTTTTGATAGGAGGTGGGAGGGTCTGGGAGGGAGGGTATGCTGATTGGCTGAAATGTGTCTGCTGACTGTGAGGTACAGGGTCAAAGTTTGCTCAATGATGATGTATAGGGGGCGGACCGAACATCGCATATGTTCGCCCGCCGTGGCGAACGCGGACATGCTATGTTCGCCGGGAAATTGGCAAATAGTTTGAGACATCACCAGCGACAATACTTAATATGTCTACTTTTTTAACACATAGGGATAGGGAAATGAATTAAAATTAAAATTAAAAAAATAAAAATGAACCAATATCAATTGGACAGAGGTCCCATAGCAGAGAATCTGGCTTCACGTCAGCAGAGAATCAGTCTCTTCATGCCATAGCAAAGAATCTGGCTTCATGTCAGCAGAGAATCAGTCTCTTCATGCCATAGCAGAGAATCTGGCTTCATGTCAGCGCAGAATCAGTCTTCATGTCATAGCAGAGAATCAGGCTTCACGTCACCCACCACTGGAACAGGCCACTGTCACACATTTAGGCCCCGGCACCCAGACAGAGGAGAGCGGTCCCGTAACAGAGAATCTGGCCTTATGTCAGCGCAGAATCTGTCTTCATGTCATAGCAGAGAATCAAGCTTCACGTCACCCACCACTGGAACAGGCCACTGTCACACATTTAGGCCCCGGCACCCAGACAGAGGAGAGCGGTCCCGTAACAGAGAATCTGGCCTTATGTCAGCGCAGAATCTGTCTTCATGTCATAGCAGAGAATCAAGCTTCACGTCACCCACCACTGGAACAGGCCACTGTCACACATTTAGGCCCCGGCACCCAGACAGAGGAGAGAGGTCCTGTAACAGAGAATCTGGCCTTATGTCAGCACAGAATCTGTCTTCATGTCATAGCAGAGAATCAGGCATCACGTCACCCACCACTGGAACAGGCCACTGTCACACATTTAGGCCCAGGCACCCAGGCAGAGGAGAGAGGTCCCGTAACAGAGAATCTGGCCTTATGTCAGCGCAGAATCTGTATTCATGTCATAGCAGAGAATCAGGCTTCACGTCACCCACCACTGGAACAGGCCACTGTCACACATTTAGGCCCAGGCACCCAGGCAGAGGAGAGAGGTCCCGTAACAGAGAATCTGGCCTTATGTCAGCGCAGAATCTGTATTCATGTCATAGCAGAGAATCAAGCTTCACGTCACCCACCACTGGAACAGGCCACTGTCACACATTTAGGCCCCGGCACCCAGACAGAGGAGAGAGGTCCTATAACAGAGAATCTGGCCTTATGTCAGCACAGAATCTGTCTTCATGTCATAGCAGAGAATCAGGCATCACGTCACCCACCACTGGAACAGGCCACTGTCACACATTTAGGCCCAGGCACCTAGGCAGAGGAGAGAGGTCCCGTAACAGAGAATCTGGCCTTATGTCAGCACAGAATCTGTCTTAATGTCATAGCAGAGAATCAGGCTTCACGTCACCCACCACTGGAACAGGCCACTGTCACACATTTAGGCCCCGGCACCCAGACAGAGGAGAGGTTCATTCAACTTTGGGTTGCCCCACAATATAATGGTAAAATGAAATTAAAAATAGTATTGAATGAGGAAGTGCCCTGGAGTAGAATAATATATTGTTAAGGGGAGGTAGTTAATATCTAATCTGCACAAGGGATGGACAGGTCCTGTGGGATCCATGCCTGGTTCATTTTTATGAACGTCAGCTTGTCCACATTGGCTGTAGACAGGCGGCTGCGTTTGTCTGTAATGACGCCCCCTGCCGTGCTGAATACACGTTCAGACAAAACGCTGGCCGCTGGGCAGGCCAGCACCTCCAAGGCATAAAAGGCTAGCTCTGGCCACGTGGACAATTTGGAGACCCAGAAGTTGAATGGGGCCGAACCATCAGTCAGTATGTGGAGGGGTGTGCACAGGTACTGCTCCACCATGTTAGTGAAATGTTGCCTCCTGCTAACACGTTCCGTATCAGGAGGTGGTGCAGTTAGCTGTGGCGTGGTGACAAAACTTTTCCACATCTCTGCCATGCTAACCCTGCCCTCAGAGGAGCTGGCCGTGACACAGCTGCGTTGGCGACCTCTTGCTCCTCCTCTGCCTTCGCCTTGGGCTTCCACTGGTTCCCCTGTGACATTTGGGAATGCTCTCAGTAGTGCGTCTACCAACGTGCGCTTGTACTCGCGCATCTTCCTATCACGCTCCAGTGTAGGAAGTAAGGTGGGCACATTGTCTTTGTACCGGGGATCCAGCAGGGTGGCAACCCAGTAGTCTGCACACGTTAAAATGTGGGCAACTCTGCTGTCGTTGAGCAGGCACTGCAGCATGTAGTCGCTCATGTGTGCCAGGCTGAGCAGAGGTAAGGACAAGCTGTCCTCTGTGGGAGGCGTATCGTCATCGTCCTGTGTTTCCCCTCAGTCACGCACCAGTGATGGGCCCGAGCTGCTTTGGGTGCCACCCCGCTGTGAACATGCTTCATCCTCATCCTCCTCCACCTCCTCCTCATCCTCGTCCTCCTCGTCCTCCAGTAGTGGGCCCTGTCTGGCCACATTTGTACCTGGCCTCTGGTGTTGCAAAAGTCTGAGTCACTTTGAAGAGACTGGCCTGAAAGTGCTAAAAATGACCCCTCTTCCTCCTGGGCCACCTCCTCTTCCATCATCGCCCTAAGTGTTTTCTCAAGGAGACATAGAAGTGGTATTGTAACGCTGATAACGGCGTCATCGCCACTGGCCATGTTGGTGGAGTACTCGAAACAGCGCAACAGGGCACACGGGTCTCGCATGGAGGCCCAGTCATTGGTGGTGAAGTGGGTCTGATCCGCAGTGCGACTGACCCGTGCGTGCTGCAGCAGAAACTCCACTATGGCCTGCTGCTGCTCGCACAGTCTGTCCAGCATATGCAAGGTGGAGTTCCACCTGGTGGGCACGTCGCATATGAGGCGGTGAGCGGGAAGGCCAAAGTTACGCTGTAGCGCAGACAGTCGAGCAGCGGCAGGGTGTGAACGCCGGAAGCGCGAACAGACGGCCCGCACTTTATGCAGCAGCTCTGACATGTCGGGGTAGTTGCGAATGAACTTCTGCACCACCAAATTCAGCACATGCGCCAGGCAAGGGATGTGCGTCAAACCGGCTAGTCCCAGAGCTGCAACGAGATTTCGCCCATTATCGCACACCACCAGGCCGGGCTTGAGGCTCACCGGCAGCAACCACTCGTTGGTCTGTTGTTCTATACCCCGCCACAACTCCTGTGCGGTGTGGGGCCTGTCCCCCAAACATATGAGTTTCAGAATGGCCTGCTGACGTTTACCCCGGGCTGTGCTGAAGTTGGTGGTGAAGGTGTGTGGCTGACTGGATGAGCAGGTGGAAGAAGAGGAGGAGGAAGCTGAGTAGGTGGAGGAGGAGACAGGAGGCAAAGAATGTTGCCCTGCGATCCTTGGCGGCGGAAGGACGTGCGCCAAATAGCTCTCCGCCTGGGGCCCAGCCGCCACTACATTTACCCAGTGTGCAGTTAGGGAGATATAGCGTCCCTGGCCGTGCTTACTGGTCCACGTATCTGTGGTTAGGTGGACCTTGCCACAGATGGCGTTGCGCAGTGCACACTTGATTTTATCGGACACTTGTTTGTGCAGGGAAGGCACGGCTCTCTTAGAGAAGTAGTGGCGGCTGGGAACAACATACTGTGGGACAGCAAGTGACATGAGCTGTTTGAAGCTGTGTGTGTCCACCAGCCTAAATGACAGCATTTCATAGGCCAGTAGTTTAGAAATGCTGGCATTCAGGGCCAGGGATCGAGGGTGGCTAGGTGAGAATTTACGCTTTCTCTCAAATGTTTGTGAGATGGAGAGCTGAACGCTGCCGTGTGACATGGTTGAGATGCTTGGTGACGCAGGTGGTGGTGTTGGTGGTACATCCCATGTTTGCTGGGCGGCAGGTGCCAACGTTCCTCCAGAAGTGGAGGAAGAAGCGGAGGCGGCGGCAGCAGCAGCAGAAGAGGCCGAGGCGGCAGCAGCAGAAGATGTAGCAGGGGGAGCCTGAGTGACTTCCTTGTTTTTAAGGTGTTTACTCCACTGCAGTTCATGCTTTGCATGCAGGTGCCTGGTCATGCAGGTTGTGCTAAGGTATAGAACGTTAATGCCTCGCTTCAGGCTCTGATGGCACAGCGTGCAAACCACTCGGGTCTTGTCGTCAGCACATTGTTTGAAGAAGTGCCATGCCAGGGAACTCCTTGAAGCTGCCTTTGGGGTGCTCGTTCCCAGATGGCGGCGGTCAGTAGCAGGCGGAGTCTCTTGGCGGCAGGTGTTCTGATTTTTCTTACTGCTCCCTCTTTTGCTACGCTGTTGGCTCGGTCTCACCACTGCCTCTTCCTCCGAACTGTGAAAGTCAGTGGCACGACCTTCATTCCATGTGGGGTCTAGGACCTCATCGTCCCCTGCATCGTCTTCCACCCAGTCTTGATCCCTGACCTCCTGTTCAGTCTGCACACTGCAGAAAGACGCAGCAGTTGGCACCTGTGTTTCATCATCATCAGAGACGTGCTGAGGTGGTATTCCCATGTCCTCATCATCAGGAAAAATAAGTGGTTGTGCGTTAGTGCATTCTATCTCTTCCACCCCTGGGGAAGGGCTAGGTGGATGCCCTTGGGAAACCCTGGCAGCAGAGTCTTTAAACAGCATAAGAGACTGCTGCATAACTTGAGGCTCAGACAGTTTCCCTGATATGCATGGGGGTGATGTGACAGACCGATGGGCTTGGTTTTCATGCGCCATCTGTGCGCTTTCTGCAGAAGACTGGGTGGGAGATAATGTGAACGTGCTGGATCCAATGTCGGCCACCCAATTGACTAATGCCTGTACCTGCTCAGGCCTTACCATCCTTAGAACGGCATTGGGCCCTAACCAAATATCGCTGTAAATTCTGCTGGCTACTGGGACCTGTGGTAGTTGGTTCACTAGGACGTGTGGCTGTGGCAGAACGGCCACGTCCTCTCCCAGCACCAGAGGGTCCACTAACACCACCACGACCATGTCCACGTCCGCGTCCGCGTCCCTTATTAGATGTTTTCCTCATTGTTCCCGTTCACCACAATTTTGAGAATGGCAAATTTGGGAATGCTTTTTCAACCCAGAACAAAAAGTCTGCTTTTACGGTCACTACAAATAACTTGACCAGCTAAAACTGTGCAGATTTGGTTGAATATAGATGTGAGACCTGTTTTTTTTTTGCGCTGTGTGACAGTTATAGGTTTAATCACAGAATGACACTTCTATCAGCACGCCAGCGTGTGTCTTAGGTTTTTCTGAATGATACTATCAATAACTTCAATGTAAGATTTTCTTTTTGGGATAGATTTCAAGTAGGCCTGAAATACCACAAACTAAATATTTTCAGAATGGCAAATTTGGGAATGCTTTTTCAACCCAGAACAAAAAGTCTGCTTTGACGGTCACTACAAATAACTTGACCAGCTAAAACTGTGCAGATTTGGTTGAATAGAGATGTGAGACCTGTTTTTTTTTTTGCGCTGTGTGACAGTTATAGGTTTAATCACAGAATGACACTTCTATCAGCACGCTAGCGTGTGTCTTAGGTTTTTCTGAATGATACTATCAGTAACTTCAATGTAAGATTTTCTTTTTGGGATAGATTTCAAGTAGGCCTGAAATACCACAAACTAGTTATTTTCAGAATGGCAAATTTGGGAATGCTTTTTCAACCCAGAACAAAAAGTCTGCTTTGACGGTCACTACAAATAACTTGACCAGCTAAAACTGTGCAGATTTGGTTGAATAGAGATGTGAGACCTGGTTTTTTTTTTGCGCTGTGTGACAGTTATAGGTTTAATCACAGAATGACACTTCTATCAGCACGCTAGCGTGTGTCTTAGGTTTTTCTGAATGATACTATCAATAACTTCAATGTAAGATTTTCTTTTTGGGATAGATTTCAAGTAGGCTTGAAATACCACAAACTAGTTATTTTCAGAATGGCAAATTTGGGAATGCTTTTTCAACCCAGAACAAAAAGTCTGCTTTGACGGTCACTACAAATAACTTGACCAGCTAAAACTGTGCAGATTTGGTTGAATAGAGATGTGAGACCTGGTTTTTTTTGCGCTGTGTGACAGTTATAGGTTTAATCACAGAATGACACTTCTATCAGCACGCTAGCGTGTGTCTTAGGTTTTTCTGAATGATACTATCAGTAACTTCAATGTAAGATTTTCTTTTTGGGATAGATTTCAAGTAGGCCTGAAATACCACAAACTAGTTATTTTCAGAATGGCAAATTTGGGAATGCTTTTCAACCCAGAACAAAAAGTCTGCTTTGACGGTCACTACAAATAACTTGACCAGCTAAAACTGTGCAGATTTGGTTGAATAGAAATGTCAGGTCTATTTTTTAGGCGCTGGGTGACAGGCTCAACTTGCCCCTGATGTAATATATGGCCAAAAAATAACCAGACTGTTGATGGTTAAATGCACTTCGGTGACACAGGCTCAGCCTGCAGCTGATGTAGTATATGGCCAAAAAATAATCAGACTGTTGATGGTTAAATGCACTTGGGTGAAACAGTCTCAGCCTGCAGCTGATGTAGTATATGGCCAAAAAATAACCAGACTGTTGATGGTTAAATGCACTTCGGTGACACAGGCTCAGCCTGCAGCTGATGTAGGATATAGCACAAAATAACCACACTATTGATGGTTAAATACACTTGGTGATAGCTCGTGCTGGCGCACCACAAGTCACAAAATGGCCGCCGATCACCCCAGAAAAAAAGTGATCTAAAAACGCTCTGGGCAGCCTCAAAAAAGTGAGCAAGTCAATAATAGCACTTCAATTATCCACAGCTGCAGATCGATCACAGAATGAAGTCTTTTGGAGGAGTTAATCTGCCTAATCTCGCCCTAACGTCGCAGCTGCAACCTCTCCCTATACTGATCATAGCAGAGTGACGTGCGGCGCTACGTGACTCCAGCTTAAATAGAGACTGGGTCACATGGTGCACTGGCCAATCACAGCCATGCCAATAGTAGGCAAGGCTGTGATGGCCTCTTGGGGCAAGTAGTATGACGCTTAATGATTGGCTGCTTTGCAGCCTTTCAAAAAGCGCCAAGAAAGCGCCGAACACCGAACCCGAACCCGGACTTTTACGAAAATGTTCGGGTTCGGGTCCGTGTCACTATACAGTTCGGGTTCGCTCATCCCTAGTAGTAAATCATATTTGCGGGATGAGATGACGGTTTGATTAGCACTATTTTGGGGTGCATATGACATTTTGATCGCTTACTATTACACTTTTTGTAATGTAAGGTGACAAAAAATGGCTTTTGATACCATTTTTTTTTTACGGTGTTCATCTGAAGGGTTAGGTTATGAGATATTTTTATAAAGCAGGTTGTTACGGACATGGCAGTCCATAATATGTATACTTGTTACGGACATGGCAGTCCATAATATGTATACTTTTCTATTTATTTAAGTTTTACACAATAATATTTTTGAAGCAGAAAAAGAAATCATGTTTTAGTGTCTCCATAGTCTGAGAGCTATATTTTTTTTTCATGTTTTGGGTGATTGTCTCAGGTAGGGTATCATTTTAGTGGGATGAGGAGTTGGTTAGATTGGCACTATTTTAGGGTGCATATGACTTTTTGATCACTTGCTATTAGAAAGTTTGTGATGTAATGTGATAGCAAATGGCTTTTTTGACACCGTTTATTTTTATTTTTTTACGGTGTTCACCTGAGTGGTTAGGTCATGTGGTATTTTTAGAGAGCAGGTTGTTACGGATGCGGAAATACCTAATATGTATACTTTTTTTTATTTACTTAAGTTTTACACAATAACAGCATTTTTCAAACCAAAAAAATTATGTGTTAGTGTCTCTCCATAGATATAGATATAAAGTCGGTCGATATGGACACGGCGATACTTAATATGTCTACTTTTCTTTTTTTCCCTATGTCTTACATTATTTTTTACTTTATTTTAGGAAAAGGACACTTTTTTTACTTGAAACTTTAAAAAAAAATTGAAAACTTTATTTTTTAACTTTTTTTCTCACTTTATTTTTTGTCCCACTCTAGGACTTCAACTTTTGTGGGTCTGATCCCCTTTACAATGCATCATAAAACTTCTGTATTGTGATGCATTGGCTATAAGTATATTACAGACTGTAATACATTTACAGCCTATTTGCCTGTGATATCCAGGAGTCTGGACGTTACAGGCTTTCCCGGAAGGCAGCCACAATGTCTAAATAAGGCATTGGGCTGCCTACCCTGCCATCGGACCCGATAGCTGCTCTCTCCCTACCTCCACACATCTCACATGCCATGGGCATCAAGGGTTAATGCGCCTTCATCGGTGATTTCATGTATGAACAGTCAACTCTCTAAAAATATTGGAACTGATTTATCAAAATATAGCAGAGAGTAAGAAAGAGCGCAGCTGGCACTGCCGCATGTGTCTATACGATCATTGGGGCGCTTTAAACACTGGTATCCCGAACCTTCACGGTGGTGCTCTCTCGGTGATGTAGTGGATATGATAATAATAGCATAAGAACAAAGCACCGCGGCACTCACCATTGGTCACGAAGTTGCTATTTGCAGTTTATTTCTTAGTTACATATTATCAGTGGACACGTACAAAACACAGGTGCATAGATCGGCTACAGCTGTTTCGCGCTATGTTGCGCTTTGTCAAGCCTCCTGTGATGTAGAGGGGGATGAGATTATAAATACCTCCACCCCACATACATCACTGGTTACATTTAAGTGAAATACAAAACACATGTGTTAAAACCAAATCAGATGAAAACAGCTAAATCATTCTTGTCATTTAACCCTAAACGTCCCATGGCTTGCGTTTTAATTATCCATGCTGCTTCTCGCTGCAGGAGGATGCGTTTTCTGTCCCCCCCTCTCATGGGGGTATGGACGACTTCAATACCCGCACATTTTAAAACCTCACTGCTCCCTCATGTACATGTTCAATTAGCCTGGTTGCTCCACTTCTGGTCATAATTGATCTTTTGTGTTCTCTAAAGCGCATATATAGACACCTGTGTGTCTTACCGATATAAAACCTCCCGCATGGGCAAAAAATCGCATATACTACATATTGGGTCTTGCAGTGTATAAATTGCTTGACTACATGTCCTACATTGCCCAGCTGCAGGTATTTTTGTTTGTGTACATGTACGCACATTGAGCAATGTCCGCATGCAAAATTTCCTTTAGGAGTGTTCCTACCCAGCCAGTTGTCAACTGGGCGGGGAAGGTTGCTCCTGAAAATGGCATCCCCTATGGTTTTGCTTCTACGAAAGCTGACAATAGGATGATTATCTACTTTGGCTGCCAGAGAAACATCCCTCTGCAGCATTTGCCAGTTGTTTAGAATTACTGTTTTAATAGTTGAAGCCATTGGGGAATAGTCGAATGTGAACACCACTCTATGTTCGCCACCATTGTCATGTTGTGTCCTCTTTTTCTTTTTTGTGTTAATACCTCTACCCAGAACCTCTCTCCTATGTACACACTTCAAATATGTGCTATCTACTGTCTTCTCTGGGTAACCCCTTTGTAAAAAACGTCTCTTCATGTCAATACACTGCTCCATAAATTAAAAATCATCTTTTACAATTCTAGCGAGGCGCATAAATTGACCATATGGGATCGCGATTTTGATATGTGGCGGGTGGTAACTCGTATAATGTAATAATGCATTTGTGGATGTTGCTTTTCTATAGATGGTAGGATTCAACTGGCCATCTTTAACCCTTATCTTGACATCAAGAAAATCTATTTCCTCCGGACTGCATGTGTTGGTGAACCGCATATTCATATTATTTACCTCATTCAGATAATCCACAAATGCATTAAACATATGTTCTTCGCCTGTCCAGACAATGAATATACAGTCAGGTCCATAAATATTGGGACATCGACACAATTGTAACATTTTTGGCTCTATAAACCACCACAATTTGGATTTGAAATGAAACAAACACAATGTGCTTTAACAGCAGACTGTCAGCTTTAATTTGAGGGTATTTACATCCAAATCAGGTGAACGGTGTAGGAATTACAACAGTTTGCATATGTGCCTCCCACTTGTTAAGGAACCAAAAGTAATGGGACAATTGGCTTCTCAGCTGTTCCATGGCCAGGTGTGTGTAATTCCTTCATTATCCCAATTACAATGAGCAGATAAAAGGTCCAGAGTTCATATCAAGTGTGCTATTTGCATTTGGAATCTGTTGCTGTCAACTCTCAAGATGAGATCCAAAGAACTGTCACTATCAGTGAAGCAAGCCATCATTAGGCTGAAAAAACAAAACAAACCCATCAGAGAGATAGCAAAAACATTAGGCGTGGCCAAAACAACTGTTTGGAACATTCTTAAAAAAAAGGAACGCATTGGTGAGCTCAGCAACACCAAAAGACCCGGAAGGCCACGGAAAACAATTGTGGTGGATGACCGATGAATTCTTTCCCTGGTGAAGAAAACACACTTCACAACAGTTGACCAGATCAAGAACACTCTCCAGGAGGTAGGTGCATGTGTGTCAAAGTCAACAATCAAGAGAAGACTTCACCAGAGTAAATACAGAGGGTTAACCACAAGATGTAAACCATTGGTGAGCCTCAAAAACAGGAAGGCAGGATTAGAGTTTGCCAAACGACATCTAAAAAAGCCTTTACAGTTCTGGAACAACATCCTATGGACAGATGAGACCAAGATCAACTTGTACCAGAGTGATGGGAAGAGAAGAGTATGTAGAAGGAAAGGAACTGCTCATGATCCTAGGCATACCACCTCATCAGTGAAGGATGGTGGTGGTAGTGTCATGGCATGGGCATGTATGGCTGCCAATAGAACTGGTTGATGATGTGACTGCTGACAAAAGCAGCAGGATGAATTCTGAAGTGTTTCGGGCAATATTATCTGCTCATATTCAGCCAAATGCTTCAGAACTCATTGGACAGCGCTTCACAGTGCAGATGGACAATGACACAAAGCATACTGAAAAATCAACCAAATAGTTTTTTAACCCCTTAAGGACTCAGCCCTAATTCACCTTAAGGACTTGGCCATTTTTTGCAAATCTGACCAGTTTCACTTTAAGTAGTGATAACTTTAAAACGCTTTGACTTATCCAGGCCATTCTGATATTGTTTTTTTTGTCACATATTGTACTTCATGACACTGGTAAAATGAAGTAAAAAAAAAATATTTTTATTTATAAAAAAATACCAAATTTACTAAAATTTTGTAAAAAATTGCAAATTTCCAAGTTTCAATTTCTCTACTTTTATAATACATAGTAATACCTCCAAAAATAGATATTACTTTACATTCCTCATATGTCTACTTCATGTTTGGATCAATTTGGGAATGATATTTTATTTTTGGGGGATGTTACAAGGCTTAGAAGTTTAGAAGAAAATCTTGAAATTTTTCAGATATTTTCAAAAACCCACTTTTTAGGACCAGTTCAAGTCTGAAGTCACTTTGTGAGGCTTACATAATAGAAACCACCCAAAAATGACCCAATTCTAGAAACTACACCCCTCAAGGTATTCAAAATAGATATTACAAACATTGTTAACCCTTTAGGTGTTGCACAAGAGTTATTGGCAAATGGAGATTAAATTTGAGAATTTCAATTTTTTGGCAAATTTTCCATTTTAATCCATTTTTTCCAGTTACAAAGCAAGGGTTAACAGCCAAACAAAATGCTATATTTATTGCCCCGATTCTGTAGTTTGCAGAAACACCCTATATGTGGCCGTAAACTACTGTACGGGCACACAGGAGGGCGTAGAGGAAAAGGTACGCTGTATGGTTTTTGGAAGGCAGATTTTGCTGGACTGTTTTTTTTTGACATGTTCCATTTGAAGCCCCCCTGATGCACCCCTAGAGTAGAAACTTTGTAAAAGTGACCCCATCTAAGAAACTACACCCCTCAAGGTATTCAAAACTGATTTTACAAACTTTGTTAACCCTTTAGGTGTTGCACAAGATTTAATGGAAAATAGAGATACAATTTCAAAATTTCACTTTTTTGGCAGATTTTCTATTTTAATATTTTTTTTCCAGTTACAAAGCAAGGGTCAACAGCCAAACAAAACTCATTATTTATGGCCCTGATTCTGTAGTTTACAGAAACACCCCATATGTGGTAGTAAACTGCTGTATGGGCACACGGCAGGGCGCAGAAGGAAAGGAATGCCATATGGTTTTTGGAAGGCAGATTTTGCTAGACTGTTCTTTTGGACACCATGTCCCATTTGAAGCCCCCCTGATGCACCCCTAGAGTAGAAACTGACCCCATTTTAGAAACTACGGGATAGGGTGGAAGTTTTGTTGGTACTAGTTTAGGGTACATATGATTTTTGGTTGCTCTATATTACACTTTTTGTGAGGCAAGGTAACAAGAAATAGCTTTTTTGGCACCGTTTTTTTTTTTTTTTTTTGTTATTTACAACATTCATCTGACAGGTTAGATCATGTGGTATTTTTTATAGAGCAGGTTGTCACGGACGCGGCGATACCTAATATGTATACAATTTTATTATTTATGTAAGTTTTACACAATGATTTCATTTTTAAAACAAAAAAAATCATGTTTTAGTGTTTCCATAGTCTGAGAGCCATAGTTTTTTCAGTTTTTGGGCGATTATCTTAGGTAGAGTCTCATTTTTTGTGGGATGAGATGACGGTTTGATTGGCACTATTTTAACCCCTTAAGGACCGGGCTCATTTTCACCTTAAGGACCAGGCCATTTTTTGCAAATCTGACCAGTGTCACTTTAAGTGCTCATAACTTTAAAACGCTTTGACTTATCCAGGCCATTCTGAGATTGTTTTTTCGTCACATATTGTACTTCATGACACTGGTAAAATGAAGTCAAAAAAATTATTTTTTTTGCACAAAAAAATACCTAATTTACCAAAAATTTGAAAAAAATTAGCAAATTTCAAAGTTTCAGTTTCTCTACTTCTGTAATACATAGTAATACCCCAAAAAATTGTGATGACTTTACATTCCCCATATGTCTACTTCATGTTTGAATTGTTTTGGGAATGATATTTTATTTTTTGGGGATGTTATAAGGCCTAGTAGTTTAGAAGCAAATCTTGAAATTTTTCAGAAATTTACAAAAACTCAATTTTTAGCGACCAGTTCAGGTCTGAAGTCACTTTGCGAGGCTTACATAATAGAAACCACCCAAAAATGACCCCATCTAAGAAACTACACCCCTCAAGGTATTCAAAACTGATTTTGCATACATTGTTAACCCTTTAGGTGTTGCACAAGAGTTATTGGCAAATGGGGAGGAAATTTGAGAATTTCATATTTTTGTCAAATTTTTCATTTTAACCCATTTTTTCCACTAACAAACCAAGGGTTAACAGCCAAACAAGACTGTATCTTTATTGCCCTGACTCTGCCGTTTACAGAAACACCCAATATGTGGCCGTAAACTACTGTACGGCCACACAGCGGGGCGTAGAGTGAAAGGTGCACCATATGGTTTTTGGAAGGCTGATTTTTATGGACTTGTTTTTTGACACCATGTCCCATTTGAAGCCCCCTGATGCACCCCAAGAGGAGAAACTCCCTAAAAGTGACCCCATCTAAGAAACTACACCCCTCAAGGTATTCAAAACTGATTTTACATACGTCGTTAACCCTTTAGGTGTTGCACAAGAGTTATTGGCAAATGGGGATGAAATTTGAGAATTTCATTTTTTTGCCTAATTTTCAATTTTAACCCATTTTTTCCACTAACAAAGCAAGGGTTAACAGACAAACAAGATTGTATCTTTATTGCCCTGACTCTGCCGTTTACAGAAACACCCCATATGTGGCCGTAAACTACTGTACGGGCACACAGTAGGGCGTAGAGTGAAAGATGCGCGGTTTGGTTTTTGGAAGCCAGATTTTGCTGGACTGGTTTTTTGACACCATGTCCCATTTGCAGCCCCCCTGATGCACCCCTAGATTAGAAATTCCATAAAAGTGACCCCATCTAAGAAACTACACCCCTCAAGCTATTCAAAACTGATTTTACAAACTTTGTTAACCCTTTAGGTGTTGCACAAGATTTAATGGAAAATAGAGACACAATTTCAAAATTTCACATTTTTGGCAGATTTTCCATTTTAATATTTTTTTCCCAGTTACAAAGCAAGGGTTAACAGCCAAACAAAACTCAATATTTATGGCCCTTATTCTGTAGTTTACAGAAACACCCCATATGTGGTCGTAAACCGCTGTACGGGCACACGGCAGGGCGCAGAAGGAAAGGAATTCCATACGGTTTTTGGAAGGCAGGTTTTGCTGGACTGTTTTTTTTGACACCATGTCCCATTTGAAGCCCCCCTGATGCACCCCTAGAGTAAAAACTCCAAAAAAGTGACTCCATTTTAGAAACTACGGAATAGGGTGGCAGTTTTGTTGGTACTAGTTTAGGGTACATATGATTTTTGGTTGCTCTATATTACACTTTTTGTGCAGCAAGGTAACAAGAAATAGCTTTTTTGGCACGTTTTTTTTTTTGTTATTTACAACATTCATCTGACAGGTTAGATCATGTGGTATTTTTATAGAGCAGGTTGTCGCGGACGCGGCGATACCTAATATGTATAAATTTTTTTTTATTTATGTAAGTTTTATACAATAACTTCATTTTTAAAACCAAAAAAATGTTTTAGTGTCTCCATATTCTAAGAGCCATAGTTTTTTCAGTTTTTGGGCGATTATCTTGAGTAGGGTCTCATTTTTTGCGGGATGAGATGACGGTTTGATTGGCACTATTTTGGGGTGCATATGACTTTTTGATCGCTTGCTATTACACTTTTTGTGACGTAAGATGGCAAAAAATGGCTTTTTTTACACTGTTTTTATTTTTATTTTTTTACGGTGGTCATCTGAGGGGTTAGGTCATGTGATATTTTTATAGAGCCGGTCGATACGGACGCGGCGATACCTAATATGTATACTTTTTTTTTATTTATGTAAGTTTTACAGAATGAGTTCATTTTTGAAAAAAAAAAATCATGTTTTAGTGTCTCCATAGTCTAAGAGCCATAGTTTTTTCAGCTTTTGGGCGATTATCTTGAGTAGGGTCTCATTTTTTGCGGGATGAGATGACGGTTTGATTGGTACTATTTTGGCGTACATGCGACTTTTTTGATCACTTTTATTACCTTTTTTGGGAAGTAAGGTGGGCAAAATTTCAATTTTCTCATAGTTTTTATTTTTTTTATTTTTATGGCGTTCACCGTGCGGGGAAAGTAACATGACCATTTTATAGATCAGGTCGTTACGGACGCGGCGATTCCTAATATGTGTAGTTTATTTTATTTTTTTAATTTTTATTCAGTGATAAATGTTTTTTTTTTTATCTTAACTTTTTTCACTTTTTTTTACATTTTTGTGACCCAGACCCACTTGGTTCTTGAAGATCCAGTGGGTCTGGTGTCTGTATAATACAGTACAGAACAATATATATTGTTCTGTACTGTATTTTACTTACACTGAACAGATCTGTGCTTTTAGCATAGATCTGTTCAGCACCATGGACAGCAGGACGCCTGAGCAGGCGTCCTGTTGCCATGGGAACCCTCCCCGTCTGCTCAGAACTTCGCAGACGGGGAAGGGTAAGCACGGGGCTGAGGGGGGCTCTCTGGGGGCTCTCTCCCTCTCCATCGGGGGGCTGCAAAGCCACAGCAGCCCCCCGATGGAGAGGGAGGGAGCTCCCTGACCGATGACAGTTAACTTTTTCCATACAGCGGTCCGTACGGACCGCGGTATGGAAAGGGTTAAACGGCTGACATCTTCACAGATGTCAGCCGTTTATACCAGGGTGCCAGCAATGTGCTGGCACCCTGGTATACCCACTAGAAGCCAACGATCGTTCATGGGGAGGCGGGCGGGGGATCGCGATCCCGCCTGCCGCACCGCCCGCCTCCCGCAACGCCCCCACCGCCTGCGACACCCCCCCCGCACCACCCTCCGGCATAAAATCGTGCAGGGGTGCAGGGGGGGGGTGAAAAATAATGATTTTAGCCACTCTAAAGTTTCTGATCCCCGCGGTCAGGGACCGCGGCGATCAGAAACTGCAAAAAGCGCAGCAAACCGCAGGTCTGAATTGACCTGCGGTTTGCTGCGATCGCCGATACGGGGGGGTCAAATGACCCCCCCCCTGCATTGTTACGGGATGCCGGCTGAATGATTTCAGCCGAAATCCCGTTCCAATTAACCCCTGGGGCGCCGGAATACAGATTTTAAGTCAGGACGTACCGGTACGTCCTGGGTCCTTAAGGACTCGGGAAATAGGGCGTACCGGTACGTCCTAGGTCCTTAAGGGGTTAAGGTGCATATGACTTTTTGATCACTTGCTATTACACTTTTTGTGACGTAAGATGATAAAAAATTGCTTTTTTTACACCGTTTTTTATTTTATTTTTTTAAGGTGTTCCTCTGAGGGGTTAGGTCATGTGATATTTTTATAGAGCCGGTCGATACGGACGCGGAGATACCTAATATGTATACTTTTTTTTATTTATGTAAGTTTTACACAATGATTTCATTTTTGAAACAAAAAAAATCATGTTTTAGTGTTTCCATAGTCTAAGAGCCATAGTTTTTTCAGTTTTTGGGCGATTATCTTGGGTAGGTTATGATTTTTGCGGGATGAGATGACGGTTTTATTGGTACTATTTTGGCGTACATGCGACTTTTTTGATCACTTTTATTACCTTTTTTGGGAAGTAAGGTGGGCAAAATTTCAATTTCTTCATAGTTTTTATTTTTTTATTTTTATGGCGTTCACCGAGCGGGGAAAGTAACATGACCGTTTTATAGATCAGGTCATTACAGACGCGGCAATATGTGTAGTGTATTTTATTTTTTTCATTTTTATTCAGTGATAAATGTGTTTTTTTTATTTTAACTTTTTTCACTTTTTAAATTTTTTTTTTGACCCAGACCCACTTGGTTCTTGAAGATCCAGTGGGTCTGATGTCTGTATAATACAGTACAGTACACTATATAGGGTATTGTACTGTATTTTACTTACACTTTGTCTGAACAGATCTATGCCTTTAGCACAGATCTGTTCAGCACCATGGACAGTAGGATGCCTGAGAAGGCATCCTGTTGCCATGGGAACCTTTCCTGTCTGCTCAGTTGTGGCCACAACTGCGCAGACGGGGAAGGGTAAGGAGAAGGGCTCCCTCCCTCTGTCACCCCATCCTGTCGGTGGGCTGCAAAGGCACAGCAGCCCCCCGATGGGAGAGGGAGGGAGCCCCCTCTTACTGTTAACTTTTTCCATACAGCAGTCCGTACGGACCGCGGTATTTAAAAAGTTAAACGGCTGACATCACAGCACAGATGTCAGCCGTTTATACCAGAGTGTCAGCAATGTGCTGACACTCTGGTATACCCACTGAACACCAATGATTATTCAAGAGGAGGCGGGCGGGGGATCGCGATCCTGCCTCCCGCACCGCCCGCAACACCCCCGCTGCACCTCCCGCCACCATAAAATCATTCAGGGGTGCAGGGGGGGTGAAAAAAACTTCATATGGGGCATTTTAAAGTTTGATCCACGTGGTCAGGGACCGCGGGGATCAGAATCGGCAGAAAGCGCAGCAAACCGCAGGTCTGAATTGACCTGCGGTTTGCTGTGATCGCCGATACGGGGGGGTCACATGATCCCCCCGACGTTGTGACAGGATGCCGGCTGAATGATTTCAGCCGGCATCCTGTTCGGATTAACCCCCGCAGCGCCAAAATCTCATTTTAAACTCATGACGTATCGGTACGTCATGGGTCCTTAAGGACTCGGGAAACATGCCACACCAGTACGTCATGCGTCCCTAAGCGGTTAAGGGAAAGAAGTGGAATGTTATGCAATGGCCAAGTCAATAACCTGGTCTGAATCCGATTGAGCATGCATTTCACTTGCTGAAGAAAAAACTAGAGCAAAAATGCCCAAAGAACAAGCAGGAACTGAAGACAGTTGCAGTAGAGGCCTGGCAGAGCATCACCAGGGATGACATCCAGCGTATAATGATGTCTATGCGTTCCAGACTTCAGGCTGTAATTGACTGCAAAGGATTTGCAACCAAGTATTAAAAAGTGAAAGTTTGATTTATGATTATTATTCTGTCCCATTACTTTCGGTTCCTTAACAAGTAGGAGGCACACATGCAAACTGTTTTAATTCCTACACCGTTCACATTGGATGTAAATACCTTTAAATTAAAGCTGACAGTCTGCAGTTAGAGCACATCTTGTTCGTTTCATTTCAAATCCATTGTGGTGGTGTATATAGCCAATAATGTTATAATTGTTGTCGATGTCCCAATATTTATGGACCTGACTGTATCATCGATATATCTTAGAAAATCCTTGATATATCGATTGAATGGATTCTGGACGGTGTAAATGTATCTCTTTACAAAAATAGCTAAAAATAAATTGGCGAGGGTGCATGAGACAGGTATCCCCATTGCTGTACCTGACAATTGTTTGAACCATTCCTGGTTAAAAAATTAAAGCATTATGTGTCAGTATGAATGACAGAGACTCCGTGACGAAATCAATATACTCGTCACTTCTGTTTATTTTGCGCAAGATATCCCTGATCGTCTCTATCCCCAGTTCCTGTGGAATCCTAGTATATAGGCTCTCCACATCTACCGCGGCTAAATAAAAGCCATATTGCCATTGTACATCTCTCAAGGCCTCCAAAAAGTCAGTGGTATCTTCCAAAAAGGAAGGGACCCCTTTTAACACTGGACGCAACATCCAATCCAAATACTGGGACAGGAGTTCGGTCAAAGAACCGTTCCCTGACACTATCGGGCGTCCAGGTGGATCTACCAACGACTTGTGGATCTTGGGTACTATATACCACACTGGTTTGATGGGGAACTGGGGATAGAACTTCTCTGCCATGCGTTTAGTCAAGAAACCTCTGTCTACATACTTCCACAATAATGTTCTGAGTTGTTGCTGATACTTCACGGTGTGGTCTGAGGTGATAAAATACAGTAGATAGCGCATATTTGAAGTGTGTACATAGGAGAGAGGTTCTGGGCAGAGGCATTAACACAAAAAAGAAAAAGAGGACACAACATGACAATGGTGGCGAACATAGAGCGGTGTTCACATTCGACTATTCCCCAATGGCTTCGACCATTAAAACAGTAATTCTAAACAACTGGCAAATGCTGCAGAGGGATGTGTCTCTGGCAGCCAAAGTAGATAATCATCCTATTGTCAGCTTTCGTACGGTAGTGTTACAAGGTCTCAGGTGTGAATGGACAGCAGGTGTGTTAAATTTGGTGTTATCGCTCTCACACTCTCTCATACTGAAAGTTCAACATGGCACCTCATGGCAAAGAACTCTCTGAGGATCTGAAAAAAAGAATTGTTGTTCTACATAAAGATGACCTAGGCCTGTGATGGCTTACCTCCGGCCCTCCAGCTGTGGAAAAACTACTGCTCCCAAGATGCACACTTGCTTGGCTGTTCTCAGAACTCTATAGAAATGGATAGAGCATGTTGGGAGTCATAAGTTCACCACATCTGGAGTGCCGTAGGTTAGCCATTACTGGCCTAGGATATAAGAAGATTGCCAGACAGGTTTTATTCAGAATAGGCCCGCACACTGCATCAAATTGGTCTGCATGTCTGTCATCCCAGAAGGAAGCCTCTTCTAAAGATGATGCACAAGAAAGCCCAACGACAAGCTGAAGACATGCAGACCAAGATAAACTTATTCAGATGGTGTCAAACATGTGTGGCGGAAACTAGGTGAGGAGTACAAAGTGTGCCTTGCCTACAGTCAAGCCATGATGGTGGGGGTGTCATGATTTGGGGCTGCATGAGCGCTGCTGGCTGTGGGGAGCTACAGTTAATTGAGGAAACCATAAATGCTAATATGTACTGTGACATACTGAAGCAGAGCATGATCCCCTCCCTCCGGGAAACTTGCCTGCATGGCAGTATTCCAACATGATATTGACCCCAAACACACCTCCAAGATGACCACTGCCTTGCTAAAGAAACTGAGAGTAAATGTGCTGGACTGGCCAAGCATGTCCTCAGACCTAAACCCTTTTGAGCATCTGTGGGGCATCCTCAAACGCAAGGTGGATGAGCCCAAGGTCTCCACTAGCTCTGCGATGTTGCCACGGAGGAGTGGAAGAAAATTCCAGTGGTAACCTGTGAAGCTCTAGTGAACTCCATGCCCAAGAGAGTTAATGCAGTGCTGGAAAATAAGGTTGGCCATACAAAATATTGACACTGAGCACAATTTGGCCATTTTTATTTACGAGTGCACTCACTTTTGTTGCCAGTGACTTAGAAATTAATGGCTATGTGTTAAGTTATTTTCAGGGCACACCAAATTTACACTGTTATACAGGCTGTACACCGACTGCTTTATAATGTATCAAAGTTTTATATCTTCAGTGTTGTCCCATAAAAAGATATAATAAAAAATTTACAAAAATGTGAGGGGTGTACTCACTTTTGTGACATACTGTAGATATAATGTATTATACAATCCTGATCAAAAGTTTAAGACCACTTGAAAAATGGCAAAAAATCATATTTTACATTGTTGGATCTTAACAAGGTTCTAAGAGCTTCAACATGCAACAAACATTTTTTTGAGCATCCAATTAATTGAAAACAACGATGAAACTGAAACAGGCTGTTTTTCAGCTGATCCAAATTTTAGGACCACATGCCTTTAAAAGGCCAAATCTGTGCAAAGATGTGGATTCATTGTCATTTTCTGTCAGGTAGTCACACAGTGATGGCAAAGGCAAAAAACTCTCCCTTTTTGAACGTGGTCGGGTTGTTGAACTGCATAAGCAGTGTCTCTCACAGCGCGCCATCGCTGTTGAGGTGGGACGCAGTAAGACAGTCATTTTGAATTTCTTAAATGATCCTGAAGGGTTATGGAACAAAAAAGTCAAGTGGAAGACCCAAAAGAATTTCATCAGCACTGAGCCGGAGGATCCAATTAGCTGTCCGTCAAGACACTGGACGATCCTCGACCCAAATTAAGGCCCTTACTGGTGCTGACTGCAGCCCCATAACCATCAGACGACATCTGAGACTGAAGGGCTTAAAAAACAAAAAACGTCTTCAAAGACTTCGTCTCCTTGAACGCCACAGAACTGCTCGTTTGGACTTTGCAAGAGAGCACCAAACATGGGACATTCAAAGGTGGAAGAAAGTTTTATTCTCTGATGAGAAAAGAATGTAACCTTGATGGTCCTGATGGATTCTAACGTTACTGGCATGACAAGCAGATCCCACCTGAGATTTTTTCTACGCGCCACAGTGGAGGGGTCGCCATAATGGTCTGGGGTGCTTTTTCCTTCAGTGGAACAATGGAGCTTCAGGAAGTGCAGGGGCGTCAAACGGCCGCTGGCTATGTCCAGATGTTGCAGAGAGCATTCCTCATGTCTGAGGGCCCTCGTCTGTGTAGTAATGACTTGGTTTTTCAACAGGACAACGCTACAGTACACAATGCCCGCAGGACAAGGGACTTCTTCCAGGAGAATAACATCACTCTTTTGGCCCCTCCTGCGTGTTCCCCTGATCTAAATCCAATTGAGAACCTTCGGGGATGGATGGCAAGGGAAGTTTACAAAAATGGACAACAGTTCCAGACAGTAGATGTCCTTCGTGCAGCCGTCTTCACCACTTGGAGAAATGTTCCCACTCACCTCATGGAAACGCTTGCATCAAGCATGCCGAAACAAATTTTTGAAATGATAAACAATAACGGCGGAGCTACTCATTACTGAGTTCATGTTTGGAAGTTGGATTTCTGTATTGGGGGGGTTTAGTTTTTTTTTGGAGGTGTGGTCCTAAACTTTTGATCAGCTGAAAAACAGACTATTTCCGTTTATTTGTTGTTTTCATTAAATTGAATGCTCAAAAAATGTTTTGTCTCACTTCCATTTCTTCTTGTTGCATGTTGAAGCTCTATTTGGAACCTTGTTAAGATCCAGCCATGCTAAACATTTTTCAAGTGGTGTTAAATAGGGATGAGCGAACCCGAACTGTATAGTTCGGGTTCGTACCGAATTTTGGGGTGTCCGTGACACGGACCCGAACATTTTCGTAAAAGTCCGTGTTCGGGTTCGGTGTTCGGCGCTTTCTTGGCGCTTTTTGAAAGGCTGCAAAGCAGCCAATCAACAAGCGTCATACTACTTGCCCCAAGAGGCCATCACAGCCTTGCCTACTATTGGCATGGCTGTGATTGGCCAGTGCAGCATGTGACCCAGCCTCTATATAAGCTTGGGTCACGTTGCGCTACACGTCACTCTGCTGATTCAAGCATAGGGAGAGGTTGCAGCTGCGACGTTAGGGCGAGATTAGGCAGTGATTAACTCCTCCAAAAGACTTCATTCTGTGATCGATCTGCAGCTGTGGATCATTGAAGTGCTAGTATTGACTTGCTCACTTTTTTGAGGCTGCCCAGAGCGTTTTTAGATCACTTTTTTTCTGGGGTGATCGGTGGCCATTTTGTGACTTGTGGTGCGCCAGCACAAGCTATCACCAAGTGTATTTAACCATCAATAGTGTAGTTATTTTGTGCTATATCCTACATCAGCTGCAGGCTGAGCCTGTGTCACCGAAGTGCATTTAACCATCAACAGTCTGGTTATTTTTTGGCCATGTACTACATCAGCTGCAGGCTGAGCCTGTGTCATCGAAGTGCATTTAACCATCAACAGTCTGATTATTTTTTGGCCATATACTACATCTGGTGCAGGCTGAGCCTGTGTCACCCAAGTGCATTTAACCATCAACAGTCTGGTTATTTTTTGGCCATATACTACATCAGGGGCAAGTTGAGCCTGTCACCCAGCGCCTAAAAAATAGACCTGACATTTCTATTCAACCAAATCTGTACTGTTTTAGCTGGTCAAGTTATTTGTAGTGACCGTAAAAGCACACTTTTTTTTCTGGGTTGAAAAACTATTCCCAAATTTGCCATTCTCCAAATAACTAGTTTCTGGTATTTGAGGCCTACTTGAAATCTATCCCAAAAAGGATATCTTACATTGAAGGTATTGATAGTGTCATTCAGAAAAACCTAAGACACACGCTACCGTGCAGATAGAAGTTTGATTCTGAGATTAAACCTTAACAAGTCACACAGTGCAAAAAAAAACAGGTCTCACATTTCTATTCAAGCAAATCTGTACTGTTTTAGCTGGTCAAGTTATTTGTAGCGACCGTAAAAGCCCTTTTTTTTTTCTGGGTTGAAAAACTAATCCCAAATTTGCCATTCTCCAAATAAATAGTTTCTGGTATTTGAGGCCTACTTGAAATCTATCCCAAAAAGGATATCTTACATTGAAGGTATTGATAGTGTCATTCAGAAAAACCTAAGACACACGCTACCGTGCAGATAGAAGTCTGATTCTGAGATTAAACCTTAACAAGTCACACAGTGCAAAAAAAAACAGGTCTCACATTTCTATTCAAGCAAATCTGTACTGTTTTAGCTGCTCAAGTTATTTGTAGTGACCGTAAAAGCACACTTTTTTTTCTGGGTTGAAAAACTATTCCCAAATTTGCCATTCTCAAAATAACTAGTTTCTGGTATTTGAGGCCTACTTGAAATCTATCCCAAAAAGGATATCTTACATTAAAGGTATTGATAGTGTCATTCAGAAAAACCTAAGACACACACTACCGTGCAGATAGAAGTCTGATTCTGAGATTAAACCTTAACCTGTCACACAGTGCAAAAAAAAACAGGTCTCACACTCTTTCCCAAATTTGCCATTCTCAAAATAACTAGTTTCTGGTATTTGAGGCCTACTTGAAATCTATCCCAAAAAGGATATCTTACATTGAAGGTATTGATAGTGTCATTCAGAAAAACCTAAGACACACGCTACCGTGCAGATAAAAGTCTGATTCTGAGATTAAACCTTAACAAGTCACACAGTGCAAAAAAAAACAGGTCTCACATTTCTATTCAAGCAAATCTGTACTGTTTTAGCTGCTCAAGTTATTTGTAGTGACCGTAAAAGCACACTTTTTTTTCTGGGTTGAAAAACTATTCCCAAATTTGCCATTCTCCAAATAACTAGTTTCTGGTATTTGAGGCCTACTTGAAATCTATCCCAAAAAGGATATCTTACATTGAAGGTATTGATAGTGTCATTCAGAAAAACCTAAGACACACGAGACCGTGCAGATAGAAGTCTGATTCTGAGATTAAACCTTAACCTGTCACACAGTGCAAAAAAAAACAGGTCTCACATTTCTATTCAAGCAAATCTGTACTGTTTTAGCTGGTCAAGTTATTTGTAGCGACCGTAAAAGCACACTTTTTTTTCTGGGTTGAAAAACAATTTCCAAATTTTCCATTCTCCAAATAACTAGTTTCTGGTATTTGAGGCCTACTTGAAATCTATCCCAAAAAGGATATCTTACATTGAAGGTATTGATAGTGTCATTCAGAAAAACCTAAGACACACGCTACCGTGCAGATAGAAGTCTGATTCTGAGATTAAACCTTAACAAGTCACACAGTGCAAAAAAAAACAGGTCTCACATTTCTATTCAAGCAAATCTGTACTGTTTTAGCTGGTCAAGTTATTTGTAGTGACCGTAAAAGCACACTTTTTTTTCTGGGTTGAAAAACTATTCCCAAATTTGCCATTCTCCAAATAACTAGTTTCTGGTATTTGAGGCCTACTTGAAATCTATCCCAAAAAGGATATCTTACATTGAAGGTATTGATAGTGTTATTCAGAAAAACCTAAGACACACGCTACCGTGCAGATAGAAGTCTGATTCTGAGATTAAACCTTAACCTGTCACACAGTGCAAAAAAAACAGGTCTTACATTTCTATTCAAGCAAATCTGTACTGTTTTAGCTGCTCAAGTTATTTGTAGTGACCGTAAAAGCACACTCTTTTTTCTGGGTTGAAAAACTATTCCCAAATTTGCCATTCTCAAAATAACTAGTTTCTGGTATTTGAGGCCTACTTGAAATCTATCCCAAAAAGGATATCTTACATTGAAGGTATTGATAGTGTCATTCAGAAAAACCTAAGACACACGCTACCGTGCAGATAGAAGTCTGATTCTGAGATTAAACCTTAACAAGTCACACAGTGCAAAAAAAAACAGGTCTCACATTTCTATTCAAGCAAATCTGTACTGTTTTAGCTGCCCAAGTTATTTGTAGTGACCGTAAAAGCACACTTTTTTTTCTGGGTTGAAAAACTATTCCCAAATTTGCCATTCTCAAAAAAACTAGTTTCTGGTATTTGAGGCCAACTTGAAATCTATCCCAAAAAGGATATCTTACATTGAAGGTATTGATAGTGTCATTCAGAAAAACCTAAGACACACGCTACCGTGCAGATAGAAGTCTGATTCTGAGATTAAACCTTAACCTGTCACACAGTGCAAAAAAAAAACAGGTCTCACACTCTTTCCCAAATTTGCCATTCTCAAAATAACTAGTTTCTGGTATTTGAGGCCTACTTGAAATCTATCCCAAAAAGGATATCTTACATTGAAGGTATTGATAGTGTCATTCAGAAAAACCTAAGACACACGCTACAGTGCAGATAGAAGTCTGATTCTGAGATTAAACCTTAACCTGTCACACAGTGCAAAAAAAAACAGGTCCCACATTTCTATTCAAGCAAATCTGTACTGTTTTAGCTGGTCAAGTTATTTGTAGCGACCGTAAAAGCACACTTTTTTTTCTGGGTTGAAAAACTATTCCCAAATTTGCCATTCTCCAAATAACTAGTTTCTGGTATTTGAGGCCTACTTGAAATCTATCCCAAAAAGGATATCTTACATTGAAGGTATTAATAGTGTCATTCAGAAAAACCTAAGACACACGCTACCGTGCAGATAGAAGTCTGATTCTGAGATTAAACCTTAACCTGTCACACAGTGCAAAAAAAAACAGGTCTCACATTTCTATTCAAGCAAATCTGTACTGTTTTAGCTGCTCAAGTTATTTGTAGCGACCGTAAAAGCACACTTTTTTTTCTGGGTTGAAAAACTATTCCCAAATTTGCCATTCTCCAAATAACTAGTTTCTGGTATTTGAGGCCTACTTGAAATCTATCCCAAAAAGGATATCTTACATTGAAGGTATTGATAGTGTCATTCAGAAAAACCTAAGACACACGCTACCGTGCAGATAGAAGTCTGATTCTGAGATTAAACCTTAACCTGTCACACAGTGCAAAAAAAAACAGGTCTTACATTTCTATTCAAGCAAATCTGCACTGTTTTAGCTGCTCAAGTTATTTGTAGTGACCGTAAAAGCACACTCTTTTTTCTGGGTTGAAAAACTATTCCCAAATTTGCCATTCTCAAAATAACTAGTTTCTGGTATTTGAGGCCTACTTGAAATCTATCCCAAAAAGGATATCTTACATTGAAGGTATTGATAGTGTCATTCAGAAAAACCTAAGACACACGCTACCGTGCAGATAGAAGTCTGATTCGGAGATTAAACCTTAACCTGGGTTGAAAAACTATAACCAAATTTGCCATACTCAAAATTGTGGTGAACGGGAACAATGAGGAAAACATCTAATAAGGGACGCGGACGTGGACATGGTCGTGGTGGTGTTAGTGGACCCTCTGGTGCTGGGAGAGGACGTGGCCGTTCTGCCACAGCCACACGTCCTAGTGTACCAACTACCTCAGGTCCCAGTAGCCGCCAGAATTTACAGGGATATTTGGTGGGGCCCAAAGCCGTTCTAAGGATGGTAAGGCCTGAGCAGGTACAGGCATTAGTCAATTGGGTGGCCGACAGTGCATCCAGCAAGTTCACATTATCTCCCACCCAGTCTTCTGCAGAAAGCGCACAGATGGCGCATGAAAACCAAGCCCATCAGTCTGTCATATCACCCCCATGCATATCAGGGAAACTGTCTGAGCCTCAAGTTATGCAGCAGTCTCTTATGCTGTTTGAAGACTCTGCTGCCAGGGTTTCCCAAGGGCATCCACCTATTTCTTCACCAGGGGTGGAAGAGATAGAATGCACTAACGCACAACCACTTATGTTTCCTGATGATGAGGACATGGGAATACCACCTCAGCACGTCTCTGATGATGACAAAACACAGGTGCCAACTGCTGCGTCTTTCTGCAGTGTGCAGACTGAACAGGAAGTCAGGGGTCAAGACTGGGTGGAAGACGATGCAGGGGACGATGAGGTCCTAGACCCCACATGGAATGAAGGTCGTGCCACTGACTTTCACAGTTCGGAGGAAGAGGCAGTGGTGAGACCGAGCCAACAGCGTAGCAAAAGAGGGAGCAGTGGGCAAAATCAGAACACCCGCTGCCAAGAGACTTTGCCTGCTACTGACCGCCGCCATCTTGGACCGAGCACCCCAAAGGCAGCTTCAAGGAGTTCCCTGGCATGGCACTTCTTCAAACAATGTGCTGACGACAAGACCCGAGTGGTTTGCACGCTGTGCCATCAGAGCCTGAAGCGAGGCATTAACGTTCTGACCCTTAGCACAACCTGCATGACCATACACCACCAGGCAATGCATAAACTGCAGTGGAGTAAGAACCTTAAAAACAAGGAAGTCACTCAGGCTCGCCCTGCTGCCTCTTCTGCTGCTGCCGCCTCGGCCTCTTCTGCTGCTGCCGCCACCTCGGCCTCTTCTGCTGCTGCTGCCGCCGCCTCGGCCTCTGCCTCTGGAGGAACGTTGGCACCTGCCGCCCAGCAAACATGGGATGTACCACCAACACCACCACCTGCGTCACCAAGCATCTCAACCATGTCACACGGCAGCGTTCAGCTCTCCATCTCACAAACATTTGAGAGAAAGCGTAAATTTCCACCTAGCCACCCTCGATCCCTGGCCCTCAATGCCAGCATTTCTAAACTACTGGCCTATGAAATGCTGTCATTTAGGCTGGTGGACACACACAGCTTCAAACAGCTCATGTCACTTGCTGTCCCACAGTATGTTGTTCCCAGCCGCCACTACTTCTCCAAGAGAGCCGTGCCTTCCCTGCACAAACAAGTGTCCGATAAAATCAAGTGTGCACTGCGCAACGCCATCTGTGGCAAGGTCCACCTAACCACAGATACGTGGACCAGTAAGCACGGCCAGGGACGCTATATCTCCCTAACTGCACACTGGGTAAATGTAGTGGCGGCTGGGCCCCAGGCGGAGAGCTGTTTGGCGCACGTCCTTCCGCCGCCAAGGATTGCAGGGCAACATTCTTTGCCTCCTGTCTCCTCCTCCTCCTACTCAGCTTCCTCCTCCTCTTCGGGCCGTCTGTTCGCGCTTCCGACGTTCACACCCTGCCGCTGCTCGCCTGTCTGCGCTACAGCATAACTTAGGCCTTCCCACTCACCGCCTCATATGCGACGTACCCACCAGATGGAACTTCACCTTGCATATGCTGGACAGACTGTGCGAGCAGCAGCAGGCCATAGTGGAGTTTTAGCTGCAGCACGCACGGGTCAGTCGCACTGTGGATCAGACACACTTCACCACCAATGACTGGGCCTCCATGCGAGACCTGTGTGCCCTGTTGCGCTGTTTCGAGTACTCCACCAACATGGCCAGTGGCGATGACGCCGTTATTAGCGTTACAATACCACTTCTATGTCTCCTTGAGAAAACACTTAGGGCGATGATGGAAGAGGAGGTGGCCCAGGAGGAAGAGGGGTCATTTTTAGCACTTTCAGGCCAGTCTCTTCGAAGTGACTCAGAGGGAGGTTTTTTGCAACACCAGAGGCCAGGTACAAATGTGGCCAGACAGGGCCCACTACTGGAGGACGAGGATGAGGAGGAGGTGGAGGAGGATGAGGATGAAGCATGTTCACAGCGGGGTGGCACCCAAAGCAGCTCGGGCCCATCACTGGTGCGTGGCTGGGGGGAAACACAGGACGATGATGATACGCCTCCCACAGAGGACAGCTTGTCCTTAACTCTGGGCAGCCTGGCACACATGAGCGACTACATGCTGCAGTGCCTGCGCAACGACAGCAGAGTTGCCCACATTTTAACGTGTGCGGACTACTGGGTTGCCACCCTGCTGGATCCCCGGTACAAAGACAATGTGCCCACCTTACTTCCTACACTGGAGCGTTATAGGAAGATGCGCGAGTACAAGCGCACGTTGGTAGACGCGCTACTGAGAGCATTCCCAAATGTCACAGGGGAACCAGTGGAAGCCCAAGGCGAAGGCAGAGGAGGAGCAAGAGGTCGCCAACGCAGCTGTGTCACGGCCAGCTCCTCTGAGGGCAGGGTTAGCATGGCAGAGATGTGGAAAAGTTTTGTCACCACGCCACAGCTAACTGCACCACCACCTGATACGGAACGTGTTAGCAGGAGGCAACATTTCACTAACATGGTGGAACAGTACCTGTGCACACCCCTCCACGTACTGACTGATGGTTCAGCCCCATTCAACTTCTGGGTCTCCAAATTTTCCACGTGGCCAGAGCTAGCCTTTTATGCCTTGGAGGTGCTGGCCTGCCCGGCGGCCAGCGTTTTGTCTGAACGTGTATTCAGCACGGCAGGGGGAGTCATTACAGACAAACGCAGCCGCCTGTCAACAGCCAATGTGGACAAGATGACGTTCATAAAAATGAACCAGGCATGGATCCCACAGGACCTGTCCATCCCTTGTGCAGATTAGATATTAACTACCTCCCCTTAACAATATATTATTCTACTCCAGGGCACTTCCTCATTCAATACTATTTTTAATTTCATTTTACCATTATATTGCGGGGCAACCCAAAGTTGAATTAACCTCTCCTCTGTCTGGGTGCCGGGGCCTAAATGTGTGACAGTGGCCTGTTCCAGTGGTGGGTGACGTGAAGCCTGATTCTCTGCTATGACATGAAGACTGATTCTGCGCTGACATAAGGCCAGATTCTCTGTTACGGGACCTCTCTCCTCTGCCTGGGTGCCTGGGCCTAAATGTGTGACAGTGGCCTGTTCCAGTGGTGGGTGACGTGATGCCTGATTCTCTGCTATGACATGAAGACAGATTCTGTGCTGACATAAGGCCAGATTCTCTGTTACAGGACCTCTCTCCTCTGTCTGGGTGCCTGGGCCTAAATGTGTGACAGTGGCCTGTTCCAGTGGTGGGTGACGTGAAGCCTGATTCTCTGCTATGACATGAAGACTGATTCTGCGCTGACATAAGGCCAGATTCTCTGTTACGGGACCTCTCTCCTCTGCCTGGGTGCCTGGGCCTAAATGTGTGACAGTGGCCTGTTCCAGTGGTAGGTGACGTGAAGCCTGATTCTCTGCTATGACATGAAGACTGATTCTGCGCTGACATAAGGCCAGATTCTCTGTTACGGGACCTCTGTCCTCTGCCTGGGTGCCTGGGCCTAAATGTGTGACAGTGGCCTGTTCCAGTGGTAAGTGACGTGAAGCCTGATTCTCTGCTATGACATGAAGACTGATTCTGCGCTGACATAAGGCCAGATTCTCTGTTACGGGACCTCTCTCCTCTGCCTGGGTGCCTGGGCCTAAATGTGTGACAGTGGCCTGTTCCAGTGGTGGGTGACGTGATGCCTGATTCTCTGCTATGACATGAAGACAGATTCTGTGCTGACATAAGGCCAGATTCTCTGTTACAGGACCTCTCTCCTCTGTCTGGGTGCCGGGGCCTAAATGTGTGACAGTGGCCTGTTCCAGTGGTGGGTGACGTGAAGCCTGATTCTCTGCTATGACATGAAGACTGATTCTGCGCTGACATAAGGCCAGATTCTCTGTTACGGGACCTCTCTCCTCTGCCTGGGTGCCTGGGCCTAAATGTGTGACAGTGGCCTGTTCCAGTGATGGGTGACGTGAAGCCTGATTCTCTGCTATGACATGAACACTGATTCTGCGCTGACATAAGGCCAGATTCTCTGTTACGGGACCTCTCTCCTCTGCCTGGGTGCCTGGGCCTAAATGTGTGACAGTGGCCTGTTCCAGTGGTGGGTGACGTGATGCCTGATTCTCTGCTATGACATGAAGACAGATTCTGTGCTGACATAAGGCCAGATTCTCTGTTACGGGACCTCTCTCCTCTGCCTGGGTGCCTGGGCCTAAATGTGTGACAGTGGCCTGTTCCAGTGGTGGGTGACGTGATGCCTGATTCTCTGCTATGACATGAAGACAGATTCTGTGCTGACATAAGGCCAGATTCTCTGTTACAGGACCTCTCTCCTCTGTCTGGGTGCCGGGGCCTACATGTGTGACAGTGGCCTGTTCCAGTGGTGGGTGACGTGAAGCCTGATTCTCTGCTATGACATGAAGACTGATTCTGCACTGACATAAGGCCAGATTCTCTGTTACGGGACCTCTCTCCTCTGCCTGGGTGCCTGGGCCTAAATGTGTGACAGTGGCCTGTTCCAGTGATGGGTGACGTGATGCCTGATTCTCTGCTATGACATGAAGACAGATTCTGTGCTGACATAAGGCCAGATTCTCTGTTACGGGACCTCTCTCCTCTGCCTGGGTGCCTGGGCCTAAATGTGTGACAGTGGCCTGTTCCAGTGGTGGGTGACGTGAAGCCTGATTCTCTGCTATGACATGAAGACTGATTCTGCGCTGACATAAGGCCAGATTCTCTGTTACGGGACCTCTCTCCTCTGCCTGGGTGCCTGGGCCTAAATGTGTGACAGTGGCCTGTTCCAGTGGTGGGTGACGTGAAGCCTGATTCTCTGCTATGACATGAAGACAGATTCTGCGCTGACATAAGGCCAGATTCTCTGTTACGGGACCTCTCTCCTCTGCCTGGGTGCCTGGGCCTAAATGTGTGACAGTGGCCTGTTCCAGTGGTGGGTGACGTGAAGCCTGATTCTCTGCTATGACATGAAGACTGATTCTGCGCTGACATAAGGCCAGATTCTCTGTTACGGGACCTCTCTCCTCTGTCTGGGTGCCTGGGCCTAAATGTGTGACAGTGGCCTGTTCCAGTGGTGGGTGACGTGAAGCCTGATTCTCTGCTATGACATGAAGACTGATTCTGCGCTGACATAAGGCCAGATTCTCTGTTACGGGACCTCTGTCCTCTGCCTGGGTGCCTGGGCCTAAATGTGTGACAGTGGCCTGTTCCAGTGGTAAGTGACGTGAAGCCTGATTCTCTGCTAAGACATGAAGACTGATTCTGCGCTGACATAAGGCCAGATTCTCTGTTACGGGACCTCTCTCCTCTGCCTGGGTGCCTGGGCCTAAATGTGTGACAGTAGCCTGTTCCAGTGGTGGGTGACGTGATGCCTGATTCTCTGCTATGACATGAAGACAGATTCTGTGCTGACATAAGGCCAGATTCTCTGTTACAGGACCTCTCTTCTCTGTCTGGGTGCCGGGGCCTAAATGTGTGACAGTGGCCTGTTCCAGTGGTGGGTGACGTGAAGCCTGATTCTCTGCTATGACATGAACACTGATTCTGCGCTGACATAAGGCCAGATTCTCTGTTACGGGACCTCTCTCCTCTGCCTGGGTGCCTGGGCCTAAATGTGTGACAGTGGCCTGTTCCAGTGATGGGTGACGTGAAGCCTGATTCTCTGCTATGACATGAACACTGATTCTGCGCTGACATAAGGCCAGATTCTCTGTTACGGGACCTCTCTCCTCTGCCTGGGTGCCTGGGCCTAAATGTGTGACAGTGGCCTGTTCCAGTGGTGGGTGACGTGATGCCTGATTCTCTGCTATGACATGAAGACAGATTCTGTGCTGACATAAGGCCAGATTCTCTGTTACGGGACCTCTCTCCTCTGCCTGGGTGCCTGGGCCTAAATGTGTGACAGTGGCCTGTTCCAGTGGTGGGTGACGTGATGCCTGTTTCTCTGCTATGACATGAAGACAGATTCTGTGCTGACATAAGGCCAGATTCTCTGTTACAGGACCTCTCTCCTCTGTCTGGGTGCCGGGGCCTACATGTGTGACAGTGGCCTGTTCCAGTGGTGGGTGACGTGAAGCCTGATTCTCTGCTATGACATGAAGACTGATTCTGCACTGACATAAGGCCAGATTCTCTGTTACGGGACCTCTCTCCTCTGCCTGGGTGACTGGGCCTAAATGTGTGACAGTGGCCTGTTCCAGTGGTGGGTGACGTGATGCCTGATTCTCTGCTATGACATGAAGACAGATTCTGTGCTGACATAAGGCCAGATTCTCTGTTACGGGACCTCTCTCCTCTGCCTGGGTGCCTGGGCCTAAATGTGTGACAGTGGCCTGTTCCAGTGTTGGGTGACGTGAAGCCTGATTCTCTGCTATGACATGAAGACTGATTCTGCGCTGACATAAGGCCAGATTCTCTGTTACGGGACCTCTCTCCTCTGCCTGGGTGCCTGGGCCTAAATGTGTGACAGTGGCCTGTTCCAGTGGTGGGTGACGTGAAGCCTGATTCTCTGCTATGACATGAAGACTGATTCTGCGCTGACATAAGGCCAGATTCTCTGTTACGGGACCTCTCTCCTCTGCCTGGGTGCCTGGGCCTAAATGTGTGACAGTGGCCTGTTCCAGTGGTGGGTGACGTGAAGCCTGATTCTCTGCTATGACATGAAGACTGATTCTGCGCTGACATAAGGCCAGATTCTCTGTTACGGGACCTCTGTCCTCTGCCTGGGTGCCTGGGCCTAAATGTGTGACAGTGGCCTGTTCCAGTGGTAAGTGACGTGAAGCCTGATTCTCTGCTATGACATGAAGACTGATTCTGCGCTGACATAAGGCCAGATTCTCTGTTACGGGACCTCTCTCCTCTGCCTGGGTGCCTGGGCCTAAATGTGTGACAGTGGCCTGTTCCAGTGGTGGGTGACGTGAAACCTGATTCTCTGCTATGACATGAATACAGATTCTGTGCTGACATAAGGCCAGATTCTCTGTTACGGGACCTCTCTCCTCTGCCTGGGTGCCTGGGCCTAAATGTGTGACAGTGGCCTGTTCCAGTGGTGGGTGACGTGATGCCTGATTCTCTGCTATGACATGAAGACAGATTCTGTGCTGACATAAGGCCAGATTCTCTGTTACAGGACCTCTCTCCTCTGTCTGGGTGCCGGGGCCTACATGTGTGACAGTGGCCTGTTCCAGTGGTGGGTGACGTGAAGCCTGATTCTCTGCTATGACATGAAGACTGATTCTGCACTGACATAAGGCCAGATTCTCTGTTACGGGACCTCTCTCCTCTGCCTGGGTGCCTGGGCCTAAATGTGTGACAGTGGCCTGTTCCAGTGGTGGGTGACGTGATGCCTGATTCTCTGCTATGACATGAAGACAGATTCTGTGCTGACATAAGGCCAGATTCTCTGTTACGGGACCTCTCTCCTCTGCCTGGGTGCCTGGGCCTAAATGTGTGACAGTGGCCTGTTCCAGTGGTGGGTGACATGAAGCCTGATTCTCTGCTATGACATGAAGACTGATTCTGCGCTGACATAAGGCCAGATTCTCTGTTACGGGACCTCTCTCCTCTGCCTGGGTGCCTGGGCCTAAATGTGTGACAGTGGCCTGTTCCAGTGGTGGGTGACGTGAAGCCTGATTCTCTGCTATGACATGAAGACTGATTCTGCGCTGACATAAGGCCAGATTCTCTGTTACGGGACCTCTCTCCTCTGCCTGGGTGCCTGGGCCTAAATGTGTGACAGTGGCCTGTTCCAGTGGTGGGTGACGTGAAGCCTGATTCTCTGCTATGACATGAAGACTGATTCTGCGCTGACATAAGGCCAGATTCTCTGTTACGGGACCTCTCTCCTCTGCCTGGGTGCCTGGGCCTAAATGTGTGACAGTGGCCTGTTCCAGTGGTGGGTGACGTGAAGCCTGATTCTCTGCTATGACATGAAGACTGATTCTGCGCTGACATAAGGCCAGATTCTCTGTTACGGGACCTCTGTCCTCTGCCTGGGTGCCTGGGCCTAAATGTGTGACAGTGGCCTGTTCCAGTGGTAAGTGACGTGAAGCCTGATTCTCTGCTATGACATGAAGACTGATTCTGCGCTGACATAAGGCCAGATTCTCTGTTACGGGACCTCTCTCCTCTGCCTGGGTGCCTGGGCCTAAATGTGTGACAGTGGCCTGTTCCAGTGGTGGGTGACGTGAAACCTGATTCTCTGCTATGACATGAATACAGATTCTGTGCTGACATAAGGCCAGATTCTCTGTTACGGGACCTCTCTCCTCTGCCTGGGTGCCTGGGCCTAAATGTGTGACAGTGGCCTGTTCCAGTGGTGGGTGACGTGATGCCTGATTCTCTGCTATGACATGAAGACAGATTCTGTGCTGACATAAGGCCAGATTCTCTGTTACAGGACCTCTCTCCTCTGTCTGGGTGCCGGGGCCTACATGTGTGACAGTGGCCTGTTCCAGTGGTGGGTGACGTGAAGCCTGATTCTCTGCTATGACATGAAGACTGATTCTGCACTGACATAAGGCCAGATTCTCTGTTACGGGACCTCTCTCCTCTGCCTGGGTGCCTGGGCCTAAATGTGTGACAGTGGCCTGTTCCAGTGGTGGGTGACGTGATGCCTGATTCTCTGCTATGACATGAAGACAGATTCTGTGCTGACATAAGGCCAGATTCTCTGTTACGGGACCTCTCTCCTCTGCCTGGGTGCCTGGGCCTAAATGTGTGACAGTGGCCTGTTCCAGTGGTGGGTGACGTGAAGCCTGATTCTCTGCTATGACATGAAGACTGATTCTGCGCTGACATAAGGCCAGATTCTCTGTTACGGGACCTCTCTCCTCTGCCTGGGTGCCTGGGCCTAAATGTGTGACAGTGGCCTGTTCCAGTGGTGGGTGACGTGAAGCCTGATTCTCTGCTATGACATGAAGACAGATTCTGCGCTGACATAAGGCCAGATTCTCTGTTACGGGACCTCTCTCCTCTGCCTGGGTGCCTGGGCCTAAATGTGTGACAGTGGCCTGTTCCAGTGGTGGGTGACGTGAAGCCTGATTCTCTGCTATGACATGAAGACTGATTCTGCGCTGACATAAGGCCAGATTCTCTGTTACGGGACCTCTCTCCTCTGCCTGGGTGCCTGGGCCTAAATGTGTGACAGTGGCCTGTTTCAGTGGTGGGTGACGTGATGCCTGATTCTCTGCTATGATATGAAGACAGATTCTGTGCTGACATAAGGCCAGATTCTCTGTTACGGGACCTCTCTCCTCTGCCTGGGTGCCTGGGCCTAAATGTGTGACAGTGGCCTGTTCCAGTGGTGGGTGACGTGAAGCCTGATTCTCTGCTATGACATGAAGACTGATTCTGCGCTGACATAAGGCCAGATTCTCTGTTACGGGACCTCTCTCCTCTGCCTGGGTGCCTGGGCCTAAATGTGTGACAGTGGCCTGTTCCAGTGGTGGGTGACGTGAAACCTGATTCTCTGCTATGACATGAAGACTGATTCTGCGCTGACATAAGGCCAGATTCTCTGTTACGGGACCTCTCTCCTCTGCCTGGGTGCCTGGGCCTAAATGTGTGACAGTGGCCTGTTCCAGTGGTGGGTGACGTGATGTCTGATTCTCTGCTATGACATGAAGACAGATTCTGTGCTGACATAAGGCCAGATTCTCTGTTACGGGACCTCTCTCCTCTGCCTGGGTGCCTGGGCCTAAATGTGTGACAGTGGCCTGTTCCAGTGGTGGGTGACGTGATGCCTGATTCTCTGCTATGACATGAAGACAGATTCTGTGCTGACATAAGGCCAGATTCTCTGTTACGGGACCTCTCTCCTCTGTCTGGGTGCCGGGGCCTAAATATGTGACAGTGGCCTGTTCCAGTGGTGGGTGACGTGAAGCCTGATTCTCTGCTATGACATGAAGACTGATTCTGTGCTGACATGAAGCCAGATTCTCTGCTATGGCATGAAGAGACTGATTCTGTGCTGACATGAAGCCAGATTCTTTGCTATGGCATGAAGAGACTGATTCTCTGCTGACGTGAAGCCAGATTCTCTGCTATGGGACCTCTGTCCAATTGATATTGGGTCATTTTTATTTTTTTATTTTTTATTTTAATTCATTTCCCTATCCACATTTGTTTGCAGGGGATTTACCTACATGTTGCTGCCTTTTGCAGCCCTCTAGCTCTTTCCTGGGCTGTTTTACAGCCTTTTTAGTGCCCAAAAGTTCGGGTCCCCATTGACTTCAATGGGGTTCGGGTTCGGGACGAAGTTCGGGTCGGGTTCGGATCCCGAACACGAACATTTCCGGGAAGTTCGGCCGAGCTTCTCGATCCCGAACATCCAGGTGTTCGCTCAACTCTAGTGTTAAACTTTTGATCAGGACTTTATATATATATATATATATATATATATATATATATAAAAGTTGCCACAAAAAAAATGTCACACCCTCTAATATTTTGTTGGACCGCCTTTAGCTTTGTTTGCGGCACACATTTGCCGTGGCATTGTTCGATAAGCTTCTGCAATGTCACAAGATTTATTTTTATCCAGTGTTGCATTAATTTTCTACATACACAAAAAACCCATTACTCTCAAATATTGTTCACAGATCTGTCTAAATCTGTGTTAGTGAGTACTTCTTCTTTGCCGAGATAATCCATCCCACCTCACAGGTGTGGCATATCAAGGCGCTGATTAGACAGCATGAATATTGCACAGGTGTACCTTAGACTTCCCACAATAATAATAATAATAATAATAATATGTATTTATATAGCGCCACCATATTCTGCAGCGCCTAACAATTCATATGGTTCATGTACGAAACAAAACTAACTGGCTAATATGCAACTGAAACAACTAGGAGTCAGGGGTCTGCTCGCAAGTGCTTACAATCTATGAGGAATTGGGGGTGACACATAAGGTAGTTGATAGTTGATAAGGTAGTGATAATTAGGATTTGATCCATTATTGAACTGACAGGAGTGGTGCCTGTCACGACCACCCCCGCTTAATTCAGACATACGACTGCCAGGACGCCCCAGCGGTGGAGAAAAGCCCAACCGGGGGTGTACCGAGACAGGGGGGAGGTACAGAATTAAGAAAACAGTCAATCCTGGACCCCCATTAGTTTCTGCTGCCACCACGTTCGTGAGGGAACGACTCTGTAATTGTAGGGTTAGGGGTTCGGACCACTCACAGATCAGTCCCGGTACCATGCTACAATCTAACACCAATCAAGTCACAACCCAGTTATGTCTCTAATACCATTCGACTATAAAACAGGTAGGTCTCTTCAAGGCGTACAAGTACTTTGTTGCAGTGTGGCTTAGAGCGATAAGAGAGAGACAATGTAAAAGATATAAAAATATATTTTACTTTGAGTAACACAGAAGTGAAACAGACAATGCATACAAAATTTTACAGAAAAGAGTACAATAGCAAACTGGGAAGCATGTGTAAAATAAACAGGTATAAAAAGAGAAATTACTATCTTGGACCTTGCCTATGCAAAATCCAGGCACAAACTTACGTTCCACTGGGCAGCCTATCGGCAGTGTGACCACAGGGCAAAAAGTCCCTTCTTTCCTTGTGCAGGAATTTTATGCCCCATATTCTGGGAGTGGCAGGGGTTTGGCCCGGCCAGTCACTGAACAGGGGAGGCTGTTCAGCGGGTGTTTCCTAAGGTGGGTCTGCTTCACCTCCCTGCCGCCTCTGGCCAGAGTTTTCCCATTTTTACCAAAAGGGCCCATAATTTCGCCTGCACAATAGTTATGGAAATTTGGGCGCTTGGGCTGGGTTCCCCATGAATTTATGAACAATTCCGTGGGTGACATGCCACCCCTCTGCCTTACAGGAGACCGGTACCCCATTTCTCATATGAGGGGGCCCTAGCTCTGTCATGTCTGGGTTCTGTCTACTCCCCCCACTACAAGCTTCGTTTTGAGGGGGCTCCCATGCCGGTACCCTAATTCCGGCTCGAGTTATGGTGAAATATGTTTTCCTGGGGGACTAAGAGATTGGCTCCCAGGCCCTCCCTGTGGACACCACATGCCATTCCTTTGAAGTGGACAGTGGAGGGGAGTGGGGAATGAGCATTTGTTTACCCTGGGTGCCTATCAAAGCAGTTGCGAGACACATGTCTGAGGGTTTCCTTTGATGCTACACTGAATGTGTAGTCTAGGTGTCAATTCTCTCCTTTGAAGCTTGCCCCGAGTGTGAGATACTCTCAGCAGGGGGGTAATAGAGTATCATAGCTACAGGAACGGCCAAATAAGGACATCCTATTCCCTGGCTAAGGTAGAACTCTAATTCTCACTGAAAGTGGTTCATATTAAACGGACGGTCAATCGGACCTCAGTCATAAAGACATTTTTATGAGTAAGGTCCGTATGGTGCCGCGACATCGCGTCACAGTGCCGGCCGATCTGCTTCGGGTTTGGGACTACTAGAGAATCGAGTGTAGGCCAGAGGAGTTGGTGGGGGAAAGGTTTAGTCTGGGAACAGTCATTTTAGGTAGCTTGATAAGCCTGCCTGAAAATATGTGTTTTTAAGGCACGTTTGAAGGTGGAGAAGTTGTGAATTGACCTAGTATTCCGGGGCAGAGTATTCCAGAGAGTAGGTGCAGCTCGAGAAAAGTCTTGAAGATGGAAGTGAGAGGTACGAATTATGGAGGTTATTGATCTTAGGTCGCTAACAGAATGGAGAGCACAAGTAGGGTCGTAGATGGAGATGAGGGAGGATATGTATAGGGGGGCAGCACTGTGGAGAGCTTTGTGGGTGGGGTGAGAAGTTTGAACTGTATTCTGTGGTGGATGGGCAACTAGTGAAGTGACTGACACAGACTAGTAGCATCAGTGTAGCGGTTGGTTGGATATATGAGCCTGGCTGCAGCATTTAGGACAGACTGAAGGGGTGAGAGTTAAGTGAGAGGGAGACCGATTAGTAATGCGTTGCAGTAGTCAAGACGAGAATGAATCAAGGCAACAAGAGTTTTTGCCATTTCCACAGTAAGAAAAGGGCGGATTCTGGCGATATTCTTGATGTGCAGACCACAAGAGCATATAAGTGATTCAATATGGGGAATAAAGGAAAGATCAGAGTCAAATGTGGCCCCAAGACAGCGGGCATGTTGCACAGGAGTTATGATAGTGCTGCAGACCAAAATTGAAATATCAAGTTTAGGTGAGTTAGTAGATGGGGACAAGAAGTTCAGTTTTTGAGAGGTTCAATTTTAGATACATAGAGGACATGATGTTAGAGACAGCTGCCAGACAATTACTAGTGTTTTGGAGTAAAGCAGGGCTGATGTCAGGGGATGCAGTGTATAGTTGGGTGTCGTCAGCATAGAGATGGTATCGAAAGTCAAAGCTACTGATAGTCTGTCCGATGGGGGCTGTATAGTGGGAGAAGAGTAGAGGAACTAGTGCTGAGCCCTGAGGAACGCCGACATCTAGAGGAAGAGGAGAAGAAGAAGAGCCAGCGAATGATACACTAAAGGAGCGGCAAGAGAAATAGGAAGAAAACCAAGAGAGAGCAGTGTCCTTAAGGCCAATTGAGTGGAGCATGGTGAGGAGGAGTTTATGGTCTACGGTATCAAACGCTGCAGAGAGGTCCAGCAGAATCAATATCGAATAGTCACCATTTCTTTTTGCTGTTAGGAGATCATTAGACACTTTAGTAAGGGCAGTTTCTGTAGAGTGAAGAGGGCAAAAGGCAGATTGTAAGGGGTCAAGAAGAGAGTTTTCAGAGAAATAGCTTATTAAGCGAGAGTAGACAAGACGTTCAAGGAGTTTAGAGATGAAGGGGAGGTTAGAAACAGTTAGTAGCACAGGTCGGGTAAAGAGATGGTTTCTTTAGTAGTGGGATAATAACAAAGTGTTTGAAAGAGGAGGGAAAGATACCAGAAGAGAGAGAGAGGTTACAAATTGTAGTTAGGTGAGTGATGACAGCCGAGGAGAGGGACTGGAGGAGGTGTGATGGAATAGGATCACTGCTACAGGTTGTGGATCGAGGAGAGAAGCCTGGAGACTTCTTCCTCTGTTATAGGGTCAAAAGAGTAGAGAGAGCATGTGGAGGAATTGGAGGGAGGAGGATTGAAATTATTTGGGGACTGGGAGAAATTATTTCCTGCCAGATACTGCCAATCTTGCCTCTGAAGTAAGTGGACATGCCATCAGCGCAGAGGTCAGTGACAGGTTCTCAAACTTTAGGGCTTAGAAGGGAATGAAAAGGGTCAAAGAGTCATTTTGGGTTATTTGAGAGTGAGGAGATGAGAGGGGTGAAGTACTTTTGTTTGGCAATGTTGAGAGCCAAATTATGTTTTGAGCATAAAATTATAATGAATGAAGTCTGCTGATATTCGTGATTTTCTCTATAAGGCCTCTTTCACACGGGCGTTGCAGAAAAATGTGCGGGTGCGTTGCGGGAACACCCGCGATTTTTCCGCACGAGTGCAAAACATTGTAATGCGTTTTGCACTCGCATGAGAAAAATCGTGCGTGTTTGGTACCCAAACCCAAACTTCTTCACAGAAGTTCGGGCTTGGGATCGGTGTTCTGTGGATTGTATTATTTTCCCTTATAACATGGTTATAAGGGGAAATAATAGCATTCTGAATACAGAATGCAAAGTAAAATAGCACTGGAGGGGTTAAAAAAAAATATATAAAAAATTTAACTCACCTTAATCCACTTGCTCGCGTAGCCCGGCATCTCCTTGTGTCTCCTTTGTTGAAGGACCTGTGGTGAGCATTAATTATAGTTCAAGGACCTGTGATGACGTCACTCCGGTCATCACATGGTACGTCACATGATCTTTTACCATGGTGATTCACCGAGCAAGCAAGTGGATTAAGGTGAGTTAAATTTTTTTCAATTTTTTTTTAACCCGCCCAGTGCTATTTTACTTTGCATTCTGTATTCAGAATGCTATTATTTTCCCTTTTAACCATGTTATAAGGGAAAATAATAATGATCGGGTCTCCATCCCGATCGTCTCCTAGCAACCGTGCGTGAAAATCGCACCACATCCGCACTTGCTTGCGGATGCTTGCGATTTTCACGCAACCCCATTCACTTCTATAGGGCCTGCGTTGCGTGAAAAATGCAGAATATAGAACATGCTGCGATTTTCACGCAACGCATAAGTGATGCGTGAAAATCACCGCTCATGTGAATAGCCCCATAGAAATGAATGGGTCGGTATTCAGTGCGGGTGCAATGCGTTCACCTCCCGCATCGCATCCGCGCGGAATACTCGCTCGTGTGAAAGGGGCCTAAGTGTTCTGCACATCTGGAGCAGCGCTATAGAAAACGTGTTTCAGGTGTGTGCCAGGGTTGCCGTGTTCTGTGTCGAGAGGGACGGATTGATATTGGAGTTCATCTAGGGTGGTTTTGAGGGTCTGGTTGTAATGATTGGCAGCCAAGTCTGGACAGGGGAGGAAAGTGATTGGGGTAAGAGCTAATTGTAGCGTGTTAATAAGTTGCTGGCAGTTAATGGTGTGTAGGTTTCTGTGTGAAAAAGTAGGATTGCCATGAGAAAAGTGACAGGTATAGTAAATGAAAGAAGATTGTGGTCTGAAAGTGGGAAGGATAAGTTGCTAAAGTTTGAGACTGAGCAATGACGGAAGAAGACTAGATCATGTACAGTATATGGCCCTGTTCATGTGTGGCAAAGGAAGTAATTTGTGAGAAAGTAGTATGCCTACTCCTCTACCATGGCTGTCATCAGGTGTGGGGGTATGTGAGAAGTGAAGCCCGCCATAGGATAGGGCAGCAGGGGAAGCAGTGTCAAAGAATTGAAGCCAGGTTTCTGTAAGGGCTAGCATGTTCAGAGAGTGTGAGAGGAAGAAATTGTGAATTGTGGGTAGTTTGTTACGGACCGACCATGCGTTCCAGAGTGCGCAGTTAAAAGAGACTAAAGAGGATGTGCAGTTAACATTAATCAGATTTTTGGAATTTCTGTGTGTGGCAGAGGAGAAGTTAGCAACAGAGGGAGGGCCAGGATTTGGTTAAATATCTCCTGCAGCTAGTAGCAGGAGAACAGAAAGAGACAGAAAGTGGTTGAAAGATTTATATTGGTGTTTTTTTATACTGCACCGTGGAGGAAGATGGGTCAGTGTAATATATGAGGGTATAAAGTGTATGGGAACTAAACAAGGGTGAAGGGAGCAGGGAGGGACTGATGTGAGCAGCCAGAGCCTGAGTGAAACAATAGGGTAGCATACCTGTGCTGTGTGTAACTTTGTTTGAGTAATACACACAGCATCTCCTGCCCTGTCTAACTGCCATGATTAACTGCCAAGCGCTTAGGCAAAATGGCGCTTTGGCAGAGATGTTGCTTTTGGCTCATCCTGGCCACCTGCGAGAGCTTTCCCTTAGACTGGGTCTATATTTATAGGACGTGTGATCAGAGAACTAGGGGTAAATTAGCTAATTAATCAATTAATCACTGAAGTAAGGCAGATGAGAAGAGAGGCTATATGTAAGTAAACAAACAAAGCTAAGGATCTGGATGGGTCATAAAATCACTACAGATCACAAGCATTACAGCAGTCACATAAATTACAGGTCAATTGGAAGAATACTGTATCTCTAGGACTAATTACAAGGATATCACACTTGCAGAAAATAGTATACAATGATGAATATGCAAAGTTCTATACCAGGGGAGATGAAAGCTGCACTATTAGGCTTCTGGAAAGCTGGGTGAAGCAATATTAAGGCCACTCTGAAATGTGCAGTTTGATCACACAGCACAATGCCACAGATGTTGCAACGTTTGAGGAAGCGTGTAATTGTATTGCTGACTGCAGGAATGTCTACCAGAGCTGTTGCCCGTGCAATAAATGTTCATTTCTCTACCATAAGCCGACTCCAAAGGCGTTTCTGAGAATTTGGCAGTACATCCAACCAGCCTCACAACCGCAGACCACGTGTAACCACACCAGCCCAGGACCTCCACATCCAGCATGTTCACCTCCATGATCGTCTGAGACCAGCCACCTGGACAGCTGCAGCAACAATCGGTTTGCATAACCAAATAATTTCTGCACAAACTGTCAGAAACTGTCTCAGTGAAGCTCATCTGCATGCTTGTCGTCCTCATCGGGGTCTGGACCTGACTGCAGTTCGTCGTCGTAACCGACTGGCAAATGCTCACATTTGATGGCGTCTGGCACGTTGGAGAGGCGTTCTGTTCATGGATGAGTTCCGGTTTTCACTGTTCAGGGAAGATGGAAGACAGCATGTGTGGCGTTGTGTGGGTGAGCGGTTTGCTGACTTCAACGTTGTGAATAGAGTGGCCCATGGTGGCGGTGGGGTTATAGTATGGTCAGACGTATGTTATGAACAACAAACACAGGTGCATTTTATTGATGCCATTTTTAATGCACAGAGATACCGTGATGAGATCCTGAGGCCCATTGTTGTGCCATTCATCCACGACCATCACCTCATGTTGCAGCATGATAATGCACGGCCCCATACTGCAAGGATCTGTACACAATTCCTGGAAGTTGAAAACATCCCAGTTCTTGCATGACCAGCATACTCACCGGACATGTCACCCATTGAGCATGTTTGGGATGCTCTGGATTGGCGTATACGACAGCGTGTTCCAGTTCCTGCCAATATTCTGCAACTTCGCACAGCTATTGAAGAGGAGTGGACCAACATTCCACAGGCCACAATAAGCAACCTGATCAACTCTATGCGACGGAGATGTGTTGCACTACGTGAGACAAATGGTGGCCGCACCAGATACTGACTGGTTTTCTAACACCCCCCCCCCCCCCCCCCAGTAAGGCAAAACTGTGCACATTTCAGTGTTCTTTTATTGTGGGCAGTCTAAGGCACACCTGTGTAAATATTCATGCTGTCTAATCAGCACTTTGATATACCACACCTGTGAGGTTGGATGGATTATCTCGGCAAAGGAGAAGTGCTCACTAACCCAGATTTGTGAACAATATTTGAGAGTAATGGGTCTTTTGTGCATGTAAATGTTTCAGATCTTTGAGTTCAATTCATGCAAAATGGGAGCAAAACCGAAAGTGTTGCATTTATATTTTTGTTCAGTGTATATATATACAGTACAGACCAAAAGTTTGGACACACCTTCTCATTCAAAGAGTTTTCTTTATTTTCATGACTATGAAGGCATCAAAACTATGAATTAACACATGTGGAATTATATACATAACAAACAAGTGTGAAACAACTGAAAATATGTCATATTCTAGGTTCTTCAAAGTAGCCACCTTTTGCTTTGATTACTGCTTTGCACACTCTTGGCATTCTCTTGATGAGCTTCAAGAGGTAGTCCCCTGAAATGGTCTTCCAACAGTCTTGAAGGAGTTCCCAGAGATGCTTAGCACTTGTTGGCCCTTTTGCCTTCACTCTGCGGTCCAGCTCACCCCAAACCATCTCGATTGGGTTCAGGTCCAGTGACTGTGGAGGCCAGGTCATCTGGCGCAGCACCCCATCACTCTCCTTCATGGTCAAATAGCCCTTACTTTCAAAGTTTTCCCAATTTTTTGGCTGACTGACTGACCTTCATTCTTAAAGTAATGATGGCCACTTACTTAGCTGCTTTTTTCTTGCCATAATACCAATTCTAACAGTCTATTCAGTAGGACTATCAGCTGTGTATCCACCTGACTTCTCCTCAACGCCACTGATGGTCCCAACCCCATTTATAAGGCAAGAAATCCCACTTATTAAACCTGACAGGGCACACCTGTGAAGTGAAAACCATTTCAGGGGACTACCTCTTGAAGCTCATCAAGAGAATGCCAAGAGTGTGCAAAGCAGTAATCAAAGCAAAAGGTGGCTACTTTGAAGAACCTAGAATATAACATATTTTCAGTTGTTTCACACTTGTTTGTTATGTATATAATTCCACATGTGTTAATTCATAGTTTTGATGCCTTCAGTGTGAATCTACAATTTTCATAGTCATGAAAATAAAGAAAACTCTTTGAATGAGAAGGTGTGTCCAAACTTTTGGTCTGTACTGTATATGTATATAGACTACCCGTCGGCAAAAAAGTTGCCACCAAAAATATTTCTTTGGACCGCATTTAGCTTTGATTACGGCACGCATTCGCTGTGGCATTGTTTCTATAAGCTTCTGCAATGTCACAAGATTTATTTCCATCCAGTGTTGCATACATTTTTCACCAAGATCTTGCATTGATGATGGTAGAGTCTGACTGCTGCGAAAAAAGCCTTCTCCAGCACATCCCAAAGATTCTCAACAGGGTTAAGGTCTGGACTCTGTGGTGGCCAATCCATGTGCGAAAATGATGTCTCATGCTCCCTGAACCACTCTTTCACAATTTGAGCCCGATGAATCGTGGCATTGTCATCTTGGAATATGCCCGTGCAATCAGGGAAGAAAAAATCCATTGATGGAATAACCTGGTCATTCAGTATGTTCAGGTAGTCAGCTGACCTCATTCTTGGAGCACATACTGTTGCTGAACCTAGACCTGACCAACTGCAGCAACCCCAGATCATAGCACTGATGGCATGATGAGTGCATCACTTCATCTGCCTCTCTTCTTACCCTGATGCGCCCATCACTCTGGAACAGGGTAAATCTTGACTCAATTGTAATAAAAATAGAATGGGCACTCATATATCTAGTTCAATAGGTAGGCAATGCGACTCAAACGATATGGTAATGCTAAATTGATTTATTGATAGCGATGAATGGATGCAGATATATAACAATATGCAATTAATAATGAAAAACCTAATACCTCAACTCTCTAGATAAATTGATAAAACTCACATAAAATTGGTATATAAAATAGGCATAGATCTATACACTGTTATAACTAATGGAAAGCCAGAGGTCCAGTCCAACGTTGATAGAAGGGACACAATGATAGTCCACTATCTAAAACAGTGGCTAGCCGCAAATGTAACTCCAGGGAAATCGGTGAGTAAATAAATATTCAAATAAATCAGTAGATAAAATGTAAAGAATTCAGAAAATAGATATCGTGTTATAACACAGTGACTAAAGTGTCCAATAAATAAATGTGACAAGATATATAGAATCAACAATATAGTGCAAATGAGTAATAAAAACGTGGATATATAAATATATAAATAGATGAATAAATATCTCTGGAGAATGAATACAATTGCTGACTCCCACTTATAGTAATGTTCCAAAAGAGTGTCTCTATTAAATGGAAAACGTGTGGTCTGGATCGCTGCTTAATCCACACAATTGTCCGCAAGTAAAATCAATTTGAACAGATAGGCTGTATCAGTGAACAGCCGCGACAATAGTATAAATGTGTCCAATACTGTGGCGATTCAGTAAAGCAATAATGCCAATGTGGCAAACAATGTATCAGAGTGAATGGGCAGCAGTGCACATATATCCAGCTGTATTGTGTCAGTTCACATATATCGGAGCTAGTAGCTCTTACTCACATACGTTCCCACCGTGGCGTCCCACGTGGTGTAAGTTCAGGCAGGCTTGCTTCTCTATAGCGCAACTGCGCTAGACGCTTGTGATGCTGTCTCTCCCCGGCTGTGAACAAAAATGCTGGCTGCGTCACGCTGCTAATCCACGTCCGGTTTCTTTGGTTGGAATCAGTATTCCACCTGTTTAGATCAGTGCTAATACCGGAACATTAGATCTATCAGTCTCTTTATTGAATCCAAAGAGGTCCGCGGTTCAATTCTCTTTAGAACCGCAATTCTGACATCCTTAGGAAATCGCTTTCTCAATCCAATGTAGTATAGGATTATTGCCGGTGTATTGTCAGATCCAATTGCTCCTTGCCAGACGCGTTTCAAAGGCTTTCTGCCTTCTTCCTCAGTGGCTAATTTGGAACTGACTAGCTGACCGGCTTTTTATCCTCCATAGGGCTCTTTAATAGACCTGAAATGGACCCAAATGGATCTGGATTTCACAGGCGCATTTAATTTGTATTGCGGTATTCTTGCGGTATATATGCGGTTTTTATACAGCCATGCGTTTTTCTATATTCTGTATTCCTATGTTCACCAGCGTCCTTCCACATATCAAATTTTTTGTTTTTCTGATTGCAGTTAGATCTTATGTGAATAAAACCATACTATATCATAAATTAATATCACCATAATATAAACGCATTTTACTTGCTAAAATACAATGTTTATACATCTTTATTATATTAAAAACATATTAAATGGTTGAGAGCTTCTATATTAGGTCTAAAAATATTATATAAAAAAATCTAAAAATATAAATAAGAATAAAATATATATAAGATTATTTCGGCATTATATTCAACACATGCATATATAAATCTTCTTTTTAATATACAGCAGACTGTATCTTATGGGGCTCATCCTCTACAATGGTTCGGGCAGAGTATATGGGGTACATATCAGACCACATGACCTTCCAATGCTCCAGAGTCCAATCTTTATGCTCCCTAGCAAATTGAAGCCTTTTTTTCTGGTTTGCCTCACTGATTAGTGGTTTTCTTATGGCTACACAGCTGTTTAGTCCCAATCCCTTGAGTTCCCTTCACATTGTGCATGTGGAAATGCTCTTACTTTTACTATTAAACATAGCCCTGAGTTCTACTGTTGTTTTTCTTCGATTTGATTGCACCAAACGTTTAAGTGATCGCCGATCACGATCATTCAGGATTTTTTTCCCGCCACATTTCTTCCTCGAATAGGATGGGTCCCCACTATCCTTCCAGTTTTTAATAATGCGTTGGACAGTTCTTGACCCTTCTCAAACAGACTAACATCTTTTCCACGACCACGAGATATGTCTTTCGACATGGTTGTTTAAGAAATGAGAAGCAACTCATTACACCAGTTGGGGTTAAATAACTTATTGCCCCTGAAAGATAAACGCCCATGCAGTAATTATCCAATAGGAGGCTCATAACTATTTGCTTAGTTAAATCCAGGTGGCAGCTTTTTTTTGGGACAGGCAGTGTATATACACACAGCCAATCAGTTACTAAAATGCATAGAGCAGCAAACATCTCGCTTGCTGTCTCTCTGCCAACTCCAACTGGGCAAGGTGACAATGGCTACAACATCGTAGCTGTGCTGAACCTAGGGGAAGATAACACATGATCTCCAAATGTTGCACCTGATAGATCTAGCCTTGCAATATTTAAAAAAAATAAAAATACACTGACTTAAATGAGGAGCTGAAAATGTCCAGGAGACAGCCTTTGCATTGAGCCATTCATATGTAGCAGGGAACATCCTTGACTGCTTAATCCACAATGTTGCAACACAAATTTTACTTTACATGTGCTAGAGTGTCTGTAGCAGTGCAAAGCCATGAATGATTTTGTCATGCACTAGACTGCCTCAATAGGCAGCATGTGTCGTTTCAAGGTCAGGCTACTCCTCGATGTGAATCCCTTACTGCTACACATTTGCCACTACTACCCCTAAACAGCCGATCTACTGCCTTGTATATTTCATGATATGCTGTTATTGCTGTCACTACTGTTACGACCAAATTATTACCTTCACTTATCCTTTCTGCACTCTTTTTGCTCCCAATTGAAAGGGGAATCTTTCTATGCTTGTTCAGAATGAGATACTTTATCTTCGGACATTTATAATTTTTGCAAGTATAAATATGGGCAGGCATTCTGCCCCCATTAAGGCATAATTTTTTGAGGCTTGGTCCAAACAAACTACCACTTTTGCGTGTCATATGGGAATGCATTATGCCCCTGTTAAGGTATTATTTTCCGATGATTGGTTCCCTAACAAACCATAGTTTTTTTTTTCCTTTAACATTGTGTGTAATTAAGCACCATTTTTCCCTGATAATGGAATTTTTTTGAAGATTTGGGAGATAAGAACTAGAAGCATAACAAATGAGATGGTGCAGTGTTTTTTGTTTTTTTTAAACGCTGTTAATGTTGTCAACCATTCCGCTACCCATGGCTATGGATGTCATTTTCACTCTGATATGACTTATTTTTCTTGTCATCATGTTCAAGAGCTTAGAGAGGAAGGAAAGTGGAGAGAAAATGCAAGAATTCATAAAAAAATAAAATAACATAAAAAAGAGATCATATATTTTACCTAGAAGATTAGATGGTGGGTTTATACCAATTTACAGGGCAATTTGAGCTAATTTTGTTTAGGTAGAATCAATTTGGTCCTGATCCAAACTTTTTGAAAAATTTGGCGAATCTGAAATTAACCAAATCTCAAAATGTTTGCTCATCTCTACTTTAGGTCCTTTCACTTTTTTTAAAATCTTATGTTATGGCCTAAATTTTTAAAAAAATCAATTTTTTTGCCCATGATTCTACACTCATTATACCTTAATGACAAGGTGAAAACATGCTGTAACATCAGTAGGTATGGATGGACACGAACAGTGAGCACCAACTAGAACCCCGCCCGCTTTCCCTGCCTACTTGCAGTGTAAACTCTAAGTAACAAGTCCGCAACTGGTCGATGTTTCCTACTCTGCGAGACAAACAACATCAAGGGACAAAAACAAGATACAGAGGCTGAGTTGTATTAAAAAGGAAAACCTAAAGTTGAAATACCTTTGCCAGCAATTGCAGCCTTCAGTCTTCTTGGCTATATAGTCACAAGATTTGCATACCTAATTTGTATATTTTCTGCCATTCTTATCTCAGATTCTCTAAAGCAGGGGTGATCAACTGGCAGACTGCGGTCCAAATCCAGACCGAGGACGCCAGCTGTCTGGACCCATTGAATAATGAGAAGAGAGAAGCAGAAGAGAAAAGACCTGCCATACTAAATTTGATTGCAAACGACTTGCAAACAATTTGATTGTCTATTATCATCTATATGAAATCTTGAGGTGTAATAAAGGCTTAAGAATCCAGGTGGGCTTTCATGTGTCTTTTACTGAAGAGAGGCATCTTTCTGACCACTCTGCCATAAAGCCCAGGTTGGTGGAGTACTCCAATGATGGTTAACCTTATGGAGGTTTCTCCCATCTGTACACAGGATCTTTCGATCTCATCTATAGTAACCATTGGGTTCTTGGTCACCTCTTTTACCAAGGCCCTCCTTCACCACTCAAATTACTTAGTTTGGTGGGGTGGTCAGCTCTAGGAAGAGTCTTGACTGTTACAAAGTTTATCAATCTTAGGGTTCATTCACACGTCCGTGGTGTATTGCAGATCCGCAAATTGCGGATCCGCAGTACACCAGGCCACACATGGCCAGCACTAAATAGAGAAGTCCTATTTTTATCCGCAGCTGCGGACAAGAATAGGACATGCTCTATTTTCTTGCCTAGCTGCGGACCGGAAGTTCGGTGCCGCACTCCGGAAATGCAGATGCGGAGAGAACATAGTGTGCTCTCTGCATTCATTCCGTCACCATAGAGAATGAATGGGTCCACACCCGTTCCGCACAACGGATGCGGACCACACTTGAAGACCTGTGAATGGAGCCTAAGAATTACTGTATCCTTCTCCGGGTCTGTGCCTCCACAAGATCATGTTTCTGGGCTCTTCATCAGGTTCGTTCCTCCTCTTAATGGCTTTGTTTTTTCTCTGACATGCATTGTCAGCTGTAAGACCTTATGTAGACAGGGGTGTATTTTTCCAAATCATGTCTGATCAACTGAATTTACATAAGTGGACTTTAGTCAAGGTGTACAAACATCTCAAAGATTACTTGATTTTATTTTTATTTTATTTTAGCACAAGGTCGAAATACAATAAAAAGTGAAAAAAGTGATAGGGTCTGAACACTTCTCAAATGCATGGTATGTTTTATTTTCTGAAGTAAGAATACATATATTAATGTATAAAGTGTAATATGATACTTAAATTTGAATTTACATTTTAATGCTTTAAATAGGCAAAATGTATTTCTGAAAGTGCAAAAATAATTTATAAATTTATGCAATTTCTGTTCAACAAATTTTATCTTTTTCATAAACAAAGTAAATTTTTAGTACAGTTTACATACTGAAGAAGAATAGTTTCTAAACAGATGCACAGGAAAAATGTATGCACATGGCATCACAACATCCATCTGTAGTATCCTCTGCTATTTATTACTTCCTTTGTAACGCTAACCCAAAAAAACATTCTTTACATGAATCGAAATGTAACTGTCAAAATTAAAGTAAATAAAAGAACAGTTTTTCATACATATCCCAACAAGTTCATAGAGACCTTAGTGCTAAATTATTTGAGTGCAATCTGGTTCTGACATTTGCAACAGATGGATGCTAAATCTCCCTCTGATTTTCTTATATAAAATGGGACATTTGCAATGAATTTTATGTTAAGCAATGCAAACATTAATTTGTTAATGTTTCAATCACAAGTCACTGTAATATAATTTTTCATGGAAATAAAAGTTGAACAGGACATAAATAGTTTGTGCTTTGGAATCATTTCCTTTTATTTAATTGTTGAGATGTTCACATCACACCACAGACATTTTTTGTTCTGAATTTAGGCCAAATATGATTATTTTATGTAGCTTTTTGAAGAAACAAAATGTGTTAGCCACCATGTAAGAACTTTCCGCACATCTGCTTGCACAGTTTTTCTCACTGCAGAGCTGTTTAATGGCTATAAAGAGTATCACATTTCTTTGAGTGACATGAAACCTAATTAGACCTGACCCAAAAGAATAAAGCATCAATTATCAAAAGGCTTCAAATCTGTTAAGAAATATTTCACATGCAATATTTATAATAAGTCCTTATAACCAATTACAGTACAAAGTAAAATATGGCTCATATTTGGACAATATTACATTCCCAACATGACGGTTTAAGTTAGCCAGTAATATACGCAATAATACCAATCGACTTGGAAATAACTGATAACTAAAAAAATTATTTTAAATATTAATATTTGAAATGCACACATATAAGTTTTCTATAAGTTACCAGCCACACATTTACTTGTTTTGTTCTATGCTGTCTAATATCCTAAAAACAATTAACTTAAAACAAAATAAAAGTTACAAATGAAATCATCCTCCAGTATCAAAAGGCCTGTTTATATCCTGCAAATAAGAAAAACACGAGGTTTTATTTGATATTTTGGCCAAAATTTGCAAGATCACAACCAAGGGTCCTCATTGCTTTGTGTACTGCCTCATAAGACTATGAGGGCCATTTTAAAACATGGAAATAAACACAAAAAAAAAAAAAAAAGAGATGGATAGATAGACAAGCAGGAAGAAGAGCCTGATCAGTATGTTGTAGTACTTGTTATTTCCCTGAAAAGGTATGCTATAGTGTTTGTCTACCCTTGTACTGACCTCTGCACATTTCCTGACTATGATCTTCCACTGTCTGACTTAACTTGTTCCTGATTACTGTACTGACCCTTTGCTGCTTGCCCTGACCTTATTTTATGGATTTGCACCAACTCTAACTGATCCGACATTAGCATGTCCTTGAGTACAGTTTTGCCTTATCCCTCAATATTTTCAACGGGTGTCTCTGATCCCCATGGATCAACTGTCAACCACTCCGGAACTACTGGAAGTAGTGGTCCAGTATATCCCTTGCAAAAAGTTATTGTAGAAAGTATTGGATGTCTTTTCAGAGGCAGCTTTTTGTTGCTGAGATTTAAATAACAGTCCTTAAAGGGAACCTGTCACCAGTTTTATGGTGTCCTAACTAAAGGCAACATAAATAAGGAGCCACTGAGGAAGAAGGTGGATAACCTTCGAAACGCATCTGGCGTGGATGAATTGGACCTGACAAAAAAAACGCAACAGTTTGCCATTTGATGTTGGATAAAAGAAAGCGCTTTCAAAGATAAAGGAATCATGGATTTCTAGCAGCCGACTTCTAGCAGCCACCTATGGACGTGATTGCACCAAAGACAGGTGGAACACTCATTCCAATCAAGGAACTCTAAGGTGAACCTGCAGTGGGATAGAGCAAGCATTATCAAGCACCTCTACTCACAGCCGGACCTGAAAAACCACAGGTTCATACCTAACAGCTAAGCTGCTTTTTTGTCTGCTGCCCAGGGATATACCTTATCCTGAATTTCTACTACGTGGGACGCCACGGTGAGGACGGTATTAGGTCCGTACGTGAGTAATAAAACATTTTATTATATGTGCACACATTGTTGCTTAACCGCTGCACTGCATATTTAATGGACTATTGCCACTGCGACCTAAGGCTGCCCTAATTAGAGATTCGCTGGACTGTTACATTGTGTAATCTAGTATATTTTCCGGATTAAATATTGGAACATTGTGCTGATTTTTCGGAACCTTTGCTACACCATTGCGGAAAGACTGAGTTCCAGGATTAATCTCCACAGACACGCTTCACGGATATGCATCACTGTAACCATTTGAGCACTGCTATTTTTCTATTCATTGCACTGATTTATTAATATTACCATTATTTTTTATGTCACTATGCTTTATCACTTAAATAGTAGTTTTATATTTATTTTTTGACGCACTGGTTTGGCACAATTTGTACACTTATATTTGTTTTTGTGGAGATATAATTGGTATCAGCCATTGCTCCAACTAACCAAATATATTTAATGTTGCAGCCTGCATGCAATTTGGTTTAACCTTGGTCATTTATATATGTTCCCTTGGCCGGCATATCAGGCCCCAACCCCCGCATATTAGTTTTATCAGTGGACTAAAACTATATATATTTTTTAATTTTTTATAAACATTTTATCAATTGTATTTTAATAGGGTTTTAACCTGTTCAGGATATATTACTTCATTTTATATGTGCTTGGTGACCTTTTATGCATTGTTACCAATAAATTAGTGTTATATCGCTTACTCTGTGGTCCAGTTATAAGAGTGCCCATCCTTTTCTTTACTATTATTGCTTCATTTCTGGTGATCGGGGTGCGACATCGGGTTGGAGCACCTTGCCAGCTTGAGTCAGGGGTGAGCCGTCCTTTACCTTATCTATATACAACATAAATAATTATCTTAGCAAAATGCTGGCTTACTTTCTTTAATTGACCCAGTCAATCTGCCAACATCTTGTATTGAAAAGCTCCAGCTCATAATGATGAGTCCTGAATATTCATGAGCTCCTGACTCTCCCCGCCTACCTGCTGCTGATTGACAGTTATTTTCTATTTGAATCAGCAGCAGGTGGGCAGGGGAGTGGCTATATCTCAGAATTAAAAAAAACAACGCTGGACTCACTGACATCACGCTGGACTCAAATCAGCTCATTAGCATGCGGCATGTGGCATCTTTGTGTGTATATTATGAGATAACCATCTGTCACAGCAGTAATTTGAATACATCTAAGGTACTTTTTAGTAGTTAATGATTGTATATAATTAGTTAGATTATAATCAAATATCCACATGACATGCTCCCTTTAAATTAGTTTTAGAATATTAAATTTTGAGGTGTGAAGACTCGCCGGTTTGCCGAATTTATTTGGAAAAAGTTGGTTTGATCTGAATAAATTAGTGTGAATTACATACAAAAAATGTCTATTTCTTGGCTGCAGAGAGCCTTTTTAGTGGTGTAGAACACTGTGCCTTGCAGTAACACGCTTCAGGAGTCTACTGTGGTAGTGAAATAATACTGTGAGTCAGTATGACATGCAGATGACAGGCGTCACACTTAGAATCACTGCACACTTCACTTATTTGGGCAGTCAAAGGGCCAAAACTGACCAAATAACTTATGTATGAACTCAGCCTTACAGGTTGATGGTAGCACCAAGAAGAAACATACTCCTTTTACACCATCATCAGCTGATTCCACATAGAGGTCTACAGACCCTGTTCTATTAAATGCTCATACAAGTAGACCCCCCGACTGAGTGGAGTGGGTGTCAGCAGTAAGTTTGTGTTGATGTCACTGATTATTTTGCCCTTCCTCTGGAAATCCTGTCTGTTGAGCATCCGCCTTCACTCAGTCAGCATTTGGTCAGTAATCCATCAGTATTGCTAATGCCCAAAAAAACTGGAGTGGATCCAAAACAGAGATGACACGTGAACTAAATATTTGCATGTCTTCTGTGTTTTGTACCCACTCCTGCTTTTGGTTACCAAATCACAAGCCAATTTTTTTTTTATTTTTGAACGGGGGAGAAAAAACTATGTTTATTTAGAAAACAGGATATGAACACACATAAAATAAAACACAGAAGGGGCAAAACCACAAGATTTGAAAGACAAACTGGAAAAACGAAGTGCTTCATCAACAAGAATGGATTGATGACCAGAGTCGGGGTGAACATGATGGTAATGCATACGGATCAAGAAATGTATGGGGTTATTGCTGATAACTGGAGGACAGTCCAGCAAACAAGCCGACTCCAGCTCTTTCCTAAAGTACAGGCTACACAATCACAACTGGAATGTAAGTGGTCGGTACAGGCAACACCCGAAAATCTTCATAAATAAGCCTTAGTATGTGAAGGTCTCACAACCGTGTAACAGAACGGTAAGAAGCGGTATAACATGTAGTAATTACTGCAGGGATCATGTCTAAGACATGTAAGACGTCCGGGGGGTCCCAAACTTTGTGGACAATGTCCGAGATGAGAGTCATCCATGTGTTGTTCAATACTGGATGTTACTGATGGCCAGATCTGTGATAAATCCAAGCACTCGGATTAGGTAGTCCTTAATGAGGAAATTCTCCTTTACAATGTGCTGATGCCACAGATGCTGTCACCTTGACGAGCTGGGTTGCTGATAAGTGGATTCTAAAGTGTCTGAAGAAATGCGACATTGGAATAAATTGTCTACTTCCTCCAATGTGACCCCATCCTTTGATTTATGAATATCATTCCATAAAGTCTTGAAGTTCTCTGCGTGGATGGCATAACAAATGTCCATGTGAGGTTCGATGGGCACAGAGAAAACAAGCTCTGTGGCAAACACTGATCCAGACACGTCATATACCCAGTCCACATCGCTGTTAGCCAAGTAAGGTCCTGAGAACTGATCACTAGTGTTGAGCATGAATATTTGAATAGCAAATTTTTTTTTTTTATCATCTGTGTTTTTATTGTTTTGGATAGCTAAAAGAAGTTATCCATCATTGTCATAACAAAATACAATCACTCCCCATTCGGGGCCATGAATAACAATGAATAACATGACACATTCAAGATACAGTAAATGACTAGTATTACAGCATACTGAGATACATATCCTGATAACGACATATAGAACATTTACCTTGTTCATATCCATAAACTAGAGAAAAAGTTGACGTGAACCTAGTACAGGATATGCTTAGGCTAATAAGTAAGAGGGGGGGGAAGGGGAGGGTGGTAAGTGTGATTCAGGAAACTATTTCTTCAGGTATTAGGAGGGAAGATTGGCTCGTGTTTCTCCACAATATGATGATTTCAGCCAAGCATCCCAAGTTTTGAGAAACTTATGATGGGTACGACATGATCTACTGGACATCTCTTCAAACCTACAAATTTGATGTACTTTTTCGAGCCATTCGTTAGTAGAAGAGGGAACAGTATTTAGTCATTTCAAGGGGATTAGAGATTTGGCTGCTGCCAAAAAGTGGTTAATCAAGGCTAAGGGTTGCTGACGTGCATCCGATAAAGGAAGCCCAAGTAAGACCAGGGTCGAGGTCAACGTTAGTTGTGTGCCCAAGATTTCTGTTACTATACGTTCAATTTCAGACCAAAAGGGGCGTATGAACATGCAGTCCCACCATATATGGGCATGTGTACCAACCTGAGAGTTACACCTCCAACACTGATTAGAGGGTGATAAGCCATGTGCATGAAGAAACTCCGGTGTTTTATACCAGCGAGCTAAAATCTTGTAATGTGTTTCTTGCAAGCGTACACATCTGGAGAAACCATGGGATTTCTGAAGGATTTAATTCCTTTCCATCTCCGTAAAAGATAGACCCAATTCCTTTTCCCAGGACGAAATGTACCCAGGGCTGCTCAGATTTTTAACCTCTCTCACTACCGATACCACTTTAGAAAGCTTACCAAATCCGGAGACCGTAGATGACAGGTCTAATTCAAAATCAGTAAGTTTCCTAGAGGGATAGTTGGTTTGTAGGAAGTCCGCACAACTGTTGAAGTGTGAAATATGCAGAAATGTGAGAGTAAAGTTTGGAAGCAATTCTTGTAATTCTGTGCAGCTGGGAGTCCCTCCGCCCGGGAATAGTTTTGAGACTGTCACCCGACCTAGTTGTTCCCACATAGGTTTGAAGGTCAAAGAGTCCCTACCAACGACCACAGGTATCAAGCTGGAAGGCAATAACGGCGAGATCTTAGGAGCTAGAGAGGGTGATAAATATGCCCAGACCTCAGAAGCGCCTTTGAAGAGTAGGTTATCGTCAAGTGGGTTAAACTTTTTACGTGCTTTGGCGGGTAACCACAGATCTCGTAATAAATTTCCTTTGTAAGCTCTCTCAGACCATTTGGATATGTTCTGCGGTTCAGAGAAGCCAGCCAAATTGCTCCATCTTCTCAATTGAATCGCTTTATATAGTGTTTGCACATCTGGCAATCCTATCCCTCCTTTCCCCCGAGGTCTAACTAGAAGTTCATGCGTCAATCGAGGGCGTTTCTGCTTCCATATATAACTCGAGAACAGTGATCTTAATTTGGCAAAAAAGATTTGTGGCAAAGCAATCGGTAACATTTGCATCTTATATAAGATCCTGGGAAGGATGTACGTTTGAATGACATTTGTCCTGCCAAACCACGAGATCAGAGGGATGTCATAGTCTGAGAGGATTTTTTGGATTTCCATAAGGAGCGGACGAAAGTTCATATCATATAGTTTGTGTATGGACGAAAGGATATTTACACCTAGGTATTTGAGGGAAGAAGAGGCCCACACAAAAAGCAAGATATCTTTGACTTTCCTAAGATTTTGTTTGGTGAGGGAAATATTTAGTAACTCAGATTTCGTGACATTCACTTTGAAATTTGACACCACCCCAAAAACTTCAAACAGGTCTACCAGACAGGGCAACCCCACCTCCGGCTCAGGCAGCAGAAACAATAAGTCATCTGCAAAAGCTAAAGCCTTTAGTTCCCCTTCAGGAGTAGGAAAACCCATAATGCGCGAGTGTTGTCTCACTCTTTGAAGTAGTGTCTCCATCACCAGAGCAAATAAAGTGGGGGATAGAGGACAATTCTGCCTGGTACCGTTCGCTATTTCGAAGGGTGGTGACAAATAGTCATTGACCAACAGAGAGGCCGATGGCTGAGAGTATAGCAAAAATATTGCTTCTATGAAGTTATTTGGGAAGCCAAACTTCATGAGAGTAGAGCGCATAAAAAAACAATTAACTCTCCTTCTCGGAGCATCCACTCCGAGAAGGACCAATGATCTAGTTTCTGCATGTGCTTCATGTATCGCGGTGAGAAGTTTAATCGTATTGGTCCTCCTCTCCCTCTCCGGGACAAAGCCCGATTGTTCTTCCCCTATCAGGTAAGGCAGGAGTTTCTTTATTCTTAAGGACAGAAGCTTAGCCCAAATTTTCAAATCTAAGTTTAGAAGTGATATGGGCCTATAACTCCCACATTCTTCTGGGTTCTTCCCTTCTTTTGCTATAAGGGTAATATGGGCCTCTTGAGCCTGCTTAGGCAGTGGATCACCCCTAAACAATGAGGAACAGAGATCTAAAAGGTGAGGCATGAGCACATCTTGGAATTTTTTGTAATAAAGCAATGGGAGTCCGTCCGGGCCTGGGCTTTTACCTGGGGGGAAGGAGGCGAGGACCATAGATACTTACTTTCGTGTGATAGGAATGAGAAGGGAGTTGATCATTGCTTGGTCTAGCTTTGGCAAGGAGATGTCTTGTAAGAAGTTATCTGTTAAGATTTTCTTCTGATTTTCGCTATGTGCAGTATTAGCTTTATCTATATTATATAGTGCTGAGTAATATTTGTGGAAAGCTGCTGCCATCTCTGGGAGAGACGAAGTTACCTTTCCTATATGATCACTGATTTTATGAATGTGCTGCTTAGCTTTCTCCTTCTTAAGCAGAGCTGTCATAAGCTTCCCACCTTTGTTTCCATGTGCATACAGCTTATGTCTAAAGTGTAGGTATGCCTTGGCAGATTTATTTTGTAAGTGAGTGAGGAGCTTTTCTCTCAAGGCTCTCAATTTCTCTTGCGTGACCCGTGAGCTGGTGTTTTTATGTTCTTTCTCTAGGATAGATATCTGTTCTAACAGATCATCTGTGACTTTCTGCCTTTCCTTTTTTAATTTAGATCCCCAGGAGATAAATATGCCCCTAACAAAAGCCTTATGAGATTCCCATATTATTGGGCTCTTTGGACCTGAGTTTTTGTTTAATTCGAAGAAAACCTTAAGTTGCGATTGTATATCTAGAAATGCTTTAGTATTTTCTAAAATCTGCTCGTTTAGGCGCCATCTCCATGTTGTGGGAACAACATCAGCTAAGGTAAGGGAAAAATGAACCGGTGCATGGTCTGATATAGTTATGGTCGAGATACCTGTGGTCGTTACCCATGGTAATAAAGAAGCGTGGACCATCAAATAATCCAACCTTTGATGCGAGTTATGAACTGAAGAGAAATAGGAGTAGTCCCGAGCGGAGGGATTCTGTAGCCGCCAAATGTCTGAAAGAGAAAGTTCAGAAAATTTAGAACGCAATCTAGCTAATGCACGGTGAGAGACGCCAGACTTATTTGTAGAGGAATCCAGTGAGGGATTCAGAGTTACATTCAGGTCCCCTCCCAAAGTTATTGGCCCGTCTGCAAACATTTTAAGTTTATCCAAGGTGTCTAGAAGCCAAGGAACTTGACCATGATTGGGAGCATACAAATTTGCCAAAGTAAGTTTGGTATTGTAAATTTGCGCTCTCAGAAACAGTATTCTACCTTCCAGATCTGTGTACTGTTTCAGAATTTTGATAGGGATAGATTTGTGTACTGCTATAGACACGCCCTTGGAAGCTGAGGTGGCATGACAGGAATGATACCAGTTTGTGAAGTATTTGGAGGGCAACTTGGGAATTTTATTTTTCTTAAAATGAGTCTCTTGCAAGAAGAGAATAGAGGCTTTAAGTTTCCTGAGCATGTCCAGTATATGATGTCGTTTATTAAAGGTATTTAGGCCCCTTACATTGAAGGTTTCACATTTGATTTCACTCATAGTCCTGAATATTCCCAATACCTAATACAAGGAAAGTGTAGGAAAGGTAATGGGGGAGGAAGGGAGGGGGAAAAACAGTAATAATAGTAACGTGTGAACAAGAATTCACCAACCTCAGCACACAAGCTGTGTAAAGGCTGATAAGGCTATCCAAAAAAGGATGAAACGGGTGCGAGGGGCAAAGTAAAAGATGAGCTTCAAATCTTTGAAGCAAATAAATGGGTTGTTCTGTGAGATAGTACTCAGGGTGGAGGGAGCAAAGTGTTCAAATTGTGAACAATTCTTGATCTGTGGTGTACAGGCACATAACATTATGTTAAACAAAAAAACAACTCGCCAACTAATGTATACCTTGTCTATAGTGTTAGGTATCAGCATCATTCCAGAGATACAGTGGGATGCGGAAGTTTGGGCAACCTTGTTAATCGTCATGATTTTCCTGTATAAATCGTTGGTTGTTACGATAAAAAATGTCAGTTAAATATATCATATAGGAGACACACACAGTGATATTTGAGAAGTGAAATGAAGTTTATTGGATTCACAGAAAGTGTGCTATAATTGTTTAAACAAAATTAGGCAGGTGCATAAATTTGGGCACTGTTGTCATTTTATTGATTCCAAAACCTTTAGAACTAATTATTGGAACTCAAATTGGCTTGGTAAGCTCAGTGACCCCTGACCTACATACACAGGTGAATCCAATTATGAGAAAGAGTATTTAAGGGGGTCAATTGTAAGTTTTCCTCCTCTTTTAATTTTCTCTGAAGAGTAGCAACATTGGGGTCTCAAAACAACTCTCAAATGACCTGAAGACAAAGATTGTTCACCATCATGGTTTATGGCAAGGATACAGAAAGCTGTCTCAGAGATTTCAGCTGTCTGTTTCCACAGTTAGGAACATATTGAGGAAATGGAAGACCACAGGCTCAGTTCAAGTTAAGGCTCGAAGTGGCAGACCAAGAAAAATCTCGGATAGACAGAAGCGACAAATGGTGAGAACAGTCCGAGTCAACCCACAGACCAGCACCAAAGACCTACAACATCATCTTGCTGCAGATGGAGTCACTGTGCATCGTTCAACCATTCGGCGCAATTTACACAAGGAGATGCTGTATGCGAGAGTGATGCAGAGGAAACCTTTTCTCCGCCCACAGCACAAAAAGTGCTGCTTGAGGTGGGCTAAAGCACATTTGGACAAGCCAGCTTCATTTTGGAATAAGGTGCTGTGGACTGATGAAACTAAAATGTAGTTATTTGTCCATAACAAGGGGCGTTATGCATGGAGGGAAAAGAACACAATATTCCAAGAAAAACACCTGCTACCTACAGTAAAATATGGTGGTGGTTCCATCATGCTGTGGGGCTGTGTGACCAGTGCAGGGACTGGGAATCTTGTCAAAGTTGAGGGATGCATGGATTCCACTCAGTATCAGCAGATTCTGGAGACCAATGTCCAGGAATCAGTGACAAAGCTGAAGCTGCGTCGGGGCTGGATCTTTCAACAAGACAACGACCCTAAACACTGCTCAAAATCCAGTAAGGCATTTATGCAGAGGAACAAGTACAACGTTCTGGAATGGCCATCTCAGTCCCCAGACCTGGGAGGGATTATCTGAGACAGGAAAATAAAAACAGTATTCCCCATTGAAGCAAGACATGATCATGACATTTTGTCTGCACCATCTAAAGGGAATTATAATTGTGTCCTCAAGCCAACTATCTCTTATCAGATATCCATGACCGTATACCTTACAGCTGTCTCTCAGCGGACTATGCAGATTAAGGAGGGGGCAGACAAAACCTCACTACAATCAAACACGCTGCTTTAATCTAATAATGAGGTATATCAATTATACTCATGTGTTATCAAATAACAAGTTGATCCAGAGTCCTGCTCATGTGAGCTCTTGTATAGTGAAACCGGCAACATCCTGCATGTAACCTAGAGAAGAACACAAAAGGAGAGATTAAGGGAGGGGGGGGGGGGTTGTAGAGAGAGAAGGAGAGAGGGGTAGCACAAATCCACTTTAAGCAAACAAACGGTAATCTGGAAATCTGCCTTAGAAGATCTTCCCCTAAACAGAGTGAAGAGTCCCACTTCCAATGGGTGAAAACCGGAACGTATTCAGCTACGATAAAGCTGCCTGTGAATCGACCGAAACCAATTCAGGATAGAAAACAACATAGTATGTTCCTGGGCTCAGCGAGGTGGTGACTTGTTGTGAGATGATGATCTCTTTGTTCTCTGGGGTTTCGGGCGAGAAGCAGTATGCCAGTCCTCTAGCTGAGGTAAAGGAGGTAGACGTACCAAGTCTGCTGCCGGCGACCATGACGGAATCTCTACGGGCTCTATACCCAGAATAGACCACACGGTTTCTAGATCAGCAGGGGTTTTTATGATTACTCGCTTATCATTTTTCAGTATAGATATCCCAAATGGAAACAGCCAGGCGTATTGGAGGTTTTTTGCCCTTAGCTTTTCCAGCAGCGGTCGTAGCATTCTCCGCTTCTGGAGAGTAGAGGGAGCAATGTCCTGGTAAAGAGAAATCTCGGTTCCTTCATAGGAGATAGGACTCTTCTCCCTAGCCGACCTTAGAATCGCTGCTGTATCCACAAATGATAGTAGACCGCATATTATGTCACGCGGTGACTCACTGGGTTTTGGTTTCGAGCGGAGGGCCCTATGTATACGCTCTATCACCACTTCCAAGACCCGGTTCGGTCCCAAGAGCTCAGCAAATATTTATTTTGCCACTTTAGGGAGCACCTCAGTAGCCCAGGATTCAGGTAGCCCTTTGATTCTAATTTTTTTACGACGGCTTCTGTTCTCCTGGTCTTCTATTAATGTGTACACCGTGTTCACATGAGCTTCCAACTGCTCTGTTCTAGCTGCTAGACCTGTGGCATGAGCAGTGAGCTCCGAGCACGTCGTCTCAAGGGCCTCCGTTCGGAAGCCAAGGGCATGTAAGTCTGTCTTAATGTCGGCTAGATCGTCCCTTACCGGTCTCAGTGCCTGAGCCAGGGTCCTTTTTAGCACCGCCGCGGTGAGCGCTTCATCTGGAGATTGATCGTCTTCACTGCTGGAGTGACGTTCCTCCTCCGATTCTCTCTGTTCAGTGGGTTCCGGCGCCATCTTAGCTTGTGAGGCGGGAGAGTGCGTATGTCTCTTTGCAAAGAGTTTCGTCACCGCTGCTTGGTTTATCTTTGATCTGGCGGTTCCTTCACCTTCCCTAGGCTGATATCTTCCTATTTTGTCCATAATTTAGGCGACTTGATGGGGTATTTCAATGCTAGTGCAAGTACGTGGCAGGAGAGAGCTCTCTCAAGCTGCCATCCAGTCCGCGGTCAAGCTCCGCCCCTGAATAGCAAATTTTTATCACAAATATCGCCACTTCGAGAATTCGCAAATATTTAGAATATTGTGCTATATATTCGTTATATCGAATATTCAGCATTTTTTTCCATCTGAACACATGATTCCTCTCTGCTTCTTGCTTGTGGGCCAATGATAAGGAAGCAATGTCAAGTTCACAACAATACTTAGTGCACCAATCAGTAATCTGTAGTCAGACATGCTAAAATGTGAAGTTGCACGTAGTGCAAAAAAATATTCTAATCACTGCCGATTAGAGCAATCGCGAATATATTGGAGAACTTGACTCTATTTGCATATACAGTAAAGCTATTCTAATGTTCTGCCATGCCAACCATTTTCTCCAGTCTCAGGAACCTTATACCAGCTTGAAAAATGTAGCCATGTATTTCGCGTTACGAATTCGCAATTGCTGATTTTTCACATTCAATAAAATAATCTCGAATTCTCGAATTCGCAAATATATGATGAATATTCTACAAAATATTTTTGAAATATTGTGAATTAGAATATAGCCCTTGCCACTCATTACTACTGATCACCAGCTTACGCAAACAACAGTTAAAGTTTCTTTGGAACCACGTCGCTACGATAGCCGTGAGCGTCTCGGAGCTGTTATACAGGAAGAGCGGAAGGCAAGTAAATGTATTTGGTAACACCTCCAATAGATCGTCCTCTGTGTATATCCCGCAGAAACAACTTGTCCACACAATCCGGCCTCTGTGTTTGCCTTGGTGAGTGGAGGCTTTGATGAAATCTGTATGAGCACAGCCAGTGGATCACTGTCCTTTCCTTTGAGTCCAGGTAAGCAGGAAAATGTGGCTTTTAGGTTCAGCTTTGAGCCCACTTCAATTACAAGACTCTTTTGCTTCTCGGCAGCTATGTGGGCAGACAGGTTCTTGGAATACTCTTTCTGGTGTATGAGAAATTATACATTGGTGTCCCTCTGTACAGTCTATTATATTTAGAGTTGAGCGAACACCTGGATGTTCGGGTTCGAGAAGTTCGGCCGAACTTCCCGGAAATGTTCGGGTTCGGGATCCGAACCCGAACCGAACTTCGTCCCGAACCCCATTGAAGTCAATGGGGACCCGAACTTTTGGGCACTAAAAAGGCTGTAAAACAGCCCAGGAAAGAGCTAGAGGGCTGCAAAAGGCAGCAACATGTAGGTAAATCCCCTGCAAACAAATGTGGATAGGGAAATGAATTAAAAAAAAAAAAAAAATGACCCAATATCAATTGGACAGAGGTCCCATAGCAGAGAATCTGGCTTCACGTCAGCAGAGAATCAGTCTCTTCATGCCATAGCAAAGAATCTAGCTTCATGTCAGCACAGAATCAGTCTCCTCATGCCATAGCAGAGAATCTGGCTTCATGTCAGCACAGAATCAGTCTTCATGTCATAGCAGAGAATCAGGCTTCATGTCACCCACCACTGGAACAGGCCACTGTCACACATTTAGGCCCCGGCACCCAGACAGAGGAGAGAGGTCCTGTAACAGAGAATCTGGCCTTATGTCAGCACAGAATCTGTCTTCATGTCATAGCAGAGAATCAGGCATCACGTCACCCACCACTGGAACAGGCCACTGTCACATATTTAGGCCCAGGCACCAAGTCAGTGGTGTAGTACAGTCGATATGAACCACATGAAGTTTCACCAAATATCCAGTCTGCAGGTTTGCAATAGGGTCATACCAATATACAGGAGCTGCAGCAATGATCATTTGTTAAATATAGTTCCATATATTCATAAGCTGTTAGCAGAGAGTCAGGACATGCTAAATAAACCTCTTCAAATGTGCTATTAGATAACTGAGGAAAGTTTTAACAGACAGAGTCTTTACAGTGGACTCTTCCAGAAAGCTCCCTGTGTATTCTGCTACTTGGTTTGGTCTCCTCAGTGCAGACATTTACTGTGAAGGAGGTAGGATCTCTGTCTAAGTTCTCTAAAGCTAAAGTTCATTTATCTATTGTAAAAAGTTATAATATATACCCATAATAGTTCTGTAGAATGTAAAGAGGTGACTGTATGTTTTTTAGCAGCCTTTAAACCCTGCAGCACATGCTAGGCTGAGTAGATGATGTACAGTTAGAGAGCCATGTGTTCTTCCTAAAATGGCTGCAAGACATGCTGTATTCCAGGTCACCCTGCTGCAATATCTTTGTAAATGATTTTCTCTTGTTCATTTTTCTGTATGCTTTGTTATATCCTGTAACATGTATGTGGGAATGTAATATAATGACTGCATGTTATGATATAGGTGGGCTGGTGACCTGCCTGTATACCACATAGTGGCAGTGTTTCCCTGTTGTATTACAGGCTACAGCCAAGTGCACTCCACCTCAATAAAGCTTTAAACCACAGAAGACCTGAGTGTCGTCCCTTAGAGTCCACTTAGAGTTTATGCCTGGAGGAGCTGGTGACCGAGTAAGTGTGAAAGCTGGAGGTGTCGCAGATGGTGCAAGGAAAAGAGGGTTACATTTGGTGCCGTGACTCAGATGTCATCATTCTGCTCAAAGTGACCAGTGAAGATACCTAAAGTCACCAGTGTGCGAGTTCTGAGGTGATTGTGCCACGGCGGAGCTGCTAGGCGGCAGATTGACCTTATTAGCGGTTTATATCCTCTCAGGAATAGAAGATGAGTGGACGAGCCAGAGCCCGCGGAAGAGCACGTGCCAGGGTGCAGCCCAGCCAAGGACAGCCTGGACAGGAGCAAGAGGCTCAAGAACCTAGACGCATTAAAAGACCCCAGCAGCCACCAGCCGAGCCTTTGCTTGTGGGAAGAGGGCGCCAGAGAGGCCCGCCAGTAGTGGAGAGACCTCCGACTGATGTTCTGCAGCTTTCAGCTGGATTTCAGGACATATCCCTCGGAGAACGGGGTGGCCGCAGTCGTGACTTCCATGACCTTGGAGTGAACACCCGGCAGACCATTGAATAGAAATGTGAGACCTGTTTTTTTTTTGCACTGTGTGACAGGTTAAGGTTTAATCACAGAATCAGACTTCTATCTGCACGGTAGCGTGTGTCTTAGGTTTTTCTGAATGACACTATCAGTACCTTCAATGTAAGATATCCTTTTTGGGATAGATTTCAAGTAGGCCTCCAATACCAGAAACTAGTTATTTTGAGAATGGCAAATTTGGGAATAGTTTTTCAACCCAGAAAAAAAAGTGTGCTTTTACGGTCACTACAAATAACTTGACCAGCTAAAACAGTACAGATTTGCTTGAATAGAAATGTGAGACCTGTTTTTTTTTGCACTGTGTGACAGGTTAAGGTTTAATCTCAGAATCAGACTTCTATCTGCACGGTAGCGTGTGTCTTAGGTTTTTCTGAATGACACTATCAGTACCTTCAATGTAAGATATACTTTTTGGGATAGATTTCAAGTAGGCCTCCAATACCAGAAACTAGTTATTTTGAGAATGGCAAATTTGGGAATAGTTTTTCAACCCAGAAAAAAAAGTGTGCTTTTACGGTCACTACAAATAACTTGACCACCTAAAACAGTACAGATTTTCTTGAATAGAAATGTGAGACCTGGTTTTTTTTGCACTGTGTGACAGGTTAAGGTTTAATCTCAGAATCAGACTTCTATCTGCACGGTAGCGTGTGTCTTAGGTTTTTCTGAATGACACTATCAGTACCTTCAATGTAAGATATCCTTTTTGGGATAGATTTCAAGTAGGCCTCCAATACCAGAAACTAGTTATTTTGAGAATGGCAAATTTGGGAATAGTTTTTCAACCCAGAACAAAAAGTGTGCTTTTACGGTCACTACAAATAACTTGACCAGCTAAAACAGTACAGATTTGGTTGAATAGAAATGTCAGGTCTATTTTTTAGGCGCTGGGTGACAGGCTCAACTTGCCCCTGATGTAGTATATGGCCAAAAAATAACCAGACTGTTGATGGTTAAATGCACTTGGGTGACACAGGCTCAGCCTGCACCAGATGTAGTATATGGCCAAAAAATAATCAGACTGTTGATGGTTAAATGCACTTCGGTGACACAGGCTCAGCCTGCAGCTGATGTAGTATATGGCCAAAAAATAACCAGACTGTTGATGGTTAAATGCACTTCGGTGACACAAGCTCAGCCTGCAGCTGATGTAGGATATAGCACAAAATAACCACACTATTGATGGTTAAATACACTTGGTGATAGCTTGTGCTGGCGCACCACAAGTCACAAAATGGCCGCCGATCACCCCAGAAAAAAAGTGATCTAAAAACGCTCTGGGCAGCCTCAAAAAAGTGAGCAAGTCAATACTAGCACTTCAATGATCCACAGCTGCAGATCGATCACAGAATGAAGTCTTTTGGAGGAGTTAATCACTGCCTAATCTCGCCCTAACGTCGCAGCTGCAACCTCTCCCTATGCTTGAATCAGCAGAGTGACGTGCAGCGCAACGTGACCCAAGCTTATATAGAGGCTGGGTCACATGCTGCACTGGCCAATCACAGCCATGCCAATAGTAGGCAAGGCTGTGATGGCCTCTTGGGGCAAGTAGTATGACGCTTGTTGATTGGCTGCTTTGCAGCCTTTCAAAAAGCGCCAAGAAAGCGCCGAACACCGAACCCGAACACGGACTTTTACGAAAATGTTCCGGTTCGGCTCCGTGTCACGGACACCGCAAAATTCGGTACGAACCCGAACTATACAGTTCGGGTTCGCTCATCCCTAATTATATTTGAAGGAGCAAAGCAGCCTGGCCAGACCAAGAGTTTCCTCTAAGTGAGTCCACTGCGGGATTTTTCTTTTAGACAAGCTTTGCAATGCAGGCCATCGACGTGCAGAGGTCAAGCTTCTGGGAGAATACCTCGAGCTGTGAAAATGACTGCTCCTTCATGCCGATGACATACTTCTGGCGGTTAACACCATATCGGTTGGTGTTTGCATATCCTTGCGATAAATTATGTTCCCGTTCACTGACTGTAAACAGAGATATTGACAGACAACCGTATCAAACTCTGCCACAATCTTTCTAGGTGCCACGTCTCCAGTCCCCTGACCAGCCAGATTTACCAGCATTTATTCTAGGACATGAAGCAGTGCAATGACATTGTTCATCCCGTAATCCTGGCGACTGACAAATAATGTGGCCTCCTCAAAGGTGCTGAGAAAACGGCAGGTGTCACTCATGAGCTGCCACTGGCTGACATCGAAGTTAGACAGGGGACTACTTCTGTCCACTTGGATCATCAAGAAATCATTGATGGCCTTTCTCTGTTCTTACAGTCAGTCCAACATATGGAGGGTGGAATTCCAATGGCTGAAAATGTCGCATATTAGCCTATGTTGGGGGATGCCGTTCTGCTGCTCAAGAAGGGTGTACTTTGCGTTGTATGAGTGGCTTAAGTGCATGCAAAGTTTCCTGGCCATTTTTAGGATGTCTTGCAGATGGGTGGAAGACTTCAGGAACCACTTGACTACCAGATTGAACATGTGTGCCATGCAGGGTGCATGGCTCAGCCATCGTTGTCGCAGCTCCAACACTAAGTTCTTCCCGTTGTCAGTCACCATGGTTCCGATTTTAAGTTGTCGCAAAGAAAGCCAGGATTCGATTTCTTGCTGAAGGACACGGAGCAGTTTATTCCCTGTCTGACTGTCTTCGCTCAGGCAAACCATGTGCAGAGAACAGCGTGAGAGTGATGAGAGGGGTCGCACATGGCTTGCATACACTACATGCCTCCAACATAATTCTTGGATTTGCACATGAAAATAATGCATCTGGTGTAAATCATTAGAGGGGCATATTTGTAGACATTGACTTCACAAGAGATACAGAGCAGTGACGTTTACTTTGAAATATAAACTTTCAACACTGCGTAATTCATGTTGCGAGATGTCGCAAACATAAATTTGGCGAACGCAAAATTACACAAATGTTCGCGAACCGGGCGAACCGCCATAGACTTCAATAGACAGGCGAATTTTAAAACCCACAGAAACTTTTTCTGGCCAAAATAGTGATGGAAAAGTTGTTTTCAAGGGGATTAACACCTGGACTGTGGCATGCCGGAGGGGGATCCATGGCAAAACTCCCATGGAAAATTACGTAGTTAACGCAGAGTGTGGTAAGTTGAATTCACAATGCGATTAATATAACCTGCATTAATCGCATTGCGAATTCAACTTAGAGCTAAGTTCCTAATGGTTGTATTGCTAGAATTGACGAATATAACGAATATAGCACTATATTCTCAATCTTCGTTATATTCTAGCAATACAACCATTAGGAACCCAGCTCTAAGTTGAATTCACAATGCGACTAATATAACCTGTATTAATCGCATTGCAATTACAACTTAGATCTGAGTTCCTAATGGTTGTATTGCTAGAATTGACGAATATAACGAATATAGCACTATATTCTCAATCTTTGTTATATTCTAGCAATACAACCATTAGGAACCCAGCTCTAAGTTGAATTCGCAATGCGACTAATATAACCTGTATTAATCGCATTGCAATTACAACTTAGATTTGAGTTCCTAATGGTTGTATTGCTAGAATTGACGAATATAACGAATATAGCACTATATTCTCAATCTTCGTTATATTCTAGCAATACAACCATTAGGAACCCAGCTCTAAGTTGAATTCGCAATGCGATTAATATAACCTGTATTAATCGCATTGCGATTACAACTTAGTCAAATTTGTGACACTGCAGCTTCAGAATAAATCTATGATGGATGCTGTCCTTGCTTTTTGATAGGAGGTGGGAGGGTCTGGGAGGGAGGGTATGCTGATTGGCTGGAATGTGTCTGCTGACTGTGAGGTACAGGGTCAAAGTTTGCTTAATGATGATGTATAGGGGGCGGACCGAACATCGCATATGTTCGCCCGCCGTGGCGAACGCAAACAATCTATGTTCGCCGGGAACTGTACGCTGGCGAATAGTTCGGGACATCTCTAGTGTAGTCTCAGTCACCCATAACTTTTACCAAAAAAAGACTGTTTCACATAACACATTTCACCACTACGTAATTCAACCCATTCTACAAAAGGAAGTGTACATTCACCCTTAAATTTTCCAAAAAAGAGCCAGTGTCACATAAATAATTTCACCACTAAGGCTTCATCCTGCCGCTATTTCGCCATGCCGCCGGACCGCCGCTCCGTCCCCATTGACTATTATGGAGACGGGGCAGTGCTCCGCCGCAGCATGGCAGTGCAAGGCGAAAGGCCGCCGGACTAAAAGTACTGCATGTCTGACTTTTTAGTCCAGCGGCCTCTCACCGTGAACGGCCGTGCTGCACCGGAGCTCCACCCCGTCCCCATTAAAGTCAATGGGGACGGAGCGGCAGTCCGGCGGCACAGCGAAATAGCAGCAGGACGGATCCGACAGGCTGAACAGCCTGTCGGATCCGTCCTGCCGCTAGTGTGAAAGTACCCTAAGTAAGTTGGTCCATACTGCAAAAGGAGGTTACATTCACCCATACATTTTCTGAAAAAAAGCCAGTGTCATATAAAGAATTTTACCTCTAAGGAAGTTGTTCCATACTGAAAAAGGAGGTGTACACTCACCAATACGTTTTCCGAAGAAAAGCCAGTGTCACATAAAGAATTTCACCACTAAAAAAGTTATTCCATACCGCAAAAGGAGGTGTACATTCAGCCATACATTTTCCGAAAAAAAAGCCAGTGTCACATAAAAAATTTCACTGCAAAAAGGGCTTTACCACATATAACTGCACCGCTGAACGCCAAGTAGGCCCTTAATTGAGAGGGGTTGCACATGGCTTGCATACACTACATGCCTCCAACATAATTCTTGGATCTCTGATGAAAATAATGTATTTGCTGTAAATCGCGAAAGGGGCATTGCTGGAGACATTGACCTCACAAGAGATACTGAGCAGCGGAATTCAGCCACCTTTATTTGCTTCCTGCTCCTGAATAAAAATTGGGGCAACTAGCTTCAGCTTCCTTTGATGTGTATGCCTACAAAGTCCTTTTGTTATGGTTTTGCACAGGGAGTAAGATTGTTACAAACAATTCTGATGGAACTCCTGATCTTAAAGGGAACCTGTCATGTGGATATTTGATTATAATCTAACTAATTATATACAATCATTAACTACTAAAAAGTGCCTTAGAGGTATTTACTTACTGGTGTGACAGATGGTTATCTCATAATATACACACAAAGATGCCGCATGCTAATGAGCTGATTTGAGTCCAGCTTGATGTCATTGAGTCTAGCGTATATTTAATTCAGAGATATAGCCACTCCCCTGCCCACCTGCTGCTGATTCATATGGAAAAAAAAAAACTGTCATTCAGCAGCAGGTGGGCGGGGAGAGTCAGGAGCTCATAAATATTCAGGACTCATCATTATCAGCTGGAGCTTTTCAATACAAGATGTTGGCAGATTGACTGGGTCAATTAAAGAAAGTCACCCAGCATTTTGCTAAGAGAATCAGTCACTTATTTATGTTGCCCTTAGTTAGGACACCATAAAACTTGACTTGGACTTCAAAGCAGAGGCTGTTCTGTCATGTCTTGTGTGCTGTGAAGATCGAATGCAGACGGAGCAGATAAAAACACAAGAATGTTTTCAACTTAGTGAAGCTGCTTGATTTAATTGTGAATAGATGGTAAAGGCAAAGTCTGCTGGTGTGTTGTCATCAGTGTCTTCATTAGGTTTACTGCAGGACCCATGACAACATAATTTGTTCCATACCGCAAAAGGCGGTGTACAACCATTTTCCGAGGAAAACATGGTTGAAATAAAAAATTTCACCAATGACAGGATAATGGAATTCGGTTCATAGAGAAGAAGGTCTACTATCATCCATCAATTTTCCCCAAAAAAGGCTGCTTCACATAAAAAATTTCACCACTACGTAATTCGGTCCATACCTTGAAAAGTGGTTCACCACATAAAACTGCACCGCTGAATGGCAATTAGGCCCTAATTTTTTCTACTTTTACACAAAAGGCTTTTCAACAAGTAAGTGCAACAATGAACGGCGAATATATTTTTATTTTGCCATTAATACACGGCAAACTTGGCTTTAGAGTATAGCACTGCACTGCACAAGGCAATAAGGCCCTATTTTTTTTTACACTTTTACAGAACACAACAGGCTTTTCAACAGATAAGTGCAAAGCAGGACGGCGAATATATTTTTATTTTGCCAGTAATATACGGCAAACTGGGCTGTAAAATATCTCTTTGCACCGCTGAACGGCAACTACACCCAATTTTTTTTCTACTTTTACACAAAAAGCTTTTCAACAAATAAGTGCAACGCTGAACGGGGAATATATTTTTACTTTAGAATATATCACTGCACCGTTGAGCGGCAAAGATATTTTTCCTTTTTTCACTAATAGACGCAAAAAAGGGCTTTAAAACAGATAACTGCACCGCTGAGCGGCAAATATATTTTACTTTTGCCACTAATACACAACAAAAAGGGCTGTAATTTTCACACTTCACCATACAACGGCTAATAATCCTTTTTTTTCCCACTAATACAAGCCAAAAAATGCTTTAGAACATATAACTGCACCGCACTAGGGCAAATAAAACGTATAAATATTTCCTTGTAATAACCCCTGTTAATGCCTGTATCAAACAGCACTTGCACCCTAATAAGAATAGTTTGATGGAATTACAGAGCTGCATAATGGCAATTTGGATCCCCAGTCAGTGCTGCAAGGTATAATAGGAATGTTCCTATTACCCAGGCTTTCACCTCCCTGTTCAATGATCCCTGTATGACAGAAATGCTGTGCATTGATTCCTCCCTATCCTTTCACTGCACCTTAAATAATCTTTCCCTGCACTTGTAAATCTTTTTATTATTAAAATTTTTAATTTTTTTTTGTACAATGACATTTTATCTATCACTGTCCCTAGCGCCTGCAGACTTCTCTCCCTGCACTAAATACACCGGTAAATGGCAGAATCTAAGATGGCTGCGCTATTTATAGGGCTGTGACATCATAAGGCTGGCTGCTGATTGGATGCATGCATGGCATTGTGGGTGATCCTGCCTTTCCAGAGTTCCTTGCCCCATGTCCTCACACGTGCAGCAGCCATTTTAGGAAAATGTGATTCGTTACCACGAAGCGCGAGGAAATTCTCATTCGGTGCAATTTCTTAAATTCAGAATGAATTCCACTTTGTAAGCTTCGATTCGCTCATCTCTAGTGAAGACCTTACATTTTATGATTTTTTTATTATATCGTAGGTATGTAAAATACGGTACTATTCTACAGTTTTTCTTCATTAGAGTAATTTTTAAGTTAGGTAGTAAGTCTGAGAGAGCTATCTATTGATCTATCTTTTGATCTATCTTTCTGTCTGTCAGTAGGTATGGAACTTGTGTGTCAACTATCAAAGGCATTATCCTAGCCATCCTCTTGTTTCGCCATTTAACTCTTATACAGAGATATGGTCTTCACTGCAGGGGAACATCCAGACCACTACCTCCTGGTACCAGTGTAGTTGGCAGCTGACCAATAGGCAAAGCACAGAGGGAAAAGGCAGTACTTGTAGTAAGGAAACAGTCCAGGATTGGGTTAGGCAAAGTTCCTGTGTAGCACCCATGGGGTATCTGTAATTCCTTGTTATTGCACTGTTGAGGTAATGTGCTGCATTTAATGTAATGTAATATATTCTGGCCCAGCCCAGCCATCACTGGAGATCAGTGTGGCAGCTGGTCATTACCCCTAGGTTTAGAAGATTCTAAAGTGCGTTAGCAGTAGGCAGCCTTGATGATGGATCCTGGAGGAGAGGGAATAGACTACAGGCACCCCTGTCCCCAGACATTCAGCTAGAAGCATCTGCAGACTAACCACTCCCCATGTGTCCACTTCTACAGAATGAGAGAGATGGCAAAAGGTAATTTCAAAGTTACAGTGAGTCAGCAAGGTGATCAGTGTCAAGCATTACAGGACTTGTTACAGTTGAGGAAAAACAAGGTAGCACCCTTCACACTTCAGGTTCACAGTGGAAGGAAAATGGATTAAAGACACCCTTCAGGTACAATTTTGGTCAGTCGTATTATACAAAGTATGAGTTGCACACAAATTGCTATGGTTAAGCTGAGAATCAGCACGAAAGAGAGTAATTTGAGGGCCATAACTTCCATCTTACACATTTGACTCATGCTTGTACATCTGTGTGGACTTTGTACTGGGTATGGATACAAATCAAATGTATTATAACTAGTGTTGTGCGAACTTCTGTTTTAAGTTCGGCGTCTAAAGTTCGGGTTCCGGTTAGCGAAGAATCCCGATATGGATTCCGAATTCCGTTGGGGTCTGTGGTAGCGGAATCAATAATGGCCGATTATTGATTCCGCTACCACGGACCACAACGGAATTCGGAATCCATATCGGGATTCTTCACTAACCGGAAGCCGAACTTTAGACGCCGAACTTAAAACAGAAGTTCGCTCAACACTAATTATAACTCCTATTTGGTGCATAGTAAAGAGAGACTTTGGTTAAGTTTAATCAGGCCTGGTTGCTGACTCTCCCAGCACCACACACTGGCCACTGCCTCCCCTGAGAGCCCTGTCCTGCACCAACTTGGACATTAACATCCAGGGCACTTCAAGCTACCATCAGACAGGATATCAACATCTACAGGGAATGCCCCAAGGGAAAATAGGATGTCTCTCCTTGACTGCGCCGACCACAGGGCTGACGTAGGACATCATGACATTAGAACATCTTATCCGGGCCTCCACCACTTACTTCCTCTTCACCGCTCCCATCAGGGCTCACTGCACATGCATGTTCATAAAACAAGTCTGAGGTCAGAACAGGTAGCTGAGGATAAATATGGTAAACATGCAGAAATCAGGGAAGGTAGCAGATGGTCAGAGTTGGTAATTTGACAGAGTTCAGCACAACGGCAGAAAAGCACACCTTCGCTAGGACTAGCAAGCTAGAATACCTAAAGCCCAGGCACCTTCTTCCTGGGGAAGGCACCTTAAATATGGGCAATTATAGGCTAACACAAAGCAGGGAACTTGCAGTATCATATGTGCATGACAGAGGAAGAGGGCTTAGCAGCAGAAGCAGGCCTCAGTCCACAGGAAGAGCACATGGGACTCCAACATCCAACTAAGGCTACTTTCACACTAGCGTTCAGAGCGGATCCGTCTGGGGTCTGCCCAGACGGATCCGCTCATATAATGCAGACTTTGGATCCGTTCAGAACGGATCCGTCTGCATTATATTGTAGAAAAAATTCTAAGTCTGAAAGTAGCTTCAGACGGATCCGTCCAGACTTTACATTGAAAGTCAATAGGGGACGGATCCGTTTGAAGATTGAGCCATATTGTGTCATCTTCAAACGGATCCGTCCCCATTGACTTACATTGTAGGTCTGGACGGATCCGCTTGCCTCCGCACGGCCAGGCGGACACCCGAACGCTGCAAGCAGCGTTCAGGTGTCCGCTTGCTGAGCGGAGCGGAGGCTGAACGCTGCCAGACTGATGCATTCTGAGCGGATCCGCATCCACTCAGAATGCATTAGGGCAGTACGGATGCCGGAGCCCACAAGCGGAGCCCCGAATGCTAGTGTGAAAGTAGCCTAAGCTACCAGCAACAGGGGGAAAGAGAAGTGGTCCAGGTCGCCGATAAGAAGAAGAACTGGCCTGGTAAATGATGCAGCGCCCATGCTGACATGGAAATGCTGGGCAGTGACAGATCTAGGCTGCCAGCATAATAGAATCTACCTTGGCATGCTTGATAAAATCAAAGATGCAAAAATACAATGTGCTTTTTCAGTGCTTCAACAACAAGCAATGTTGTCAGTTGCAATTCTGGATAATGCCTGAAGTGTGCCCTGATCGGAAGCATATTTCTCCTCCTCAAAGCTCACACTCAATACAGAGCACACAGTGACATCACTTCAGCCGCAGAATCTCCAAAGGATCAAACTTAATCTAATGCATTTTGGAAAATATAAGAAATTGAAGTGGGGCACACTCTAAAAGCATAAGGATCTTTATTAATACACAGTTAGTAACAGTCAATAAAATTGTTCACAATAAAATGTCGGCATGGATAAGATGATAATAATAAATAAGAAATGGCAGATAAAGTGTTAATAACAGTAAAATAGATAATACAATTTTAGACACAATAAATGAGTGAAAAATAAAAAATATATATTAAATCTGATGATATAATATATATAGATCCCAATAGTATAGATACCATAAGAGGGTAAAATATTGTATTCGAATGTCCGATGATGATTATATGGGATAGTTCTCTGATTATGCTTAATAAGTTATTCCATGTGTGGTAAAGAGTCCCAATAATAAATATGATCCTCTCCTTATAACCAGTCCTTTATCGGAACTAAAATAGTCAAAGTTCCGAGCATAAACAGCCTGTAGGATTTTGTTAAATAATGATTTAGGCTGTTTGCATGCACAGCGGCGTCCCGCTGTATTTCATATGGAAAGCGATCGCTAGTGAGAGAACTGCAAGATCTTACCCGAGGGTCTTTATATGCTGGATGGTGGGCCCTCGACTAGGAGTGTCTCTCCCAACTCCGGTCTCAAGGGCTGGTATCCGGATTCAAATTTGGCGCCAGTGAGGTTGGTTTGCTCCACGAGGTTTAGTTGTGTATCGTATCGTGGCGTTCCAATCACCTCGGCGGTCCGCTGGTTAAGCAGTTATATCCAGATTCCAAATTTCCTCGGTCTTGCGATGTCTCTCTTCCTAATGGGGGGATTTACATTAGGAAGAGAGACATCGCAAGACCGAGGAAATTTGGAATCTGGATATAACTGCTTAACCAGCGGACCGCCGAGGTGATTGGAACGCCACGATACGATACACAACTAAACCTCGTGGAGCAAACCAATCTCACTGGCGCCAAATTTGAATCCGGATACCAGCCCTTGAGACCGGAGTTGGGAGAGACACTCCGAGTCGAGGGCCCACCATCCTGCATATAAAGACCCTCGGGTAAGATCTTGCAGTTTTCTCACTAGCGATCGCTTTCCATATGAAATACAGCGGGACGCCGCTGTGCATGCAAACAGCCTAAATCATTATTTAACAAAATCCTACAGGCTGTTTATGCTCGGAACTTTGACTATTTTAGTTCCGATAAAGGACTGGTTATAAGGAGAGGATCATATTTATTATTGGGACTCTTTACCACACATGGAATAACTTATTAAGCATAATCAGAGAACTATCCCATATAATCATCATCGGACATTCGAATACAATATTTTACCCTCTTATGGTATCTATACTATTGGGATCTATATTTATTATATCATCAGATTTAATATATATTTTTTATTTTTCACTCATTTATTGTGTCTAAAATTGTATTATCTATTTTACTGTTATTAACACTTTATCTGCCATTTCTTATTTATTATTATCATCTTATCCATGCCGACATTTTATTGTGAACAATTTTATTGACTGTTACTAACTGTGTATTAATAAAGATCCTTATGCTTTTAGAGTGTGCCCCACTTAAATTTCTTATATTATTCACTTTTTTCAGACCGGGTGTTGTCTGTTAGTGGGAGCACCTCTGTTTGGATCTCCACCTTATTTTAGTGCGACATTTTTCTCGTTATACATTTTGGAAAATGGTCACATTTTCCTTCCTCACTGATAAAGTTCCTTGTTATTATCCTAATTATATAGGCATCTCCAAAATTAATTGTGAGCATTTTCCAAAATGCATTGGCTAAAGTTTGATCATTTGGAGATTCAGCAGCTCAAGTGACATCACTGGATGTTCTGTACAGAGCACAAGCTTTGAGGAGGAGAAGTGCGCTTCTGGCCAGGGCACGCTTCAAGCATTATCCAAAATTGCAACTAACATCGCCAGTACAGTAGATTTTTGCCAGATTCATAGGACTTCTTTTTTCCTCTTGGTGCCACCAATCCTGGTATGTGCCTGATTGGCTTCTTTATGTGGGAAATATCCTGCCTGTGGGAGAAGCGGTCAAGCATGCTAGTTGGATTCTGGACATTGATAGTGCAGTCATAATATACACCTTATCCTTGTCAGTTGTTATTGCCTACTACAATTTTTTTCATGATGTTTTCCCCTATAAAAAAAACTATGTGAAAATTCCTGAAAAAAAATAAAGAACTAAAACAATACAGTTTTTAAAAAGCCCAATTAACAAAAACAACAGAAATACATTTTTTGTGGTCTGATTTCCTTTTTTTCCATAGACATTCAGCTAACAGTTGGATCTGGCATTTTACTGTAAATTAAAACACAACAAAAAATGCAACTGCAAAGAAAACCACTAAAAATGAAGTACAATGTGTCAGGAGAAAGCTTGCATAAGTAAAAGCGTTCCAAAGTTATTACCACATAATATGACAAATGTCAGATTTGCAACAAATGGCCCATGCAGGAAGGTGAAAACAGGCCTAGGGTAGAAAGGGTTAACATCAAATTCTCCATGTGTCTACTTTATGTTGGCATTATTTTGTAAATGTCATTTTAATTTTTTTAGGATATTATAAGGCAATAGAATTTTAGAAACAATTTTTAAAATTTTCAAGAAAATTTCCAAAACTAAAAACACTCATAAATAACCCCATTTTAAAATCTACACCCCTCAAATTATTCAAAACTTATGCTACAAACTGTGTTATCCCTTGATGTGTTCCACAAGAATTAAAGGAACATGGAAGTGAAGTTTCAAAATTTCTTTTTTTTTGCTGATTTTGTATGTTAATCAATTTTCTCTTGCAACACAGCAAAGGTTTACAGAAAAATAAACCTCAATAATATTACTCGGATTCTTCCGTTTTCAGAAATACCCTATATGTGGTGGTAAACTGCTGTAGAGGCACGTAGCAGTGATCAGAAGGAAAGGAGCGCCATATATTTTTTGGAGGGCAGATTTTCTAGAATGTTTTTTGGTGTCCATTTTGTATTTGAAGAAACCCTGATGCACCTCTACAATAGAAACCCTTAGAAAAGTGGCCCCATTTTGGAAACTACACCCCCTGAAGAAATTAATTAAGGGGTGTACTGAGCACTTTGACCCCATAGGTGTATTATGGAATTTAGAAACACTAGGCTATGAAAATGAAACGTTTTATTTCTTCCAATAAAATTTTGTTTTAGCCCCAAAATTTTCAATTTCCCAAGGAGTAACAGGAGAAAAAAGCACCCTATAGTTTGTTACCCATTTTCTCCTGAATATGGCAACACCTCATATGTGGGGGTAAACTGCTGTAAGGGCAGATAGCAGGATTCAGAAGGGAAGGAACGCCATATGGCTTTTTCAGCATAGATTTTGATGGATTGGTTTATGGGTGCCATTGTTTTTAATTTTTGGGGCGATTATCTTATGTGAGAGCTCATTTTTCTGGGATTGAGGTGAAATTTTTATTTGTACCATTTAGGAGTTCTTATAACTTTTTGATCACTTAATATTATGCATTTTGTAAGGTGTGGTGCCAAAATTACTGTTCTAGCACTGTTTTTAGTTATTTATTTTTACAGCATTCACCTGACAGGGTAGATCATGTGATATTTCCATAGAGCCAGTTGTTACAAATGTGACAATACCTAATATGTATATTTTTTTTATTTTTGTTAAGTTTGACTCAGCAAAAGCATTTTTGAAAAGAATAAAATTGTGTTTTTTCTGTTGTCATTTTCTGAGAGTCATATGCAGTTGCAAGAAAAAGTATGTGAACCCTTTGGAATGATATGGATTTCTGCACAAATTGGTCATAAAATGTGATCTGATCTTCATCTAAGTCACAACAATAGACAATCACAGTCTGCTTAAACTAATAGCACACAAATAATTAAATGTTTCCATGTTTTTATTGAACACACAATGTAAACATTCACAGTGCAGGTGGAAAAAGTATGTGAACCCTTGGATTTAATAACTGGTTGAACCTCCTTTGGCAGCAATAACTTCAACCAAACGTTTCCTGTAGTTGCAGATCAGACGTGCACAACGGGCAGAAGTAATTCTTGACCATTCCTCTTTACAGAACTGTTTCAGTTCAGCAATATTCTTGGGCTGTCTGGTGGGAATCGCTTTGTTGAGGTAATGCCACAGCATCTCAATCGGGTTGAGGTCAGGACTCTGACTGGACCACTCCAGAAGGCATATTTTCTTCTGTTTAAGCCATTCTGTTGTTTATTTACTTCTATGTTTTGGGTCGTTGTCCTGTTGCAACATCCATCTTCTGTTGAGCTTCAGCTGGTAGACAGATGGCTTTAAGTTCTCCTGCAAAATGTCTTAATAAGCTTGGGAATTAATTTTTCCTTTGATGATAGCAATCCGTCCAGGCCCTGACGCAGCAAAGCAGCCCTGACGCAGCAAAGCAGCCCCAGACCATGATGCCCCCACCACCATACTTCACAGTTGGGATGAGGTTTTGATGTTGGTGTGCTGTGCCTCTTTTTCTCCACATAGTGTTGTGTGTTTCTTCCAAACAACTCAACTTTGGTTTCATCTGTCCACAGAATATTTTGCCAGTACTGCTGTGGAACATCCAGGTGCTCTTGTGCAAACTGTAAACGTGCAGCAATGTTTTTTTGGACAGCAGTGGCTTCCTCTGTGGTATGCTCCTATGAAATTCATTCTTGATTAGTGTTTTACGTATCGTAGATTCGCTAACAGGGATGTTAACATATGCCAGATACTTTTGTAAGTCTTTAGCTGACACTCTAGGATTCTTCTTCACCTGTCACGATGGGAAGTGGGGGAAACCCCCCACCGTCCAATGGGAACTGTTACTAGGCCTGACTACAGTAAAGGGAGCAGGTCACAACCTACAGCCGCCCTAATCCTGACCCTGATTTCCTGACCGCATGAGCGAACCCTGAAGGTGGGAGGGCTCATGCACTGGAACCTGGATCCTGCTGACCCTGACGGTCCCTGGCATAGGGGTCAGGAATAGGAGACAACTGGTTCCTCAGGGAATCAGATGAACCGGAGTCTCCAGCTGCCTAGTAACAGGTGAAGGGAAACGACCATATGCAGCAACTGAACAGCAGGTAAGTACACAGTGTAACAACAGAACACTAGCAACAACCAACAGTTATCTGCTGCAGCAAAGATGGAAAGACGACACCAAACATCTAACCGGACCTCCATGCGAACACCAGAAGCACGGAAGCTCCAGGCATCGCTGCATACAGGGTTATGGTTCACCCCTCCACAAACAGGACATATCTAGCAACCATGCGGGATAAACCACACCATCGACAAACCACACATGGAACAAACAACTAGACAAAAATCAACCCATAAATGCAGCACCACACGTAACAACAATGGGGAAGGGTAGACATAGGCAAGGTCCTTGATGTCCCACAAGGTGGCCTTCAAGGACAGGGCAGCTGGAAATGCCCAGAAAGGAGCATTACATCCAGCCTCAATAAAGGCTGAAGTGATTCTGACCTCAGGCTCTCAACACCAAGACAATAAGAGCCAAGAGGCCACACCCAGATCCACCTAGCACACACCTTAATCCCGTGCTCACCAGAAGGGTAGGGAAACAGCCTTAAAGGAAAAGTGCACACACAAGCATTACAACACGTTGCCACAGGCAACCAGCATGTGCGGCGAAAGTGTCACGGCACACACAGCAAAGGCTGTGACATCACATCATTGAGCAATCTGCGCTGTGCTCTTGCAGTCATCTTTGTGCTGAACTTTCTCTATTTATAGACAATTTGTCTTACCGTGGACTGATGAACAGCAAGGCTTTTTAAGAAATTTTAATAACCCTTGCCAGCTTTATGCAAGTCAACAATTCTTAATCGTAGGTCTTCTGAGAGCTCTTTTTGTGTGAGGCATCATTCATATCAGGCAATGCTTCTTGTGAAAAGCAAACCCAGAACTGGTGTGTGTTTTTTTTATAGGGCAGGGCAGCTGTAACCAACACCTCCAATCTCATCTCATTGATTGGACTCCAGTTGGCTGACACCTCACTCCAATTAGCTCTTGGAGAAGTCATTAGTCTAGGGGTTCACATACTTTTTCCACCTGCACTGTGAATGTTTACATGGTGTGTTCAATAAAAACATGGTAACATTTAATTATTTGTGTGTTATTAGTTTAAGCAGACTGTGATTGTCTATTGTTGTGACTTAGATGAAGATCAGATCACATTTTATGACCAATTTGTGCAGAAATCCATATCATTCCAAAGGGTTCACATACTTTTTCTTGCAACTATATATATATATATATATATATATATATATATATATATTTATTTATTTATTTATTTATTTTTAATTTTTTTTCTGGTGACTGGTCTTAGGTGGGGGCTCATTTTTTGCAGAATGAAATGATGGTTTGAGTGACCTGATGGGGTGGATCAAATGATATTTTTATAGAGCTAGTCAATACGGATGGAGCAATACCTAATATGTCTATCTTTCTTTTTTTCCCTATTTTTTACAATTTTGTATGGCTTAATTATGGGAAACGGGCACCTTTTTTGTTTACTTGGAACTTTTATTTTGTTATTATGTACTACACTTTTTTCCCTTTTTTCCAATTTTTTCCTTTTTTTTTTGTCCCACTGTTGGACTTCAACATTTGGGGGTTTTATCCCCTCTGCAATGCATTACAATACATGTGCATTATAATGCATAGCATGACAGTGTATTATCATTGTAATATACTGACAGTCTGCCTGTGAGACCTAGCCCGGGGGCTGGGTCTCACAGGCTTCCGTAGAAGGCAAGCCCCAATGCCTGTGCAAGGCATAGGGCTGCATTCCCAGTCATCAGGTCCCAGTTACCACAGAGCAGGGACCCGATGGGGACAAGGAGGGAGTCTCCTCCAAAAACCCCATAAATGCCATGGTCAGCACTGACTTTGGCATACAGAGGGTTAAAGCGCTTGCATTAGTGTTTTCACTGATGTCGGCATATACAGCAGAGGCTTGGCCCCTGGTCCCTGCTGCTGATCAGGCGGGAGCAGCTCCTACACCCATCCAATCAGTGTGCTGTACCTGTAGGTCTCTGGGACTTAAGTCACTTCCTGCAGCACCGTACATATACATCGTTGGTTGGGAAGGGGTTAAGATATTATTATTTTGTGTCAGAAAACTTGTGACCAGCATATGTTTGGATTGCTAAATGTGTCTAAAGCTGTCATTTTATTGAATAAAGTAGTGTTTTTTTTGCTTGTAATGACATCACTGCTCCCGGCAACAGTTATGACCCCATCACTAGAGATGAGAGAAGTCATGAAAAATTTGATTCAGCTGTCGACAGGACTTTTTTTTCCGTCATGTATACGGAAAAAATAGAGCTGTTATTTGGGGCCATAGACATGTATTAGGATGGAGCAAAATGGAGTACCTCTTAACTTTCTCAACTCTGGTCCTCGGTCCTCAGGATTTGAGAATATCTCACAGAATGAATACCTGTGGTAAGTCCTGATGCATGGACACTAATTATATCAAAGAAAAAAATGCAATGTAACAGCACTCTGCAAACCAAATAAAGTACAAAAAAAAGTATTTTAATGCTAATGCTATGCTTATTAAGTAAATTTGAGATTCTTGGCAAATAAATTTTGTACAAATTTATTTGGGCCCGTCTCCCACACGTCAAGGCAATCTCTGTAAGATGGGAACCTAACACTAAATTCGACCTATTATGTGACATGATGGCTACCATAAAATTCAGGGAGTGTAGGTTCCAGATGCATGCCGGGCCCACATTCGTTTTTGTCATTTTTGGTGCCAAAATGGCCCCCATTAAATGCAGGTACCAACATGCATGCCTAGCCCACTCCACACCTCTCCTGGTGCCAGATGGCCCCAACTAATGCAATGAATGCAACCTACACTCCCTGAATTTTATGGTAGCCGTCATGGTACATAACAGGTAGAATTTAATGTTAGGTTCCCGTCTTACAGAGATCGCCCTGATGTGTGACAGATGGGCCCAAATAATTGTGTACAGAATGTATTTGCCAATAATCTCAAATTTACTTAGTAAGCATAGCATTGTCCCGTAACAGAGAATCTAGCCTTATGTCAGCACAGAATCCGTCTTCATGTCATAGCAGAGAATCAGGCTTCACGTCACCCACCACTGGAACAGGCCACTGTCACATATTTAGGCCCCGGCACCCAGACAGAGGAGAGAGGTCCCGTAACAGAGAATCTGGCCTTATGTCAGCACAGAATCTGTCTTCATGTCATAGCAGAGAATCAGGCTTCACGTCACCCACCACTGGAACAGGCCACTGTCACATATTTAGGCCCCGGCACCCAGACAGAGGAGAGAGGTCCCGTAACAGAGAATCTGGCCTTATGTCAGCGCAGAATCAGTCTTCATGTCATAGCAGAGAATCAGGCTTCACGTCACCCACCACTGGAACAGGCCACTGTCACATATTTAGGCCCCGGCACCCAGACAGAGGAGAGAGGTCCCGTAACAGAGAATCTGGCCTTATGTCAGCGCAGAATCTGTCTTCATGTCATAGCAGAGAATCAGGCTTCACGTCACCCACCACTGGAACAGGCCACTGTCACACATTTAGGCCCCGGCACCCAGACAGAGGAGAGAGGTCCCGTAACAGAGAATCTGGCCTTATTTCAGCACAGAATCTGTCTTCATGTCATAGCAGAGAATCAGGCTTCACGTCACCCACCACTGGAACAGGCCACTGTCACATATTTAGGCCCCGGCACCCAGACAGAGGAGAGAGGTCCCGTAACAGAGAATCTGGCCTTATGTCAGCGCAGAATCAGTCTTCATGTCATAGCAGAGAATCAGGCTTCACGTCACCCACCCACTGGAACAGGCCACTGTCACATATTTAGGCCCAGGCACCCAGACAGAGGAGAGAGGTCCCGTAACAGAGAATCTGGCCTTATGTCAGCGCAGAATCTGTCTTCATGTCATAGCAGAGAATCAGGCTTCACGTCACCCACCACTGGAACAGGCCACTGTCACATATTTAGGCCCCGGCACCCAGACAGAGGAGAGAGGTCCCGTAACAGAGAATCTAGCCTTATGTCAGCACAGAATCCGTCTTCATGTCATAGCAGAGAATCAGGCTTCACGTCACCCACCACTGGAACAGGCCACTGTCACATATTTAGGCCCCGGCACCAAGACAGAGGAGAGAGGTCCCGTAACAGAGAATCTGGCCTTATGTCAGCGCAGAATCAGTCTTCATGTCATAGCAGAGAATCAGGCTTCACGTCACCCACCACTGGAACAGGCCACTGTCACATATTTAGGCCCCGGCACCCAGACAGAGGAGAGAGGTCCCGTAACAGAGAATCTGGCCTTATGTCAGCACAGAATCTGTCTTCATGTCATAGCAGAGAATCAGGCTTCACGTCACCTACCACTGGAACAGGCCACTGTCACATATTTAGGCCCCAGGACCCAGACAGAAGAGAGAGGTCCCGTAACAGAGAATCTGGCCTTATGTCAGCGCAGAATCAGTCTTCATGTCATAGCAGAGAATCAGGCTTCAAGTCACCCACCACTGGAACAGGCCACTGTCACATATTTAGGCCCCGGCACCCAGACAGAGGAGAGAGGTCCCGTAACAGAGAATCTGGCCTTATGTCAGCACAGAATTTGTCTTCATGTCATAGCAGAGAATCAGGCTTCACGTCACCCACCACTGGAACAGGCCACTGTCACATATTTAGGCCCCAGGACCCAGACAGAAGAGAGAGGTCCCGTAACAGAGAATCTGGCCTTATGTCAGCGCAGAATCAGTCTTCATGTCATAGCAGAGAATCAGGCTTCACGTCACCCACCACTGGAACAGGCCACTGTCACATATTTAGGCCCCGGCACCCAGACAGAGGAGAGAGGTCCCGTAACAGAGAATCTGGCCTTATGTCAGCGCAGAATCAGTCTTCATGTCATAGCAGAGAATCAGGCTTCACGTCACCCACCCACTGGAACAGGCCACTGTCACACATTTAGGCCCCGGCACCCAGGCAGAGGAGAGAGGTCCCGTAACAGAGAATCTGGCCTTATGTCAGCACAGAATCTGTCTTCATGTCATAGCAGAGAATCAGGCTTCACGTCACCCACCACTGGAACAGGCCACTGTCACACATTTAGGCCCAGGCACCCAGGCAGAGGAGAGAGGTCCCGTAACAGAGAATCTGGCCTTATGTCAGCACAGAATCAGTCTTCATGTCATAGCAGAGAATCAGGCTTCACGTCACCCACCACTGGAACAGGCCACTGTCACACATTTAGGCCCCGGCACCCAGGCACAGGAGAGGTTCATTCAACTTTGGTTTGCCCCGCAATATAATGTTGAAATGAAAATAAAAATAGGATTGAATGAGGAAGTGCCCTGGAGTAGAATAATATATTGTTAAGGGGAGGTAGTTAATATCTAATCTGCACAAGGGATGGACAGGTCCTGTGGGATCCATGCCTGGTTCATTTTTATGAACGTCAGCTTGTCCACATTGGCTGTAGACAGGCGGCTGCGTTTGTCTGTAATGATGCCCCCTGCCGTGCTGAATACACGTTCAGACAAAACGCTGTCCGCCGGGCAGGCCAGCACCTCCAAGGCATAAAAGGCTAGCTCTGGCCACGTGGACAATTTGGAGACCCAGAAGTTGAATGGGGCATAACCATCAGTCAGTACGTGGAGGGGTGTGCACAGGTACTGTTCCACCATGTTAGTGAAATGTTGCCTCCTGCTAACACGTTCCGTATGAGGTGTTGGTGCAGTTAGCTGTGGCGTGGTGACAAAACTTTTCCACATCTCTGCCATGCTAATCCTGCCCTCAGAGGAGCTGGCCGTGACACAGCTGCCTTGGCGACCTCTTGCTCCTCCTCTGCCTTCGCCTTGGGCTTCCACTGGTTCCCCTGTGACATTTGGGAATGCTCTCAGTAGCGCATCTACCAACGTGCGCTTGTACTCGCGCATCTTCCTATCACGCTCCAGTGTAGGGAGTAAGGTGGGCACATTGTCTTTGTACCGGGGATCCAGCAGGGTGGCAACCCAGTAGTCCGCACACGTTAAAATGTGGGCAACTCTGCTGTCGTTGCGCAGGCACTGCAGCATGTAGTCGCTCATGTGTGCCAGGCTGCCCAGAGGTAAGGACAAGCTGTCCTCTGTGGGAGGCGTATCGTCATCGTCCTGTGTTTCCCCCCAGCCACGCACCAGTGATGGGCCCGAGCTGCTTTGGGTGCCACCCCGCTGTGAACATGCTTCATCCTCCTCCACCTCCTCCTCATCCTCCTCGTCCTCCAGTAGTGGGCCCTGTCTGGCCACATTTGTACCTGGCCTCTGGTGTTGCAAAAAACCTCCCTCTGAGTCACTTCGAAGAGACTGGCCTGAAAGTGCTAAAAATGACCCCTCTTCCTCCTCTTCCTCCTGGGCCACCTCCTCTTCCATCATCGCCCTAAGTGTTTTCTCAAGGAGACATAGAAGTGGTATTGTAACGCTGATAACGGCGTCATCGCCACTGGCCATGTTGGTGGAGTACTCAAAACAGCGCAACAGGGCACACAGGTCTCGCATTGAGGCCCAGTCATTGGTGGTGAAGTGGGTCTGATCCGCAGTGCGACTGACCCGTGCGTGCTGCAGCTGAAACTCCATTATGGCCTGCTGCTGCTCGCACAGTCTGTCCAGCATATGCAAGGTGGAGTTCCACCTGGTGGGCACGTCGCATATGAGGCGGTGAGCGGGAAGGCCGAAGTTACGCTGTAGCGCAGACAGGCGAGCAGCGGCAGGGTGTGAACGCCGGAAGGGCGAACAGACGGCCCGCACTTTATGCAGCAGCTCTGACATGTCGGGGTAGTTGCGAATGAACTTCTGCACCACCAAATTCAGCACATGCGCCAGGCAAGGGATGTGCGTCAAACCGGCTAGTCCCAGAGCTGCAACGAGATTTCGCCCATTATCGCACACCACCAGGCCGGGCTTGAGGCTCACCGGCAGCAACCACTCGTCGGTCTGTTGTTCTATACCCCGCCACAACTCCTGTGCGGTGTGGGGCCTGTCCCCCAAACATATGAGTTTCCGAACGGCCTGCTGACGTTTACCCCGGGCTGTGCTGAAGTTGGTGGTGAAGGTGTGTGGCTGACTGGATGAGCAGGTGGAAGAAGAGGAGGAGGAAGCTGAATAGGAGGAGGAGGAGACTGGAGGCAAAGAATGTTGCCCTGCGATCCTTGGCGGCGGAAGGACGTGCGCCAAACAGCTCTCCGCCTGGGGCCCAGCCGCCACTACATTTACCCAGTGTGCAGTTAGGGAGATATAGCGTCCCTGGCCGTGCTTACTGGTCCACTTATCTGTGGTTAGGTGGACCTTGCCACAGATGGCGTTGCGCAGTGCACACTTGATTTTATCGGACACTTGGTTGTGCAGGGAAGGCACGGCTCTCTTGGAGAAGTAGTGCCGGCTGGGAACAACATACTGTGGGACAGCAAGTGACATGAGCTGTTTGAAGCTGTGTGTGTCCACCAGCCTAAATGACAGCATTTCATAGGCCAGTAGTTTAGAAATGCTGGCATTCAGGGCCAGGGATCGAGGGTGGCTAGGTGGGAATTTACGCTTTCTCTCAAATGTTTGTGAGATGGAGAGCTGAACGCTGCCGTGTGACATGGTTGAGATGCTTGGTGACGCAGGTGGTGGTGTTGGTGGTACATCCCATGTTTGCTGGGCGGCAGGTGCCAACGTTCCTCCAGAGGCGGAGGAAGAGGCCGAGGCGGCGGCAGCAGCAGAAGAGGCCGAGGCGGCGGCAGCAGCAGAAGAGGTAGCAGGGGGAGCCTGAGTGAGTTCCTTGTTTTTAAGGTGTTTACTCCACTGCAGTTCATGCTTTGCATGCAGGTGCCTGGTCATGCAGGTTGTGCTAAGGTTCAGAACGTTAATGCCTCGCTTCAGGCTCTGATGGCACAGCGTGGAAACTACTCGGGTCTTGTCGTCAGCACATTGTTTGAAGAAGTGCCATGCCAGGAAACTCCTTGAAGCTGCCTTTGGGGTGCTCGGTCCCAGATGGCGGCGGTCAGTAGCAGGCGGAGTCTCTTGGCGGCAGGTGTTCTGATTTTGCCCACTGCTCCCTCTTTTGCTACGCTGTTGGCTCGGTCTCACCACTGCCTCTTCCTCCGAACTCTGAAAGTCAGTGGCACAACCTTCATTCCATGTGGGGTCTAGGACCTCATCGTCCCCTGCATCGTCTTCCACCCAGTCTTGACCTCTGACCTCCTGTTCAGTCTGCACACTGCAGAAAGACGCAGCAGTTGGCACCTGTGTTTCGTCATCATCAGAGACGTGCTGAGGTGGTATTCCCATGTCCTCATCATCAGGAAAAATAAGTGGTTGTGCGTTAGTGCATTCTATCTCTTCCACCCCTGGGGAAGGGCTAGGTGGATGCCCTTGGGAAACCCTGGCAGCAGAGTCTTCAAACAGCATAAGAGACTGCTGCATAACTTGAGGCTCAGACAGTTTCCCTGATATGCATAGGAGTGATGTGACAGACCGATAGGCTTGGTTTTCATTTGCCATCTGTGCGCTTTCTGCAGAAGACTGAATGGGAGATAATGTGAACGTGCTGGATCCACTGTCGGCCACCCAATTGACTAATGCCTGTACCTGCTCAGGCCTTACCATCCTTAGAACGGCATTGGGCCCCACCAAATATCGCTGTAAATTCTGCTGGCTACTGGGACCTGAGGTAGTTGGTTCACAAGGACGTGTGGCTTTGGCAGAACGGCCACGTCCTCTCCCAGCACCAGAGGGTCCACTAACACCACCACGACCATGTCCACGTCCGCGTCCCTTATTAGATGTTTTCCTCATTGTTCCCGTTCACCACAATTTTGAGAATGTCAAATTTTTGAATAGTTTTTCAACCCAGAACAAAAAGTGTGCTTTTACGGTCACTACAAATAACTTGACCAGCTAAAAAAGTACAGATTTGGTTGAATAGAAATGTGAGGCCTGTTTTTTTTTGCGCTGTGTGACAGGTATAGGTTTAATCACATAATTAGACTTGTATCTGCATGGTAGCGTGTGTGTTAAGTTTTTCTGAATGACACTATCAGCACCTTCAATGTAAGATATCCTTTTTGGGATAGATTTCAAGTAGGCCTCATATAGCAGAAACTAGTTATTTTGAGAATGGCAAATTTGGGAACAGTTTTTCAACCAAGAACAAAAAGTGTGCTTTTACGGTCACTACAAATAACTTGACCAGCTAAAACAGTACAGATTTGGTTGAATAGAAATGTGAGGCCTGTTTTTTTTTGCGCTGTGTGACAGGTATAGGTTTAATCACAGAATTAGACTTGTATCTGCACGGTAGCGTGTGTGTTAAGTTTTTCTGAATGACAATATCAGCACCTTCAATGTAAGATATCCTTTTTGGGATAGATTTCAAGTAGGCCTCATATAGCAGAAACTAGTTATTTTGAGAATGGCAAATTTGGGAATAGTTTTTCAACCCAGAACAAAAAGTGTGCTATTACGGTCACTACAAATAACTTGACCAGCTAAAACAGTACAAATTTGGTTGAATAGAAATGTCAGGTCTATTTTTTAGGCGCTGGGTGACAGGCTCAACTTGCCCCTGATGTAGTATATGGCCAAAAAATAACCACACTATTGATGGTTAAATGCACTTGGGTGACACAGGCTCAGCCTGCACCAGATGTAGTATATGGCCAAAAAAAAAACAGACTGTTGATGGTTAAATGCACTTCGGTGACACAGGCTCAGCCTGCAGCTGATGTAGTATATGGCCAAAAAATAAACAGACTGTTGATGGTTATATGCACTTCGGTGACACAGGCTCAGCCTGCAGCTGATGTAGTATATGGCCAAAAAATAACCAGACTGTTGATGGTTAAATGCACTTCGGTGACACAGGCTCAGCCTGCAGCTGATGTAGTATATGGCCAAAAAATAACCAGACTGTTGATGGTTAAATGCACTTCGGTGACACAGGCTCAGCCTGCAGCTGATGTAGTATATGGCCAAAAATAACCAGACTGTTGATGGTTAAATGCACTTCGGTGACACAGGCTCAGCCTGCAGCTGATGTAGTATATGGCCAAAAATAACCAGACTGTTGATGGTTAAATGCACTTCGGTGACACAGGCTCAGCCTGCAGCTGATGTAGGATATAGCAAAAAATAACCACACTATTGATGGTTAAAAGCACTTGGTGGTAGCTTGTGCTGGCGCACCACAAGCCACAAAATGGCCGCCGATCACCCCAGAAAAAAGTGATCTAAAAACGCTCTGGGCAGCCTCAAAAAAGTGAGTCGATATTAGCACTTCAATGATCCACAACTGCAGATCGATCACAGAATGAAGTCTTTTGGAGGAGTTAATCTGCCTAATCTCGCCCTAACGTCGCAGCAGCAACCTCTCCCTATGCTTGAATCAGCAGAGTGACGTGCAGCGCTACGTGACCCAAGCTTATATAGAGGCTGGGTCACATGCTGCACTGGCCAATCACAGCCATGCCAATAGTAGGCAAGGCTGTGATGGCCTCTTGGGGCAAGTAGTATGACGCTTGTTGATTGGTTTCAAAAAGCGCCAAGAAAGCGCCGAACACCGAACCCGAACACGGACTTTTACGAAAATGTTCGGGTTCGGGTCCGTGTCACGGACACCCCAAAATTCGGTACGAACCCGAACTATACAGTTCGGGTTCGCTCATCCCTAGTCACTATCATAAGTGACCTATTTGAGGAACTTTCAGGACGTTCCAATCGGTTTGCGGTGTAGGAGGCATTAACAGTAACCAGACACTGTCACATACCAACTGCTGAAAAAAGGTTTCTTCAAATATTAACACCCACAAATACTGTGGTAACAGGGTTCTCACCCCGACATCAGCATATTTTAGATATTGGTACCACTTGCATATTTGATTTTTTAATGCATTTTATTATGAATGTTGTGTAATTGTTTTACTCATTAGGCTCTATTCTAACAATAATTAATAAATTATCCATATACCATATGACCCAGGTGTTGTGAGTGCTCACTCCCCTCTTTTGTTTTCAATTTTTATAACTACCTTGGGTTCGGGCACCCAATTTGTGAGTTAGCAGCACCCATCATAGCCACTAGGTGAGAGCCATCCACCTATTTATTCGTTTAATCTCAGTCCATGCTTACTAGACTTTAAGTAGGAGACGCCAGTAGTTAGGGCTCATGTACACAACCGTTGTTGTTTTGCGGTCTGTTTTTCACGGATCCGTTGTTCAGTATCTGAGTTTTTTTCTCTCTGATCAAGGCCTCATGCACACGACCGTATTTTTTCACGGTCCGCAAAACTGGGTTCCGTTGGTCCGTGATCCGTGAGCCTTTTTTCGTCCGTGGGTCTTCCTTGATTTTTGGAGGATCCACGGATCCATCATGAATTACAATGCAAGTCAATGGGGACGGATCCGTTTGACGTTGACACAATATGGTGCAATTGCAAACGGATCCGTCCCCCATTGACTTTCAATGTAAAGTCAGGAGTTAATATACCATAGGATCAGAGTTTTCTCCAATCCGATGGTATATTTTAACTTGAAGCGTCCCCATCACCATGGGAACGCCTCTATGTTAGAATATACCATTGGATTTGAGTTACATCGTGAAACTCAGATCCAACAGTATATTCTAACACAGAGGCGTTCCCATAGTGATGGGGACGCTTCTAGTTAGAATATACTACGAACTGTGTGCATGACTGCCCCCTGCTGCCTGGCAGCACCCGATCTTTTACAGGAGGCTGTGACCAGCACAAATAACCCTTCAGGTGCCTCACCTGAAGGGGTTAATTGTGCATATCATAGCCCCCTGTAAGAGATCAGGGACTGCCAGGCAGCAGGGGGCAGACCCCCCTCCCTCCCCAGTTTGAATATCATTGGTGGCCAGTGTGCGGCCCCCCCGCCCCCCCTCTATTGTAATATTATTGGTGGCCAGTGTGCGCCCCCCCCGCCCCCCCTCTGTTATAATATCATTGGTGGCCAGTGTGCGGCCTCCGTCGGCCCCCCTCCCCCCTCTATTGTAATATCATTGGTGGCCAGTGTGCGGCCTCCCCTCTCCCCCCCCTGCCCGATCATTGGTGGCAGCGGAGAGTTCCGATCGGAGTCCCAGTTTAATAGCTGGGGCTCCGATCGGTAACCATGGCAACCAGGATGCTACTGCATGCCTGGTTGCCATGGTTACTTAGCAATATTACAATATTAGAAGCATCATACTTACCTGCTGCGCTGTCTGTGACCGGCCGGGAGCTCCTCCTACTGGTAAGTGACAGATCATTAAGCAATGCGCCGCACAGACCTGTCACTTACCAGTAGGAGGAGCTCCCGGCCGGTCACAGACAGCGCAGCAGGTAAGTATGATGCTTCCAATATTGTAATATTGCTAAGTAACCATGGCAACCAGGCCTGCAGTAGTGTTCTGGTTGCCATGGTTACCGATCGGAGCCCCAGCGCGATTAAACTGGGACTCCGATCGGAATCTCCGCTGCCACCAATGATCGGGGGGGGAGAGGGGAGGCCGCACACTGGCCACCAATGATATTAATACAATAGAGGGGGGGCCGGGGGGGGCGCACACTGGCCACCAATGATATTACAATAAAGGGAGGGAGGGGGGGCCGACGGAGGCCGCACACTGGCCACCAATGATATTACAATAGAGGGAGGGGGTCCGGGGAGGCCGCACTGGCCACCAATGAAATTAAAACTGGGGAGGGAGGGGGGTCTGCCCCCTGCTGCCTGGCAGCCCCTGATCTCTTATAGGGGGCTATGATATGCACAATTAACCCCTCAGGTGCAGCACCCGAGGGGTTAATTGTGCGGATCACAGCCCCCTGTAAGAGATCGGGTGCTGCCAGGCAGCAGGGGGCAGTCATGTACACAGTTCGTAGTATATTCTAACTAGAAGCGTCCCCATCACTATGGGAACGCCTCTGTGTTAGAATATACTGTCGGATATGAGTTTTCACGAAGTGAAAACTCATCTCTGAAAAAGCTTTTATGCAGACGGATCTTCGGATCCGTCAGTATGAAAGCAACCTACTGCCACGGATCACGGACGCGGATGCCAATCTTGTGTGCATCCGTGTTCTTTCACGGACCCATTGACTTGAATGGGTCCGTGAACCGTTGTCCGTCAAAAAAATAGGACAGGTCATATTTTTTTGACTGGCAGGAAACATGGATCACGGATGCGGCTGCAAAACGGTGCATTTTCTGATTTTTCCACGGACCTATTGAAAGTCAATGGGTCCGCGAAAAAAAAATGGAAAACGGCACAACGGCCACGGATGCACACAACGGTCGTGTGCATGAGGCCTAAGGCTACTTTCACACTTGCGGCAGGACGGATCCGACAGGCTGTTCACCCTGTCGGATCCGTCCTTCCGCTATTTCGCCGTGCCGCCGGACCGCCGCTCTGTCCCCATTGACTATAAAGGGGACGGGGGCGGAGCTCTGGCGCAGCACGGCAGTGCACGGTGAGAGGCCGTCGGACTAAAAAGTTGGACATGCAGGACTTTTAGTCTAGCCTTAGTCCTCTTCCGTTATTGCACAAAACATATCCGTATGGTTTCCGTATTTGATCCATTTTTTTGCGGATCATATACAGAAACAGTAACTTATTAATCACCAAACACATGAGCAATATGGGCTGGGCATAGCATTTCTACAGTATGGAGCCGCAAAATACGGATGACATACGGATGTGTTTCGTATGCGTTCCGTATTTTTGGCGGACCCATTGACTTAAATGGGGCCTCAGACCGTGATTTGCGGACAATAATATGACATGCACTACTTTTTTGCAGAACAGCCATGTGGACAAACGGAATGCACACGGAGTAACTTCTGTATTTTTTAAAGCCCCATTGAAGTGAATTGTTCCGCATAAGGTCCACAAAAAACCCATAACAGAAGCAGAAAGAAAATATGTTTGTGAGCAAGAGCCCTTAAACTGTAGTGTTGAGCGCGAATAATCAAATAGCTAATTTTTATCTCGAATATCGCAACTTTGAGAATTCGTAAATATTTTGAATATATGTATTTTCGTTATAGCGAATATTCATAATTTTTTCCCATCTGAACACATGATTCATCCCTGCTTCTTGCTTGTGGACCAATGAGTCATTGGCCCACAAGCAACTTAAGCAGGGAGGAATCATGACTTTAGATGGAAAAAATAACAAATATTTCTAAAAACGAATATATTGCACTATATTGAATATATTAGTTTGTTTTTTCTTTCACTCTGTACAGTTGTTCCACTTTGGCATACTCCTCCCCGACAAGCGTGCTATATATTCCTTTTTGACCCACGCCTGCATTACATTGCTGATTTTTTGAGTAAAAAAATTTAGAATATAACGAATATTCGAATTTGCAAATATTCTACGAATATTCTATAAAATATTTGTAAAATATGGCGAATTCAAATATGACCCCTGCCACGCATCACTATTAAACTGTAGACAGAGTCATTTATCTGCTGGCAATCAAACACAGGCAAATAATAATTAGGGAGTGCAGATATATACACGGCTAGATCAATGTTGCTTGTGAGATTTCTAGATCTACAGCAATACCTTACAGAAATTTCACTGCTGTCTGGAGGAAAAATAAATAAGATAATAAAAGCTATCAGCACTTCCTTTGGCTCAGTAATATATCCCAATGCTACTATCTGGCAGACACATACAAGGATAAATTCAGGAACGATGCAGTTCTTTATTTGAACATGTGCATTTTAAAGTGATACAGACGGCTTTACTTGATTGCTAATTGTTCTGCTTTCTAATAATTTGTGTCATTGTGGAGCGAGATCTGTGAGGCCAACTGTCACTGTCACAGTGTTTACAGTTTTTCTATACTACAGTTTTTTTATATATAACATTTTTTTTTTTACATTACAGTTAGAGATGAGCGAATTTCATATTTTGAAATTCGTTCACACTTTGTTTACTGGTAAAAGGTGAATTGCGTTATGGATTCCGTTATCACAGACCATAACGCAATTCTATGACAGAATGCATAACGGAATGCCTTTAGAGGCATTCCGTTATTCATTCCGTAATAATAGAAGTCTATGGGCTGCAAAAAGGATCCATTCCGTTTCCGTTATGCAGGGGAGTCCTCTCCTGCATAACGGAATTGGGACGGATTTGTTTTTCAGCCCACAGACTACTATTATGATGGAATGAATAATGGAATGCCTCTAAAGGTATTCCGTTAGGCATTCCGCCATAGAATTGCGTTATGGTCCGTGGTGACGGAATCCATAATGCAATTCACCTTTTACCAGTAAACGAAGCGTGAACAAATTTCATAACCTGAAATTCGCTCATCTTTAAGTACAGACAATAAAAAAACAAGAACTGCACACAGGATATACAAAAATGAAATCTCACAATGGTAACCAATGAAGTTGTTGCTAGAAACCTCATTTATGCATTTACAGGAGATTTCTTACTTCAGCAAATGACGTTTATAAAGTAGAGAAAGTTAATACAAGGCACTTACTAATTTACTGTGATTGTCTATATTGTCTCATTTGCTGACTAGATTCATTTTTGCCTATTAGATAGGTTGGGCAAAAGTGCACATGAATACTACTCCCAAGATAGAAGCGTATTCACAAATGAAGGTGCCACTCCTTCAAGACAAGTTAAACAAATCACGTATAAAAATATATAAACGATTCTGCATGAAATGATTATATATATATATATATATATATATATATTTATAATATAATGTTATATAATATATATAATATAATTAGGGTTGAGCGAACCCGAACTGTAAAGTTCGGGTTCGTACCGAACTATAGGATTTTTGGACCCCGGACCCGAACATCTCAGTAAAAGTTCGGGTTCGGGTTCGGTGTTCAGCAAGTTAATGGCGCTTTTTGAAAGGCTGCAGAGCAGCCAATCAACAAGCGTTTAACTCTTGTGCCCTTAGAAGCCATCACAGCCATGTCTACTAATGGCATGGCTGTGATTGGCTAGAGCAGCATGTGACCCAGTCTCTATATAAGCTGGAGTCATGTAGCGCTGCACGTCACTCTGCTCTGATTAGTGTAGGGATAGGATGCTGCTGCTGTGAGGGAGAGAATAGGACAGAATCTTTAATCAGAAGTGCTTGTTAACTCAGTGATCTACCTAGATTTTGTTTTGTGGGTGCAGTGCACAATCTTTTTACCCTGCCCTGAGCCCAGTGACCCAGAAAAATAACTTTTATCCATCTGTTAGTTAGGTGGGCGGCGGCGGCCATTTTATGCAAGTTCTGTGCACCAGCACAGCATATGTGCATTTGTGACAGTCAAATAGAAGCTTAAAATACTGCAATTATTTTCTGAATGCTGTATAAGAGGCACTAGTGTCCATTTTGATCAAAAGGCATAAGCCCACTCACCACCCCAAGGTTGCCTCTTTGAGTGGGACCTACTCTGACAAAAAGGCGTAGCACAATGCGGTGACAAAGCGGCACTGTCCTAGTAGGCGGCAGGACCCAGGAGTCAAACAGCACCCTGCTGTCTGACAATGCCACCCATGGAACTGGGTCCCACCAACCCACCAGCACAGCGCCACAAAAACAAAGGCCACCATGCAGTACTGCACCATGTGAATAGTTTTCTAACACAACATGTCCATTGCTATCAGGAACTGCAGGTCAACTACCACTTATATGCAGACTTCTGTGAAATTAAAACTACCTGTGCTGAATGGGAGGAGTGCTGATACCAGTAATAAAGAAGAAAAATTCAATATGCATATACAGTGGGATTCGAAAGTTTGGGCAACCTTGTTAATCGTCATGATTTTTCTGTATAAATTGTTGGTTGTTACAATAAAAAATGTCAGTTAAATATATCATATAGGAGACACACACAGTGATATTTGAGAAGTGAAATGAAGTTTATTGGATTTACAGAAAGTGTGCTATAATTGTTTAAGCAAAATTAGGCAGGTGCATAAATTTGGGCACTGTTGTCATTTTATTGATTCCAAAACCTTTAGAACTAATTATTAGAACTCAAATTGGCTTGGTAAGCTCAGTGACCCCTGACCTACATACACAGGTGAATCCAATTATGAGAAGGAGTATTTAAGGGGGTCAATTGTAATTTTCCCTCCTCTTTTAATTTTCTCTGAAAAGTAGCAACATGGGAGTCTCAAAACAACTCTCAAATGACCTGAAGACAAAGATTGTTCACCATCATGGTTTAGGGGAAGGATACAGAAATCTGTCTCAGAGATTTCAGCTGTCTGTTTCCACACTTAGGAACATATTGAGGAAATGGAAGACCACAGGCTCAGTTCAAGTTAAGGCTCGAAGAGGCAGACCAAGAAAAATCTCGGATAGACAGAAGCGACGAATGGTGAGAACAGTCAGAGTCAACCAACAGACCAGCACCAAAGACCTACAACATCATCTTGCTGCAGATGGAGTCACTGTGCATCGTTCAACCATTCAGCGCACTTTACACAAGGAGATGCAGTATGCGAGAGTGATGCAGAGGAAGCCTTTTCTCCGCCCACAGCACAAAAAGTGCCGCTTGAGGTGGGCTAAAGCACATTTGGACAAGCCAGCTTTATTTTGAAATAAGGTGCTGTGGACTGATAAAACTAAAATTGAGTTATTTGGCCATAACAAGGGCGTTATGCATGGAGGAAAAAGAACACAGCATTCCAAGAAAAACACCTGCTACCTACAGTAAAATATGGTGGTGGTTCCAACATGCTGTGGGGCTGTGTGGCCAGTGCAGGGACTGGGAATCTTGTCAAAGTTGAGGGACGCATGGATTCCACTCAGTATCAGCAGATTCTGGAGACCAATGTCCAGGAATCAGTGACAAAGCTGAAGCTGCGCCGGGGCTGGATCTTTCAACAAGACAACGACCCTAAATACTGCTCAAAATCCACTAAGGCATTTATGCAGAGGAACAATGTTCTGGAATGGCCATCTCAGTTCCCAGACCTGAATATAATTGAAAATCTGTGGTGTGACTTAAAGAGAGCTGTCCATGCTCGGAAGCCATCAAACCTGAATGAACTAAAGATGTTTTGTAAAGAGGAATGGTCCAAAATACCTTCAACCAGAATCCAGACTCTCATTGGAACCTACAGAAAGCGTTTAGAGGCTGTAATTTCTGCAAAAGGAGGATCTACTAAATATTGATTTCATTTCTTTTTTGTGGTGCCCAAATTTATGCACCTGCCTAATTTTGTTTGAACAATTATAACACACTTTCTGTAAATCCAATAAACTTCATTTCACTTCTCAAATATCACTGTGTGTGTCTCCTATATGATATATTTAACTGACATTTTTAATCGTAACAACCAACGATTTATACAGGAAAATCATGACGATTAACAAGGTTGCCCAAACTTTCACATCCCACTGTATCAAGGGGAGAAAAACAGAACTGGATTGCACATCCACAATGCTATGCTTAGATCTAATTAAACTCACTTCTCAGCTCAATATTAAAGTGTACAGCCACCTATACTGCATGTTGTACAAGAGGAATTTTAATTTCGCTCATCTCTAGCGATTATATGTGTAAGCAATTGTTTTGTATATCTTTTTAAAATCTGCTATGCACTGAGTATCAGTAAGATACATAAAGTGTCATAAAACATATAGAATGGCTTTTCTAATATAAAAGAAAAAATAGAAACAATGAAAAAAAATGTTTGAACCTAACTTACCAGACAGGTTTATCTCCTTCCTATGCTACTGGTCTTACTTAAGATTAAATGTCTAAAGAAAATTTCCTGACCACACAGAACTTAATATTTTCAGAACCTATAGAATCTCCAACCACTCAGCATTTTTCTTGGTTGTACAATGCTATAAAGACATATTTACTCCTGCTGTTAGTGTGCTGCATGGTCAAAAACAGGAGTTAAAACCAAATTCATTTTGCCGTGATTTGTTTTGTTTTTGCAACGTGTTGTCATCTCTGCAAGTTTCCCAGGTGAATAAGATAAAAATGTGAGTTTTACCTGTAAAGATTTCACTAGCGAAGACTGCAATGCAAAACCTTGGCAACCAGAGTTTGCGATTTTGCTGTGCAGTTTTTGGCCATGTGATAAACTAATGATATGTAAATACATGCTTTCAGCTCAAATAAAATTTTTAACAATAGCCCTCGGCCCCTCTAGTATTGCTGTTTAATTGAATGTATGCCATGTTTAACAAAATGTACAATACATTTCTAGACATTGGCATACTACTATTACTATTATTTGTATTCAACATAAAAGTCAAAGCTAAATGTTGAAGTGTTTTAAGTGGTAATGCAGTTGCAGTTAAAGTTGTAGGCGGGTTTCTGTGAGTCTTTGAAGGATTGGCGCTATAAGGGATTGTTTATGGAGTTTCTCAAGGTGGGATATCTCTGTCTGTAGGGATCTGATTTGTTGATCTCTCTGTTTTTTGCAATATGTGCCAATGGAGATAAGTTCGCCTCTAATGGTTGCCTTGTGTGCCTCCCACACTACCGGCATAGAGACTTCAGTATTGCTATTCAACTTAAAGTACGTGTTGAGATGTTCTGATATTCTTTTATGAACCTCTGAAGTAGTGAGGAGAGTTTCATTAAGTCTCCATGGCGGCCGCGCGGAGGGACAATCGGACATTAGTATATGTATTCCTAACGGAGAGTGATCCTAATGTACTCCCGAACCTATTGTAGAAGATTGTATTTTAGGGAGAGATTACTGCTGAAGGAAAAAGTAATCAATTCTGTGGTAAGAATTGTGTGGTGCTGAGTACAGGGTGTAGTCCTTCACTGAAGGGTGGAGAAAGCGCCACGCATCAGTCAAGGATAATATTTGCAATGATTTCTTGATATGGCTTAATGCCTTGTATGAGAGGGTGGATCGTCTAGAGGATGTGTCAAGGAGCGGATAAAGGGCAACGTTGAGATCACCACCTACCACTAGTTCTCCCTTTGTCATGCTATGTATCAGTGTCGTGGAGTCCCTAATCCATTGGGGTTGCTGTACGTTGGGGGCATAAAGGTTCGCTAAGGTGACCTGTTTACCATTCAGCCACCCAATGAGAATAAGCTGTCTGCCCTCTATATCTTTATATGAACTCTCAAGTTCGAATGTGGTGTGTTTGGAAAAGGCTATGGCCACTCCTTTGGAGTTCTTTGTGGGGGTATGTGAGTGGTACCAATGGTTATGTAAATGCTTTTGGAAAGAAGGGGTCTTTTCTGTGAGGAAGTGGGTTTCCTGTAAGAACAGGATGTCAGCTCGTGATTTTTTCAGTGTGTGGAGTAATTGGCTGCGCTTGATCGGTGAGTTCAGACCTCTAACATTTTAAGTGATTAGGTGTATGGTGGTCATGGAGGGGGATAGTAAGATGGCATTCGAGCTTCTATATTATACCTGGGTGACGTAGGATGGGAGGTCCAGGGATCGTGAATTAAAGGGAGACGGGGGGGGGGGGTAGCAAGTAGTAGGAATTTGTCTGTAAGGACAATAGTTGTAACATCCAAAATGTAAAAAACATATGAAAACACAGAAGAAAACTGAGTATACCTAACATATGTGTTGATATAGAAAGGCTACAGCCATGAGGGCCATATTCATTGTAACAAAGCTCTGAATAATATGAGGGAGTTAACAAGTCAGAAATATACACTGGGTTGGAGAGAAATATCCAAGCCAGCTATCTAAGCATAAGGAGTAGTAAGGGGTGAGGGGAATACCCGCAACAGCCTCCCAGCGGATGTGGGGATACAACTTGGACTAGAATATAATTTTTATATAAATTATATAAAGTCACGGTTCCCTCCCTCACCCCGCACCAAAAGTAAAATTATAGAAGTAGAGGTGAAATCAGCAAAAAAGAACAACTGTAATAAACAGTGAATACATTCAGTAGATGTACTGAGGAGATTGTACCCAGGGGGTAGCAGTAAGTAGACATCACCTAAATCAGGTCAGTTCTCAGGTGGGGTCGACATTGAGCCATCTTGGGGTCAGTTTACCCTGTCATTTTTGGCTGCGGTTTCCCATGGCATGGGTGGAGGAATCGTCGGGAGGCTGGTGAGATTTAGTATTGGAGACCAGTCCGGGATGTCAACATCTGTGATCTGGAGTGAGGATAGGATATCCGCCAGTTCAGAGTGGTCTCTCAAAATATATTGTTTCCCTTCAACAGTGAAGGAGAGGCCAAACGGGAATAGCCATCTGTATGGAATGCTCCTATGACATAGTATTTCTGTTAAAGGACGAAGCATATTTCTTTTTGATAAGGTGACTCTGGCTAGGTGTTGATATATTGATATTTCAGACCCCTCCACTTTGACCATGGGTTTGGTACGAGCAAACTTTAAGATGTCATCTCTCACTCTGGAGTTGAAGAGGCGACAGATTACATCTCTTGGTGGGTCTGACGCTTGTGGTTTGTCCCGCAGTGCTCTGTGTGCTCTTTCAATGGAGATCTCCAGAAGGTATTTGTCTCCCAGTATGGATGAGAATATTTGTTTGACTGTGTCAGGGAAGGCCTCTGGAGAAATGGATTCTGGGATTCCCTTGAGTCGCAGGTTGTTGCGCCTTGCTCTGTTCTCCTGGTCTTCCATCCAATTAACAATTTTGTTCCATTCTTCCTCCCATGTATTTCATTTCTTGTTTTATATCTTGAAGTTCTTTCACCACTGGTTCAAGTGCTCTTGAAAGGGCCTGTCCCAGGAACGCTCTGGATATGGGTAAGCTTGTATCGTCTTCCTGGTCACTTTCCATCTCTGAAGGATTACTGGAGGTGGGATCTTTGAGTAAAGAGCCAGTGGGCGTGGATCTTTGCAGGTGGTGCAGGGAGGCGTTTCTGCATGTAAGAGTCTAATGAGCCCAAAAGACACTTATTGGAGGGAGGCCTGGGTTTGCCTGGGCCGATTTTGACCATCACTGTTGAAACAGGTGTCTGAAATTGCCGGTTCTACGGGTGTAGAAGCGCTGAAGAAGTACAGGATGATATAAGGATATTGCAAGTCCCTCTTATCCTGTGGTCCTCACTGGCCGCAGCCGCTGATTACATGTAAATCTGCATTATGGTGCCTCAATTATTCCTCTGGGAAGAGGCTGAAAAAATTGGGCCAGAGACCCCAAACTATGCTTGTTATGGATCAGTCTTTTAGAGACCAGGCAAAATATTAGGGCTGTGCCCTCAGGTGGATCAGCTGCGGTTGTCTGTGCGTTATGCCGGGCCTACCTTTTCCGGACCCAGCCCTGCAAGGCGTTGTGGTCACAGTCGTGCCCCTTAAATATATTGGTTCTATGGGTTTTGTTTCTTAGTGGTGGCCTGCCTTTGAGCCGGGATGTCTATGTGGGTTCGGGCCGGGACGTGAGGGACACTGACCTGTATTCCCGCGCCTGGATGTGTGCGGTGTGTCTCTCCGGTCGCGCGGTATTGTTGCGTCCTCAATCGGTACCGGGTGCAGACGCCTCTGAACGTCAGTTCTGGGTGCAGGATGACGGCAGGCTCCACGAAACGGCCGCAGTCTCGGTAGATCGGGTAAGCAGGGTCGTGCCTCCAACTGTGGTGAAGTAGCTTAGGCCTGGGTTCTGGCTACTGACAAGGCCCGAGTAGGCCTCAAGGAGTGTTGCCCGATCAATGAGGCGTGAGGCCAAAAAGGATGTCCCGAATTGTGGCGGGGAACCACAAAATAATGGTCCTTATTTTTCAAGAGCTGTCAGCCAAGTCTGTCGATAAGGATGCCGGTATAACGGGACTAGGACGCTTGCTACTGCTGACGGGTAGCAGCTGCACGGAGCTGGCGGGGTTCCCTCTGTTGCACTTTACCGGCTTCAGTCGGGATCCGGACTTGGGATCGCTGAACGTTGGCGGGTTCGGATGTCCGCTAGTCCCTTTGAATGCTTATGAGACCCCGGGCGGCCGAAGGGTGGCGTGGGTGCCGCGACTCCGCTCTAAACTTTGGCCCGGTGTCGTGTGTGAAGCCGTAGGCCGCTACAGCCGGCTGTGGCGAAGGTCGACAAAAAAGGTATCTTTCTGCTCCACGTGTTGTTCTGAGCCGAGTGTTGGCATTTTTAGGCTCGAGGATCCAATTTTGGCGAAGTTATAGATGTTTAGATACAGGTTATGCACAGAGCTCCAGTGATGTGCGTCTGTACAGCTCTGCTGCAAGCTCCACCCCCCCCAATAACATTCAATTCCTAACCCAGTTCATCCTCTATTATCTCTGTAACATGTGGTTTTTTACTATGCTTTGAAATTAGTGTTATAGTTGTTTGTTTTTGATTTATCTTCTATGAGTTGAACTCCCTTTCCTTTTCTCCAGGTTTTGTGCCGGGCTTTTTTGATATAGTGCAGTATCATATCCAGGTATAATGCCACCAAGTTTCGGAAATGGGGGGGGGGAAGGAGTAGCCCACAAGCACGCTTAGATATATTTTTGAGGTCTCCCTGCCCAAAACTAGGGGGGAATCCCAAAAAGCAGGAGCCCACCTTGAATCGGGGGCAAATAAGCCTACCGCTACAATGTTGGTTTCTATGGAAGTTAAGGAGGTTGATAGGGAAGGCTTGGATAGTGTTAATAATAAATTAGCTGAAATTTTGGGGGCAGTGAATATGACTAATAGCACCGTATCTCAATTAACAACCACAATGGCGGCGTTACAGGGGGATATTACCATAATTAGGGATGAAATCACAAAACTGGAGTTGGAGACAGTGGCTGTGAAAAAGGAGTTGGGTATAACAAAAAAATGCCATGAGGGTGTGGAGCAGGGATGTCTTGGGTTGAAAAATTAATTGATAGATCTGGAGGATAGATCTCGGAGGAACAATATAAGATTGGTGGGGTTCCCTGAGGGGGTGGAACAAGAGAACCCAGCGGACTTTGTGCAAAAGTGGCTGGTACAAACATTGGGAGCGGATTATGATCTCTCTACGTTTTGTGTAGAGCGAGCCCATAGAATCTTCCCGAGGAACTTCCCCCCCAGGTGCACCCCCTAGAGCTTTATTAGCTAGATTGGTTTGCTCCAAGCATCGTGATTGGGTACTCAGACGTAAAAGAGAACTTCACAAAATTGGTTTTGATGGGAACGACGTTCAAATATACCCTGATTTTTGTCGTGAAACACAAAATAAAAGGCGGTCTTTCTTTGACGTTAAAAAAAGATTAATTTCCGCACACATAAAGTATGCGATGTTGTATCCGGCTAAACTCAGGGTGGTTCATAACGATTCTGTGCAATTTTTTCCCACACCTACAGAGGCTGCACAGTGGCTTGATTCGGCCGGTTTGTAACTCCCATTGGGATTTCTCATTGTTTGATGATGTCTACATTTTTATACGTTGGCTATATGGTGGTGTGGAGTGAGGAGTGGGGTTTGATCGGGAGTGGGGTTGGCGAAGTGGAAGAGGTTGATGGGGATAACATTCTCTGTGAGCCAAATGGTGGGTTGGGGTAGTGGTTATGGGTGGGGGGTGGGTATTAGGGAATGGGAGGGGGTGGGGGGGTTGGCTGCTGTCGCTGGGCCTAGGGGGCCTCTCTTCCCCCTCCTTCCGGTCTGCGGAGTGTTTTGGCTTTGGATAGCCTAGAATGACGCGAAAGGTTCTGTGTTGGAATGTGCGAGGGCTGGGGGATAGAGTTAAAAGGACAGTGGTGTTTGATGTTATGGCTCGGCACCTCCCGGCAATTGTGGCCTTATTGGAGACGCATGCAATGGCTGATAAGCTCCCCCAATTAAAGAGGCGATGGGCGAAATTGGAATACCACTCATACCTATCATCATATTCGAGTGGTGTGAGTGTGTATATCCATCATGGAGTTGATTTTCAGCCGTTGGATGTTTGGGTGGATAGGGAGGGTCGATTTGTGCTTCTTTACGGTCAGTGGAGTGGACAGGAGACTATTTTAGCCTTTGTCTATGTGCCTCCCCCTTTTGCGTCCACTGCTCTATCTTTGCTGTCTACGTTTATTTGCAGTAAACCCCCGTGCCCGTTGTTACTGGTGGGTGATTTTAATTCGGTATTGGATCCGAGACTGGATAGGATATCTCTCTCCCCTGAGAGGGGGCATACTCGGTCTCTCCTCTGTAGCATTATCCAGGAGCCTGCATGGGTTGATGTCTGGCGTCATTTGTATGGAGAAAAAGAGCGTACTCATGCTTTGGCCGGACGTACAGGTCAATGTCAAGAATCGACTTAGCGTTTGCAAACGGGGCTATGTCTGATCAAGTGGTGAAGATGAAATATGAACTGCATGGAATCTCTGACCATTCTCCGGTATTGCTTCTGCTCAGGGGAGTGGGGGTAAATATGAGCAACAATATAACCTTTAGACTGAACCCTTATTGGTTGGAGGTCATTAGTGAGCGGGATTTAATCAATGCAGAGATTCTTGAATTTTGGCATCGGAATGAGGGCTCCACCCATATCCATTTTGTATGGGACGCTTTGAAGGCTTACATTAGAGGCCTCTATTGCGGTAAAATAAAAAGACAACGAGTGGAGTTCCATAAGCAGGAAAATGCAATGAGGGAGACAGTTAGAAGGTTGCAGGGGGCTTTGACGAAACACGGTACGGATTCACTATGCATAGAACTGAAAGATGCTAACCAACAATATAGGACTTTTATGGTAAACAAGGCCCAACATAAACTCTTTTTTCAAGGACAGAGGCGTTTTAGTGAGGAGGGAAAAACAGGGAAATTGTTAGCTGCACTGGTCGCTAATCAAAGGGGTGGGACTAAAATTAGGTATATTAGAAATACTCGGGGCCAGATAGTCAAGGATCCAGAGCAGATCAGACAGGAATTCGCCGAGTATTATTCTACTATATATAGATCTGAAACGGTATGTAGTCCTTCAAAAATTGAGGACTATTTGGACCAATTAGAAATGCCTTTTCTCTCGCCTCAGGAAACCGGAATGCTTGATCATCCTATACGACAGGCAGAGTTAGAGGATGCCCTTCGCTCGGTTAAATATAACTCTCCCCCCGGGGCGGATGGTTTGCCATTTGAACTTTATAGATACCACGCTAAGGTACTTCTCCATATTCTGCATGAATCATATAGATAATGATCTCTCCCTCCATCTTTCAGGGAGGCAATTATCACTTTAATTTTTAAAAAAAGATAAGGACGGTAGTGAGGTTGGGTCTTACAGGCCCATATCACTCCTTAATACAGACTATAAGATCTTTGCAAAATCTTTAGCAAACCGTCTTAAACGGGTAATTGCAGCCCTGGTTCATTCTAATCAAACAGAATTTATTCCTGGGAGACAGATTCAGGCAAATCTCTATGGGGTGTATTTGAACCTGTCGGTAGGGGGGGGACCAGACCACTCCATCCTGTCTCTGGATGCTGCTCAAGCATTCGACAGGGTGGAGTGGTCCTTCCTGTGGTGAACTATGGCACATTTTCGATTAGGGACTACTTTTATCGCAATGACTCAACTGTTATATACTCAACCAATAGCCCAAGTTAACATTGATGGGGTTAATTCCTCTATTATTGAGCTTCAACGCAATACGAGACAGGGTTGCCTGCTCTCCCCCCTTTTATTTATGGAGCCGTTGGCTTGTAGGATTCGTTTGAATGGTCAGATTTGGGGCTTCGGGGTAGCGGGAGAGAGCGATAAAATTAGGCACTACGCAGACAATGTTATTCTCTGTCTGGATCAGGGCTGGAAAGCTGTTCCCTATGTTATGCAGGTGATAGAGTAGTTTAGTCTATTGTCTGGTTACTTAGTCAACTGGGCTAAGTCCTCACTCCTCCCGCTAAATCGAAATGCCGGGGGTTCCCGGGTCTGGATGTTGTCTTTGGATGACTCTCTGGACTATCTGGGGATAAAGATAGGTGTCCCTATGGGTAGATATTATGAGTTAAATCTTTCCCTGGTAATAGATAAAGTAAAGGGGAAAATCAGCGCCTGGCAAAAATTGTTAATATCGCAATCTGATCGACTGGCATTAGTAAAAATTATCATACTAGCTCTGGTTTTGTACCCGATCTGTGCCTCCCCCATCTGGATAGAGGATGCCTTTTTTTATAGACTGGAAGCTTTAATAAACGATCTAATTTGGGAGAGGAAGAGGGTTCGTATAAAGCAGAGGTATTTGTGGCTGGCCCAGTCAGAAGGGGGACTATCACTTCCTTTTTTTCAAGGGTATTTTTTTTTCTGTGCAGCTACAAAGATGCTGTAATTTTAGAGAGAATGCACTTGGGCAATATTTAATTATGGTAACAGGTAGGTCACTTGATAATATTTTTACGCACTTAGAAACAGCAGTTTGGAGATTTGGACACTAGTTGTTTAATCCCGAGAACTCTGCAGAGGGTCTGGGATATATTGAAAACGACTTTGCAGGTGTCACATGTTTTTCATTTTACCCCGTTGTGGGAGAATCAGAACTTACCATAATTTTTGAAAATAACCGATCACACTTATTAGAGTCGTAGGGGTATCACTAGAGTGGCACATCTATTTGTCGCAGATCGTTTTAAAGTCTTAGGGGACTTCAATTTCACAAATATCTCTTTTTTTAGACCAATTTATGCATGCACGTTAAAAACATGCATACGAAGCTACACTTAATAAAACATATATGATTACTCAACAACATTCATTTTTTGATTATTGTTTTTTTCACTTAGGGAAAAAGATGAAAATGGCACAGATTTATTCGAAAATGCGAGTTTCACTGTCCACGGGGATTTCCTTGAAAAGTATACCTAAATGGGAGTAGGAACTGAAAACTTTCCCTCTTCCCTGGCCACAGATTTTCCAAAATACGAAAAAGGTAGTATCTGCAACCAGTTATTGATTGATCCAGTTTAAAATTTATATTATACACCACAAATGAAGGCTAAGTTTGCTAATAACAGAGGTCGTGAATTTTTTGGTCAAAAGTGTGGCAGCCCCAATGCTGGATATATCCATCTTTTATGGGAATGTAGTGTGATAAAGCGGTTTTGGGAGCAGATATTTACAGCACTTCAGGGGGATTTCCCCCAATCTTGTGTACCGGATATGATTTCCGTGATTTTGGGTTCCTACATACCAAAAAACTCTTCCGTACATCAATTCATCTGGCTGAAGGGCTGCTTGATAGCAAAGGTTCTGATAATCAAGAGATGGGGTTCCCCCATATCTCCTGCATTTGAGGAGTGGAGACGGATTATGTCCTAAATAAAGCTTTATGAGGAGGTTGAGAGGCGAAGGCAAGGTACGCGATATTCCTCTGTCTTGTAGAAGCGAGTTGGACTGACTATCTCGGTTTGTTGGGTGGTGTATGTGGACAGGTACGAGGGGGGAGTATGGGGTTCGGGCTATCAGCTAAAGGTATTAGGCTTGAGTTTACAGAGCTGGATTTAATGCCACGGTCTGTGATGATGTTAAAACGATAGTAATATCTCTTTTATATGTGTATAAGTCCTTTTTGTGTGTTTTTCCTTTTTGCTTTGTTTAAATGTTTTGTAATTATTATTGAAAAAAAAAAAAAAAATCATAGCATTGTGGATGTGCGATCCAGTTCAGTTTTTCTTCCCTTGATATATGCCAAAGTAAAATACATTTGCCGCTCAGTGGTGCACTTATCTGTTTTAAAGCCCTTTTTTGCATGTATTAGTGGAAAAGGGAAAATATCTTTGCCACTCAGCGTTGCAGTGAGATATTTAACAGCCCAGTTTGCCGTGTATTAGTGGCGAAATACAGTTAGGTCCATAAATATTGGGACATCAATACATTTTTTGGTCTATACACCACCACAATGAATTTGAAATGAAACGAACAAGATGTGCTTTAACTGCAGACTGTCAGCTTTAATTTGAGGGCATTTACATCCAAATCAGGTGAACGGTGTACGAATTACAACAGTTTGCATATGTGCCTCCCACTTGTTAAGGGACCAAAAGTAATCTGACAGAATAATAATCATAAATCAAACTTTCACTTTTTAATACTTGGCTGCAAATCCTTTGCAGTCAATTACAGCCTGAAGTCTGGAACGCATAGACATCACCAGACGATGGGTTTCATCCCTGGTGATGCTCTGCCAGGCCTCTACTGCAATCTGTCTTCAGTTCCTGCTTGTTCTTGGGGCATTTTCCCTTCAGTTTTGTCTTCAACAAGTGAAATGCATGCTCAATCAGATTCAGGCCAGGTTATTGACTTGGCCATTGCATAACATTCCACTTCTTTCCCTTAAAAAACTCTTTGGTTGCTTTTGCAGTATGCTTTGTGTCATTGTCCATCTGCACTGTGAAGCACCGTCCAATGAGTTCTGAAGCATTTGGCTAAATATGAGCAGATAATATTGCCCAAAACACTTCAGAATTCATCCTGCTGCTTTTGTCAGCAGTCACATCATCAATAAATACAAGAGAACCAGTTCCATTGGCAGCCATACATGCCCACGCCATGACACTACCACCACCATGCTTCACTGATGAGGTGGTACGCTTAGGATCATGAGCAGTTCCTTTCCTTCTCCATACTCTTCTCTTCCCATCACTCTGGTACAAGTTGATCTTGGTCTCATCTGTCCATAGGATGTTGTTCCAGAACTGTGAAGTTTTTTTTAGATGTCCTTTGGCAAACTCTAATCTGGCCTTCCTGTTTTTGAGGCTCACCAATGGTTTACATCTTGTGGTGAACCCTCTGTATTCACTCTGGTGAAGTCTTCTCTTGATTGTTGACTTTGACACACATACACCTACCTCCTGGAGAGTGTTCTTGATCTTGTCAACTGTTGTGAAGGGTGTTTTTTTCACCAGGGTAAGAATTCTTCGGTCATCCACCACAGTTGTTTTCCGTGGTCTTCCGGGTCTTTTGGTGTTGCTGAGCTCACCGATGCATTCCTTCTTTTTAAGAATGTTCCAAACAGTTGTTTTGGCCACGCCTAATGTTTTGCTATCTCTCTGATGAGTTTGTTGTGCTTTTTCAGCCTAATGATGGCTTGCTTCACTGATAGTAACAGCTCTTTGGATCTCATCTTGAGAGTTGACAGCAACAGATTCCAAATGCAAATAGCACACTTGAAATGAACTCTGGACCTTTTATCTGCTCATTGTAATTGGGATAATGAGGGAATAACACACACCTGGCCATGGAACAGCCGAGAAGCCAATTGTCCCATTACTTTTGGTTCCTTAACAAGTGGGAGGCACATATGCAAACTGTTGTAATTCCTACACCGTTCACCTGATTTGGATGTAAATACCCTCAAATTAAAGCTGACAGTCTGCAGTTAAAGCACCTCTTGTTCGTTTCATTTCAAATCTATTGTGGTGGTGTATAGAGCCAAAAATGTTAGAATTGTGTCGATGTCCCAATATTTATGGACATGACTGTACAAATATATTTGCCGTTCATAGTTGCACTTATCTGTTGGAAAGCCTTTGGGTAAAAATTTTTAAAAATTAGGCCTAATTACCGTTAGCGGTGCAGTGAGATATTTTACATCTCAAATAAGATTTTTAAGTTTGCCGTGTATTAGTGCCGAAATACAAATATATTTTCCATTCATAGTGGTACTTATTTGTTGAAAGCCTTTTGTGTAAAAATATTAAAAAATTTGGGCCTATTTGACGTTCAATGGTGCAGTGAGATATTTTACAGCCCAGTTTACTGTGTATTAGTGGCGAAATGCAAATATATTCGCCGTTCAAAGTTGTACTTATCTGTTAAAAGCTTTTTGTGTAAAAATATTTAAATCTTTGGCTTATTTGTCCTTCAGCGGTGCAGTGAGATATTTTACAGCCCAGTTTGCCGTGTATTGGTAACGAAATACACATACACTGCCTCCCGAAAAAAAGTCGCCACCTAAAAAAATAGGTCACACACTCTAATATTTTGTTGGACCGCCTTTAGCTTTTATTACGGCACGCATTAGCTGTAGCATTGTTTCGATAAGCTTCTGCAGTGTCACAAGATTTATTTCCATCCAGTTTTGCACTTATTTGTCACCAAGATCTTGCATTGATGATGGTAGAGTCTGACTGCTGCACAAAGCCTTCTCCAGCACATCCCAAAGATTCTCAATGGGTTTAAGGTCTGGACTCGGTGGTGGCCAATCCATGTGTGAAAATGATGTCTCATGCTCCCTAAACCACTCTTTCACAATTTGAGCCCGATGATTTTGAGCATTGTCATCTTGGAATATGCCCGTGTTATCAGGGAAGAAAAAAATCCATTGATGGAATAACCTGGTCATTCAGTATGTTCAGGTAGTCAGCTGACCTCATTCTTGGAGCACATACTGTTGCTGAACCTAGACCTGACCAACTGCAGCAACCCCAGATCATAGCACTGCCCCCACGAGCTTGTACAGTAGGCACTAGGCATGATGGGTGCATCACTTCATCTGCCTCTCTTCTTACCCTGATGCACCCATTACTCTGGAACAGGGTAAATCTGGACTCATCAGACCACATGACCTTCTTCCATTGCTCCATAGTCCAATCTTTATGCTCCCTAGCAAATTGAAGCCTTTTTATCTGGTTTGCCTCACTGATTAGTGGTTTTCTTACGGCTACACAGCTGTTCAGTCCCAATCCCTTGAGTTCCCTTTGCATTGTGCGTGTGGAAATGCTCTTACTTTCATTATTAAACATAGCCCTGAGTTCTACTGTTGTTTTTCTTCGATTTGATTTCACCAAACGTTTAAGTGATCGCCGATCACAATCATTCAGGACTTTTTTCCTGCCACATTTCTTCCTCGAATATGATGGGTCTCCACTATCCTTCTAGTTTTTAATAATGCGTTGGACAGTTCTTAACCCAATTTTAGTAGTTTCTGCAATCTCCTTAGATGTATTCTCTGCTTGATGCATGCCAATGATTTGACCCTTCTCAAACAGAGTAACATCTTTTCCACGACCACGAGATGTGTCTTTCGACATGGTTGTTTAAGAAATGAGAAGCAACTCATTGCACCAGTTGGGGTTAAAATAACTTATTGCCAGCTGAAAGATAATCGCCGATGCAGTAATTATCCAATAGGAGTCTCATAACTATTTGCTTAGTTAAATCCAGGTGGCGACTTTTTTTATGGACAGGCAGTGTATATTCACCGTTCATAGTTGTACTTATCTGTTGAAAGCCTTTTGTGTAAAAATATTTAAAAATTTGGACCTATTTGCTGTTCAGCTCTGCAGAGATATTTTACAGCCCAGTTTGCCCTGTTTTACTGGCGAAATACAAATATATTTGCCGTCCTGCATTGCACTTATCTTTTGAAAAGTCTTTTGTGTAAAAATATAAAAAAATGTGGGCCTAATTGCCGTTTAGCGGTGCAGTTACAGTATAACAAAAGGACTTCGTAGGCATACACATCAGAGGAAGCTAAAGCTGGTTGCCCCAATTTTAATTCAGGAGCAGTAAAAAGCTGGAAGCAAATATAGATGGCTGAAATCTTGTTCTCTATGCCTTGTGAAGGCAATGTCTCCAGCAATGCCCCTCTCGCGTTTTACAGCAAATACATTATTTTCATGTAGAGATCCAAATTTAAGTTGGAAGCATGAAGTTTATGCAAGCCATGTGCGACCCCTCTCAATTAAGGGCCTACTTGCCGTTCAGCGGTGCAGTTATATGTGGTAAAACCCTTTTTGCCATGGAATTTTTTATGTGACACTGACTCTTTTTTGGAAAATTTATGGGTGAATGTACACCTCATTTTGCAGTATGGAACGACGTACTTAGTGGTGAAAATCTTTCTGTGACACTGGCTGTTTTTCAGAAAATGAATGGATGCATGTACACTGCCTTTTGCTGTATGGACTGAAGTTCTTAGTGGTGAAACTCTTTCTGTGACACTGGTTCTTTTTCGGAAAATGTATGGGTGAATGTACGGTACACCTCCTTTTGCGATATGGAACGACTTTCTTAGTGGTGAAATTCTTTACGTGACACTGGCTTTTTTTTTGGAAAATGTATGGGTAAATGCACACTTCATTTTGTGGTATGGGCCGAATTATGTAGTGGTGAAATGTGTTATGTGAAACAGTCTTTTTTGGGGAAAATTGATGGGTGACTGTACACCTCCTTTTGCTGTATGGGCTGAATTATGCAGTGTTGAAATTTTACATTTCAAAGTAAACTCCGCTGCTCTGTATCTCTTGTGAAGTCAATGTCTCCAAATATGCCCCTCTCACAATTTACACTAAATACATTATTTTCATGTAGAGATCCAAGAATTATGTTGCAGGCATGTAGTGTGTGCAAGCCATGTGCAACCCCTCTCATCACTCTCACGCTGTTCTGCACCTTGTTTGCCTGGGCGATTGGAGTCACACAGAGCAGGAACTTCTCCGTGTCCTTCAGCAAGAAATCAAATCCTGTCTTTCTCTGTGACAACTCAAAATCGGAACCATGGTGACCGACAACGGAAGAACATGGTGTCGGCGCTGCGTCAAGAATGGCTGAGCCACGCGCCCTGCATAGCACACGTGTTCAATCTGGTTGTCAAGCGGTTCCACCCATCTGCAAGACATCCTAAAAATGGCCAGGAAACTTTGCATGCACTTCAGCCACTCGTACACCGCAAAGCACACCCTCCTTGAGCTGCAGCGGTAGAACGGCATCCCCCAACATAGGCTGATATGCGAAGTTTTCACCTGTTGGAATTCCACCCTCCATATGTTGTACTGACTGTACGAACAGAGAAAGGCCATCAACGATTTCCTGAAGATCCAAGTGGACAGGAGTAGTCCCCTGTGTAACTTCGATGTCAGCCAGTGGCAGCTCATGCATGACACCTGCCGTTCGCTCAGGCCCTTTGAGGAGGCCATGTTATTTTTCAATCACCAGGACTACAGGATAAACAATGTCATTCCACTCCTTCATGTCCTGGAACAGATGCTGGTAAATCTGGCTGGTAAGGGGACTGGAGATGTGGCGCCTAGAAATATGGCGGCAGAGTTTGATACATTTGTTTGTCAAGATCTCGCTTTACAGTCAATGAACGGGAGCATCATTTATCGCTAGGATATGCAAACACCAACTGATGGGGTGTTAACCACCAGAAGTAGGTCATCGGCACGAAGGAGCAGTCATTTTCACAGCTCAAGGTATCCTCCCGGAAGCTTGACCTCTGCACTTCGACGGTCTGCATTTCAAAGCTTGTCTAAAACAAAAAATCCCGCAGTGCACTTGATCCAGCACAGGCTGTTTTTCTCCTTGAAAAACAATGGACTCTGTACAGCGTGACACCGATGTATAATTTCTCATACACCAGACTGAAAGAGTATTCAAAGCACCTGGCTGCCCACATAGCAGCCGTGATGCAGAAGCGTCTTGCTATTGAAGTGGACTCAGAGCTGAACCTAAAAGCCAAATTTTCATGTTTACCCAGACTCAAATGAAAGGACAGAGATCCACTGGCTGTGCTCATACACATTTTATCCAAGCCTCCACTCACCAAGGCAAGCACAGAGGACTGGATAGTGTGGACAGGTTGGTTCTGCAGGACGAACAAAGAGGACGATCTATTGGAGGTGTTACCTAAGATATTTACTTGACTCTTCCTGTATAACGGCTCCGTGGTGCTCACGACTATCGTAGGGACGTGGTTCCAAAGAAAATTTGACTGTTGTTTCGGTAATCTGGTGATCAGTTCTCAGGATCTTATGTGGCCAACAGCGATGTGGAACAGGTATGACATGTCTGGATCAGTTTCGGCATTAGAGTTTGTTTTCTCTGTGCCCATCAAACCTCGCATGTACATTTCTTATGCCATCCACGCAGAGGACTTCAAGACATTATGGAATGATATTCATAAATCAAAGGACGAGGTCACGTTGGAGGAAGTGGACAATTTATTCCAATGTCTTTACTCGCATTTCTTCAGACACTTTAGAATCCACTTATCAGCAACCCAGCTCATCATGGAATGAGCTGGAGTCGGCTTGTTTGCTGGACTGTCCTCCAGTTATCAGCCATAACCCCATTCATTTCTTGAGCCGTATGCATTACCCTCGTGGTCACCCTGTGACTGGCCGTCAATCCATTCTTGTTGATGAAGCACTTTGTTTTTCCAGTTTGTTTTTTAAATCTTGTGGTTTTGCCCCTTCTGTGTTGTATTTTATGTGTGTTAATATCCTGTTTGTTAAATAAGCTTTTTTTTTTGTCCCCCGTTCAAAAAAATAAGAAAATTGTTTGTGATTTGGTAGCCAGAAGCAGTAGATGGTACAAAACACAGAAAACATGCAACTATTCAGTTTACGTGTCATCTCTGTTTTGGATCCACTTCTGTTATTTTTGGGCATTATCAATATTGATGTATTACTGACCAAATGCTGAGCATGTGAAGGCAAATGCTCAAAAGACAGGGTCCGTTTTTTGGGTGTTGTTTTTATGACGGATCAGACGAAGGGCAAAATAAACATTGACATTAACACAAACTTACTCCTGACACCATCTCCGCTCTGTCATGGGGGCACTATTTGTATCAGCTTGTAAAAGAACAAGTGGATATAAAAAGTCTACACACCCCTGTTAAAATGTCAGGTTTCTGTGATATAAAAAAATGAGACAAAGATAAATCATTTCAGAACTTTTTTTACCTTTAATGAGACCTATAAACTGTCGGTGGGTAATAATTCAATTAAGAATTATTAATTATAGTCATAAAAATAATTAACCATAAAAAAATTAAGTTTATAAAATTTGTCATAAATTCTTAAAATCATGACCTGGTGAATTGTAGACAACCTAATTGATACAATTCACATCTGAGTCCGACTATTTCCTCAGATAAATAAGTTCTTTTTGACGTGAGATGACGTTAATGATAAAATGTAGTTCTGCATTATACAATAATACACAGGTATTATAAAAATATGCAGATTTATTGGTTACAAGGTTATAAACATATATAAGTAAATAAACACGATACATGCAAATGAATATATATAGCGTTAATATAAAGCATTTCAAGCTTAACAATACATGTGAGTGGAAATAACTTGTCACATTATAACCAAGCTATTATTAGGTTAGGATATCAAAGTAAGAACATAAGTTATATACATTACTTCTGTTCAGAGAAAACCTCATGATATCAAGATGGGCATGTCTAATCCTAGACATCATTATAGAATGCTAAATACATTCTGCCCCCCCCCCCTAACCAACTACACATCACATGACTTCAAGATGGGCAAATCCATTCAAGGATATAACTTAGAAGAGATAACTGTATCCTTCCGCCCCATCCTGGACTATTTTCACATATATAACTTTGGTAAGACTATTAAGACAAACAGGGATCTAGGATCTTATATGGGAAGGATTTGAAACAAGTCCTTCCTCTGGGAATCCATCACTTAGCTTGGCGAAGAATGTTCTATCAATATATATATATATAAAAGCAATAATTTAATGCTTTGCTAGATTATGAGTCTAGATTCTTCTGCAGGTAGAATGAAGCCTCACAATATCCTAAGACTACATCTCAATATGGAGATGATCAATTAATTTAATTATTTATTTATTCGCCAATCTAGATGGTATAATTTCACCCACACTATCAAATTAGTTTTAATAAAATGAAATATTATTTTCTGTGTCTCTTACCAAGTCCTAGTAGGAATCTCACTTCTGCTCCTAGGAAAGCTGGGTGGTCCATCATAGCACATCTCACCATGGCTTTCATCTAGATAGACCCCTCTAGAGACTCAACTTCTCTCTTTTCCTCCTTTTCTCTCTTTTTCTCCTTCCTTTCTTTCTCTCTCTTCTGCCTCCTGTGTATGGTTTATGATCACAAACTTATCAGTTAGACACACCTTCCTAGTTTGGAACTTTCCAATCATTGTCGGATGGGCGTGACCATTGATAAAAAATGTGACATCATAACCTTACCCAGAATGCACTTTTGCTACTGTTGTAATGTCACCTACTGATACATAGGTGGCACTGCTGTATAAGCTATCTGCATCATAGTATAAAGGGTTAACTTATGTAAGTCTGAATATACATTTTGACCTTAGAAGCTTTAATTCAAAGCTATAGGGATTAATTCTGACACTTGTAGCAATTAGAGACAGACCTCTAAGCGTCTCTCTGAATGTTTCTCACACTGTTGATTTATTGATCATAAATAACTTGTTTTCTCACAGAGATATCAGTACCTCCTGTCATACCAAAGATGTAATTAATTGTTACAAAACACACATCTTCACAGACACTCTTCTAATGAGAAATATATACAATATACTGGATACATGTTGTCTTCGTAACATATAACAATATAATATAAACAAATATATATATATATGTCCTACTGATTGTCTTATGCTAAGGACTAACTAAGGCTCAATAAATGAATACTCACATATTATATATTTTGCTTCATTAATAAATATCTAATTGTATAGGTAATGATCACCAGCTGCATAGAGCTCATCTTTATCTCCCGTCATGAATTTAAAAGTAGACAAGGAGGCATCTTCTCAGACTGGTACATTCATGAAAACAATAACACAGAAGAGTATAAACCTTTGTGTGACCTTAATTTGGCCTACTCAAGACATACAAAATTGTAACTATAGTCGAGCATGGCTCTTAAAGGAAATGAACATCCATCTTGACTAGAATGAATTGGATATCAATGCATTTACCTATGAAAAGGCACAACAAAACTGTGCAACTCAATTGAAAAACAAACTGAAATATTCTAGGTAGAGGGAAGAAAAAATATAAAAATAAAACAATATGGTTGCATAAGTGTGCACACCATTACATTAATATTTTGTTGAAGCACCTTCTGATTTTAGTACAGCACTTAGTATTTTTGGATATGAGTCTATCAGCATGGCACATTTTTACTTGGCAAGATTTGTCCACTCTTCTTTCCAAAAACACTCCAAATCTGTCGGATTGTGAGGGCAACTCCTGTGCACAGCCCTCTTCAGATCACCCCACAAATTTTCAATAGGATTCAGGTCTGGGCTCTGGCTGGGCCATTCCAAAACTTTAATCTTCCATAACACCTTTTCCCACATGCTTTTGGGAGACTTCAGATGTGTTTTTGCAAAATGTAGCCTGGCTTGGATGTTTTTCTTAATAAGAAAAGGCTTTCGTCTTGCCATTCTACCCCATAGCCCAGACATATGAAGAATATGGGGGATTGTTGTCACATGTACCACACAGCCAGTACTTGCTAGATATTCCTGCAGCTCCTTTAATGTTGCTGTAGGCCTCTTGGTAGCTTCCAGACCAGTTTTCTTCTCGTCTTTTCATCAATTTTGGAGGGACGTCCAGTTCTTGGTAATGTCACTGTTGTGCCATATTTTCTCTACTTGATGATGACTGTCTTCACTGTGTTCCATGGTATATCTAATGCCTAGAGCAGCTGAACTTTATTTTGGGTTAATCAGAGGCACTTTAAATGATGGCAGGTGTATGCTGACTCCTATTTAACATAATTTTGAATGTGATTGCTTAATACTTAACACAGCTACATCCTCAGTTATAAAAGGGTGTTCACACTTATGCAACCACATTATTTTAGTATTTTTTTTTTTGTTTCCCTCCCTCCACCTTAAAGATTTCAGTTTGTTTTTCAATTGAGTTGTACAGTTTATAGGTCACATTAAAAGGTGGAAAAAGTTCTGAAAGTTCTTTGTCTCATTTTTTTACAGCACAGAAACCTGACATTTTAACAGGGGTGTGTAGACTTTTTATATCCACTATATGTGAAATCAACTGATGACAGTGTAAAATGAGTGCGCTTTTTCTTGGCGCTAACATCGACCTATACGGCTTAGTATATACTAGAGTCATTTGGTTTGTTTTGACCCCGTGACTGCCCAAATAAGTGAAGTGTGCAGTGATTCTAAGTGCTACACCTGTCATCTGCATGTCATACGGACTCAAAATATTTTTTCACTACCAAATCAGGCTCCCTATGAGTGTTACTGCAAGGCACAGTGTTCTACACTACTATAAAGACTCCCTGCAGCCAGGAAATAGCATTTTTTTAAAAAATTTAATTTACCGCAAATTTATTTATTAGGATCGAACCAAGTTTTTCCCAATCGAATTTAAAAAAAATTGCTCTCTAGTGATGGACGAACATCGGCCGGGACGGTTTGCAAACTCGCGAACGCGATCAAATGTTTGCGAATCGCAAGTTTGCGGCGGGCCCCATTCCCTTTAATTGCAGGCGAACCTGGAAAACCTTCAGGTCATATTTGCAGCCACCAAATACTTACTAGAAGTGCACAAATAGTCCCACAACATGGACAGTGACATACTAGAGGGGGATCAATGACAAATATTCCCACAAAAAATATGTATTTTAATCAGGGGCCATTTTTATGCATCTTAAGGGGAAATTCTCAAACATGTGCCCTGCTGGAGCCTTGAAATTTTTTATTTTAGGCTACGGGAGTACAGGCCCTAAAAATTAGGCATTCATCTGACATAAAAGAACAAGTGATTATGTGCCTCAAGGTACATTATGTGGTCAATGGAATTTTTTTTTACTGTAGCCCACTGGAGTACAGGCCCCACATTAGGCATTCACAGGACAGAAAAGATCAAGTGATTATGTGGCTGGAGGTACATTAGGCAGTCACCGGACAGAAAACATCAAGTGATTATGTGGCTGGTGGTATATTAGATGGTCATTGGATAACAATTTAACTGCAGGCCAGTGGAGTACAGGCTCCAAAAATTATGCATTCACCGTACAGAAAAGATAAAGTGATTATGTGGCTGGGGGTGTATTAGACGGTCATTGGATAACAATTTTACTGCAGGCCAGTGGAGATTAGGCCTCAAACATTAGGCATTCACCGTACAGAAAAGAACAAGTGATTATGTGGCTGGAGGTATATTAGGCGGTCACCGTATAACAATTTTACTGTTGGTCAGTTGGATTACAGGCCCCAAAAATTATGCATTCACCATACAGAAAAGATCAAATAATTATATGGCTGGAGGTATATTAGATATTGGATATCAATTTTATTGCAGGCCAGTCGAGTACAGGCCCCAAACTTTAGGCATTCACTGGACAGGAAAGATTAAGTGATTATGTGGCTGGAGGTATATTAGATAACAATATTGGATAACAATTTTACTGTTGGCCAGTTAGATTACAGGCCCCAAAAATTATGCATTCACCGTACACAAAAAATCAAGTGATTATTTGTTCGGAGGTATATTAGACGGTCATTGGATATCCGTTTTACTGCAGGCCAGTGGAGTATAGGCCCGAAACATTAGGCATTCACCATACAGAAAAGAACAAGTGATTATGTGGCTGGAGGTATATTAAACGGTCATTGGATAACGATTTTAATGTAGTCCAGTACAACTATATGTCAAATAAAAGAACTAAAAATATAATATTGGATTAAAAATATGGCTAACGAAATCCCTCTTCTTGAATAAATGATAATAGGTGAAATTCGATAACATGTTGTCGTCACAGGTGTTAAATTCCTCAGAGGCCCCAACAATTAGGCATTCACCGTACAGAAGAGATTAAGTGATTATGTGGCTCGAGATATATTAGACGTCATTGGATAACAATTTTACTGTAGGGCAGTACAAATACATGTCAAATACATATGTTTAAAAGAACTAAAAATATAAAATTGGATTAAAAACATGGCTAACGAAATCCCCCCTCTTGAAAAGAACCCCAAATGATAATAGGTGAAATTCGATACGTGGTGTTGAATTTCTCCGAGGCTCCAACAATTAGGCATTCACCGTACAAAAAGATTGTTTATGTGATTATGTGGCTGGAGGTAAATTAGACAGTCATTGGATAACAAATTTACTGCAGGCCAGTTGAGTACAGGCCCCAAACATTAGGTATTCACGGGACAGAAAACTCCTTTTATGCCGCTATATTTACATAAGACAGGGACCATTCTTTGTTCTGGGTGGTGGCGGAAATGTGTGCGCTGGCATGTGGAAATTCAATTAAATGTGGTAGTTACAGGTGTTGAATTCCTCCGAGATCCATGCCTTATTCATTTTTAGAAATGTGAGGTAGTACACACTGTTGTGAGCTAGGCGAGTGCGCTTATCGGTCACGATCCCCTCTGCTGCGCTGAATGTCCTTTCGGACAGGACACTCAACGAGGTGCAAGCCAAGAGTTCCATGGCAAATTGTGCCAGCTGTGGCCATAGGTCAAGCCTGCACACCCAGTAGTCCAGGGGTTCTTGGCTTCTCAGAGCGTCCATATCAGCAGTTACCCGATGTAGTTGGACTCCTGTTGGTCTAGGTGTTCCCTGAGGCTGGATCCGTAGGGCGGCTGTCGATGGGTTGGTTGCAAGAATAGTCTCGTGTCCGAAGTGACCAACACATCTTCAAACCGCCCTCTTTTTGCATGCGTGGTAGGATTGGTACCCGCACCTGTTTCTCTGTGGGTGGAAATTCCTCTGCCAGCGCCCGAAACAGCAGAATGCAGCATCTATCACAGCAAGGCCTGGAAATGCTACATTCTGACAGCCCTCTGTGAGGCTGGCAACATGTCCGCCATTTTGTGTTTGTACCGGGGGTCTAAGTACGTTTCTACCCAATACTGGTCTTTGCCCTTTATGCTTTTTATACGGGGTTCCCTCTTCAAACACTGGAGCATGAAAGCTCCCATTTGCACTAAATTGGAAAGCAGTGGAGCTCTCCGGCTCCTGCTCATCACCCAGGAGAATATCGTCCTAGGTCTCCTCCCCCCAGCCACGGACAACACCAGGGATACCAGAAAAGTTTAAAGGGAATCTGTCACCTGGTTTAACCATATTAATCTCTCACCATTGCCATGTTTAATAAAATACCTTATCTCCTGCAGTGTTTTTTTTTTCTTATATTCATTCTTTCATTTTGCTAAAAAAGCGATCTTTGTATTATGCAAATGAACCCTAAAGGTGCCCAGAGGGGCGTTATTCTTCACCCTCTGAGCCCATTTATTTAGAGCCCAAGCACACCTCCTCGTTATGCAGTATCGTCCCACACCCTAGTTTAACGGTGCCGCCCCCTCTGCTACAGTACGTCAGCTAATTCATTCAAGCCACGCACCTGGAATCTTCAATTCGTCCGGCTGAAATCTCTCGCAGGTGCAGTACCGCCTACTGCCTGCGCCTGTGCGATCCAATCGCTCCTGAGGGCAACAGCCTCCAAAGTGTCACTGGGCATGCGCCGAGCCCAGTGACGTCTTCTTATCGCTGTTGCCCTCAGGAGCGGCTGGATCACGCAGGCCCAGGAAGTAGGTGGTACTACGCCTGCGCGAGATTTCAGCCGGACGAATTGAAGATTCCAGGTGCGTGGCTTGAATGAATTAGCTGACGTAGCAGAGGGGGCGGTTCCGTTAAACTAGGGTGTGGGACGATACTGCATAACGAGGAAGCTTGCTTGGGCTCTAAATAAAGGCGGTCTAGGCACTGCAGGGGGACGTTACTGGGCTCAGAGGGTGAAGAATAACGCCCCTCTGGGCACCTTCAGGGTTCATTTGCATAATACAAAGATCGCTTTTTTAGCAAAATGAAAGCATGAATATAAGAAAGAATACCACAGCAGGAAATAATGTATTTTTATTAAACATGGCAATGGTGAGAGCTTAATATGGTCAAACCAGGTGACAGATTCCCTTTAAAGCATGCTCTTCTCGCTCCTCCTCCACCCCGGCACCATCCTCCTCTGACTCCTCTTCAGACTCTTGTGGACTTGTCTCAGATAGAGTAGCCCCCCTTGGGAATACATCCAGCAATGCGACTTCCTCATCTTCCTGCTTTTCGAGGGCTTGATCAATGACACAACGCAATTCACGATCCAGAAAAAAGGCGTAAGGTTTGATGTCACTGATGGCGCCCTAGCTGCGATTGACCAGTTTGGTGATCTCATCAAATAGCCGTCGAAGTCTGCATGTGTCGCGCATGAGCAGCCACTGGCGCGGTGAAAAAAAAACAAGCTCCCAGAACCTGTCCTGCCGCAGAGTTCATCCAGGTAGTCGTTAACGGAATGTTTTTGCTGGGGCAGCCTATCAAGCATATAAAAGGTGGAGTTCCATTGCGTTGGGCAGTCACAATTCAGACGTCTGACGGGCAGGACGTGTGCCATGAACGGCACATGTATCATTTTGCCCTGTTTTAGCGCGCTCAGCGGATTGGCACTGTTGTCGCACACCTCTTTACCAACTGTGAAAGTGAGCGGGGTTAGCTACTGATCGTCCTGTGACCGCAAAGCTGAAAGGAGTGCAGGACCGGTGTAGCTCTTGGCTTCCAGGCACAACAGCCACAGCACAGCATGGCAACGTCTCACCTGGCACATCAAATGGGTTCTGGGGAGCTCGGGGAGGCGCATCGGAAGAGGCGGTAGCAATGTAAAAGGAGAATTCAGCCAAGGAGGAGACGGAGGATGAAGTAGCATGCAATCTGTGGCGGTAACACCAAATCCACACATAGAAACATAGAATGTGTCGGCAGATAAGAACCATCTGGCCCATCTAATCTGCCCAATAAAATGAATACTATGAATAGCCCCTGGCCCTATCTTATATGAAGGATGGCCTTATGCCTATCCCAAGCATGCTTAAACTCCTATATTTGCAGCTACCACTTCGGCAGGAAGGCTATTCCATGCATCCACTACTCTCTCAGTAAAGTAATACTTCCTAATATTACTTTTAAACCTTTGCCCCTCTAATTTAAAAATATGTCCTCTTGTAGAAGTTCTTCTTTTTGTTAAATAATATCTCCTCTTTTACCGTGTTGATTCCCTTTATGTATTTAAAAGTTACTATCATATCCCCTCTGTCTCATCTTTCTTACAAGTTATACATGTTAAGGTCCTTTAACCTTTCCTGGTAAGTTTTATCCTGCAATCCATGTACTGCAGTCCATGTACTACAATCCATGCGCACGGGTGCCATGGATTGCATGCTTGACAGCCGTCAGAAGGTTCACCCAGTGGACAGTAAAAGTTATGTACTTTCCCTGCCCGTGTTTGCTAAACCAAGTGTTTGTGATCAGATGTATCTTGGCACCGACACTGTGTGCCAGAAATACATTCACTTGCCGCTGAACATAGTCATATAGTTCTGGGATGCCCTTCTGGGAGAAATATTTCGTTCTGGGGACCTTCCATCGCTGTGTGCCAATGGCAACAAATTTTCTAAAGGCCTCAGAGTCCACCAGTTTTTATGGCAGTAGTTGGCGGGCTAGCAGTTCCAACAAGCCAGCGGTCAACCGTTGGGCAAGAGGATTATATGGCATCATCAACTTTTTACATTTGAACATTTGGGCCACGGAAGCCTGCCTTTTTCCAGATGAACGCGACAACGGCACTGTGGAAGGTGGAGAGGAGGACAAATGGGAGGAGAGAACAGAAGGAAAAGAGGCATGACGTGGAGCACCGCCAGTGTGGCTTTGTCGGTCCTGACGGTGTTGGTTCCACTGGGCTCGGTGATGGGAGGCCAGGTGCCTTCTTAAGGCGGTCATCCCTAGGTGAGTGTTGGGCTTACCCCGACTTATGCATTGACAGCACAGTCTGTAGATGGCAACACTATTGTCAGCAGCTGACACGTTAAAAAAGCTTACACTGGGTGGCGGAGCTAGCCGCGTCAGGAGATGGCTGCTTGACCCGAGTGCTCCTCATCACAGCACACAATAAAGCTGCTATTTGGGTTCCCATTCCACTCCAACATGGGGAAACTTACTAAAGACATGTCCAGGGAGACTTAAGTAACTCATAGACACTCCAAAGGACAGTCGGACATGGAAAAATATCTAAAGAAGAAGATGTCTTCTCCGGCAGGCAGATCCAAGATGGCGCAGGATGCCGCCACTGCTCTGACTTACACAGAGGACTCTGATGATGAAGGCTCCTGCGCCATGTCAGAGACGCACAGTGAACAAGACTCGATACCTATCACTAGAGCCTTCCTCAAGGAGTCACTGGCCCTCGCTTTTGAACTTGTTCTGAAAGAAATGACGGCCATAAAAGCAGAAATCAAGCAAACTGGGCACAGAGTTGCGGCTCTAGAAGATGCACATGCTGCGTTGATCAAACACAGTGGAGCCATGCAGACCAATGTAGAAGAGATCCAAGAGCAGATAAACATAGCTTTCCTGTAACTGGAAGACCAGGAGAATAGGAGTCGGAGGAAAATCGTGCGCACCAGATGGAAGAAATACTTACCACGGTCAGTCAAAATCTTTCTTCTTTACTAGGCCGGAAAAGAGCCGACACAGTGGTTATAGAAAGAGCCCACAGAGCCCTAAGGCCCAAGCCCACGCCAGAGGCTCCGCCGCGAGACATCATTTGCGGCCCACTCAGCTACGAAGATACAGCCACCATCTTAACAGCTGCCAGAGATAAGAGAGATATACTCCTAGAAAGCAACAAAATTCAGCTATTTCAAGATCTCAGAGCACTAAAGCCGCTAACAGATCTCCTCAGGGCGAGAAAGCATCCCCTGCGCTGGCTTTTTCCCTTTGGCCTGTGCACCTCCATCATTGGAAAACAAGTCATAATTCGCCATCCGAATGACCTCTCCAAGATCTGGAATGCCCTGCAAGTTGAACCTCTGAACATCCCTTCATGGCTGCCTATGCCTGGAGGCATGAAAGTGCCGCCACTGCCCACAACTGAGGACTGGCAGGTGGTCAGAAAGTTTAAATCGCCTCAAGCAAAGAAGCGTCAAGCGGAACTAAAAGACACTTGAAGATGGAGCTTCTTTCTAGGTTGATTACCTGCTAGTCCCTCAAGGAAAGGGGTCCGGTAACACCATACCTGTTTGGAGCTCTACTGAGTCCCGATGTATATCTACATATATGTCATGTCAGCTGTTTCCAATTTCATTTGATAGGTGCTTGCCTTACTGTTAGCATATATTTCTATAGATGCCCTTTACCCACTGCTTACCTTTTATTGTATTTCACAAGCTGGAAGGGAATTGTCTTTACATATCCCTCTATGCTATGATTTTAAAAGGTGGGGCACTGCCAATACTTTAGGATTTTTGGACCCTCGAACATTACTCGAACATTTCAGTAAAAGTTTGGGCTTGGGTTCGGTGTTCGGCAATTTCTTAGCGCTATAATCTGCGATGCGTCCACTATCCTCCCTCCCCCTCCCCCCTTGAGCAGAGTAGGGGGAAGGGAAGAGAGAAAGTAGGAGGAAAAAGAAGAGAAAGGAAGAAAAAAAAAAAAAGGGGGTAGCACATTGTTAAGTTCAGCATAGAAGCCTATCAGAACTTCCAACCTTCCCATATCTTATTCCATTTACCTAATCCGCCTCTGTGCTTATACAGAATCCGTTCATAGTTTTTGATCTTATTAACCAGATTTATCCAGTTATTTACTTCCGGAGTATGGCGTGCAAACCAACTTCGACTGATCAGTAATCTGGCCAGTAGTAGTATTCTACCCAGTAGAATCTTTTGATATTTATGGATAGTTAATGTGGACAGATCATTCAATAAAAACAATTGTGGGTCAAGAGATATACATATTTTTAATTTGTGGGTAAGGAGATTTTTAATACCATTCCAGTATACTACAAGACCTGGGCAGAGCCACATCATGTGCAGATAGTCCGCTCCTACATTATCACAACGAGGGCTCTTGGAGGTATCTCTTAATCCACACTTGTTTAACCAAGTGGGAGTAACATAAAGTCTATGGTAAATATTAAACTGTGTTAAAATGTGATTAAAATTGTGAGAAAGTACATCTGGATTAGTAAAGATACTCCCCCATCCCACCAGCTTTATATTTGGACAGTCCATCTACCAGGCCCTTTGTCCTGTTGATTGTGTCTCAGAAAAACGTAACTTAATTAGTAGTTTGTATATATTTGAAATCTTTCTTCCTAGTGAAATCTTCCCTAACCATTCATTTAATGGAGACAAAGTATCTATTTCCAGTAGTGATTTATCATCCAAGCTAGAAAGTGCCGACCGAAGCTGGAGATACCTAAACAATGAGAGATTCTGTACACTATGTGATAGTTCCGCAAACGTCTTAATTTCTTTATTCTTAACAACATGTGCCACATATAAAATCCCATTCTTTTGCCAGAATTGATTGGTTACTATACCGTCTAAGGTCTGTAAGTGTTAATTGTGCCAAAGAGGCGTGAATATAAGTGATCCCTTTACCCCCAACCATCCTCTAGTGGTAGCCCACATTTTCAGAAGTGATTTTATAGTCTCTTTATAACCTCAATCTTTATTGATCATCAGCCCGGATTCTAAGAGCATAAATATATTGTTGTGCGTGGAGGCTCTTACTAGGCCGCTCAGAGATGTACTATTTGGCCATTCATTGCACGTCCATAACTGAGCTGCCATAAAGTAGCCTTTGAAATATGGGAGGTTTAGGCCCCCACACTCCAGAGGCTTATATAGATATTCTAGTTTGAGTCTCACTCGTTTTCTTCCCCAGACTAAGTCATTAATTATTCTTTCCAGAAGTTTGAAATATTTGTCCTCTATCCAAATAGATATACACTGCTCAAAAAAATAAAGGGAACACTTAAACAACACAATGTAACTCCAAGTCAATCACACTTCTGTGAAATCAAACTGTCCACTTAGGAAGCAACACTGAGTGACAATCAATTTCACATGCTGTTGTGCAAATGAGATAGACAACAGGTGGAAATTATAGGCAATTAGCAAGACACCCCCAATAAAGGAGTGGTTCTGCAGGTGGTGATCACAGACCACTTCTCAGTTCCTATGCTTCCTGGCTGATGTTTTGGTCACTTTTGAATGCTGGCGGTGCTTTCACTCTAGTGGTAGCATGAGACGGAGTCTACAACCCACACAAGTGGCTCAGGTAGTGCAGCTTATCCAGGATGGCACATCAATGCGAGCTGTGGCAAGAAGGTTTGCTGTGTCTGTCAGCGTAGTGTCCAGAGCATGGAGGCGCTACCAGGAGACAGGCCAGTACATCGGGAGACGTGGAGGAGGCCGTAGGAGGGCAACAACCCAGCAGCAGGACCGCTACCTCCGCCTTTGTGCAAGGAGGAACAGGAGGAGCACTGCCAGAGCCCTGCAAAATGACCTCCAGCAGGCCTCAAATGTGCATGTGTCTGCTCAAACGGTCAGAAACAGACTCCATGAGGGTGATATGAGGGCCCGACGTCCACAGGTGGGGGTTGTGCTTACAGTCCAACACCGTGCAGGACGTTTGGCATTTGCCAGAGAACACCAAGATTGGCACTTTCGCCACTGGCGCCCTGTGCTCTTTACAGATGAAAGCAGGTTCACACTGAGCACATGTGACAGACGTGACAGAGTCTTGAGACGCCGTGGAGAACGTTCTGCTGCCTGCAACATCCTCCAGCATGACCGGTTTGGCATTGGGTCAGTAATGGTGTGGGGTGGCATTTCTTTGGAGGGCCGCACAGCCCTCCATGTGCTCGCGAGAGGTAGCCTGACTGCCATTAGGTACCAAGATGAGATCCTCAGACCCCTTGTGAGACCATATGCTGGTGCGGTTGGCCCTGGGTTCCTCCTAATGCAAGACAATGCTAGACCTCATGTGGCTGGAGTGTGTCAGCAATTCCTGCAAGACGAAGGCATTGATGCTATGGACTGGCCCGCCCGTTCCCCAGACCTGAATCCAATTGAGCACATCTGAGACATCATGTCTCGCTCTATCCACCAACGTCACGTTGCACCACAGACTGTCCAGGAGTTGGCAGGTGCTTTAGTCCAGGTCTGGGAGGAGAGCCCTCAGGAGACCATCCGCCACCTCATCAGGAGCATGCACAGGCGTTGTAGGGAGGTGATACAGGCACGTGGAGGCCACACACACTACTGAGCCTCATTTTGACTTGTTTTAAGGACATTACATCAAAGTTGGATCAGCCTGTAGTGTGTTTTTCCACTTTAATTTTGAGGGTGACTCCAAATCCAGACCTCCATGGGTTGAAAATTTGATTTCCATTTTTTTCTTTTTGTGTGATTTTGTTATCAGCACATTCAACTATGTAAAGAACAAAGTATTTCAGAAGAATATTTAATTAATTCAGATCTAGGATGTGTTATTTTTGTGTTCCCTTTATTTTTTTGAGCAGTGTATTTCTAAGAACATAGAGAAATTGAGGTAAAATTACCATCTTAACCAGCGAGACTCGGTCAGCCCTAGATAAAGGGAGTCTCAACCATATCCCTATTTTTGCCCTGGTTTTCGTTATCAATGGAATCAGATTGAGTTCTACAAGGTTTTCAACCTTGGGGAATATCCTCATGCCCAGATATTGAATATCCTCATGCCCAGATAGGAGGGTCTCTTTTTGCGGCAGAGGATCTATTGGCATCAGGATTGTCTTTAACCAGTTTATATGTAGGCCTGATACCTCTCCGAATAGTTTAACCAAATGAATAATTCTTGGAACATTTATTTCTGTATCATCTATAAAAAAAAAAGGACATCGTCCGCATATAGAGAAATACGGTCTTCCTGTCTTAATGTTCCAAACCCTTTTATTTGAGCATCTTGCCTAATAGCCAACGCCAGAGGCTCAATATAAATATCGAATAGGAGTGGAAATAGTGGGCAACCCTGGCGGGTACCTCTCTTTAGATCAAAACTGGTAGTGAGGCTCCCATTAAGACTCAACTTAGCTGTAGGGTGTCTATACAGAGATTTAATATTTATGAATCTCTCCCCGAAGCCCATCCTGGCCAACACCTTCCAGAGGAATCGCCACTCCACCCTGTCGAAGGCCTTAGAGGCATCTAAAGACAGGATGGAGCGAGCAGATCTCCCAGGAGCCTGTATGTTAGCCAAGAGACAATGAAGTTTATGGTGCGTACCCTTATTTGGAATAAAGCCGTTCTGATCTGGATGTACGATGGAGGAGATGACCCTAGCAAGTCTTGAAGCCAAAATCCTTGCAAGCAGTTTTACATCGGTATTCAGTAATGAGATCGGTCTATAAGATCCCATATCTGTGGGGTCCTTACCTTTTTTCGGAATTAGAATTTTTACTCCTTCCATCATTGAGCCAGGCAAGTTCCCTTCTGCCACTGATTCAGCAAAGACCTCCAGGAGTTTACGGAAAATATCTTCCCCATATTTGCTATAAAATTCATATGGAAGTCCGTCTGAACCGGGGGTAGAGTTGGCCGAACATAATTTAATTGCCCCTTCAAGCTCCTGAATAGAGAGATCAACCTCGAGTGCCTTCTTTTGGGCCAAAGTAATAGTAGGAAAGACAATATTATCCAGATAAGAGTCGTCCATAAGAGTCGTCCGCCTTTCGTCCGTAATCTTACCATCGGCTCTATAAATATCCAAAAAGTAGTCGAGGAAAGCCTCCTCTATGGAGTTTTGTCCAGTCAGTGTGCAATTTAAGCTAGAAATACAGCTATAATTTTCTGGGTTATTAAAAACACCCTTTTTGGGCAAAATACACTATTTTACAGCCCTTGCAGCATCTGCATGTGTGAAATTCAAGCCTTATATACAGCTTTCATATTCTGTTAGTTAAAAAAACACACTTTTTTTTGCAAAATACTTAATATTGCAGCCCTTGCTGCATATGTGATTGTTAAAAACAAGTTTAAAAAAACCTCAATAATTTTCTGGCTTTGCAAAAACACTAATTTTTTGCAATATCCAACATCTGGTGCCTTTGCAGGCTTAGGCTACTTTCACACTTGCGTTCAGAGCGGATCCGTCTGCTGTCTGCTGTTTGCACAGACGGATCCGCTCCTATAATGCAGACGTTTGGATCCGTTCAGAATGTATCCGTCTGCATTATAGCTTAGAAAAAATTCTAAGTGGGAAAGTAGTTCAGACGGATCCGTCCAGACTTTACATTGAAAGTCAATGGGGACGGATCCGTTTGAAAATTGAGCCATATTGTGTCATCTTCAAACGGATCCGTCCCTATTGACTTACATTGTAAGTCTGGACGGATCCGTTTGCCTCCGCACGGCCAGGCGGACACCCGAACGCTGCAAGCAGCGTTCAGCTGTCCGCTTGCTGAGCGGAGCGAAGGCTGAACGCTGCCAGACTGATGCATTCTGAGCGGATCCGCATCCACTCAGAATGCATTAGTACGGATGCGTTGGGGGCCGCTTGGGAGCCCCTTCAAACGGAGCTCACAAGCTGAGCCCCGATCGCTAGTGTGAATGAAGCCTTAGTCAGCGTGCAATTTAAGCTAGAAATACAGCTATAATTTTCTGGGTTTTTAAAAACACCCTTTTTGGGCAAAATACACTATTTTACAGCCCTTGCAGCATCTACTCGTGTGAAATTCAAGCCTTATATACAGCTTTCATATTCTGTTTGCAAAATACTTAATATTGCAGCCCTTGCTGCATCTGTGATTGTTAAAAACAAGTTTTAAAAACTTTAATAATTTTCTGGCAGGGGGCGTTATCAGAGACAAGTGCAGCCGCCTGTCCACAGCCAATGTGGACAAGCTCACATTCATTAAAATGAACCAGGCATGGATCCCTCAGGACTTGTTCGTACCTTGTGCTGAATAGACATGTATACCAGCCTTAAACAGCCATTGTTATTCTATAGCGCAATTGCTTATTCTTGTATTTTGGATATTTTAAACTCTTTTGGAGTGTACCCTAATTTAAAAAAAAATGTATATTAAAACAAAAAAACTGTGTTGGCTACCTTGTCCTCCTCCACCGCTGCTTCTACCTACACCGCTACCTCCACCGCCTCCTCAAACTCCTACTCCATATAGACCTCCACCTCATAAATCAAGCTTTTTTTTATTTGTACGTATTTTATTTTATGTCATTTCACTACTTTGTCTGTTACATTTTCGGGTGAGATTCACCAATTTTTGGGTGTGATATACAGTCCTGATCAAAAGTTTAAGACCACTTGAAAAATGGCAAAAAATCATATTTAGCATGGCTGGATCTTAACAAGGTTCCAAGTAGAGCTTCAACATGCAACAAGAAGAAATGGGAGTGAGACAAAACATTTTTGGAGCATTCAATTTAATGAAAACCACGAATAAACTAAAACCGGCTGTTTTTCAGCTGATCAAAAGTTTAGGACCACACGTCCAAAAAAAACAAAACCCACCCAAAACAGAAATCCAACTTCCAAACATGAACTCAGTAATGAGTAGCTCCACCGTTATTGTTTATCACTTCCAAAATTCGTTTCGGCATGCTTGATGCAAGCGTTTCCATGAGGTGAGTTGGAACATTTCTCCAAGTGGTGAAGACGGCCGCACGAAGGCCATCTACTGTCTGGAACTGTTGTCCATTTTTGTAAACTTCCCTTGCCATCCATCCCCAAAGGTTCTCAATTGGATTTAGATCAGGGGAACACGCAGGATGGGCCAAAAGAGTGATGTTATTCTCCTGGAAGAAGTCCCTTGTCCTGCGGGCATTGTATACTGTAGCGTTGTCCTGTTGAAAAACCCAGTCGTTACCACAAAGACGAGGGCCCTCAGTCATGAGGAATGCTCTCTGCAACATCTGGACATAGCCAGCGGCCGTTTGATGCCCCTGCACTTCCTGAAGCTCCATTGTTCCACTGAATGAAAATGCACCCCAGACCATTATGGTGCCCCCTCCACTGTGGATCGTAGAAAACATCTCAGGTGGGATCTGCTTGTCATGCCAGTAACGTTGGAAACCATCAGGACCATCAAGGTTAAAAAAAATTCTCATCAGAGAATAAAACTTTCTTCCACCTTTGAATGTCCCATGTTTGGTGCTCTCTTGCAAAGTCCAAACGAGCAGTTCTGTGGCATTCAAGGAGACGAGGTCTTTGAAGAAGTTTTTTGTTTTTGAAGCCCTTCAGTCTCAGATGCCATCTGATGGTTATGGGGCTGCAGTCAGCACCAGTAAGGGCCTTAATTTGGGTTGAGGATTGTTTAGTGTCTTGACAGACAGCCAATTGGATCCTCCAGCTCAGTGCTGATGAAATTTTTTTGGGTCTTGACTTTTTTGTTACATAACCCTCAGGATCATTTAAGAAATACCAAATGACTGTATTACTGCGTCCCACCTCAGCAGCGATGGCGCGCTGTGAGAGACCCCGCTTATGCAGTTCAACAACCCGAACCCGTTAAAAAAGGGAGAGTTTTTTTGCCTTTGCCATCACAACGTGTGACTACCTGACATAAAATGACAATGAATCCACATCTTTGCACAGATTTGGCTTTTCAAAGGCATGTGGTCCTAAAATTTGGTTCAGCTGAAAAACAGCCTGTTTCAGTTTAATCGTTATTTTCAATTAATTGAATGCTCAAAAAATGTTTTGTCTCACTCTCATTTCTTCTTGTTGCATGTTGAAGCTGTACTTGGAACCTTGTTAAGATCCAACAATGTAAAATATGATTTTTTGCCATTTTTCAAGTGGTCTTAAATACAGTTGAGCGGACACCTGGATGTACAGGTTCAGCCGAACTTCGGAAAAAAGTTCGAGTTCGGGACCCAAACTTAAACCGAACTTGACCCCGAACCCCATTGAAGTCAATGGGGACCCGAACTTTTGAGCATTAAAATGGCTGTAAAAATGTCATGGAAAGGGCTAGAGGGCTGCAAATGGCGTCAAAATGTGGTTAAGAGCATGGCAAGTGCTCTGCAAACAAATGTGGATAGGGAAATGACTTAAAATAACAAAATACGTAAAAATAGAAAATTATAATTTTGATCTAGGAGGACCAGGTCCATATGGAGAAGGAGGTTGAGGAGGCGGTTGATGTGGCGGCGTAGATGGAAGTGGCGGTGGAGGATGAGTAGGTAGCCTATGAGTAGGTAGCCTACACTGCTTTTTGGTTTTAAATTTATTTTTATTTTTTTAAATTAGGGTGCACCCCAAAACATTGGGAAATATAACCCTCCAGTCGTGCTAAATACACGTTCAGACAATACACCAGCTGCAGGGCAGGCCAGCACCTCCAAGGCGTAAAGGGCAAGCTCAGGCCATGTGCCCAATTTGGAGACCCAGAAGTTGCAGGGGCTGACCCCTGTCAGTTAGTTCGTGTAGGCGTGTGCATACTTACTGCCCCACCCACCATGTTTCACGTCCCCGTGATGTTCACGATCCAATTTGATATCTGCTCTATCAACTTTTGATGTTCTTTTATGTGCCTACCATGGTGATTACGGGTGGTGGGGAATCAGGGTTCCAGGCCGGAGAGGGAGAGGGAGAAAAAGAGATCAAATTTAAGGGAGATAAATTTATTTTAAAAAATTGGGATCAAGAAGAAATGTGGGAAAAGTTATTGAGGTGCAATTGTGGGACAAATTACAGAAGCCCAAATGTGGGCCAAAAGAGTCAAGCGGAATTGTGGGAAAAGCTATTGAGGCGCATATGTTGGCCAAAAGAGTATAGCGGAAATGTGGGACAAAGTATTGAAGCTTAAATGTGGTACAATGTGCTTAAGTTTAAGCATTGAATCAAAGGAGGTGGTGTGCATCAATTAAAGAAGCATTTCAGAAATGTTATTCCTTGTCACCTATGCAGAGCAGGGGTTTATTCACATCTAAAATTGTATAATGTCAACCCAAGAATGTAACAGAAAAATTACAGAAATTAATTAACCTGTCTACTTGGTAGAGCAGGGGTCTATGACAGAAAACAATTGTTTATTGTCACCCGAAAATGTAAAATAAAAATTATTGAAATTTATTAAGCTGTCAACTAGGTAGAGGAGGGGTATATTACACCCAAAAATTGGTGAATTTGACCCTAAAATGTAACTGACAAATGTATTTTTTTTTAACCGGTCTAATTCGTATAACAGTGGTACATCACACCAAAAAAATGCTGAATTTCCCTATAAAATGTAACTGCCAATTTTATTTATTTTTTTACCGGTCTACTAGGTATAGCAGTGGAACTTCTCACCAAAAAATAGCTGAATTTCACCAGAAAATGTAACTGACAATTTTTTTTTTTGGTTAACCGGCCTACTAGGTATAGCAGTGGTACATCACACCCAAAAATTTGTGAATTTCACCATAAAATGTAAGAGACAATTTTTTTTTATTGTTTAACCCGTCTTCTAGGTATAGCAGTGGTACTTCACACCCAAAAATTGTTGAATTTCAACTGAAAATTTAACTGACAAATATTTTTTTTTTGTTAACTGGCCTACTAGGTATAGCAGTGGTACTATACACCCAAAAATTGGTGAATTTCACCCGGAAATGTTAATGACAATTTATTTTATTTTTTTAACCAGCTTACTAGGTATAACAGTGCTACTATACACCCAAAAATTGGTTAATTTCACCAGAAAATGTTAATGACAATTTTTATTTTATTTTTTATCCGGCCTACTAGGGATAGAAGTGGTATTATACACCCAAAAATTGGTGAATTTCACCTAAAAATGTTAATGATATATATTTTTTTAACCGGCCTACTAGGTAGAGCAGTGGTACAACACAACCAAAAATTAGTGAATTTCACCATAAAATGTAAGAGACCGATTTTTTTATTGTTTAACCTGTCTACCAGGTATAGCAGTGGTACTTCACACCCACAAATTGTTGAATTTCAACTGCAAATGTAACTGACAAATATATTTTTTTGTTAACCGGCCTACTAGGTATAGCAGTAGTACTATACACTCAAAAATTTGTGAATTCCACCAGAAAATGTAAATGACAAAGTAGTGAAATGATATAAAATAAAACACGTACAAAAAAAAATTATGGATTTATGAGGTGGAGTTCCATATGGAGTAGGAGTTTGAGGAGGCGGTGGACGTTGCGGAGTAGGTGGAAGCGGCAGTGGAGGAGGACGAGATAGCCAACACAGGTTTTTGGTTTTAATTTAATTTTTTAAAATTAAGGTACACTTCCAAAGAGTGTAAAATAACCAAAATACAAACATGAGCAATTGCGCTGCAGTATAACAATGGCTTCTTAGTGCCGGTATACATGTCTATTCTGCACAATGTACGGACAAGTCCTGAGGGATCCATGCCTGGTTCATTTTAATGAACGTGAGCTTGTCCACATTGGCTGTGGACAGGCGGCTGCGCTTGTCTGTGATGACGCCCCCTGCCATGCTAAACACACGTTCAGATAATACACTAGCTGCAGGGCAGGCCAGCACCTCCAAGGCGTAAAGGGCAAGCTCAGGCTATGTGCCCAATTTGGAGACCCAGAAGTTGAAGGGGGCAGACCCGTCATTCAGTACGTGTAGGCGTGTGCACATATACTGCTCCACCATGTTGGTGAAATGCTGCCTCCTGCTAAGACGTTCCATATCAGCTGGTGGGCTGGTTGTTGTGACGTGCTGACAAAGCTTTTCCACATGTCGGCCATGCTAACCCTGCATTTTGAGGTGCTGGCGGTGCCACAGCTGCGTTGGCGACCTCTTCCTCGTCCTCTGCCTTCGCCTTGTTCTTCCACTGTGCCCCCGCTGTCAGGTGGGAATGCCACCAGCAGCGCATCTACCAGCGTGCGCTCGTACTCGCGCATCTTACGATCACGATCCAGTGAGGGAATTAAGGACGGTACGTTGTCCTTGTAACGGGGATCTAGCAGCGTGGCCACCCAGTAATCAGCACAAGTTAGAATGTGGGCAACTCGGCGGTCATTGCAGAGACACTGCAGCATGTAATGCTCATGTGTGCCAGGCTGCCCAGAGGCAACGAAAAGCTGTCCTCTGTGGGAGGTGTATCGTCTGTGTCCTCTGTATTCCCCCATCCATGCACCAGTGATGGCCATGAGCAGGTCTGGGTGCCACCCTGCTGTGAACATGGTTCCTCCTCCTCCATCTCCTCCTCCTCATCCTCCACCTCCTCATCTTCCAGAACTGTGCCTTGGCAGGACAATTGTGTACCTTGGGTTTGTGGGTGCAGGAAACCACCCTCGGAGCCACTTGGGAATGACTGGCCGGAAACCCTACAAAATGATCCCTCTTCCTCCTCCTCCTCCTGTGCCACATCCTCTTCCATCATCGCCAGGAGCGTTTTTTCAAGGAGACATAGAAGTGGGATAGTAACACTGAGAACGGCGTTATCTGCACTGGCCATGTTGGTGGAATACTCAAAACAGCGCAACAAGGAACACAGGTCTCGCATGGAGGCCCAGTCATTGGTGGTGAAGTGGTGCTGTTCCGCTGAGCGACTCAGCCGTGCGTGCTGCAGCTGAGACTCCACTATCGCCTGCTGCTCGCACAGTCTGGCCAGCATGTGCAAGGTGGAGTTCCACCTTTTGGGCATGTCGCATATGAGGCAGTGAGCGGGAAGGCCGAAGTTATGCTGCAGCGCTGACAGGCGAGCAGCAGCAGGGTGAGAACGCCAAAAGGGCGTACAGACGGCCCGCACTTTATGCAGCAGCTCTGACATGTCGGGGTGATTTTTAAGGAATCTCTGCACCACCAAATTAAGCACATGCTCCAGGCAAGGGATGTGCGTCAAACCGGCTAGTCCCAGAGCTGCTACGAGATTTCACCCATTATCGCACACCACAAGGCCGGGCTTGAGGCTGACTGGCACAAACCACTCATCGGTCTGTTGTTCAAGGCCCGTCCACAGCTCCTGCGCAGTGTGTGGTTTGTCCCCCAAACAGATACGTTTTAAAACTGCCTGCTGTCGTTTACCCCTGGCTGTGCTGAAGTTGGTGGTGAAGGTGTTACGCTGACCGGATGAGGAGCTGGTAGAGGATGAGGAAGAAGAGTAGGGAGAGGAAGCAACAGTAGGCAAACTGAAGCGCCCTGCAATCCTCGGTGGTGGAAGGACATGCGCCAAACTGCTATCCGCCTCAGGCCCAGCCGCCACTGCATTTACCCAGTGTGCTGTTATAGAGATATAACGGCCCTGACGGTGCTTACTGGTCCACGTATCCGTAGTCAGGTGCACCTTGCCACAGATGGCGTTGCGCAGTGCACACCTGATTTTGTCCCCTACTTGGTTGTGCAGGGAAGGGATGGCTCGCCTTGAAAAGTAGTGGCGGCTGGGCACGACGTACTGTGGGACAGCAACCACCATAAGGCCTTTAAAACTATCCGTCTCCACCAGACGGAATGACAGCATTTCAAATGCCAGTAATTTAGAAATGCTGGCATTCAGGGCTAGGGATCGCGGCAGGGTAGGGGGGTACTTCTGTAACATTCCAGAGTATGTCACTAAAACTCTGTCACCCTGCCATATGCTGTTAAAGTGTAAATGTGTTAATATCCTGTGTAACCTGACATTGCATTTGTATTATATGTATTTGCTGTAATTTCCATGTACACCAGCAGGTGGCAGCAATATGTAGGCTAACCATAGCTAGTTGATAGATCTAGACTGGAATAGTACATTCCAGGCTAGCTCCCCCCTATCTGAGGAGGAGTGAAATGTTCCCACATGCTACTTCAGGAGGAGGAAAGAAAGTTCTAGGCAGTGTAACCAGCCCCCCTGTTGGGGTAGGCTGTGTTAATAGGAGCTCCCAGAAACAGGGACCCCAACTAAGGATCCAAGCCTCGGCTGAGGCCCCAGATCAACCTTCCCAGCCTGAGTTCCTTACCTCAGCTGGTGGACAGAGAAAGCAGCCATCTACAGAACTATCAGATCTCCAGGACGAAACCACCATACCCTGCGAGCAGTCCTGTAAGTAAAAGATTCCAAAACAAGGAGAAGATGAGTACCTCCTCAGCTAGTCAACCCCAAACCAAGCAGACCACAGACAGAGCAGAAGATAGATACCTGCCAAATTCTATAGGCGTATGATCAGATGCAGAATATACATTGCTCAAAAAAATAAAGGGAACACTTAAACAACACAATGTAACTCCAAGTCAATCACACTTCTGTGAAATCAAACTGTCCACTTAGGAAGCAACACTGAGTGACAATCAATTTCACATGCTGTTGTGCAAATGGGATAGACAACAGGAGGAAATTATAGGCAATTTTCAAGACACCCCCAATAAAGGAGTGGTTCTGCAGGTGGTGACCACAGACCCCTTCTCAGTTCCTATGCTTCCTGGCTGATGTTTTGGTCACTTTTGAATGCTGGCGGTGCTTTCACTCTAGTGGTAGCATGAGATGGATGTCTACAACCCACACAAGTGGCTCAGGTAGTGCAGCTTATCCAGGATGGCACATCAATGCGAGCTGTGGCAAGAAGGTTTGCTGTGTCTGTCAGCGTAGTGTCCAGAGCATGGAGGCGCTACCAGGAGACAGGCCAGTACATCAGGAGATGTGGAGGAGGCCGTAGAAGGGCAAAAACCCAGCAGCAGGACCGCTACCTCCGCCTTTGTGCAAGGAGGAACAGGAGGAGCACTGCCAGAGCCCTGCAAAATGACCTCCAGCAGGCCTCAAATGTGCATGTGTCTGCTCAAACAGTCAGAAACAGACTCCATGAGGGTGATATGAGGGCCCGACGTCCACAGGTGGGGGTTGTGCTTACAGCCCAACACCGTGCAGGACGTTTGGCATTTACCAGAGAACACCAAGATTGGCAAATTCGCCACTGGCGCCCTGTGCTCTTCACAGATGAAAGCAGGTTCACACTGAGCACATGTGACAGACGTGACAGAGTCTGGAGACGCCGTGGAGAACGTTCTGCTGCCTGCAACATCCTCCAGCATGACCGGTTTGGCATTGGGTCAGTAATGGTGTGAGGTGGCATTTCTTTGGAGGGCCGCACAGCCCTCCATGTGCTCGCCAGAGGTAGCCTGACTGCCATTAGGTACCGAGATGAGATCCTCAGACCCCTTGTGAGACCATATGCTGGTGCGGTTGGCCCTGGGTTCCTCCTAATGCAAGACAATGCTAGACCTCATGTGGCTGGAGTGTGTCAGCAGTTCCTGCAAGACGAAGGCATTGATGCTATGGACTGGCCCGCCCGTTCCCCAGACCTGAATCCAATTGATCACATCTGGGACATCATGTCTCGCTCTATCCACCAACGTCACGTTGCACCACAGACTGTCCAGGAGTTGGCAGATGCTTTAGTCCAGGTCTGGGAGGAGATCCCTCAGGAGACCGTCCACCACCTCATCAGGAACATGCACAGGCGTTGTAGGGAGGTCATACAGGCATGTGGAGGCCACACACACTACTGAGCCTCATTTTGACTTGTTTTAAGGACATTACATCAAAGTTGGATCAGCCTGTAGTGTGTTTTTCCACTTTAATTTTGAGTGTGACTCCAAATCCAGACCTCCATGGGTTAAAAAATTTGATTTCCATTTTTTTATTTTTGTGTGATTTTGTTGTCAGCACATTCAACTATGTAAAGAACAAAGTATTTTAGAAGAATATTTAATTAACTCAGATCTAGGATGTGTTATTTTTGTGTTCCCTTTATTTTTTTGAGCAGTGTATATAAATTATATAAATTCCTGCCACATATTGCCAATACCTGCTGGGACCCTAGACTATTGCTGTACATTGTACGGATCAAAAGCTGCATATTATAACATCAAGTAAAGACAAGTTGGACCCTATTATCTGTGTGGAATTCCATCATTCCTCCATTACTCCTATTAACAACACTCATTTTGTTGCATGTGAGCCGGGATACAGGAGTCCAGCCGTACCTCAGGTAGGAGACACCGTTGACACTACACAGAGACAATCTCCCCCTCTGGCATTCCTTACTTAGTACGTGAGCTCATAACATCTTAAACAGCCCTGCTACAGTACCTGCGCAAGCTGCAACTGGCGTCACAAACTTATACACATAAATACTGACCCACTGCATAGCATGCCCACTGACGCAGTGTCCTGCTCATTGCACTTCCTCTCCAGCGTTTGGGATATGGAGAGCTGAAAGCTTGCGTGGGACATTGTGGAGATGCTTGGTGACCCAGGTGGTGGTGTTGCTGGCAGATCCTCTGTTTGCGGGTTGCCAGGTGGCACTGTCACTCCAGAGGTAGATTCAAGAGGCCGCAACTGCAGCAGAAGAGGAAGCCGGAGGAGCCAGAGACCTTTCTTGGTTTTTGAGGTGTCTACTCCACTGCAGCTCGTGCTTTGCACTTAAATGCCTGGTTATGCAGGTTGTGCTCAGGTTGAGAACGTTTATGCCTCGCTTCAGGCTCTGATTGCACAGCGTGCAAACCACTCGTGTCTTGTCGTCTACACATTGTCTGAAGAACTGCCACGCCAGGGAACTCCTTGGAGCTGGCTTTGGTGTGCTCGGTCCCTTGCTCCGGTGGGCAGTAGGAGGCGTACTGTCTAGAGGACGGCCGCTCCGCTTTTGCAGCCTGCTCCCTCTTCTGCTGTGCTGGTGGCTCTGTGCGACCACCGCCTCTTCCTCCGAACTACATAGGTCACTAGCATGATGTTGATTCCATGTGGGGCCGAGGACCTCATCGTCCTCCACATCATCTTCCACGCAGTCTTCACCCCTGCCTTCCTTGTCGGTCTGCACACTTTCAAAAGCCCCAGCAGTTGGCACCTGTGTTTCGTCTTCATCCGAGACGTGCTGCGATGGTTCTCCCATGTACTCATCTTGAAAGATAAGTGGTTGGGCATCGGTGCACCCAATCTCTTCCACTTCTGGGGCAGGGCTAGGTGGATGTTCCTGGGAAACCCTGCTAACAGAGTCATCAAAAAGCAGAAGAGACTGCTGCATGACTTGGGGCTCAGACTGCTTGGCTAATTTGCAAGGGGGTGAGGTGAAAGACTGATGGACATAGGCTGCAGGTGCCAACTGTGGTCTTTCAGCAGGAGACTGGGTGGGAGACAATGTGAAGGAACTGAATCCACTGTCAGCAACCCAATCTAATATTGCCTGTACTTGTTTACACCTCACCATTCGTAGAGCAGAATTAGGCCCGACCAAATACCGCTGTAGGTCTTGTCGCCTACTCGCACCTGAGGAACGGGTTTCACTTGTGCGTGTAGCTGGCACAGATCGACTATGTCCTCTCCCTGCAACAGGAGCTCCACCAGCAGCACCACGACCTGGGCCACGTCCCTTATTTGACGCTCTCCTCATATTTTGAACTGAACCTCTGTAAGCCTGAAGTAAATATAGCTTTGCACAAAATGGCTGTATTTTAAATGGCTGTATTTTAAATGCCTAATTAAAACCCCTATATGTATAGGTAGTATCTCAGAGGGCCTGAACCTCTGTAGGCCTGAAGTAAATATATCTTTGCACAAAATGGCTGTATTTCAAATGGCTGTATTTCAAATGCCTAATTTAAACCCCAGTATGTAGAGGTAGTATCTCACAGGGCCTAAACCAGTGTAGGCCTGAAGTAAATATATCTTTGCACAAAATGGCTGTATTTCAAATGGCTGTATTTCAAATGCCTAATTCAAACCCCTGTATGTAGAGGTAGTATCTCAGAGGGCCTGAACCTCTGTAGGCCTGCAGTAAATATATTTTTGCACAAAATGGCTGTATTTCAAATGGCTGTATTTCAAATGGCTGTATTTCAAATGCCTAATTCAAACCCCTGCATGTAGAGGTAGTATCTCAGAGGGCCTGAACCTCTGTAGGCCTGAAGTAAATATATCTTTGCACAAAATGGCTGTATTTCTAATGGCTGTATTTCAAATGCCTAATTCAAACCCCTGTATGTAGAGGTAGTATCTCAGAGAGCCTTAACCTCTGTAGGCCTGCAGTAAATATATCTTTGCACAAAATGGCTGTATTTCGAATGGCTGTACTTCAAATGCCTAATTCAAACCCCTGTATGTAGAGGTGGTATCTCACATGGCCTGAACCTCTGTAGGCCTGAAGTAAATATATCTTTGCACAAAAAGGCTGTATTTCAAATCGCTGTATTTCAAATGCCTAATTCAAACCCCTGTATGTAGAGGTAGTATCTCAGAGGGCCTGAACCTCTGTAGGCCTGCAGTAAATATATCTTTTAACAAAATGGCTGCATTTCAAATGCCTAATTCAAACCCCTGTATGTAGAGGTAGTATCTCAGAGGGCCTGAACCTCTGTAGGCCTGCAGTAAATATATTTTTGCACAAAATGGCTGTATTTCAAATGGCTGTATTTCAAATGCCTAATTCAAACCCCTGCATGTAGAGGTAGTATCTCAGAGGGCCTGAACCTCTGTAGGCCTGAAGTAAATATATCTTTGCACAAAATGGCTGTATTTCTAATGGCTGTATTTCAAATGCCTAATTCAAACCCCTGTATGTACAGGTAGTATCTCAGAGAGCCTTAACCTCTGTAGGCCTGCAGTAAATATATCTTTGCACAAAATGGCTGTATTTCGAATGGCTGTACTTCAAATGCCTAATTCAAACCCCTGTATGTAGAGGTGGTATCTCACATGGCCTGAACCTCTGTAGGCCTGAAGTAAATATATCTTTGCACAAAATGGCTGTATTTCAAATGGCTGTATTTCAAATGCCTAATTCAAACCCCTGTATGTAGAGGTAGTATCTCAGAGGGCCTGAACCTCTGTAGGCTTGCAGTAAATATATCTTTGCACAAAATGGCTGTATTTCAAATGGCTGTATTTCAAATGCCTAATTCAAACCCCTGTATGTAGAGGGGGTATCTCACAGGGCCTGAACCAGTGTAGGCCTGGATTCAATATTGGCGCACCAAATGGCGGTATTTAAAATCTCTGAATGTAACCTAAATGTATTAAGGGTGTATCTCACAATAACATCTGCATCAAAGGCTGCCAACTACATTTTTTTTGCACAAATGAGTGTTTAAAAACTGAATTTGACAGCAGTATATAAGCCTGTAATTTCACAAGGCCTGAAAACAGGGTTTTTTGTCAAAAGAGTGTGTTTTTTACAAACCCCAGAAAATGATGGGTGTATTTCTACCTTAAATTGCACAATGACTAATACAGATGTTGTAGATTGCCAAAAAAGTCTTTTTTTGCTAACAGAATATGAAAACTGTATATATTAACCACCTCAGCTCCCCTAGCTTAAACCCCCTTAATGACCAGACCACTTTTTACAATTCTGCACTACACTACATTCACGGTTTATTGCTCGGTCATACAACTTACCACCCAAATGAATTTTACCTCCTTTTCTTCTCACTAATAGAGCTTTCATTTGGTGGTATTTCTTTGCTGCTGACATTTTTACTTTTCTTTGTTATTAATCAAAATTTACCGAATTTTTGGCAAAAAAATGACATTTTTCACTTTCAGTTGTAAATTTTTTTTTAAAAAACTACATTTCTATAGAAATTTTTCCCTAACTTTATTGTTCTACATGTTGTTGATAAAAAAATGCAATAAGTGTATATTTATTGGTTTGCGCAAAAGTTATAGCGTTTACAAACTATGGTACAAAAATGTGAATTTCCACATTTTGAAGCAGCTCTGACTTTCTAAACACCTGTCATGTTTCCTGAGGTTCTACAATGCCCAGACAGTAAAAACACCCCACAAATGACCCCATTTAGGAAAGTAGACACCCTAAGGTATTCGATGATGGGCATAGTGAGTTCATAGAAGTTTTTATTTTTTGTCACAAGTTAGCGGAAAATGATGATTTTTTTTTTATTTATTTTTTTCTTACAAAGTCTCATATTCCACTAACTTGTGACAAAAAATTGAAAACTTCCATGAACTCACTATGCCCATAACGAAATACATTGGTGTGTCTTCTTTCCAAAATGGGGTCACTTGTGGGGTATTTATACTGCCCTGGCATTTTAGGGGACCTAAAGCGTGAGAAGAAGTCTGGAATCCAAATGCCTAAAAAATGCCCTGTGAAATCCTAAAGGTGCTCTTTAGAATTTGGGCCCCTTTGGGCACCTAGGCTGCAAAAAAGTATCACACATGTGGTATCGCCGTACTCAGAAGAAGTAGGGCAATGTGTTTTGGGGTGAATTTTTACATATACCCATGCTGGGTGACAAAAATATCTCTCTAAAAGTAAACTTTTCCCATTTTTTTTATACAAAGTTGTCATTTTAGAGAGATATTTCTCTCACCCAGCATGAGTATATGTAAAAAGACACCCCAAATCACATTGCCCAGTTTCTCCTGAGTACGGCGATACCACATGTGTGACAATTTTTTGCAGCCTAGGTGCGCAAAGGGGCCCAAATTCCAATGAGTACCTTTTAGGAGGGCATTTTTAGGCATTTTTAGGGCCCCTAAAATGCCAGGGCAGTATAAATACCCCACAAGTGACCCCATTTTGGAAATAAGACACCCCAAGGTATTCCGTGAGGGGCATGGCGAGTTCATAGAAGTTTTTTTTTTTGGCACAAGTTAGCGGAAATTTATATTTTTTTGTTTTTTTCTCACAAATTCTCCCTTTCTGCTAACTTGTGACAAAAAGTTCAATCTTTCATGGACTCAATATGCCCCTCAGCGAATACCTTGGGGTGTCTACTTTCCGAAATGGGGTCATTTGTGGGGTGTGTTTACTGTTCTGGCATTTTGGGCGGGGCTAAATTGTGAGCAACCCTGTAAAGCCTAAAGGTACTCGTTGGACTTTCGGCCCCTTTACGCACCTAGGCAGCAAAAAAGTGTCACACATGTGGTATCCCCGTACTCAGGAGAAGTAGGGCAATGTGTTTTGGGGTGTATTTTTACATTTACCCATGCTGGGTGAGACGAATATCTCTGTAAATTGACAACTTTGTATAAAAAAAAAAAAGTTGTCATTTACAGAGATATTTCTCTCACCCAGCATGGGTATATGTAAAAATACACCCCAAAACACATTGCCCTACTTCTCCTGAGTACGGCAATACCACATGTGTGACACTTATTTGCAGCCTAGGTGCGCAAAGGGGCCCAAATTCCAATGAGAATCTTTACGATTTCACAGGGCATTTTTTACGCATTTGGATTCCAAACTACTTCTCACGCTTTAGGTCCCCTAAAGTGCCAGGGCAGTATAAATACCCCATAAGTGACCCCATTTTGGAAAGAAGACACCCCAAGGTATTCCCTGAGGGGCATGGTGAGTTCATAGAGATTTTTTTTTTGGCACAAGTTAGCGGAAAATGATTTTTATATTTTTTTTTTCTCTTACAAAGTCTCATATTCCACTAACTTGTGACAAAAAATGAAATTTTACATGAACTCGCCATGCCCCTCACGAAATACCTTGGGGTGTCTTCTTTCCAAAATAGGATCACATGTGGGGTATTTATACTGCCCTGGCATTTTAGGGGCCCTAAAGCGTGAGAAGAAGTCTGGAATATAAATGTCTAAAAAATTTTACGCATTTGGATTCCGTGAGGGGTATGGTGAGTTCATGTGAGATTTTATTTTTTGTCACAAGTTAGTGGAATATGAGACTTTGTAAGAAAAAACAAATAAAAACAATAATAAAAAAATCTATTTCCGCTAAATTGTGACCAAAAAAATAAAATCTTCTATGAAGTCGCCATGCCCCTCAAAAGTGATCTTTTTATAGCGCCGCAGCGATTTTTACGGTGTTTTTGCAGTGATCATCCAAAAAATTTCTGTTACTGCGGTGGGGCGGATTGAACGCAAGTGTGCGCACAAGATCAGGCCTGATCGGGCGAACACTGCGTTTTTGTAGAGCCCATAGAACATGCCCGCAAAACACATACGGACGTCTGAATGGAGCCTTACAGGGGGGTGATCAATGACCGGGGGGTGATCAGGGAGTCTATATGAGGTGATCACCCCCCTGTCATTGATCACCCCCTGTAAGGCTCCATTCAGACGTCCGTATGTGTTTTGCGGATCCGCGGATCCGATCCGTGGATCTGCGGATCCGCAAAACACATACGGACGTCTGAATGAAGCCTTACAGGGGGTGATCAATGACAGGGGGGTGATCAGGGAGTCTAATATGGGGTGATCAGGGGTTAATAAGGGGTTAATAAGTGACAGGGGGGGTGTAGTGTAGTGGTGTTTGGTGCTACTTTACAGAGCTGCCTGTGTCCTCTGGTGGTCGATCCAAGCAAAAGGGACCACCAGAGGACCAGGTAGCAGGTACAGTACAGACCAAAAGTTTGGACACACCTTCTCATTCAAAGAGTTTTCTTTATTTTCATGACTATGAAAATTGTAGATTCACACTGAAGGCATTAAAACTATGAATTAACACATGTGGAATTATATACATAACAAACAAGTGTGAAACAACTGAAAATATGTCATATTCTAGGTTCTTCAAAGTAGCCACCTTTTGCTTTGATTACTGCTTTGCACACTCTTGGCATTCTCTTGATGAGCTTCAAGAGGTAGTCTCCTGAAATGGTTTTCACTTCACAGGTGTGCCCTGTCAGGTTTAATAAGTGGGATTTCTTGCCTTGTAAATGGGGTTGGGACCATCAGTTGCGTTGAGGAGAAGTCAGGTGGATACACAGCTGATAGTCCTACTGAATAGACTGTTAGAATTTCTATTTTGGCAAGAAAAAAGCAGCTAAGTAAAGAAAAACGAGTGGCCATCATTACTTTAAGAAATAAAGGTCAGTGAGTCAGCTGAAAAATTGGGAAAACTTTGAAAGTAAGGGCTATTTGACCATGAAGGAGAGTGATGGGGTGCTGCAACAGATGACCTGGCCTCCACAGTCACCGGACCTGAACCCAATCGAGATGGTTTGGGGTGAGCTGGACCGCAGAGTGAAGGCAAAATGGCCAACAAGTGCTAAGCATCTCTGGGAACTCCTTCAAGACTGTTGGAAGACCATTTCAGGGGACTACCTCTTGAAGCTCATCAAGAGAATGCCAAGAGTGTGCAAAGCAGTAATCAAAGCAAAAGGTGGCTACTTTGAAGAACCTAGAATATGACATATTTTCAGTTGTTTCACACTTGTTTGTTATGTATATAATTCCACATGTGTTAATTCATAGTTTTGATGCCTTCATAGTCATGAAAATAAAGAAAACTCTTTGAATGAGAAGGTGTGTCCAAACTTTTGGTCTGTACTGTATATTAGACGCTGTTAACAAAACAGCGTCTAATATACCTTTCAGGGGTTAAAAAAATCGATCTACAGCCTGCCAGCAAATGATCGCCGCTGGCAGGCTGTAGATGAGCTCGTTTACCTGCAGTTCATGTGAACGCGCTACTGTGTGCGCGCGTTCACAGTAAATCTCGCGTCGCGTGAGATGACGCGCCGGCGCGTCGAAGAGGAATGAATCGACCGCCTCCGGAACGCAATCCTGCGTTAGGTGGTCCGGACGCGGTTAAACTTGAATTTAACACTTGCAGATCTGGAAAATACTGTTTTTTGAAAAAAATTGTGTGTTTTTAAAACCCCAGAAAATAATGGGTGTATTTCTACTTTAAATTGCACACTGACTAATCCAGATGTTGTAGATTGCCAAAAAAGTCTTTTTTTTGCTAACAGAATATGAAAGCTGTATATATTAACCGCCTCCCGACCGCCTAACGCAGGGATGCGCCCTGCGGGCGGCCGGGTTATTCCTCGTCGACGCATCTATCGTCATCTCGCGAGATGCGAGATTTCCTGGGAGCGCGCGTTCACAGGATCGTGAGGTAAGCAAGTTGATCTACAGCCTGCCAGCAGGGATCATTCGCTGGCAGGCTGTAGATGCGATTTTTTTTTAACCCCAAAAAGGTATATTAGACGCTGTTTTGTTAACAGTGTCTTATATACCTCCTACCTGGTCCTCTGGTGGTCCCTTTTGCTTGGATCGACCACCAGAGGACAGGCAGCTCTGTAAGTAGCACCAAGCACCACACTACACTACACCCCCCCTGTCACTTATTTTCCCCTTATTAACCCCTGATCACCCCATATAGACTCCCTGATCACCCCCCTGTCGTTGATCACCCCCTGTAAGGCTCCATTCAGACGTCCGTATGTGTTTTGCGGATCAACGGATCCACGGATCCACGGACACCGGCAATGTGCTTTCCGCATTTTGCGTATCCGCACATTGCCAGAACTATATAGAAAATGCCTTTTCTTGTCCGCAATTGCGGACAAGAATAGGACATGTTCTATATTTTTGCGGAACGGAAGTGCGGACCCGGAAGTGCAGATCCGCAATTCCGGATCCGAGCGGGACAAAGTCTGTCCCCATAAAAATGAATGGGTCCGCAATTAAGTTCCGCAAAATGCGGAACAGAATTGCGGACGTCTGAATGGGGCCTAAAGGTCCCTTATCACCGCCAGTTATTTAGCCACTTGTTAGGTAGTTAGCGCCCAGCCCACCGCACCTGATTAGTCGCTGATTAGCGTCATCGCTGTCGCTTATAAGCACTAGTACTATATAGTATCTGTAAGTGATCAAGACTGATCGCAATCAGATCTATATCAGTACATTAGGGTCACCTTAGGCTCTACAAAAAACGCAGTGTTCGCCCGATCAGGCCTGATTTTGTGAGCACACTTGCGTTCAGTCCGCCCCACCGCAGTGACAGAAATGTTTTTTTTTTCTGATCACTGCAAAAACACCGTAAAATCGCTGTGGCGCTATAAAGATCACTTTTGAGCTTTTTGGATCTTTATTAGCGATCGCAGCTTTTTTTTTTTTGTACATTTTTTGGCAGAGATTTTTTCTTCCACATTGATCGATGCGAATGAAGAAATCTGTGCCGTTCATTTTTTCTTTCAGCCCAGAGGCTGAACGGAAAATAAAAATCTCATTACCCGTATGCTCAATATAAGGCCTCATGCACACGACCGTGCCTTTTTTTGCGCCCGTGTTGACTTCCGCAATTTGCGGAACGGAACGGGCGCCTGCAATATAAATGCCTATTCTTGTCCGCAAAGCGGAGGCGCGGAACGGAGCCACGGATGCGGATCTTTTGTGGCCCCATTGAAATGAATGGGTTCGCATCCAAGCCACCAAAACGGCGGCTCGGATGCGGACCCAAACAACGGTCGTGTGCATGAGGCTTAAGGAGAATAGCAGAAACTCCTAATGCTGGCCATACATGTAATGATTGCGGAGACCCTCAAATGCTAGGGCAGTACAAACACCCCACAAATGACCCCATTTTGGAAAGAAGGCACCCCAAGTTATTCGCTGAGGGGCATATTGAGTCCATGAAAGATTGAACTTTTTGTCACAAGTTAGCGGAAAGGGCAACTTTGTGAGAAAAAACTAAAAAAAAAAATAATTTCCGCTAACTTCTGCCAAAAAAAAAATCTTCTATGAACTCGCCATGCCCCTCACAGAATACCTTGGGGTGTCTTCTTTCCAAAATGGGGTCACATGTGGGGTATTTATACTGCCCTGGCATTTTAGGGGCCCTAAAGCGTGAGAAGAAGTCTGGAATCCAAATGCCTAAAAATGCCCTCCTAAAAGGTACTCGTTGGACTTTCGGGCCCCTTTGCGAATCTTGGCTGCAAAAAAGTGTCACACATGTGGTATCGCCGTACTCAGGAGAAGTAGGGCATTGTGTTTTGGGGTGTCGTTTTACATATACCCATACTGGGTGAGAGAAATATCTCTGTAAATTGACAACTTTGTATAAAAAAATGGGAAAAGTTGTCATTTACAGATATATTTCTCTCACCCAGCATGGGTATATGTAAAAATACACCCCAAAACACATTGCCCTACTTCTTTTGAGTACGGCGATATCACATGTGTGACACTTATTTGCAGCCTAGGCGCGCAAAGGGGCCCAAATTCCAATGAGTACTTTTAGGATTTCACAGGGCATTTTTTACGCATTTGGATTCCAAACTACTTCTCACGCTTTAGGGCCCCTAAAATACCAGGGCAGTATAAATACCCCAAAAGTGACCCCATTTTGGAAAGAAGGCACCCCAAGGTATTTTATGAGGGGCATGGCGACTTGGCGAGTTCATGTAAAATTAAATTTGTTGTCACAAATTAGTGGAATATCAGACTTTGTAAGAGAAAAAAAAATATATATAATTTTCCGCTAACTTGTGCCAAAAAAATAAATATGCTAGGAACTCGCCATGCCCCTCATGGAATACCTTGGGGTGTCTTCTTTCCAAAATAGGGTCACTTGTGGGGTATTTATACTGCCCTGGCATTTTAGGGGACCTAGAATTAATTAATGACAAGTAATTTGGAATCCAAATGCGTAAAAAAAGCCCTGTGAAATCCTAAAGGTACTCATTGGAATTTGGGCTTCTTTGTGCACCTAGGCTGCAAAAAAGTGTCACACATGTGGTATCGCCGTACTCAGGAGAAGTAGGGCATTGTGTTTTGGGGTGTATTTTTACATATACCCATACTGTGTGTGTTAAATATCTATATAAATGACAACTTTAAAAAAAAATGTTATACAAAGTTGTCAATTTACAGAGATATTTCTCTCACCCAGCATGGGTATATGTAAAAATACACCCCAAAACACATTGCCCTACTTCTCCTGAGTACGGCGATAGGTGCGTAAAGCGGCCGAAAGTCCAACGAGTACCTTTAGGCTTTACAGGGTTGCTCACAATTTAGCCCCGCCCAAAATGCCAGAGCAGTAAACACACCCCACAAATGACCCCATTTCGGAAAGTAGACACCCCAAGGTGTTCACTGAGGGGCATAGTGAGTCCGTGGGAGATTTTTTTTTTTTGCCAGAAGTTAGCAGAAATGGAAACTTCATATATTTTTTTGTTTCTCAGAAAGTGTCATTTTCCGCTAACTTGTGAAAGAAAATTAAATCATACATGAACTCACCATGCCCCTCCGCGAATACTCATGGGTGTCTTCTTTCTAAAATGGGGTCATTTGGGGGGTATTTATACTATCCTAGCATTCTAGCACCTCAAGAAACATGACAGGTGCTCAGAAAGTCAGAGCTGCTTCAAAATTGGGAAATTCACATTTTTGTACCATAGTTTGTAAACGCTATAACTTTTGCGCAAACCAATAAACATACACTTATTGGATTTTTTTTAATCAAAGACATGTAGCACAATAAATTCTGACACAAACTTGTATAGAAATGTAATTATATTTGAACAATTTAACCAGAGAAAGTTAAAAATACACTTTTTTTGGAGAAAATTGCGGCCTACTTTGATTAATATCGGAAAAAACAAAAAATATTAGCAGCAATCAAATACCACCAAAAGAAAGCTGTATTTGTGAGAAGAAAAGGAGGTAAAATTCATTTGGGTGGTAAGTTGTATGACCGAGCAATAAACTGTGAAAGTAGTGTAGTGCAGAATTGTAAAAAGTGGTCTGGTCATTAAGGGGGTTTAAGCTAGGGCAGCTGAGGTGGTTAAACTTGAATTTAACACTTGCAGATCTGGAAAATACTGTTTTTGGAGAAATCCAGAAAATGATGTATTTCTACCTTAAATTGCACACTGACTAATCCAGATGTTGTAGTTTGCCCCCCAAAGATGGTGATTTGCAATGTCACAAAAGCTCAGATGCAGTGCTGGTGCACTGAGCATGCATAAAATGGCCGCCGCCGCCACCCACCTAACTAACAGAATTCTAAAAGTTTGTATATTTTGGTCAATGAGCTCAGGGCTGGGTAAAACGATAGTGCCCTGCACCCACACAACTATTTGTCTGTAGATCGCTGAGTTAGATTTTCTCCTATTCTCTCCCTGAAATCACAAGTCCAGCAGCATCCTCTCCCTACACTTGTAACAGCAGAGTGACGTGCAGTGCTATGTGACTCAAGCTTATATAGAGCCTGGGTCACATGCTGCTCTGGCCAATCACAGCCATGCCATTAGTAGGCATGGCTGTGATGGCCTCTTGGGGCAAGTAGTATGACGCTTGTTGATTGGGTCCCCATTGACTTCAATGGGGTTCGGTTTCAGGGTCAAGTTCGGGTCCCGAACTCGAGCCATTTTTTTCCAGTAACAAAGCAAGGCTTAACAGCCAAACAAAACTGTATATTTATTGCCCCGATTCTGTAGTTTGCAGAAACACCCCATATGTGGCTGTAAACTACTGTACGCGCATACGGTAGGGCGTAGAGGGAAAGGTGCGCTCTGTGGTATTTGGAAGGCAGATTTTGCTGGACTGGTTTATTTCCACCATGTCCCATTTGAAGCCCCCCTGATGCACCCCAAGAGTAGAAACTCCATAAAAGTGACCCCATTTTTGAAACTACGGGATAAGGTGGCAGTTTTGTTTGGCTTATTTTTAGGGTACATATGATTTTTTGTTGCTCTATATTACATTTTTGTGAGGCAAGGTTACCAAAAATCGAAATTCTGAAATTTCATCTCCATTTCTCATAAACTGTTGAGGAACACCTAAAGGGTTAATAAAGTTTGTAAAATCAGTTTTGAATACCTTGAGGGGTGTAGTTTCTTATATGCGGTCACTTTTATAGAGTTTCTACTCTAAGGGTGCATTAGGGGTTCTTCAAATGGGCCATGGTGCCAAAATGCCCAAAAAAAGGCCATCAAAATCTGCTTTCCAGAAACCATAGGTTGATCCTTTCCTTCTGCGCCATGCCGTTTGGTAATTCAACAGTTTACAACCACATATGGGGTATTTCTCTAAACTGCAGAATCAGGGTAATTAAAATGTAAGTTTTATTTGGCTGTTAACCCTTGCTTTGTTACTGGGAAAAACGGTTTAAAATGGAAAATTTGCCCAAAAAATAGCTGTTTTGACACCGTTTCAATTTTATTTTTTTGACCGTGTTCATCTGAGGGGTTAGGTCATGGGGTAATTTTATAGAGCAGATTCTTACGGACCCGGCAATACCTAATATGTCTACTTTTTTTAAAATTTATTTTGGTTTTACACTATATCAATTTATAAACCAAAAAAAAACATTTTAGTATCTCCATAGTCTGAGTATTTTTTTTTGGGTTTTTATCCGATTATCTTAGGTAGGTGCTCATTTTTTGCGGGATTAGAGGACGGTTTTATTGGCACCATTTTGGGGGGATATGACTTTTTGATCGCTTGCTATTACACTATTTGTGATGTAAGGTGACAAAAAATACCTTTTTTTGCACCGTTTTTATTTAAAATTTTTGACCGTGTTCATCTGAGGGGTTAGGTCATGGGGTATTTTTATAGAAAATATTCTTACGGACACGGCGATACCTAATATGTCTACTTTTTTATTTATTTTAGTTTTACAAAATCATATTTTTAAAAAAAAAAAATTTTTGTTTCAGTGTCTCAAGTCTGAGAACCATAGTTTTTTTTTTCCCGTTTGTCAGTAGCTAAATGGAATTAAAATTGGGGAAGGGGATTTTAAATGTAGTACTCAATGGAAGTGTGGTACTCCCTGAAGCAACCAATAATGCAGAGGCCCGAATGATCGGGGCATGTGTCACACTGAGTGGTGGTGTCCTTCCGTATCCCCCTCCTGTGACACACTCTGCACCTTTTTTGGGTCTGTCCCTTCTTTCCAGTATGGGGGACCACACCTGGAAAGTGTTGGCCAGTGACGATCCGGGTGCCTCCTGTTTCCGAGGTACTCCGGACTGCTCTTTTCCAGTCAGAAAAGATCAGGGCCTTGAGGACTGCCTCATAGAACTGCAGTAATTTCCCTGTGTTGCCAGCGCTCCGGGACAGTACAAAAGAGTTGTACAAGGCAACCTGTATTAAGTAGACCGCAACTTTTTTGTACCATGCCCGGGTTTTGCGCATGGCATTATATGGCTTGAGGACTTGATCTTAAAGATCAACTCCTCCCATATACCAATTGTAGTCGAAGATACAATCGGCTTGAGGACCGTTGCCGCGGTACCTCGCACAGGGACAGGGGTGATGCCATTACCATGAATTGTGGACAATACAAGGACATTCTTATACTTATATCTGACCAGCAACAGGTTTCCACTGGTAAGGGCACGGGTCTCACCCCTGGGGATAGGTACCTGGAGGGGGTGGGTAGGGACATGGATCTGGCGGCAAGGGACTGGAATAAGAGGATACTAGTATAAAAGTTATCCACGTACAGGTGGCAACCCTTATCTAGCAGTGGGTTCATAAGGTCTCACACAAGTTTCCCGCTAACACCCAGAGTGGGGGGACATTCTGGGGGTTGAATACAGGAATCTCTCCCCTCGTACACACAAAACTTGTAAGTGTTCACTGAGGTACTCTCACAAAGTTTGTACAGCTTCACGCCATACCTCGCCCACTTAGAGGGAACATACTGGCGGAAAATGAGTCTCCCCTTGAAAGCAACGAGAGACTCATCTACCACGATTTTCCTTCCAAGTACATAGGCCTCCAAAAAATTGGCCCCAAAGTGATCGATGACCGGCCTCATTTTGTACAGGCGGTCATAGGCAGAATCTCCTTGGAGGGGACATGCTGCATTATCTCCATAAGGCAGGCATTTACGGATGGCCTCAAACCGGGTACGCGTCATGGCCGTACTGTAAAGTAGTGCCTGACACTGGGTTTTTTGACTAGGCCAATGTGCGGCATGAGGCCCCAAAACTCCTCATCTCAGCTGCACTGGGCGTATGCCTCCTCGGCCGAGAACATCCAGCGGGCCTTAGGGGAGTGTGTGTGTGTGTGTAAATCTTTATTTAGTGTGCGTGTGTGTGGGGGCACAGGTATTCGCGGACTTTGCCTTAAAACTAACAGAATTATATATATTTTTTTTATTATAATAATTTAAACTCGCTGATCAGCCGGCCGAAGCTAATCAGCGGTGGGGTGTGCTATGTGCTAACAGTGGCCGGACGCTAAGAGTACCGGCCACAGTCAGCGTACGCAGAAAATAAAAATAACTGCTTGCGCCCCAAAAATATTTTGTGGGGAGGGGGCAGGGGGGCAAGCTGCATCACCCCTGGGGGGTCTAGGGTCACACAGCTGTGCTGTGGACCCCAGACACCCGATTAGGGTGATGCAACAGTTAAAACTTTATTTATTTTTTTCCACTAAACTTTCCCTGAATATCCCTGCCTAACCTTTCCCTAAATACCTTTTAGTGCCAGATGGCACTGTGGAGGGTCAGAAGGGGGGTGCTGGCTCTGGAGATCCGATCCAGCCTCCTCTCTCCTCGGTCTCGGACACAGAAAGAAGGAGGAGAGGAGCGCTGCAATAAATTGAACCTCCCGCCTGCCAGTGGCGGATCCAGAGCCTGGTCTCGGGAGGGGCACTTTTAGATTATTTTCTGTCCGCCGCGACAAAACAACGGTGCTTATAGAACAGACTACACAGTGTAGAGGTATACTGTATATTGTGTGGCACAGTGTATGCTATATGTGTATAACAAACATATTTCACATGAAAACTTACAATTACATGACTTGGTCCTTGGGGATCTCGGACACCACTTCCACACTTTGGCTGGGGGGCTCGGAGGAGCTGATGTGTTTTATCCTAATGAGAAAGATTTCATAATAAGGATTTGGAGAATGGGCAGAGGGATAGCAGAGCAGAGAGAGGCTGGTGCTGCTACTAGGGGGTCATACCATGGGGGAGTAATAAAGCCCACCATAATGCCCCCCCCCAGTAGAAATAATTCTACTTATAATGTGACAGTGCAAAAAATACCCCCTTGTAATGCCCCCAGGTGAGCTAATGTCCCCATAGTGCCCCCATAATGTGCCAGTATAAAATACCCCTATATAGTGCACCCAGTAAATGCCCCCATAGTGCTCCATACCCTCCTCCCTCCTAGTGCCCCCATAATGTAACAGTATAAAATGCTCCAGTAGATGCCCTCAGTGTCCCCCATAATTTGCAAGTATAAAATACCCCTTCTTAGTGCCCCCCCGTAGATGACCCCATAGTACTCCTCTCCCCCCTTCCCCATAGTACCCACCATGTGTCCCAGTATAAAATTGTACTGTACAGAGCGCCCCATATAAAATACCCCTTCTTTGTGGCCTCAGTAGATGCCCCTAAAGTGCCCCCAATCATGTGCCAGTATTAACAGCCCCCCCCATGTGCCAGTAATAATAACAGCCCCCCTGTGCCAGTAATAACAGCCCCCCCCCTGTGCCAGTAATAACAGCCCCCCCTGTGCCAGTAATAACAGCCCCCCCCTGTGCCAGTAATAACAGCCCCCCCTGTGCCAGTAATAACAGCCACCCCCTGTGCCAGTAATAACAGCCACCCCCTGTGCCAGTAATAACAGCCCCCCCCCGTGCCAGTAATAACAGCCCCCTTTGTGCCAGTAATAACAGCCCCCCTGTACCAGTAATAACAGCCCCCCTGTGCCAGTAATAACAGCCCCCCTGTGCCAGTAATAACAGCCCCCTTGTGCCAGTAAAAGTATTGTATATATAAAAAAAAAAAAAAAACACATACTTACCTCCATGTCAGCGATGCGATGCAGGCCTCTTCCGGCCTGTGTCCAGCGCTGTATGGCTCAGGCGGCGGCGCGATGACGTCATCGCGCCGCCTGCACCGGCCTCTCATAGGCTGCCGGCCTCGTGCCTGCAGCCGATCAGAGGAAGGGAAAGGGACACGCCTCTCCCTCCCCTGCCTCAGCACAGCCATCTGTATCGCTGTCCTGAGGACGGCGATGCAGATGACTATGGAGATGAACGCTTCCACAATGAAAGCGTTCATCTCCCTGTGCCCCGCCGCCGCCAGCTCGGGGGGGCAATTGCCCCGTTGCCTCCCCTGGATCCGCCACTGCCGCCTGCCCTGCAGCCAATCAGAAGCGATCCTGATTGGTGGTGTATTATCACACCACCGATCCCCATCCTGTTTATAACCTGGAAACACAGGACCCCCTGTGCATTGTCCCAGGGTGCCTGCTGATTGATTTCAGCAGGCACCCAGTTCCGATCACTGCCCGCCGCACGGTGGTGATCGGAACTACACATGACGTACCTGTACGTCATGTGTCCTTAAGTACTGGGACATCATGACGTGCCGGTATGTCATGTGTCCCCAAGAGGTTAAGGGGAACCGTCATCAACTTTATGCTGACCCCACTGAGGCAACATAAAATAGTGACAGAAATGCTGATTTCAGCGGTGTGTCACTTATGAGGTAAATGTAAGTGGTTGCTGAGAACAAGCATCATAATCATTACATGCCTTGAAAAGAGTCAAATCTACTTTAGAAGAGTCATGGTTATTCATAATTTCCTGCACTCTTGCCCAACTGCTGATGATTGGCAGTTCTCTCCTAGAGAGAAAGAATTAAACTAGGTAGAAGACAATCATCAGCAGGTAAACAGGGAGAGCAGGAATTTATGAATAACCATGACTCTTCTCAGGTGGACGTGACTCTTTACCAGGCCCAGTCTGCAATGATTGTGATGTTGGTTGTCAGCAACCACTTACTTTTAACTTTTAAATGGCAGACCGCTGAAAACAACTCACCTGTCTCTACTGCTCATGCCTGTGCCATATGGCATGGGTTTCAGTGTATTTAACATACTGTTGCTGTACATTATGCAGATTGTTTAGATTTTTCCTTTTATTTCTATTTAGTTTTGTGTTATTCCCTTTGTGATACTTTGACTTTGGATGATCTCTTTGATGCAATATATGGGTATTGCAGATTATTCCTTTATGGCATCCATGAATATAACTTCTTTTAATGTCACGGGCTTTAATACTGTTTTCTACAAGAGACCCACATCAAAACTAATAGAATTCCCATTCTACTTATAGGTCGGCAGCCAGAGGTGTCAGCATAGAATAGCAATTTCGAAACACGTTCCCTTTACCCCCATAGTAGTGTAACATTATTCAGAAGGAGATACCTTTTTGTTAAGGGCAAAATTGGCCATACTTTAGTATCCTTAGCAGGTTTTTATTCTGCTAATACCATCAACACAGAAGGATTTAAACTACCCTCTCTAAGTTCCAGAATTTTGCTGAAGGTACCAAGATATTAGGTGGTGACCTCAATGTTGCATTGAACCCTCTAGCAGACTCTTCTACTGGTACCTCAGCAAAATACCAGAAAGCTTTTGGGGGCATTCAAAAGGTGCTACGGGATAATTTTCTTATTTACTCATGGAGAATAATTAATGTCAATGCTAGAGATTTAACTTTCTTTTTTGCAGTCCACCAATTGTTTCAGAGGATTGAATATATTTTGCTGTCTGAAGCTCACCTATACATACATCTATAGGCCCCATTACAGTGACCACACCCCAGTAAAAACTTGCCTATCTTTTGCAAATCTCCCTTCTCGGGAAATGATATGGCGCTTAAATGAGACTATCCTAGATATAGATAAACACCTATCGAGCATCTCCCGTATGCTATCCATCTGACACTTCCCAGACCATAGTCTGGGAATCTCACAAAGCATTCGTATTTGGGGAATTCATAGCACTTGGTACTAGAATCAAAAAGGGTAGACAAAAATACTCCTGCTCTGTCAAATTGCGTCCATAGAATCTAATTTAAAAAAATCAAAAGTTGTAGTAGCTCAAGAGGAACTTATTTCACGTAGGCAGCAACTGAAGGAGCTCCTAAACATTAAATGTGCAAAATCATATTAGTACGCTAAACTAAAATATTACGCACATGGCAATAGGGGAAATAGGTTAATTATTATTCTCATTAAAAAAAAGTAGAGAATTGCAATATATCCCCACCATTAAAAACTGTAACGGGAAGTAGGTCTCGTCCACTAAAGACATAGCAGAGGAGTTTTGCTCTTTTTACACAAATCTATATAATCTGGGCCCTGCACAATCCCCCTTTCCAGAGAGACAACAGGAGACTGAGAGGGAGGCCTAAATTGACCAGTTTCTTGCCAGCCTTAGACTCTCTAAACTAAGCCCAGAGGAATGTTCACCTTTATTAGCTCCCATCACACAGGAGGACATTGGTGTGATTACGAAATCCATGCCCATGGGCAAAGCCCCAGGACCAGATGACCTCCTAGCAGGATACTACAAAAAGCTCATTCCTGTCCTGGCCCCCCATATTACTAACTGGTGTCAAGCACTTGCTAATGGAGAACTTTTCCCAAGGCAGGCTTTAGAAGCTACTATCACTAGGATGACAGGGATTGTGGCAACTACAGACCATTTTGCTGCTAAATCTGGATATAAAAATATGGGTGAAACTTCTGGCATCTCGGCTCAATGCCCTCATCCCCAAAATTATCCATCCGGAGCAAACTGGTTTTGTTTTGGGTCTCGTAGGTCGAAAACCTTCTTGGCACTCATGTCGAGAAGGCTTTTGACAGAGTGGATTGGCTTTATATGCAATGTGCACTTCACAGATTTGGGATCCCTGACTCCTTTATTTCTGCTATTATGTCCCTGTACAGTCATCGCAGTGCTAGGGTAAGAGTGAATGGAACGCTGTCGAGGGCATTCCACATTACCAACGGGACACACCAGGGATGCCCACTCTCCCCCTCCTTGTTAAACATAAATGTGCTGCATTCACAGATGATCTTCTTTTATTAATTACAAACCCCATACAAGCATTCCCTCAAATATTTGACCTTTTTAACAGATTTGGCTCACTGTCTAAATTCAAGGTAAATTACTCCAAGTCTGAAGCCATCAACATTTCCCTCTTGGCCCGGACAATTAATTCTCTTAAAGCCTTCTTCCCCTTCAAATGGCACTCTGATCATTTGCCATACTTAGGAATATCAATCACCAGCAACCCCACCAGACTGTATAACCCCAACTACCTCCCCCTCTTAAGAAAGATCAATGAGCAATTGCAATCTCAATCTCTGTCCTAACCATGGGTGTCCTGGAAAGAGAACAAGAACCTTTTGCAAACATACATTGTCCCCAAGCTCCTGTATCTGTTACAAATAGTCCCTCTTCATCTACCACACCTTTTTTAGACAAGTCAAAGCCATCTTCACAGTCTTCCTTTGGAAGGGTAAAAAACCGAGAATAGCTTATGACAAAGTAATAAAAGACCGTTCTCATGGAGGCTTTGGATTGCCTGACCTACGCCTTTATTACAAGGCTATACAACAGAAAAGATGGCTACAGCTATTTGTCCCAAGCTATAGAATCTTGGGCTCAGATATTGAATTAGCGCTTCTATCTGACAGGTGGTATGCAGGGTTATGGGGACTTATTGACTAACCAATGGCCCCAGATATTCTCACTAAATGAGCGTAAATATCTGCTCCATACATCCAGATACTCCCTTTTTTTCTACCCCACCAAAAAACCTGCCATCAGCCCTAATTCCCTATCTTTTACAGCCATCCACCTTACCCCCCCTCATTTTTATAGTCTCTTAAATGATATTATGCGCTCCACGCTCTTAGCAGACATTAAATCAAAGAATGACATTGGCCTCTCTGCTTCTCGTTTTATTAGAGAAGGAAACTTCTTGGATAGACAAGAACTCAGACACTCATCTTTGGCACTATGCACCAAATATAACACTACTTGTGACCCTCTGTGGTCTGAGAAACTTGCTTCATGCAAGTCCATGCCAAAACACACCATCTCGCTCCTACTGTAGATAAGTATCTTTTTTCTCTGTCTGGAGAGGAGGTCCCCACTTTTATTAGAGCTTGGCAAAGGGATCTAGACAGGACACTCACTCCCACTGAAATAGGTGGAAATGGGGTTCTGCTCTCTTATACGTCCTTATTGGGAGCTAATTAAATGTAGATCTAATGATATATGCAAAACCTCAATCAAGCTTTCTCCTTCACCTGTTCTGCTTTGGCTTCCCTCTGAGACATGGCAACCAGCACTTTTTGATCTGCCAACTCTCCTGATACAGGCAGCCAAACTGTTAATCTCTCTGAAATGGCTAAGCACTACCCCCCTTCCCCAGCTTGGAGCAGTGATATGCAAAAATAGTCCAGATAGACTTGAAGGAGGAACTGGCGAGTTGGGCTAAAAGAACACACTCTACATTTGTAAAAATGTGGGTGCCTTGGAAATCTTTCTGTCGACTCCAGGCAGGACAACTTCATGCCCCTTCTACTGGCTAGACCCCTATGAAAAGCTAAGTCCTTTGTTAGCCAACACCACTCAGCCCAATTAAACCCTGACATTCTCTCACATTTTCTCTCATACTCTCTCATTCACTATTTCTGCTACCCCCTTTATTTTCCCTTTTATAAAGTTACTGGTTAGTATGTAGACTTAGCTGTCTTTGGATCACTGTATGGTTACAGGAAAAATTGGATTCGTCTTTACCCTCCGACTCAAGATTATCCAAGGTTGTTCATGCTAGTTATGAGACGTTCTATTTATATTTCCTTGCAAACATATTAAAGATTATTATATAGAACTATGTTTCAATCCTCGGCGAGGACATGTTCAATGTGCATCCCCTTAATTACCTTTGTAATGTACCTTCTCCCCTTTCGCTACCCCCCCTTCTTTACAACCCCCTCCTCTATGTCTCCCCCCTGCACTATATTTTTCTTTAGTATATTTCATGTGTTGCATCTCCTACTGTAACAACCTCATCATTGCACTGATTTCACTCATATGTGTCTGACTACTTATTTATTTTTAGTGTATTGCATTGTAATTGAAAAGCCTTTAATAAAAAGAGATTTGTTAAAAAAAAACAAAAAAAAAAACTGATGTTATGACTTAATCCCAGTTTGGGCTTATTTCTCCTTTAAACTCCTTTGTGTAAAGATCCATCTACAGATTATTTTTCCATGGCTAAATGAACTATATCATCACCTGAGTTATAGAAATTGAACATTTGTTTGATCACTGTAGCAACTGTGCCAAATTTACCATCAATAGATGCATTACCAGTAAAGCATGTGCATAGATAAAATACATTAGCTTCCTCTAATGTAACCTATGCTTATAGGAAGCACAGTCAATAGATAAAATAGACCACATTATTGTGGTTTGTTTTTTGAGCAATATACTGAATTGATCTGTCTAACTTCTAGGTTATTATATCTCTAAACACTATTCTGTACAGTCATATAATTTAATGTGACATGTTCATAAATAATCAAACAGGGTTATTCACTATTATTACTTACAGTAGCAAATTTGCCTCTGAAAGATATCATGCTAATTTGAGCATTGCATTTACTGCATCCTGTGAATAATCCTCTTTTTATACACACACACACACACACACACACACGGATAGAGAGACATAGTGAACTTTTAAAATGAGTGGTAATTCTATAGAGCCTGTCCCTAAACTCCACTCCTTTTGTTTTGTTTTTTAACTACAAGCTAAGTAGGTGGGGGGAGCCTTGTGCTGCAGATATGACTAAGAAAAACAGATTTGCATTCTAAACCATAAACTTCTATTATAGCAGCACAATGATAGGTATGTAGAAAGTCTATCCCCTAGGGAGGAACCCCAAGCATAAGTCTTAAAACAGACATTCCAAAGGAAATTTCCTTCAAATATCTCTCATATCGCCTACAGTGAGATATACGGTACATGTCTTTGGTGGCTATGCTGCAAATCTGCTCTATAGATGCTAAATACTGTAGTATTCAGCTGTAGTGATAGAAACTGATTTGGAGGAGTGTGCTCCTAAGAAAGAGGAGTATCTAGTCCACTTTTTAAATAACAATCAAAAATCAACTCTCTGACCAAGCAAGAGATGAAGATCTTCAGTCCCCTGTTAAGTCCAGAGAAAGAGAATAGAAGGTTCTCTACATTGCAGAGCACGGAGGTTTGGTTTTTAAAAATTTGTATGCACCTAGACATGTCTAGGAAGCATGTTCAGTTCTGGACAGAATTCTTCTGAATAAGTCTGGAAGATGTCAGTGAAAGATGGAACCTCTTGCTTAAAAATTTGCTGACACATCAGAAGCACCTTGTCCAACAGGTATGTGGATCTGGTAATCCAGGACCCTAAAGTTTGATAACTCTTTCAGCAGAAATTAACACCAACAGGAAGAAAACCTTACAAGATAGAAACAAAAGAGGATTTGTGAAGAGGTTCAAAGGGAGTCTCACATAGGAATAACTGAAGATCCTAGCAGAAGAAAAATTGGTGCATACTAGACCTGTGTCTAGAGATTGCCAAAAGCGATTGCCAGTATCTTATGCAAATAAAGTAGAAGTCTGTACTTTCAAAGAATATTTACTAAGACCTTTGTTAACCCTTGTTGCAATAAATTCCAGGACTGAAAACACTGATGGAAGACTAGATGTTTTCACACCATGTTAGTAAGAATGACTACACACTGGAATAGATCATGTTGGCCTAAGATCCTCTGCACTGATTTAGGGTCTGGATTAGGAACTCAGAAGTCCTTGAGATCTCTCAATATCCCTGTCAACCTCCATGATCTCCATGCAATTCAAGCTGTGAAGGCTTTCTGGCTTCCTTGAGACACCAGGAGACACCAGGTCATGCCTGAGGGGGAATATCCAAACTTTGGCTCAGCAACATTCCTGGGCAAATCAAGCTCCAATGGGCCAGTAAGGGATTATAGAAATGAGACAGGCCTGCTACGGGTGAAAATATGTATGCCAGTGAAAAATTCAATGGAATCAACCTGGTATCTAGACCCATGGATTGTCTTTGTATTAAAAAGGGCAGAAGGTGTCACCACTGGAACTTTCCTTTTCTGAGTGATTTGACTTGAATCATCTGCTTAAACTGTCAGCCAAAATATTGTGTTTCTCTGGAAGGACTTTGGCCAGCAAAGGAGGCATCTCTGTTTATCATATGGGCTGTTCCAAAGTCCACTGACTGGATTAGGTAGATTTTACCATTGAGAGGGCTGACTTTGAAGGTACTTGGCCACTAAAAGGTGACATATCTTCACCCTCTAGCCTGGCTAAAATTCCTCTGACTGGAAAAAGTACTGTGGATCTAAGAGGCAAGAAGAAACATGCACTCTGACTCAACCATCTAAAGGTAATGTTTCTCTTTACCTTTTGAACTGTAATCAAGTCTTCTGAATGGATTAACCCTGTGAAGCCCAAAAATAGAAAAAATGAGTAAAAATGTTTTTCATCTTTCAGATGTTGCAGTAGAATGCCTCTGATGCAGAAATTGAAGAGTTTTTTTTTTTTTTTAGTTTTAGTTAGTTTTTAGGAATTTGTTGTAATATTACAACGTTCGGCCTAGTTGGGAGCAGAACTTCTAAATTTTGCACTCACACTCCATAAACAAATATAAACACCTAAAGATGTAATTGCATGTTTGACTTCTCATGTTTCCTAATAATACTATATGTTATGAATAATAACTGCACAAATTTGAATTTTTTTCAACTATGATTTATTAATAACAATAATTTAGAAAAACAGGATTAGAATGTAAATCACTCATGACTAGAGTTGAGCGGACACCTGGATGTTCGCGTTCGACGAGTTCAAGTCCTGTTCGAGTTCGGGACCCGAACTTGACCCGAACTTTTGAGCACTAAAATGGCTCTAAAAATGTCATTGAAAGGGCTAGAGGGCTACAAATGCCAGCAAAATGTGGTTAAAAGCATGGCAAGTGGTTTGCAAACAAATGTGGATAGGGAAATGACTTTAAATAACATAAAATACGTAAAAATAAAAAATAATAATCTTGATCTAGGAGGACGAGGTCCATATGGAGTAGGAGGTTGAGGAGGCAGTGGATGTGGCGGTGTAGGTGGAAGCTGCGGTGGAGGAGGTAGCCTACACTGCTTTTTGGTTTTAAATTTATTTATCTTTTTTTTAAATTTGGGTACACCCCAAAACATTGGGAAATATAACCTGTGATAACCCCCTTCAGCATGTGCGCACATACTGCTCAACCATTTTGCACCTACTTTCAATGTTCTTTTCTGCACCTACCACGGTGATCACGGGTAGTCGGGAATCAGGGTTACAGGCCGGAGAGGGAGCCTGAGAAAGGGATATCACATCCAAGGGAGGTCAATGGATGAAATTAAATGTGATCGAACAGAACTGTGAGACAAATTATTGAAGCAGAAGTTTCCAAGTAAAGGAGGGGGCACGCGGCAATTACCCACTCCCGACTCACGGAGGTAGTGACGATAAATAACAATACAGGACTCTTAAAGGGCTTCTATCACCAGATTTGGTCCTATTTAGCTGACCGACACTAGCGATGTGCTAGTGTCAGCAGTCCATAACAGTGTTCTTACTTATCATCTGTCTGCTGCCGTTCACCTTAAAAACGTACTTTTATAGATATGCTAATGAGCCTCAAAGTGCTATGTGGGCATCATTAGCACCTAGAGGGCTCCGTCCACTAACCATTTCAGCCGCCCATCGCGTCCCTCCAGCCCGCCCCGCTCCTGTTGATTGACGTGAAACTTCTCAGTATCTCGTACCAATTCCCGTGCCTGCGCCGTGCGCTTCTGTATTCGGCGCAGGTGCAGTGAGTGAATGCCGCGCTCCTGGTGCCGGCTTCCTCACTGTAACGTAGTTGGCGCAGGCGGAGTGAGGAAGCTGGCGCCGGGAGAATACAGAAGCGCACGGCGCAGGCACGGGAATTGGTACGAGATACTGAGAAGTTTCACGTCAATCAACAGGAGTGGGGCGGGCTAGAGGGACGCGATGGGCGGCTGAAATGGTTAGTGGACGGAGCCCTCTAGGTGCTAATGATGCCCACATAGCACCTAGAGGCTCATTAGCATATCTATAAAAGTACATTTTAAGGTGAACGGCAGCAGACAGATGATCAGTAAGAACACTGTTATGGACTGCTGACACTAGCACATCGCTAGTGTCAGTCAGCTAAATAGGACCAAATCTGGTGATAGAAGCCCTTTAAGATGCCCTGTTATTGGAATGATTAATAAAAACCTACAGGGAATGTCACTGGAGTATTTTGGATTTTGAAACGTTAGACAGGAGAGGCCCTGCTGCCGCTTTGTTGACTCTAGATTGTTGACTTATGCCTGATTGCACGTTCATGTGACATCCACGATCCAATTGGATATCTTCTCTATCAACTTTCAATGTTCTTTTCTGCATCTACCATGGTGATCACGGGTAGCGGGGAATCAGGGTTCCACGCCAGAGAGGTAGCGTGAGAAAAGCATAACACATCCAAGGGAGGTCAATGGCTGAAATGTGATTGAGCGGAAATGTGGGACAAGCTGTTAAAGCGGAAGGTTCGAATGAAAGGAGGGGGCGCGCGTCAATTAAAGACCAATTTTAGAAATTTAAGTCCCTGTCACCTATGCAGTGCAGGGGTTTTTCATCGGCAAAAATGGGTTAATGTCACCCACCAATGGAACAGACGATTTTAAAAAATTTCGGTCCCTGTCAACTATGCAGAGCAGGGGTTTGTATATGGCAAAATTGGTAAAATGTCACCTGACAATGTAACAGACATTTTTTTGAAATTTAGGTGCCTGTCACCTATGCAGAACAGGGGTTCATTCACAGCAAAAATTGTAAAATGTCACCCAAGAATGTAACAGACGCTTTTGCACCCTGCTCCCTCTTTTGCTGTGCTGGTGCTTCTATGCAACCACCGCCTCTTCCTCAGAACTAGACAGGTCACTGCAAGGGGGTGAGGTGAAAGAATGATGGCCATGGGCTGCAGGTGCCAACTCTGATCTTTCAGCAGGAGACTGGGTGGGAGACAATGTGAAGGTACTGGAGGCAATGTCAGCCACCCAATCTACTATCACCTGTACTTGTCCTGGCCTCACCATTCGTAGAGCCACATTCGGCCCTACCAAATAACGCTGAAGGTTCTGTCGCCTACTCGCACCAGAGGAAGGTGCTTCACTTGTGCGTGTAGCTGGCACAGATCGACCACGTCCTCTCCCTGCAACAGGAGCTCCACTAGCAGCACCATGACTGGGGCCACGTCCCTTATTTGACGCTCTCCTCATTCTTTGTGTTAACCCACCAAACTAACAGATGGTTTATGTCAGGCGACAATGTAACCGCCAATAGTCAACAATTAAGTTCACTGAGAGTAAGGCCGGTGTCATAAAGAGGAAACATTTCTTTAGGTCACACAACAGTGTGACAGGCGAATTTTATACAATTACTTCACGGTCACAAAAAATGTTTACCAACAATGTAACTGCAGTATTGACTGGTTGTATTTGACTGTGACAAATGCAGCAAAGGCCCCAAATGTAGTGTCTTTCACAAAATGGGTGTTTTTTTTAAAGACCAGAATATAACAGCAGTATCTAATGCTTGTATTTGACTATGACAAATGCAGCAAAGGCCCCAGATGTAGGGTCTTGCACAAAATGGTTGTTTTTTTTAACCCCCTAAGGACACAGCCTTATTACACCTTAGGACCAGGCCATTTTTTGCAAATCTGACCAGTGTCACTTTAAGTGCTGATAACTTTAAAACGCTTTGACTTATCCAGGCCGTTCTGAGACTGTTTTTTCGTCACATATTGTACTTCATGACACTGGTAAAATGAAGTAAAAAAAATATTTTTTTTTGCACCAAAAAATACCTAATTTAACAAAAATTTAGAAAAATTTGCAAATTTCAAAGTTTCAGTTTCTCTACTTCTGTAATACATAGTAATACCCCTAAAAATTATGATGACTTTACATTCCCCATATGTCTACTTCATGTTTGAATTATTTTGGGAATGATATTTTATTTTTTGGGGATGTTACAAGGCTTAGAAGTTTAGAAGAAATCTTGAAATTTTTCAGAAATTTACAAAAACCCAATTTTTAGGGACCACTACAGCTCTAAAGTCACTTTGCGAGGCTTACATAATAGAAACCACCTAAAAAATGACCCCATTCTATAAACTACACCCCTCAAGGTATTCAAAACTGATTTTACAAACTTCGTTAACCCTTTAGGTGTTGCACAAGAGTTATTGGCAAATGGGGATGAAATTTGAGAATTTCATTTTTTTGCCTAATTTTCCATTTTAACCCATTTTTCCACTAACAAAGCAAGGGTTAACAGCCAAAAAAGACTGTATCTTTATTGCCCTGACTCTGCCGTTTACAGAAACACCCCATATATGGCCGTAAACTACTGTACGGCCACACAGCGGGGCGTAGAGTGAAAGGTGCGCCATATGGTTTTTGGAAGGCAGGTTTTGCTGGACTGGTTTTTTGACACCATGTCCCATTTGAAGCCCCCCTGATGCAACCCTAGAGTAGAAACTCCATAAAAGTGACCCCATCTAAGAAACTGCACCCCTCAGGGTATTCAAAACTGATTTTACAAAGTTTGTTAACCCTTTAGGTGTTGCACAAGATTTAATGGAAAATAGAGATACAATTAAAAAAAATTCACTTTTTTGGCAGATTTTCCATTTTAATATTTTTTTTTCCAGTTACAAAGCAAGGGTTAACAGCCAAACAAAACTCATTATTTATGGCCCTGATTCTGTAGTTTACAGAAACACCCCATATGTGGTCGTAAAACTGCTGTACGGGCACACGGCAGGGCGCAGAAGGAAAGGAATGCATACGGTTTTTGGAAGGCAGATTTTGCTGGACTGTTTTTTTTTACACCATGTCCCATTTGAAGCCCCCCTGATGCACCCCTAGAGTAGAAACTCCATAAAAGTGACCCCATCAAAGAAACTACACCCCTCAAGGTATTCAAAACTGATTTTACAAACTTTGTTAACCCTTTAGGTGTTGCACAAGATTTAATGGAAAATCGAGATACAATTTCAAAATTTCACTTTTTTGGCAGATTTTCCATTTTAATATTTTTTTTCCAGTTACAAAGCAAGGGTTAACAGCCAAACAAAACTCATTATTTATGGACCTGATTCTGTAGTTTACAGAAACACCCCATATGTGGTCGTAAACTGCTGTTCAGGCACACGGCAGGGCGCAGAAGGAAAGGAATGCCATACGGTTTTTGGAAGGCAGATTTTGCTGGACTGTTTTTTTTGACACCATGTCCTATTTGAAGCCCCCCTGATGCACCCCTAGAGTAGAAACTCCAAAAAAGTGACCCCATTTTAGAAACTACGGGATAGGGTGGCAGTTTTGTTGGTACTAGTTTAGGGTACATATGATTTTTGGTTGCTCTATATTACACTTTTTGTGCGGCAAGGTAACAAGAAATAGCTTTTTTTTTGTTATTTACAAAATTCATCTGACAGGTTAGATCATGTGGTAATTTTATAGAGCAGGTTGTCACTGACGCGGCGATACCTAATATGTATACAATTTTTTTTATTTATGTAAGTTTTACACAATGAATTAATTTTTAAAACAAAAAAAAGTTTTAGTGTCTCCATAGTCTAAGAGCCATAGAGTTTTCAGTTTTTAGGCGATTATCTTAAGTAGGGTCTCATTTTTTGCGGGATGAGATGACGGTTTTATTGGCACTATTTTGGGGTTGGTATGACTTTTTGATCACTTGCTATTACACTTTTTGTGACGTAAGATCACAAAAAATTGTTTTTTTTTTACACGTTTTTTTTTTTTTTTTTTACGGTGGTCACCTGAGGGGTTAGTTCATGTGATATTTTTATAGAGCCGGTCGATACGGACGCGGTGATACCTAATATGTATACTTTTTTTTTATTTATGCAAGTTTTACACAATGATTTCATTTTTGAAACAAAAAAAATCAGGTTTTATTGTTTCCATAGTCTAAGAGCCATAGTTTTTTCAGTTTTGGGGCGATTATCTTGGGTAGGGTATAATTTTTGCGGGATAAGATGACGGTTTGATTGTTATAATTTTGGCGTACATACGACTTTTTTGGTCACTTTTGATACCTTTTTTGGGAAGTAAGGTGGGCAAAATTTAAATTTCATCATAGTTTTTTATTTTTTATTTTTATGGCGTTTACCGTTCGGGTAAAGTAACATGACCGTTTTATAGATCAGGTCGTTATGGACGCGGCGATACCAAACATGTGTAGGGAATTTTATTTTTTTCGTTTTTAATCAGTGATAAATGTGTTTTTTGATTTTTACTTTATTTTCACTTTCTTTTTGACCCAGACCGACTTGGTTCTTGAAGATCCGGTGGGTCTCATGTCTGTATAATACAGTACAGTATAATATATATTGTACTGTACTGTACTTTACACTTTGTCTGAACAGATCTATGCCTTTTAGCACAGATCTGTTCAGCACCATGGACAGCAGGACGCCTGAGAAGGCGTCCTGTTGCCATGGGAACCTTCCCCGTCTGCTCACTAGTGGTCAGAACTTCGCAGACGGGGAAGGGTAAGGACGGGGCTGTCGGGGGGCTGTCTGGGGGCTCTCTCCCTCTCCATCGGGGGGGCTGCAAAGGCACAGCAACCCCCCGATGAGAGAGGGAGCTCCCTGCGCTGTTAACCTTTTCCATACAGCGGTCCGTACGGACCGCGGTATGGAAAGGGTTAAACGGCTGACATCGCAGCACAGATGTCAGCCGTTTATACCAGGGTTCCAGCAATGTGCTGGCACCCTGGTATACCCACTAGACGCCAACGATTATTCAAGGGGAGGCGGGCGGGGGATCGCGATCCCGCCTGCCGCACAGCCCGCCTCCCGCCCCGCCCACAGCCCTCCCCCTGCACCTCCCACCGGGCTAAAATCACTCAGGGGTGCAGGTGGGGGATACAGATATATTTTAGGAATACTAAAGTTTCTGATCCCCGCGGTCAGGGACCGCGGGGATCAGAAACTGCAGAAATCGCAGCAAACCGCAGGTCTGAATTGACCTGCAGTTTGCCGCGATCGCAGACATGGGGGGGTCACGGGACCCCCCCGCGCATTTAGCCTAGGTGCCTGCTCAATGATTTGAGCAGGCACCGGGTTACGATCACCGCCCGCGCAGCGGCAGTGATCGGAACCATACATGACGTACCGGTACGTCATGTGTCATTAAGTACCAGGACATCATGACGTACCGGTACGTTATGTGTCCTTAAGAGGTTAAACCCAGACTATAACTGCAGTATTTAAAGCTTGCATTTGACTGTCACATATGCAACAAAGGCAGAAAATTTATTATCTTGCCCAAAATGGGTGTTTTTTTTAAATACCAGAATATGACAGCAGTATCTAATGCTTGTATTGGACTGTCAGAAATGCAGCAAAGGCCGCAAATCTATTATCTTGCCCAAAATGGGTGTTTTTTTAAAACCAGAATATAACAGCAGTGTCTAACGCTTGTATTTGACTGTGGCAAATGCAGCAAAGGCCCCAGATGTAGGGTCTTGCACAAAATGGGTGTTTTTTTAAACCCAGAATATAACTGCTGTATTTAAAGCTTGTATTTGACTGTCACAAATTCAGAAAAGGACCCAAAATGTATTATCTTGCAAAAAATTGCAGTTTTTTTAAACCCAGACTATAACTGCAGTATTTACAGCTTGTATTTGACTGTCACAAATTCAGCAAAGGACCCGAAATGTATTATCTTGCAAAAAAATTGTGTTTTTTTAAACCCCGAATAGAACTGCAGTATTTAAAGCTTGTATTTGACTGTCACAAATGCAGCAAAGGCCGCAAATGTATTTGCTTGCCCAAAATGGGTGTTTTTTTAAAACCAGAATATAACAGCAGTATCTAACACTTGTATTTGACTATGGCAAATGCAGCAAAGGCCCCAGATGTAGGGTCTTGCACAAAATGGGTGTTTTTTTAAACCCAGAATATAACTGCTGTATTAACAACTTGTATTTGACTGTCACAAATTCAGCAAATGACCCAAAATGTATTATCTTGCAAAAAATTTGTGTTTTTTTAAACCCTGAATATAACTGCGCTGGTGCACTGACCTTGCACAAAATGGCCGCTGACACCCACCTAACTAACAGACGGATAAAAGTTATTTTTCTGTGTCACTGGGCTCAGGGCAGGGTAAAAAAATGGTGCACTGCACCCACAAAACAAAATCGCTGTAGATCGCAAAATTACCAAGCACTTCTGATAACAGATTCTTTCCTATTCTCTCCCTCACAGCAGCAGCAGCATTCTATCCCTACACTAGTAAGAGCAGAGTGACGTGCAGCGCTACGGGTCTCCATCTTATATAGAGGCTGAGTCAGATGCTGCACTGGCCAATCTCAGCCATGCCATTAGTAGGCATGGCTGTGATGGCTTCTAAGGGCACAAGAGTTAAGCAGCCTTTCAAAAAGCGCCATTAAATCGCCGAACACCGAACTCGGGTTCGGGGTCCAAAAATCCTAAAGTTCGGTACGAACCCGAACTTTACACAGTTCGGGTTCGCTCAACCTTACTCATAACAGTGTTCATTTGCAGTGATAGTCCCAAAGACAGTTCTTATCATCTGAAAAACAGAGACGGACATTGCACTTGCTGCACAGTGTGCTGGTATATCCTTTATCACAGTGTCTGCTGCGTCCTCGCATGGTTTTTCACTGACAAATGTGCAAACATGTCCTTACGCACATCTGGGGGGGATGAGAAGAGGACCTTTTGGCTGAAATCACATTTGGTGGACTCCCATCAACTGAAAATGGTCTCCTCTGGATAGATCATCAGCATCTGATCGGCGGGGGTCCGACACCCAGGACCCCAGCCAATCAGCTGTTTGAGAAGGCTGCGGCGCTAGCAGTAGTGCCGCGGCCCTCTCGCTTTTTACTGCAGGCCCAGTGACGTCACCACTAGTATCAATTGCCTGGGCGGGGCTAAGCTCGGTTCACTTGAATGGAGTTTAGCTGCGCCCAGGCCAGTGATACTAGTCGTGACGTCACTGGGCCTGCGGTAAACAGCGAGGATAGAGGATAGATCATCAGATTAAAACAAATGCAGAACCCCTTTAAAGGGCTCCTTGATGTTACTGGGCTCTCACTGCTTGATGATGGTTGCCCTCTCTTAGGTTTGTTGGGAGCTACATTCAACAATATGAGAGAGGATGCTAGTTCTGCCTGAAAATGTCTCCTGTTCAGAATCTCCATTTTATGAATGCTGAGTTTTGCAGTCCTGTTTGTAGAAGAGCCAGGCATTGATTACGGCAAGGATAATGGTATGCCAGAAGATGTACAGTGGATATAAAAAGTCTACACACCCCTGTTAAAATGTCAGGTTTCTGTGATGTAATAAAATGAGACAAAGATAAATCATTTCAGAACTTTTTCCACCTTTAATGTGACCTATAAACTCTACCACTCAATTGAAAAACAAACTGAAATCTTTTAGGTGGAGGGAAGAAAACTAAAAAAAAAAAAAATAATGTGGTTGCACAAGTGTAAGATGGAGAAACAGCCACTGATTCTTGAATGCTGTTTCTGAGACTGTCATTCCGTTTTTCTGCCACAAGAGGCTGCTGTTTCCCCACACAGCGAAGTTACTGCCGGATCTAGATATGCAAAACAGATGATGACTCATGCTGATGACTCATGCTGTTGTGTGCCAGACTGAGCAGGAAATGGTGACATGAGGAGACATGTTTGTGCAGAGGCTGAATACAGGATCCAGTGCCATCCTCAGGTCTGTGGGACTTGGAGCAGTCAAAGTGACTGTCAGAAGTGACTGATGCCTGTCAGCAATGCAGATGTTGCCAAGGAAGAAAGGATCGGTTCCCGGAAGGTCAGTTGGACCGTGGAATGTGGTTACAGACCCTGTGAGGCCTCATGGTGGATGGAAGGACCTGCGAGTTGGTGTAAGTCCCCATCGGAAAAGGACCAGGCCAGGGTCAGCGATCCAGAAGGCTTCCCAGAGAGAGAGAGGACTGGGTCCCGGAAGGCTGGAAAAGCCGTGAAACGGTTGGAGTTACCAGGAGAGGTGGAGTTGCTCAGCTTGGAGAAGAAGTCTGCCATTTTGTGAGCTGCATGAGAGAACCGTGTGGATCCGGATTCTGTTCGCAGGAATGAGTATCGGTGTCAGGAAGCTGATCGGAACAGAGGGTCAGAGTATAGGTTCTGAAGGATCACATGTTGTTGAAGGGACTTGCTGTTGGTTTGGAGCAACCAGTAAACACAGGACATACCCAGGTCAGTGACTTAGCGGCACGGTTATTGACTTGTAGGCTCTGCCGTGTGCGCCAGCGGTCAGGTCCGTTACCCTGCGGCACAGTATCGCCTTGCGGGCTCTGCTGTGTACGCCGCTTTGGGTATGGTTTTTCATTTGGGCTGGTACCGTGACTCTGAGCCGGGGGTATAGGGTATTCTGGACACTCCACTGTTGCTACACTACAAGGCCACTCTAGCGTCTAGACTGAGAGTATTCAGGGCACGTGAACAGTGTCATTTGGGGGCAAGAGAAAGGAATGTGACATGTTGTTTTCATTGTATTTGATATATATGTGATATATACACTCACCTAAAGAATTATTAGGAACACCATACTAATACGGTGTTGGACCCCCTTTTGCCTTCAGAACTGCCTTAATTCTATGTGGCATTGATTCCACAAGGTGCTGATAGCATTCTTTAGAAATGTTGGCCCATATTGATAGGATAGCATCTTGCAGTTGATGGAGATTTGAGGGATGCACATCCAGGGCACGAAGCTCCCGTTCCACCACATCCCAAAGATGCTCTATTGGGTTGAGATCTGGTGACTGTGGGGGCCATTTTAGTACAGTGAACACATTGTCATGTTCAAGAAACCAATTTGAAATGATTCGAGCTTTGTGACATGGTGCATTATCCTGCTGGAAGTAGCCATCAGAGGATGGATACATGTTCTCATTCTGTTTATGCCAAATTCGGACTCTACCATTTGAATGTCTCAACAGAAATCGAGACTTATCAGACCAGGCAACATTTTTCCAGTCTTCAACAGTCCAATTTTGGTGAGCTCGTGCAAATTGTAGCCTCTTTTTCCTATTTGTAGGGGAGATGAGTGGTACCCGGTGGGGTCTTCTGCTGTTGTAGCCATCCGCCTCAAGGTTGTGCGTGTTGTGGCTTCACAAATGCTTTGCTGCGTACCTCGGTTGTAACGAGTGGTTATTTCAGTCAACGTTGCTCTTCTATCAGCTTGAATCAGTCGGCCCATTCTCCTCTGACCTCTAGCATCCACAAGGCATTTTTGCCCACAGGACTGCCGCATACTGGATGTTTTTCCCTTTTCACACCATTCTTTGTAAACCCTAGAAATGGTTGTGCATGAAAATCCCAGTAACTGAGCAGATTGTGAAATACTCAGACCGGCCCGTCTGGCACCAACAACCATGCCACGCTCAAAATGGTTTAAATCACCTTTCTTTCCCATTCTGACATTCAGTTTGGAGTTCAGGGGATTGTCTTGACCAGGACCACACCCCTAAATGCATTGAAGCAACTGCCATGTGATTGGTTGACTAGATAATTGCATTAATGAGAAATAGAAAAGGTGTTCCTAATAATTCTTTAGGTGAGTGTATATATATATATATATATATATATATATATATATAAGACAAAAATCGGACTGCACTCCAAGCGTATCTTCAAAAATTGTGTTTTATTCACCCATTTGGTGGCAAAAGCGACGTTTCGGCTCAAGCATGAGCCTTTCTCAAGCTTGAGAAAGGCTCATGCTTGAGCCGAAACGTCGCTTTTGCCACCAAATGGGTGAATAAAACACAATTTTTGAAGATACGCTTGGAGTGCAGTCCGATTTTTGTCTTCTATAAGTGGGTAAGCACCTTTTACCGTACTTGGACATTGCACCTGTCTATTTTTCCATACTTCTCAGGGTGGTGCTGCCAGTGGTTTTTTACTATATATATATATATATATATATATATATATACTCTCTGTAACTAGTGTTAATGTTATTTCTGTTAATACTACTGTTCAGTAAAGTTACTGTTTTTACATCAGGAGCTGGTGTCCATGTCGCTTTCCTTATTCTATGACTTCGCTGTATCCTGGGGGTCCCTCCCCGGTTCACGGTCTTACACAAGTGTGCACTTATAACTGGGAATGTAGCTGTGTTCAGAATTAAGCAGTCACATTCAAAATCATGTTAAATAGGAGTCAGCATACACCTGCCATAATTTAAAGTGCCTCTGATTAACCCCAAATAAAGTTCAGCTGCTCTAGTTTGTCTTTCCTGAAATTTTCTTAGTTGCATCACACAGCAATAGCCATGGTCCACAGAGAGCTTCCAAAGCATCAGAGGGATCTCATTGTTAAAAGGTATCAGTCAAGAGAAGGGTACAAAAGAATTTCCAAGGCATTATATATACCATGAAACACAGTGAAGACAGTCATCATTAGTGTTGATCACGAATATTTGAATTGCGAATTTTAATTGCGAATATCGTCACTTTGAGAATTCATGAATATTTAGAATATCGCAAAATATATTCGTAATCGCGAATATTCGTTTTTTTTTTTTAAATACCAGTTCATGCGAACACAAATATTTTAGGCGAATTTTCTGCGAATTTTCACAATCAAGAAAATAATGCCTGGAGATCATGAATTAGCGAATTCTCGAATATATGGCGAATATTTGCCAAAATATTCGCGAAATATCGCAAATTCGAATATTGCCCCTGAAGCTCATCACTAGTCATCATCAAGTGGAGAAAATATGGCACAACAGTCACATTACCAAGAACTGGACGTCCCTCCAAAATTGATGAAAAGACGAGAAGAAAACTGGTCTGGGAGGCTACCAAGAGGCCTACAGCAACATTAAAGGAGCTGCAGGAATATCTGGCAACTACTGGCTGTGTGGTACATGTGACACCAATCTCCCGTATTCTTCATATGTCTGGGCTATGGGGTAGAGTGGCAAGACGAAAGCCTTTTCTTACGAAGAAAAATATCCAAGCCAGGCTACATTTTTCAAAAACACATCTGAAGTCTCCCAAAAGCATGTGGGAAAAGGTGTTATGGTCTGATGAAACCAAGGATGAACTTTTTGGCCATAATTCCAAAAGATATGTTTGGCTCAAAATCAACACTGCACATCACCATAAGAACACCATACCCACAGTGAAGCATAGTGGTGGCAGCATCATGCTTTGGGGCTGTTTTTCTTCAGCTGGAACTGGGGCCATAGTTAAGCTAGAGGGAATTATCAACAGTTCCAAATACCAGTCAATATTGGAACTAAACCTTCAGGCTTCTGCTAGAAAGCTGAACATGAAGAGGAACTTCATCTTTCAGCATGACAACGACCCAAAGCATACATCCAAATCAAAAAAGGAATGGCTTCACCAGAAGAAGATTAAAGTTTTGGAATGGCCCAGCCAGAGCCCAGACCTGAAACCTATTGAAAATCTGTGGGGTGATCTGAAGAGGGCTGTGCACAGGAGATGCCCTCACAATCTGACAGATTTGGAGGTTTTTGCAAAGAAGAGTGGGCAAATCTTGCCAAGTCAAAATGTGCCATGCTGATAGACTCATACCCCAAAACACTGAGTGCTGTAATAAAATCAAAAGGTGCTTCAACAAAGTATTAGTTTAAGGGTGTGCACACTTATGCAACCATATTATTTTAATTTTATATTTTTTCTTCCCTCTACCTAAAAGATTTTAGTTTGTTTTTCAATTGAGTTGTAGAGTTTATAGGTCACATTAAAGGTGGAAAAAGTTCTGAAATTATTTATCTTTGTCTCATTTTTTTACACCACAGAAATATGACATTTTAACAGGGGTGTGTAGACTTTTTATATCCACTGTATATGTACCAGCGGCATGCTTTCATAGGGGACTTATATTTGGCTGCAAATGAGTCCAACAAATCCACACATCCCATGTATTTATTGTAGACACCCACAATGTAAGGCTTGTCAATTTCAATGTAGGTTTTGGTGGCTTTGTCCCAGCGTTGAATCTTCTGCACAGGCTCTGGGCCTGCAAAGGTTGACACAAGCATGACTGCCCTGTTGTCATACCATTTGACAGCACAGATGTTGTGGCTCCCTTCCACTCTGTTATCAAAGCTTCCACTCCGCTTTTTCTTCAAATCTTCTCATCTTTAAGGTTACAGTTGGGTAAGTGTACTTGCCTGGCTGTTCCCACATAATGAATTCCACAATCAAGGAGCTTAGCTACCAGTGGGATAGAGGTGAAGAAGTTGTCTGCAATTTTTTTTTTGTTCTAACCTTTTGGGAGTGTGGAGGCAAGCTTCATCACAGCATCACCTGACAGTCCAAGGTCAGATTTGGCTCGTATGCCGTCAACACTGCCTTGGTACACATCAAAGTCACAGAGCATACCAGTTATTCCAGCTCTTACCCACAGTTTGAACCCCTATGGGTGGGGCTTGCCTCTCATATATTGCTTGATGGAGCTGAATTTCCCCTTGAAAGGGATCATCATCTCATCCACAGAGTTGTGCTCTTTTGGTACCACCTGCAAGCATTTCCCTCTGAATGAATTAAGCCATGGTCTGAGTTTCCAGAGTTTATCTGTCACGGTAGGTAAGATATGGGAAGGAAACAGAACACGACAAGGCAAACAAAACAACTGACTAAGCCCCAAATGCTAGGGAACAAAGGGGTCACCTCCTAGCAATCCCTAAAACACTTTCCCTAAGCTGCTATGCCCATGTGCATATATCTATGGTAGATATGCACATGCCCATGTACCTAAGACTATAACACACTGAACCAAACCCTCAGCTGTAAGGAAGAGGGAAAGAGACACCCAGCTCCTTCAACAACCGAAGGAGCTAGCATCACCCAAGAGGCCTAGTAAAATAGACACAGAAGGAAAAAGGTAAAAGGACTTATCTAGAGATGTTTTGGAGCAGATGATCCACCAAATATCCAGAGCTCACACAAGGTAGAACTATAACCCGAAAAGGCTATAGGAGGAATAAATAGCTTCATCAATTACCTAAATAACAACACCTGGGAGGAGGTGGGATTCAGTTCGAACCCACAACAAAACAAACTGTCATATCGAGTCACGTGCAGCAACTCTGACAGATCTCCTCAGAACACCCACAGGGCAGGGCGTGACATTATCTTTCTTTTCTCCCTCTGACAGTGTCAAGTTGCTTGTAAAATGTAATGATGTCAATGGAGATTGAAATCTGTTGTGTGACATCACATCAGAAACAGGGGTGTACCGTGTGTCTGCCTCTCAATACATTCGAACTCCAGGCATTTGAACTAGGCCCATCTTCAAGTACATGCCAATCATCTGATCAATTTCCTTTGTGTTGGTGTTTAAATATATTCCAGTCTTTTGAAAGCTGTACTCATTTGTGTTTTTGGTCAGAGCCTGAATCATGTCTTCTGAGACAAACCTCTGGAAGTACTCCAGTGGTGTCTGGAGCGAAATAGCAGCATCAGTGATGTCTGGACCAAAAAAATCAGTATTGGGACTGACAAAGTCATTTTTCAGCCAGCGATACCTGTCACGGGATAAGATCTGTTTGTCTGGTAGGCTTTCTTCAGTTGTCTTGATATCAACACTACGTGCACTGCCTTCATCTGCCTCTTCATCACTTGCATCAGTGTCATCTGATTCCCAAGTCACTCTCTCTATTTTGGATGGCAGCAATAACATCCTGCACATTGTACACAGGACCTTTCTTTGCTGGTGGCATTCTGAAATTGAAATAATAGTAAGTATAGTAGACAAGGTAAATAATTTCAATTTAAATAATCCTAACCCTATTAACACAATACACTGAGGTCTATTATGGCCTTTTATGCCCACTACTTACCATACTAAAATGATTTCATGCAACCCCCCAGATGTCTAACACATGATGTGCAAAGTCCTCAGGCATATGCTATTTTGACTACCAACCAGAACAAGCTCTAAATCAAATTTGATAAAAAATATTCCACAGTAATTTAGCATCTATGTGCTCTAGGCATTTTACTAAACACATAAAAAAAATATTTCAAGCATTTTACTTACTTGAATGTTGTAATATCCAGTCCAATAAAACAATGGGATGAGCTTCAATGAGCGTTTGCAGGTAGAATAAGTTATTGACCAGATGGCCAAGCACATATACATATTTTTTATCCAATAGCATTGCAGGGCTAAACAATAAGGTACATTGACAATGTAAATGTGGTCTTGAAAAAAAAAATACATTTACAAGTATCTTTTCGGAGGAGCTAAAGTCAAATGTTGTAATTTTACAACAGTGGGTATTACAAGGTTAAGTAGACCCCTTTGAAGGGCCCTTCTCTTTAAAAGTTTTGTCTTCATCCCCTGTACTGTCTCCAAGTCCTATGACTAGAATAAGTAGACATTAGTGCTAAGATATTGTTGTCCACCTTTTATATACTGTAGAGCACCCAAAGGTGGCAAATTTGTTAACCATACTGACTATCTCCAAGTCCTCTCACCGGATTAAGATGGACTCAAAGCTAACCAAGGATCATCCACTTAAAAGGCCTTTGGCCCCCTAGAGGTGATCTCAGGGATGCACTGGCTATAGACCCTACAGGGAAATTCCCAGGTGAGACAATGCACAAGGAGCTGCCCAAGCCCTCCTCATGGCTGCTGGTCGGGAACCTACTGTAGCGATCTGATGCTCTCAGCATTAGTTAATGCTAGGAGCATCTAATACTTGTGCACCTGGCTAGTATAAGAAAGTTCCCTGCTGCTTTCAACTGTATTGACATCCTCAGGACAGTGATAAAGTTTAATGTTATGGCTGGGGCAGCAGTATTTTGTGTTGCATTGTCTATTTAGTTCTGCTGGGGAATTATTTTGTACTACACTGCAGTATTGCTGGCCCTGCCTACTTATGTTGGCCCTGTCTACTTACTTCTCTCAATTTGAACCCATCTACAACATGGGGACACTGTTAGTTTTTTTTTTTTTCAGGGCTACTTTAAGTTTCCAGTCCGTCGTAACTAATCTCCCTCTGGGCATTCTCCTGGTCTTACTGGATTGCCTGACCAAGCTATGCTTTCTCTCTCTGCTTTGAAGAGATTTAGCTTTTCACCATTTTCTTCCTCTGAAGAGTTGTTCTATGGTATCTTTAGTGCACAGACTATGGGCTTACCCAGCTGATGTTATTCAGTTGCCCTAGAGGTGGAAATGTATTTACAACATCTACAACATTGTCCTCCCAGTCGGGAATAAAAATGAAGGAGGCAACCTCCAACTGGTTTGTTCCTGACATAAGAAATCCAGGTTCTTTTCACTGGTATCACAGTTCTGGTTTCCCTCTGAGTAAGTGGTCTGTTTTGAAAAAGACCCACTTGTAGCACGGTGCTGGTTCCCTTCTGAGTAAGTGGTATGTTTTGAAAAAGAGTAAAAAAAAAACAGGCATACTCAGCCAGTCTCCCCATGCTTGTGCTTGCCAGGCCTCAAGCTTTAATCTGCAATCTAAGTGCAGGCACATGGCCTGAGCTTGCCCTTCCTACCAGAAAGTTTCCAATCAGCTCATCTAGTTCTGCTCTACACAGTCTACCTGGACAAATTTTGTAGTTACACAGCCTGTTCTTGGATTTTATCTCTGCCAAGGTTCTAACTAAATGTAGTGTTCCTGCCCGTTACGGATAGTGCATGTTGCAAGGCACCCATATGGGACACAGTAGAAACAGACAACAATTCTGTCGCCAGGTTGACATATTTAAACAAGGCCAATACAGAGAAAATTAGGGCCAGTTTGACATTTTGGTTCTATATGGTATATAGGGAATTGACATCCGTTGTACCGAGTATCCAGTGATCCTGGAATTCGAAATGCCCTAGTATTGATACAATGTCATTGGTATCTTTTATATATGATGGTATCTGCTTGACGACAGGTTGCAATATTTTATCTATATATTGTGATTGATATGAAGACACAGAACCAATACCTTAAGTAACAGGTCTTCCCGGTGGCTTATGATCATTTTTGTGGATTTTTGTAATACAATAGAATAATAACACTAGTAAAATATTGCGACATAGGATACAACAAAGGAATCATTCTGGAATGTTATTATAAATATATACAGTTGCAAGAAAAAGTATGTGAACCCTTTGGAATGATATGGATTTCTGCACAAATTGGTCATAAAATGTGATCAGATCTTCATCTAAGTCACAACAATAGACAATCACAGTCTGCTTAAACTAATAACACACAAAGAATGAAATGTTACCATGTTTTTATTGAACACACCATGTAAACATTCACAGTGCAGGTGGAAAAAGTATGTGAACCCCTAGACTAATGGCATCTCCAAGAGCTAATTGGAGTGAGGTGTCAGACAACTGGAGTCCAATCAATGAGATGAGATTGGAGGTGTTGGTTACAGCTGCCCTGCCCTATAAAAAACACACACCAGTTCTGGGTTTGCTTTTCACAAGAAGCATTGCCTGATGTGAATGATACCTCGCACAAAAGAGCTCTCAGGAGACCTACGATTAACAATTGTTGACTTGCATAAAGCTGAAAAAGGTTATAAAACTATCTTCAAAAGCCTTGCTGTTCACCAGTCCACGGTAAGACAAATTGTCTATAAATGGAGAAAGTTCAGCATTGCTGCACGTTTACAGTTTGCGCAAGAGCACCTAGATGTTCCACAGCAGTACTGGCAAAATATTCTGTGGACAGATGAAACCAAAGTTGAGTTGTTTGGAAGAAACACACAACACTAAGTGTAGAGAAAAAAAGGCACAGCACACCAACATCAAAACCTCATCCCAACTGTGAAGTATGGTGGTGGGGGCATTATGGTTTGGGGCTGCTTTGCTGCGTCAGGGCCTGGACGGATTTCTATCATCAAAGGAAAAATGAATTCCCAAGTTTATCAAGACATTTTGCAGGAGAACTTAAGGCCATCTGTCCACCAGCTGAAGCTCAACAGAAGATGGGTGTTGCAACAAGACAACGACCCAAAGCATAGAAGTAAATCAACAACAGAATGGCTTAAACAGAAGAAAATAGTAAAAGTATCTTCAAAAGCCTTGCTGTTCACCAGTCCACGGTAAGACAAATTGTCTATAAATGGAGAAAGTTCAGCACTGCTGCTACTCTCCCTAGGAGTGGCTTTCCTGTAAAGATGACTGCAAGAGCACAGTGCAGACTGCTCAATGAGGTGAAGAAGAATCCTAGAGTGTCAGCTAAAGACTTACAAAAGTCTCTGGCATATGCTAACATCCCTGTTAGCAAATCTACGATACGTAAAACACTAAACAAGAATGGATTTCATGGGAGGATACCACAGAGGAAGCCACTGCTGTCCAAAAAAAACATTGCTGCACGTTTACAGTTTGCACAAGAGCACCTAGATGTTCCACAGCAGTACTGGCAAAATATTCTGTGGACAGATGAAACCAAAGTTGAGTTGTTTGGAAGAAACACACAACACTATGTGTGGAGAAAAAAAGGCACAGCACACCAACATCAAAATCTCATCCCAACTGTGAAGTATGGTGGTGGGGGCATCATGGTTTGGGGCTGCTTTGCTGCGTCAGGGCCTGGACGGATTGCTATCATCGAAGGAAAAATGAATTACCAAGTTTATCAAGACATTTTGCAGGAGAACTTAAGGCTATCTGTCCACCAGCTGAAGCTCAACAGAAGATGGGTGTTGCAGCAAGACAACGACCCAAAGCATAGAAGTAAATCAACAACAGAATGGCTTAAACAGAAGAAAATACGCCTTCTGGAGTGGCCCAGTCAGAGTCCTGACCTCAACCCGATTGAGATGCTGTGGCATGACCTCAAGAAAGCGATTCCCACCAGACATCCAAAGAATATTGCTGAACTGAAACAGTTCTGTAAAGAGGAATGGTCAAGAATTACTTCTGACCGTTGTGCACGTCTGATCTGCAACTACAGGAAACATTTGGTTGAAGTTATTGCTGCCAAAGGAGCTTAAACCAGTTATTAAATCCAAGGGTTCATATACTTTTTCCACCTGCACTGTGAATGTTTACATGGTGTGTTCAATAAAAACATGGTAACATTTAATTCTGTGTGTTATTAGTTTAAGCAGACTGTGATTGTCTATTGTTGTGACTTAGATGAAGATCAGATCACATTTTATGACCAATTTGTGCAGAAATCCATATCATTCCAAAAGGTTCACATACTTTTTCTTGCAACTGTAGTTGGTACGCAAAAAAGACTACCTGACTTTTATTGTATTTCAAAAATCCACAAAAATTATCATAATCCGCCGGGAAGCTATTGGTATTGGTTCTGTGTTTTCAAATCTATCACAATACATAGATAAAATATTACAATCTGTCGTCAAGCAGATACCATCATATATACAAAATATGACTGACATTGTATCAGTACTAGAGCATTTAGAATTCCAGGATCACTGGATACTGGGCACACTGGATCTCAATTCCCTATATACCATCATAGAACACAATCAGGGAATAGAAGCATTAGGAAAACAACTAGAATAAAATAGTCAATTATATAAAGACCTCATCCCCACACGTCTGCACCCTCCGTATTTGGGAAACATCTGAAAAAATAAATTTAAAGGATAGAGAGGGAAGACAAGGGGGGTAAGGAATAATAAAAAAGTAAGAAGGAAAATATAGCCATACATATTACTATATGTAAATTATTAATAGAGTGGAATATTATAATTATCTATTAGACTTATATCACCATCTATATATGAAATAGGCACAAAAATTCACTACAAAAAAAAAAAATAATAATTATGTATTAGGTTTAATATCATCCTTTATATATTAAATAGGCACCTATTAACTGCATATACAAAAAAAAACACACTAAAACCCCCTTTTTTTTAATTATAGGTGATACCGCACTGGAAACACACCAATAATGCCGGAGCGTTAATTTGTATAAGATTCTGTATTTTATATAGGTGTATTCTATATAGGTCCATTTTTTAGAGTTTTTTTTTTTTTTTATATAGGTTCACTTTATTTTATCTAGGCTCATTTTATTTTATTCTATATGAATTTAGTTATTGTCAAATGCTTATTTTTACCATATATATATATATACAGTGGGATGCGAAAGTTTGGGCAACCTTGTTAATCGTCATGATTTTCCTGTATAAATCGTTGGTTGTTACGATAAAAAATGTCAGTTAAATATATCCTATAGGAGACACACACAGTGATATTTGAGAAGTAAAATGAAGTTTATTGGATTTACAGAAAGTGTGCTATAATTGTTTAAACAAAATTAGGCGGGTGCATAAATTTGGGAACCACAAAAAAAAAATGAAATCAATATTTATTAGATCCTCCTTTTGCAGAAATTACAGCCTCTAAACGCTTCCTGTAGGTTCCAATGAGAGTCTGGATTCTGGTTGAAGGTATTTTGGACCATTCCTCTTTACAAAACATCTTTAGTTCATTCAGGTTTGATGGCTTCCGAACATGGACAGCTCTCTTTAAGTCAAACCACAAATTTTCAATTATATTCAGGTCTGGGGACTGAGATGGCCATTCCAGAACGTTGTACTTGTTCCTCTGCATAAATGCCTTAGTGGATTTTGAGCAGTGTTTAGGGTCGTTGTCTTGTTGAAAGATCCAGCCCCGGCGCAGCTTCAGCTTTGTCACTGATTCCTGGACATTGGTCTCCAAAATCTGCTGATACTGAGTGGAATCCATGCATCCCTCAACTTTGACAAGATTCCCAGTCCCTACACTGGCGACACAGCCCCACAGCATGATGGAACCACCACCATATTTTACTGTAGGTAGCAGGTGTTTTTCTTGGAATGCTGTGTTCTTTTTCTCCATGCATAACGCCCCTTGTTATGGCCAAATAACTAAATTTTAGTTTCATCAGTCCACAGCACCATATTCCAAAATGAAGCTGGCTTGTCCAAATGTGCTTTAGCCCACCTCAAGCGGCACTTTTTGTGCTGTGGGCAGAGAAAAGGCTTCCTCTGCATCACTCTCGCATACAGCATCTCCTTGTGTAAAGTGCGGCGAATGGTTGAACGATGCACAGTGACTCCATCTGCAGCAAGATGATGTTGTAGGTCTTTGGTGCTGGTCTGTGGGTTGACTCTGACTGTTCTCACCATTCATCGCTTCTGTCTATCCGAGATTTTTCTTGGTCTGCCACTTTGAGCCTTAACTTGAACTGAGCCTGTGGTCTTCTATTTCCTCAATATGTTCCTAACTGTTGAAACAGACAGCTGAAATCTCTGAGACAGCTTTCTGTATCCTTCCCCTAAACCATGATGGTGAACAATCTTTGTCTTCAGGTCATTTGAGAGTTGTTTTGAGACCCCTATGTTGCTACTCTTCAGAGAAAATTAAAAGAGGAGGGAAACTTACAATTAACCCCCTTAAATACTCTTTCTCATAATTGGATTCACCTGTGTATGTAGGTCAGGGGTCACTGAGCTTACCAAGCAAATTTGAGTTCCAATAATTAGTTCTAAAGGTTTTGGAATCAATAAAATGACAACAGTGCCCAAATTTATGCACCTGCCTAATTTTGTTTAAACAATTATAGCACACTTTCTGTAAATCCAATAAACTTTATTTCACTTCTCAAATATCACTGTGTGTGTCTCCTATATGATATATTTAACTGACATTTTTTATCGTAACAACCAATGATTTATACAGGAAAATCATGACGGTTAACAAGGTTGCCCAAACTTTTGCATCCCACTGTATATATATATATATATATATATAGAAACCAAAAAAGAGTCACAGCAGCACAAGACCAAAGATGCGGGTGCAAGTCCTCTCAGCCGCAGGCTCAAACGGCTAGGTAAGTATAGTATCCAAAGGATGAGGCAGCACTCCAAATAAAGTGAAAAAAGTGGATCCTTTATTCCCCTCTGTGCAACGTTTCAACCGTCTCAATGCGGTCTTTCTCAAGCATACCACAAGGTGTCATACACGGGTATATATACCCACAATACATAGCAAACAATAAGAATGACAATTATTCAATACAATGTATAATAGAGTGAATAGTGCAATATACAATATAAATATAAATAAAACTGACATAGTTTATATGACATGATAATTTACATAGCATGATGATCTACAAAGTGCAATACAAAGTGCACAGACATAATAATCATCGTGACAGCATAAGTGTAAGTTAATTAATTACAATAAAGTTCATCAACACAATATCGTGTCACCTGTGTGTGTATAAAGAAGTGATTAAATCAGTAAGATTAAAAATAACTCACACGGCGGTGCATGGACAGGGGCGCCAAAACTCTGTGCCCTCACAGTCGAACCACGCATGCCCAAAGCTCCCGTCACGTCACAAGAGCAACAACCTCGGAAGGGAAGCCAAGCGCCGTCACCATGGAGATGTGGAGACCACATGACCAAAGCGACCGTCACATGACCACTCAAGAGGAGATGCCGGGAAGAGCCCCGCCCATGAAGCCGGACGTGCGTCGCCAGGCAACCACGACAACGTCGTTGTCCCGGCAACAACAAGCCCAGCAACGTGCGCAGAGGCCCGCCACAGGAAAGGACAGACACGGACCAATGGGAATAGGGATCGGCAGAGGGGGGAGAGATAATGGCGAGGGGAGAGAAACAACGGGCACACCAATGTAGAAATAGATCAACCGATAGGCGGGGGCCAATGAGCTACCCACCGGGTCACTATATGCATGATTTAGAAACAGGAGTGAACGTGTTTTTTTTAGAGTATGTCAGCACTAGCGGGAACACCTACATGACCTGTGCCATACTCATATTCCAAGACAACAGGAAGGGGGCCAAAAGGGTCAAGCCGTTCTCATGGCTGAGACCCCAGGTTCATTGCGGGTATGGGATCAGAGACACGTCCATGCCAAAGAGCCCAAACCCAAAAACCGACCCCTAAGTCTATAAAGTAAAAAAAGAAAAACCACCACTCGAAGTAAACAATGTAATTACAGTTGACCCATATAGTGTGTAGCATAAACAATATAAATGCGCCCCAAAGGATCTCCCCCATCACCAAGATCTCAACACAGAGACGCAGAAGAAGACGCACACCGTCCACGAACACCGCCAATGGAGCAACAATAATCTGGAGAAAGAAAGAAAAATGTATAAGCAATAAAACAGTAAAAACTGTACATCCATGTAGAACAAATTGGTCACATAATTAATGACACCAATGAAAATTCACATACACCAGGGCATGACAGGGAGAGGGACAAGAGAGATCAGCAAACGGCCCCATCCTATAATACACTCCACTTAAAATCAACGTTGAGACCATGAGGTCTCAGTGTGTTGAGACGATGGATCCATCTCAGCTCCCGCTGTTTGAGAGCCAATGTCCTGTCTCCTCCCCTTCTAGACTGAGTGATCTGGTCCACTATCATAAATTTCAAATCCCTCTCCTTGTGGTTGGCTTCAACAAAGTGTTTTGGAACGGGCAGATCTTTTCTTTTTTGTCTAATAGAGAACCGGTAATTATTCAAACGTGCCTTCATGTCACAAGTGGTCTCCCCAACATATAGGAGACCACAAGGACAGGAAAGCACATAGATCACAAAGTAGCTGTTACATGTTAAAAAATGACCAATCTCATATTGGCTCCCCGTAACTGGATGAGTAAACCTATCCCCCTTGGTCATGTAAGAACAATTAACACAACCAAGGCAAGGATAGGAACCCCTCCTTCGAGAACCTATATGAGACTGTATTAATGTCTTAGCAGGAATATCCGCCCGGACCAACTTGTCACGAAAATTGGCAGAGCGCCTATAGGAAAGCAAAGGCGGCACAGTCAACACTGTGATATTGGAGAAATTGCTCTTAAGTATTGACCAATGCTTACGGACAATACGAGCAATTTGGGCACTTTGTTCCGAGTAAGTGGATATAAAAGGTATCCTCTCCACTTTTTTGCATGTATCATCAGGTGGTATTCACCCTATTATACATTGTATTGAATAATTGTCATTCTAATTGTTTGCTATGTATTGTGGGTATATATACCCGTGTATGACACCTTGTGGTATGCTTGAGAAAGACCACATTGAGACGGTTGAAACGTTGCACAGAGGGGAATAAAGGATCCACTTTTTTAACTTTATTTGGAGTGCTGCCTCATCCTTTGGATACTATACTTACCTAGCCGTTTGAGCCTGCGGCTGAGAGGACTTGCACCCGCATCTTTGGTTTTGTGCTGCTGTGACTCTTTTTTGGTTTCTGTTTAATTGGACTTACCCAGCTTGCACCATACTATTTGGTTTCATTGGATATTTGCTATGGATCTCCCCAACGTTTTCACATACACCAGGGCGGACGAGGAGAGGATTCTACAGGGCTTGGTGAGTGAGCCTGCATTTCTGTCTACACCAACTTTGATCGACTTAAAAAGAAACTTCGAGGCAGACGCTAAGAAGATTGCGTCCACTGACCTACATTTGATGACCCTTGGCCAATATTTTAAGGAACATAGAATCCCTAGAGGGATTCGCTCACAACTTAAACCGAATCTCTTTCCTGTTGAATCCACCTATGCGCAGAAATTTATTCAGATTTCGAATAAGTATGCATATGATATTATTCTTCTAAACTTGGAATACCTACAACAGGAACTGGCGGATAGCAGGTCGCGACAAAATCAGACCAAGGCTGCTTTAGAAACCATGTTGGGGCCGGATGAATTTAAGATCTATGAAGACAGCTGTATGGAGTACTTGTCTATATTTATTAAGGATCAAGAGTCCACTAAGAGGAAAAAATGGCAGCGGGATGCCGATGACTGCGCAAAAGGCAAAATCTACACATGGCAAAATGATACATCTAAGAGACAGTTCCCTCCTCATCGACCGATTAACAAAAAATACCACCAGTCGGGACAATCTGGTCCATTGGCCACCCTTAATCCTACATCTACTAAGTCTTTTTTATAGATTGGCCCCGGGATAGTGAGAGAACCAGACGGGGCGGCAGAAGGCATCATAGATGGCGGAAATCCCAAATCCCCAAGATTGATCAAACCTATGGCGTTACGCAGAAAGGGGAATCAGGCTCAATGATGAATAACAATATTTCTACTGTGGTAAATATTTCCTCTGTGCCCTTGTCCGATGTACAAATCAATGTGCTGTCTAAAGGCTTTTCATTTTGTCCTTCTACCAAGGTCGACTGGTTCCATTTGGAGGTCGACCTGCAACACCTGTATAGGAATATCGAACTCAAGGTTTGGTTTGCAGGTCGCCCTCCTATGGATCAGTCGACTGTTGGAACTGTGAATACTGAATTGAGACTGAAATCATTTGGGCTTTTTAACAAGAGTAGTAATTTACCTGCATAGTAATTCACCTGCACTGGACACGTTTAGGAAGGCTGTTTCAATTGACATAGCCTCCTTACGTGATAAGGTTACTAATGTGCCTCTTAAATATCCCAATATGACTACTTCTGAGGTTGCCACTTTGGAGGGTTTGTGCCGTGACAACAACCTCACCATCAAACTGGCTGATAAGGGTGGTGCGGTTGTTGTCATGGACACCTCTAAATACATTCAGGAGATTAGGAGACAACTGGGTGACCAGAGTGTATACAGGGTATTGGCTGGTGATCCGAGGTTTGATATTGCACGACGCATCAAGAAGGTCCTTGACACAGCTTTGGGTCAGGACATTATTGATGGTGAGCTCCACTCATTTCTAACTATATCACAGCCACGTACACCAGTCATATACGTGCTTCCGAAGATTCACAAAGCTCTGACAGATCTGCCAGGTCGCCCCATTGTTGCGGGCACCGGATAAATTTTTTCAAACATCTCAATTTTTCTAGATCGACTACTCCGACATTATGCGGTCAGCGCCAGGTCCTATATTAGGGACACTGGTGACTTTCTTGACAAGATCTCTGACATTGTGTTGCCAGATGGTTGTCTCCTGGCGTCTTTTGACGTCACGAGCCTGTATACCTCCATTGACCACGATAGGGGGGTGGCTGCAGTGCGGAGACGATTATCTGACAGCAATCATTCTTCACACTGTCAGGACTTCATTATCCACCTTTTGGATTTGGTCTTGAGAAATAATTATTTCCTGCTTATGGAAAGTTTTTATCTCCAGCTAAGAGGGACCGCCATGGGGTCTAATGTGGCACCCACCTATGTACCCGTGTATGTCACCTTGTGGTATGCTTGAGAAAGACCGCATTGAGACGGTTGAAACGTTGCACAGAGGGGAATAAAGGATCCACTTTTTTCACTTTATTTGGAGTGCTGCTTCATCCTTTGGATACTATATATATATATATATATATATATATATATATATATATTAGGCCATAGTTTTTATTTATACAGATTTTAATCTGCAGAATTATATATGAGATATTTTATTATTATCATGTTAACTTGGATTACTCAACTGAGATAACTCAGTCCGCATTTTCATATGAACATGTATTACAACAAACACCTCCCCTTGATTAAGGTATCATCCTTTAAATATGACCTATGGATATGTTCACTATTAACCACTGAAGAAGAAAAAATTGGATTGGTAGCAAACATTGGAGCAGTTCTCTATCTACTTACAGCCTACTATAGTAAAGAAGTAGATGGTTGCGTCCTTATAACCGGACTTAGTTACATAGTTAATGCGGTTGAAAAAAGACATAAGTCTGTCAAGTTCAACCAAGGGATAGGTGGGGATGTGAATCCCAGAAGGAACTGAGACTCAGATTTCTACATGTTTTCATAAGCATTAATGTTGTTTACTTTTAAGAATTCATCTAAACCCTTTTTAAAACTGTCCACTGTTCCTGCTGTGACCACGTCGTGAGGAAGTCTATTCCACAGCTCCACAGTTTTTACAGTAAAGAAGCTTTGACGCTTGCGGAGACTGACATTTTTCCTCTCCAATCGGAGGCAGTGCCCCCCTATCTTTTGAGCGCATTTTACATGGAACAGTTTTTCACCGTATTCTTTGTATGGCCCATTTATATATTTGTATAGGTTAATCATGTCCCCCCCCTAAGATGTCTCTTCTCAAGACTAAATAAATTTAATTCTTTTAATATTTCTTCATAACTAAGACCCTCCATGCCCATTATCAGTTTAGTCACCCTCCTCTGTACTTTTTCCAGCTGCAGTGTGTCCTTTCTATGTACTGGTGCCCAGAACTGAACTGCATATTCCAGATGAGGCAGCACCAACGCTTTGTAAAGTGGTAGTAATTGTAATGACCAGCGTCACGCAAAGGGAGGGAAATGGGAAGGCCCTGTCCAAGGGAGAGGGAAAGATGGTGACCCCTGACTCACCTTGCGGCTGGCACCTGACTGCCCTGACGTCCCTAGACGGGTTCCTCACCCGTACGCCGATCACGTGCCTAAACCCTGGCTTTCCCTAAGATGAGCCCTATGTAGTGAACGGGGCAGTGGGATCACTAGTCCGCACCACTGACACTAAGAGGAAAACACCAAGGAGAGGACAGACAATACAGACAAACATATAATCCCAGGTGGGCGACAACAGCAGACCACCAAGGCCCAACAGGGATCCGGAGGGTAACGTTCTGGAACAACAACCAGGGAACACAGCTACACAGCTCTAGTGGGTCAGTATAGGCAGGAAGCTCTATATCTGGCAACCTGGAGAAGTGAGAGATGGGAATATAAGGAGGTTGGGATTGCTGAACAAGAAACAGCTGAGGAGGAAAAGCTACGGATCCCTGAGTGAGCCAAAAAGGATTGCAAGGCAAACCCAGAAAGCTACCATTAATAAACAGCACTGTTTTTAGACATAAAGCGCGCAGCCACCCGCTGCGACTTCCTGACCCCGGGTATAACGGAGTCAGGCGTGGCTCTTGACACCCTCGTGACAGTACCCCCCTCTCTACGAGGGGCCTCCGGACCCTCAGGACTAGGTTTCTCAGGATGAGAGGCATGAAAAGCCCGAACTAACCTGTCGGCGTTTACCTCAGACGCTGGAACCCACATTCTTTCCTCGGGACCGTAACCCCTCCAATGCACCAGATATTGAAGAGAGCGGCGGACTCGACGAGAATCAACAATTTTGGATATTTGAAACTCTAGATTACCATCCACAACAACAGTAGGAGGTGGCAGCGGTGACGGTTCTAGAGGTGGAACATACTTCTTAAGTAACGACTTATGGAAGACGTTATGGATTTTAAAAGTCTGAGGTAGCTCCAGGCGAAAAGCCACGGGGTTAATGATGGCTACTATTTTGTAAGGGCCAATGAACCTAGGACCCAGTTTCCAAGAGGGAACCTTTAATTTAATATTCCTAGTAGACAACCACACATAGTCATTCACTCCTAGGTCCGGACCTGGCGACCGTCTCTGATCAGCCATGCATTTATATTTACCTCCCATATTTTTCAAATTAGCTTGCACTTTCTGCCATACAGAAGAAAGAGATGACGAAAACCGTTCCTCTTCGGGAACCCCAGAAGACCCCCCCTCTTTGAAAGTACAGAATTGGGGATGAAAACCATATGCACCAAGAAATGGTGACTTGCCAGTAGATTCCTGACGGCGATTATTTAGGGCAAACTCGGCTAACGGTAAATATGATGACCACACCTCTTGGTTTTCAGACACAAAACATCTTAGATATGTCTCAAGGTTTTGGTTGGTACGCTCAGTCTGTCCATTTGACTGAGGATGGAAAGCTGAGGAAAAGGACAAGTGTACCCCCAAACGGGAACAAAAAGCTTTCCAAAATTTAGAAATAAACTGGGTTCCCCGATCCGAAACAACATCGGAAGGGACCCCGTGAAGCTTCACGATTTCACTGATGAATACCTGAGCAAGAGTCTTAGCATTAGATAGTGCAGGTAACGCAATGAAGTGTACCATTTTGCTAAACCTGTCCACTACTACCAAGATAACTGTTTTACCCGCAGACAAAGGTAAGTCAGTGATAAAATCCATTGACAGATGTGTCCATGGCCTATTGGGAATGACAAGTGGCAATAAAGACCCTGCAGGACGTGTATGAGAGACTTTCGCGCGCGCACAAGTAGAACAGGAAGACACAAAATCCATTAAATCCTGACGCAACCTTGGCCACCAAAAACGACGAGACAATAGCTCCAAGGTTGCTTTACTACCCGGGTGCCCAGCAAGTGCCGAATTATGATGTTCCTTTAATAATTTGAGATGCAGGTTCAACGGTACAAACAATTTCTCTGAGGGGCAAGAGACCGGGGCGTCCCCCTGGGCCTCTAACACCTTCCCCTCCAGAACAGAGTGTACCGCAGAGACAACCACTCCTCTTTGTAGAATGGGTACCGGATCACTCACATTACCCCCTCCAGGAAAACAACGAGATAATGCATCTGCCTTGGTATTTTTTGCCCCAGGACGATAGGTAATAACAAAGTTAAATTGTAAAATAGAAAGGATGGGCACTCATATACCTGATCCACAGAGTTAGCAATGCGACAGTGATTTATTGATAACAGTAAATATATATAAAAGATGACAGTATACAGATATATACAATTGTCACCATGCACAAATAATGATATATAACCCAAACAGAGCTGTAACCCCAAAATAGGTATTAAAATAAATATAAAATATAAAATAAAATGTCAAATATCAGTCCACTGATATAACTAGTAAGTAGAAAACCGGGAATACGGTCCAGCAGACTTGAAATGTAACAGGGTCTGTCCAGACAGTGTATAAACTAGAGGGCTAGTTGTCCTCTGTTAGTTATGACAGTGGCTAATACCGAATAGATCTCCACAAATAAAATGCAATTCAAAGTGATATTAAACCAGCAAGTGAATATAGATGTCAAGTATAGAAAAACATTAAATCAAAGGTGGTAATATGATATAACCAGTATCATGAAGGTGCATTGAGTGATAATACCTGTGAAATAATTTTAACGATATATATATATATATATATATATATATATATAAAACAGTGCTCAAATCATTTGGTGATAAAATGTTGAATGAAATAAAGTAGAATTAAATATAAAGTGTCTCTGGAGAGTCGGCAATATTTGATGGACACTTCGTCCCACTAGTAGTTCTATTCCTAAAGCTCAGTCTTTCTGTGGTGTTAGAGCAGGTCTCCTGGGAACCGGCTTTATATTTCAGTGGTAAATCCACACAGTTCCTAGGGATACACTAAGTTTCACACAGTTGCAATCCTGCAAATATCTACTTAAGCGAGCTTTGGATTCAACGGCACCAGTGCAGTAGATACGGTAAGGTAGTTATGCAGCGGTACATATAGATGCAGCAGTGTTAAATTTGTTACTCACGTACAGTCCTGCTATTACCACCGTGGCGTCCCACGTGGTGTAGATTCTGGATGGACTTGTCTTTGGGCAGCTCAATCAAAAGCTGCCTTACTGCTGTATAAACGTGTTATGCAGACTAGTATTATAGTTTAGTAAGTCCGGCTGTAAATGGGAGCGCTTGCTGTGTCACTGTCACGAGGGTATCAAGAGCCACGTCTGACTCCGTTATACCCGGGGTCAGGAAGTCGCAGCGGGTGGCTGCGCGCTCTATATCTAAAGATCACGTTGTTTTTTAGTGATTGTTTTCGGTGTTTGCCTTGCTATCCTTTTTGTCTCTCTCAGGGATCCGTAGCTTCTCCTCCTCAGCTGTTTCTTGTCTGCCACTCCCTACCTCCTTATATTCTCCCCTCACACTTCTCTAGTTGCCAGTTATAGAGCTTCCTGCCTGGACATCTATACTGACCCACTGGAGTGGTGAATCCTGCTTGTCGTTCCTGAGTGCTACCCTCCGGATCCCTGTTTGGCTTATTGTTGTCTCCTGTTGTCGCCCACCTGGGAATATATGTTGAGTCTGTGTTGTCTGTCCTCCCCTTGGTGTTTTCCCTTAGAGTTAGTGGTGCGGACTAGTGTTCCCATCGCCCTGTTCACTACCTAGGGCTCAGCTCAGGGAAAGCCAGGGCTTTAGGCACGTGATCGGCGTACGGGTGAGGAACCCGTCTAGGGACGTCAGGGCAGCCAGGTGCCAGCCGCCAGGTGAGTCAGGGGTCACCATCTTCCCTCTCACTTGGGCAGGGCCTTCCTCGTTCCCTCCCTCTGTGTCACGTATGTGATAGCCACGCCGACCGTGATATTATAACTGGCCCTTACTTTTTGAGAAAAAAAAATAATAAATTTTTATAATTTTTTTTTTGTTGTTTTTTTTTTTTCTCTTTCTACTTAGAATCCAATATGGATCCTATTGATGCCTTGGCAGAACAGCTTCAAAGCCTGTCTTTGGAGGTGGCAGGATTGAAGGCGTCTGTTCTCCAACAACAGCAGCAAATGCAGCAGACCGCACCCCCAGAGGTTGCTATGGGTAACCAGGTTGTCACAGAACCCAAGGTTGCTCTCCCAGACAGATTTTCTGGGGGAAGGGACAAATTTGCGACGTTCCGTGAGGCCTACAAATTATATTTTAAGTTGCGCCCTTACTCCTCAGGTCATGAAGAACAGCGGGTAGGGATTGTCATTTCCCTGCTTCAGGGGGATCCGCAATCCTGGGCGTTCTCGTTACCTCCTGGTTCTCAGGCTCTTCGGTCAGTGGAGGGATTTTTTGGTGCTTTGGGTCTCATATATGATGACCCTGACCGAGTCGCCCTGGCTGAGTCGAAGTTACGGAGACTCCTACAGGGAGATCGGTCAGCAGAGGAATATTGCTCAGAGTTCCGTAGGTGGGCTACGGATACTCAGTGGAACGAGGAGTCAGTTCTGCTCTGGGTTATCTGAAAGGGTTAAGGATGCACTGGCGCTGTATGAGACCCCCCTTTCCCTTGATGCTGTTATGTCCCTCTCTATCAGAATAGATACACGTCTTAGGGAGAGATCGAAAATTCCGGAGCAATTGGTTACCTCTCCCAAGCAACAGTCAGCCTGTACTGACTTAGATGAGCCTATGCAGCTAGGCGGAACTTCTCGTCAGGTCCGTCCTCCCGAGGTTCGCCGTAGGGGGGGGGCTTGTTTTTTCTGTGGGGGGAGGGGTCATTTCATTAATGTCTGTCCCTCCTTTCTCAAAAACAAAAGACCGTCGGAAAACTACTAACCCCGGGCTGTGCGGAGAATGTCAGCCGGGGGGTATACGTTTCCTCCATACGAACATCTCAATTTGTGTTACCAGCGGTCATTGTTTTTGGTGTTAAGACGGAGTCTATTTCTTTTTTTCTAGACAGTGGAGCAGGGGTAAACTTGATTGATGCCCATTTTGCCCGCTCTATGGGTTTGTCTCTCTGTACGCTGCAGAGACCTATTCCCGTATTCGCTATAGATTCTGCTCCTCTGTCTCAGAGAAACCTCACCCACATTGTTCGTAATTTACACCTTCGGGTAGGGGACCACCATAATGAGTGTCTTTCATGTTACGTTCTGGAGGGCCTTCCCTCTCCGGTGGTATTGGGTCTTCCCTGGTTGATAGCGCACAATCCAGTGGTGGATTGGCAGGCCAGGGAGATATTGGAGTGGAGTGAGCATTGCAGAGAGAATTGCTTAAATAACAATTGCTTAATCGCCTCTATAGCTTCCCTACCTACATTTATTTCGGACTTTGAGGACGTTTTTTCTGAAAAGGGTTGTCAGAAACTACCACCTCATCGTCCTTATGATTGCCCGGTTAACCTGATTCCCGGGGCAAAATTACCCAAGTCCAGGTTGTATAATCTTTCGGGCCCCGAGAGACAAGCCATGAAAGATTATATCTCCGAGAGTCTGGCTAAGGGACACATCAGACCCTCTTCTTCACCCGTGCCTGCAGGGTTTTTCTTTGTTAAAAAGAAAGATGGGGGCCTGCGTCCTTGCTTAGATTTCCGTGAGTTAAACCATCCGTGACCCATACCCTCTTCCTCTCATTCCTGACCTGTTTAATCAGATTGCGGGTGCTAAGTGGTTCTCCAAACATGATCTTAGGGGGGCCTACAATCTGATTCGTATCAGGGAAGGGGATGAGTGGAAGACAGCTTTTAACACCCCTGAGGGGCATTATGAAAATCTAGTTATGCCTTTCGGTCTGACCAATGCCCCTGCTGTCTTCCAACATTTCGTTAATGATATTTTTAGTCATCTCATCGGCAGGTTTGTAGTCATATACCTAGATGATATCTTAATTTATTCGGCTGATCTGAAAACACATGAGGTGCATGTCAGGCAAGTACTGCAGGTCCTACGGACGAATAAATTATGTGCGAAAATTGAAAAATGTGTCTTCGCTGTTCAGGAATTACAGTTCCTGGGATATCTATTATCTGCTTCAGGTTTCCGCATGGATCCTGGGAAGGTCCAGGCAATTTTAGATTGGGATCTTCCTGAGAACCTTAAAGCCCTACAACGGTTTTTGGGTTTCGCTAATTTCTATAGAAAGTTCATTAAAAATTATTCAGTGATCGTTAAACCCCTTACCGACATGACTAGGAAGGGGACGGATTTTTCCAAATGGTCTGTCGCCGCTAAAGATGCATTTTCCTCTCTAAAGGAGAGGTTTACCTCGGCACCTGTTCTAATTCCACCTGATGTCTCCCAGCCTTTTATTTTCGAGGTAGATGCGTCAGAGGTGGGAGTGGGAGCTGTATTGTCTCAGGGTCCGTCTCCTGGCAAATGGCGTCCTTGCGCTTTCTTTTCCAAAAAATTATCTATTGCGGAGAAGAATTATGATATTGGAAATAGGGAACTGTTGGTGATTAAACTGGCGCTTGAAGAGTGGCGTCACTTCTTAGAGGGAGCAATCCACCCCGTCACGGTGATTACGGATCACAAGAACCTTCTGTACCTAGAATCGGCTAAGCGTCTCACCCCTAGACAAGCTAGGTGGTCGCTATTCTTTACCAGATTTAACTTTGTAATCACCTATCGTCCTGGGGCAAAAAATACCAAGGCAGACGCATTATCTCGTAGTTTCCCTGGGGGGGGGGGTAATGTTTGTGATCCGGTACCTATTTTACAAAGAGGAGTGGTTGTCTCTGCTGTACACTCTGTTCTAGAGGGAAAGGTGTTAGAGGCTCAGGGGGACGCCCCGGACTCTTGCCCCTCAGAGAAATTGTTTGTACCGTTAAACCTGCGTCTTGAATTATTAAAAGAACATCATAATTCGGCACTTGCTGGACACCCGGGTAGTAAAGCAACCTTGGAGCTTTTATCTCGTCGTTTTTGGTGGCCAAGGTTGCGTCAGGATGTAATGGATTTCGTGTCTACTTGTTCTACTTGTGCACGCGCGAAAGTCTCTCATACACGTCCAGCAGGGTCTTTATTGCCACTTTTCATCCCCAATAGGCCATGGACACATCTGTCAATGGATTTCATCACTGACTTACCGTTGTCGGCGGGTAAAACAGTTATCTTGGTAGTAGTAGACAGGTTTAGCAAAATGGTACACTTTATTGCGCTACCCGCACTTCCTAATGCTAAAACTCTCGCTCAGGTGTTTATCAGTGAAATCGTGAAGCTTCACGGGGTCCCTTCCGATGTGGTTTCGGATCGGGGAACCCAGTTTATTTCTAAGTTTTGGAAAGCTTTTTGTTCCCGTTTGGGGGTTCACTTGTCCTTTTCTTCAGCTTTCCATCCTCAGTCGAATGGACAGACTGAGCGTACCAACCAAAACCTAGAAACATATTTAAGGTGTTTTGTGTCTGAAAACCAAGAGTTGTGGTCATCATATTTACCGTTAGCTGAGTTTGCCATAAATAATCATTATCAGGAGTCCACTGGCAAGTCACCATTCCTTGGTGCATACGGTTTTCATCCCCAATTTTGTACTTTCAAAGAGGGGGGGTCTTCTGGGGTTCCCGAAGAGGAAAGGTTTTCTTCATCTCTTTCATCGGTATGGCAGAAGGTGCAAGTTAACTTGAAAAAGATGAGTGGTAAATATAAATGCATGGCTGATAAGAAACGGTCGCCAGGTCCGGACCTAGGAGTGAATGACTATGTGTGGTTGTCTACTAGGAATATTAAGTTGAAGGTTCCTTCTTGGAAACTGGGTCCTAGGTTCATTGGTCCCTATAAAATAGTAGCCGTCATTAACCCTGTGGCTTTTCGCCTGGAGCTACCTCAGACTTTTAAGATCCATAACGTCTTCCATAAATCGTTACTCAAGAAGTATGTTCCACCTCTAGAACCTTCGCCGCTGCCACCTCCTCCTGTCATTGTGGCTGGTAATCTGGAGTTTCAAATAGCCAGAATTTTTGATTCTCGTCGGGTCCGCCGCTCTCTTCAGTATCTGGTGCATCCGGAGAGACCTGGTCCTGAGTGTCCGGAGGCCCCTCGTGAAAGGGGGGGTACTGTCACGAGGGTATCAAGAGCCACGTCTGACTCCGTTATACCCGGGGTCAGGAAGTCGCAGCGGGTGGCTGCGCGCTCTATATCTAAAGATCACGTTGTTTTTTAGTGATTGTTTTCTGTGTTTGCCTTGCTATCCTTTTTGTCTCTCTCAGGGATCCGTAGCTTCTCCTCCTCAGCTGTTTCTTGTCTGCCACTCCCTACCTCCTTATATTCTCCCCTCACACTTCTCTAGTTGCCAGTTATAGAGCTTCCTGCCTGGACATCTATACTGACCCACAGGAGTGGTTAATCCTGCTTGTCGTTCCTGAGTGCTACCCTCCGGATCCCTGTTTGGCTTATTGTTGTCTCCTGTTGTCGCCCACCTGGGAATATATGTTGAGTCTGTGTTGTCTGTCCTCCCCTTGGTGTTTTCCCTTAGAGTTAGTGGTGCGGACTAGTGTTCCCATCGCCCTGTTCACTACCTAGGGCTCAGCTCAGGGAAAGCCAGGGCTTTAGGCACGTGATCGGCGTACGGGTGAGGAACCCGTCTAGGGACGTCAGGGCAGCCAGGTGCCAGCCGCCAGGTGAGTCAGGGGTCACCATCTTCCCTCTCACTTGTGATAGCCACGCCGACCGTGATAGTCACACTGCAAATTCACATTAGGTTTCCTTGATTAGAGTAGGTATTCCACCTGTCTGGATCAGCACAGGTGGTTGGATCTCACCCATCAATTACTGCACTGTATCCAAAGAAAGCCGCAGTTCATTTCTCCTTCGAAAGCGCTTTCTCAGTCCAGCAGATAAAAACAAGCTATTATAGTTGAAAGTTAGCCGGTATTTTGTCAGGTCCAATTCCTCCACGCCAGACGCGTTTCGAAGGTTATCCTCCTTCTTCCTCAGTGGCCACTGTCCTATCATCTAGGTATATCACCACAAACCTGCCGATAAGATGACTAAAAATGTCATTAATGAAATGTTGGAAGACAGCAGGAGCATTGGTCAGACCGAAGGGCATGACTAGATTTTCATAATGCCCCTCAGGGGTGTTAAAAGCTGTCTTCCACTCATCCCCTTCCTTGATACGAATCAGATTGTAGGCCCCCCTAAGATCAAGTTTGGAGAACCACCTAGCACCCGCAATCTGATTAAACAGGTCAAGAATGAGAGGAAGAGGGTATGGGTCTCGGATGGTTATCCGGTTTAATTCGCAAAAATCTAGGCAAGGACGCAGGCCCCCATCTTTCTTTTTAACAAAGAAAAACCCTGCAGCCACGGGTGAAGAAGAGGGTCTGATGTGTCCCTTAGCCAAGCTCTCGGAGATATAATCTTTCATAGCTTGTCTCTCTGGACCCGAAAGATTATATAACCTCGTCTTGGGTAATTTTGCACCGGGAATCAGGTTAACCGGGCAATCATAAGGACGGTGAGGTGGTAACTTCTGACAACCCTTTTCAGAAAAAACGTCCTCAAAGTCCGAAACAAATGTAGGTAGGGTAGCTATGGAGGCGACTAAGCAATTGCTATTTAAGCAATTTTCTCTGCACTGCTCACTCCACTCCAATATCTCCCTGGCCTGCCAATCCACCACTGGATTGTGCGCTACCAACCAGGGAAGACCCAACACCACCGGAGTGGGAAGCCCCTCCAGAACATAACATGAAAGCAACTCGTTATGGTGGTCCCCTACTCGAAGGTGTAAGTTATGGACAATGTGAGTGAGGTTTCTCTGAGACAGAGGAGCAGAATCAATAGCGAATATGGGAATAGGTCTCTGTAGCGTACAGAGAGACAAACCCATAGTGTGGGCAAAATGGGCATCTATCAAATTTACTCCTGCTCCACTGTCTAGAAAAAAACAAATAGTCTCCGTCTTAACGCCAAAAACAACAACCGCTGGCAACACAAATTGCGATGTTCGTATGGAGGAAACGTATACCCCCCGGCTGACATCCTCCACACAGCCTGGGGTTAGTAGTTTTCTGACGGTCTTTTGTTTTTGAGGAAGGAAGGACAGACAATAAAATGACCCCTCTCCCCACAGAAAAAACAAACCCCACGCCTACGGCAAGCCTCAGGAGGACGGACCTGACGAGTAGTTCCTCCTAGCTGCATAGGCTCGTCTAAGTCCGTACAGACTAACTGCTGCTTGGGAGGGGTTACCAATTGCTCCGGATTTTTCAATCTGTCCCTAAGACGTCTATCTATTCTGATAGAAAGGGACATCACCGCATCAAGGGAAAAGGGAGTCTCATACAGAGCAAGCGCATCCTTAATCCTTTCGGATAACCCAGAGCAGAACTGACTCCTGAGAGCCGGGTCGTTCCACTGGGTATCCGTAGCCCACCTACAGAACTCTGAGCAATACTCCTCTACTGGCCGCTCTCCCTGTAGGAGTATCAGTAATTTTGATTCAGCCAGTGCGACTCGGTCAGGGTCGTCATATATGAGACCCAAGGCCCCAAAAAATTTATCCACTGACCGGAGAGCCTGGGAATCAGTGGGTAAAGAGAACGCCCAGGATTGCGGGTCCCACTGCAGCAGGGAAATAACAACCCCCACCCGCTGTTCTTCATTACCAGAGGAGTAAGGGCGCAGCTTAAAATATAATTTACAGGCCTCACGGAACGTCACAAATTTGTCCCTTCCCCCAGAAAATCTGTCAGGAAGAACAACCTTGGGTTCCGCAACAACCTGGTTACCTGTAGCAACCGCTGGGCTTGCGGTCTGTTGCAATTGCTGCTGTTGCTGGAGGACTGACGCCTTCAATCCTGCCACCTCCCAAGACAGGCCTTGAAGTTGCTTTGACAAAGCAGCAATTGGATCCATACTGGATTCTAAGTAGGTAGAAAGAAAAATTTTTTTTTTTTTTTTTTTTTTTTTTACCTACACAAAATAAGGGCCAGATATAATGTAATGACCGGCATCACGCAAAGGGAGGGAAATGGTAAGGCCCTGTCCAAGGGAGAGGGAAAGATGGTGACTCCTGACTCACCTTGCGGCTGGCACCTGACTGCCCTGACGTCCCTAGATGGGTTCATCACCCATACGCCGATCATGTGCCTAAACCCTGGCTTTCCCTAAGATGAGCCCTATGTAGTGAACGGGGCGGTGGGATCACTAGTCCGCACCACTGACACTAAGAGGAAAACACCAAGGAGAGGACAGACAATACAGACAAACATATAATCCCAGGTGGGCGACAACAGCAGACCACCAAGGCCCAACAGGGATCCGGAGGGTAACGTTCTGGAACAACAACCCGGGAACACAGCTACACAGCTCCAGTGGGTCAGTATAGAAGTCCAGGCAGGAAGCTCTATATCTGGCAACCAGAGAAGTGAGAGATGGGAATATAAGGAGGTTGGATTGCTGGACAAGAAACAGCTGAGGAGGAGAAGCTACGGATCCCTGAGTGAGCCAAAAAGGATTGCAAGGCAAACCCAGAAAGCTACCATTAATAAACAGCACTGTTTTTAGACATAAAGCGCGCAGCCACCCGCTGCGACTTCCTGACCCCGGGTATAACGGAGTCAGGTGTGGCTCTTGACACCCTCGTGACAGTAATACATCCCTGCCCCGCGAGTCCATGCCTCGTTTAATGCGTGACAATATCCTGGTGGCCTTAGAAGCAGCTGATTGACATTGTATGCTGTAATTTAATCTACCATCCACAAGGACACCCAAATCTTTCTATATAAGTGACTCTCCGAGTGTTACATCACCTAGGACATATGAAGCCCCGAGATTATTACTACCAAGATGCATAACTTTACATTTTTCCACATTGAACCTCATTTGCATAGTTGGTTTCCAATCACTCAGAGTGTTCAAGTCAGCTTGTAGTATATTGACATCTTCCATAGACTGTACAGTTCTACACAGCTTAGTATCATCTGAAAAAATAGAAATGGTGCTATTAATCTTGTCCTCAATATCATTAATATATAAATTAAATAAAATAAAATTCATAACCGGATCATCTATAGTAAGAGGTGTGATCTTTATCAAACATTTACCTGCAGGTTACTAGTGACAGATCCAACCAATAACCTCCCAACACGTGGGACGCCACTTGGGACGGTCAAAGATCCGAGCATTACAGCCAACTGAGACGCTGAAAGAATCGAGCTGACATAGTTCAGAAGCAGCGTCATCAAAGCCTGATTTCTGGACGCAAAATACCCTTGCTACACCAAGAGACTGGTAACGTAGAAACAATTTCTAACACTTTACTACCGCTCCAACTTGGATATAGCACTCCTTTTTAATATTAAAGTATTGGTAATGAACTAGCAAGTTTTGTTACATTAACCAGGACTAACAACTTAAGGCTTTATCAATTGACAACAATCTAACAATATATAAAGAATGTAAAGTAGAAATACCGGCTCACTATTTCTGCTGTTGAAATGTATCCGCGTATCCGCGTGCGTCCATGTTTGTACGGGAAATGTATCCACAAACAGACACATGGTTGACATACAAGGGGTTGACACGCTGCGGTAGTCAGCGATGCCGCACTTGTAATTATGTACAAAACACAAAAACCTTTTCCAACACAGATCACACACAGACTTATAATATCAAGTCTTACATCAACTGCAACTCAAAAGCAGTAGTTTATGTGATCTGATGTGAACAATGTGACAAAATGTATATAGGGTGCACTATAAGAAAATTCAAAAACAGAATTTTAGAACACCTAAACTATATAGATAATCCCTCTTATACTAACATATCAAATGTGGCAAGACATTTTATTGAAAAACACAATCACAGCCCCAAGAATTTCAAAACATATGCCATAGAACAGGTTAAAACCTCTATCAGAGAAGGGGATATAAAACACCAAGTCAATCTGAGAGAGGCCTTTTGGATATTCAAACTGGAAACAAGATATCCAAAAGGATTAAATATGAGAAGGGAAATTATGCACTTTTATTAAATGTTGCTTTTTTCTTTCCTTTTCTTTTTGTGGCATGTATGTCGAACAATTATGTATATCTTCTATTAAAATATTCAGTAGCATTCTCTGAAAAACCAAACTGAGAAGTAACGCAACTATAATGTGAATGGATACTTATTTAACGCAGCAGACTAGTTAGTAGAGTTTTTCCGCATTGCCCCTTTTTTTATTTCTATTATTTTATCTGCATGTTACATAATTTTTATTATGTTAGAAGAGATAATTTGTATGTATTGAAACAAGCTTATTTTTAAAGTAACATTATGTAAATCTCTGTATGTTAGATATTCGAATGGAATGAATCTGATGCTCCAGGTGATAACTATTAGAGACATATGTTGCGCAAAGGGGAGGAATCTTAATTGCCCCATGCTATTCCCTCTCCCCACCCTCTGCATAGCCAAGGTGGGAGTGACTATAGCGCTAATTACACACATTTGAGCTCTTACTTATACCTGAGAACACCAGACGCACACCACTGTTACGAATAAGAACCTTTCGAAACGCGTCAACAGCCTACACCAGAGAGAATTTGAGTCCTGTATTGTCTGTGCACAATTGCTAAATAAAGACAGAGTATTTGACACTTCAAAAAAGTGAGTGCTGGAGTCTGAATCTTCCCATTATAAAGAATATAAGGAAGAAAAAGTCGCTTGTATAGAGGGGATATTAATTACTCCCAATATAATATTTATGTTCTAATATCACAACTGAGAATTATACTAGAGGGACTGACATGAGCCAAACTGAAGAACCTTATATTACCCTATCCTAACACGAACTGGCCAAGTATATGTACATTAATTATTATTCATTATTAATGAAGTGGTTTAAGTTCACGGTACCATTTGCACAGACCAGATTCTATTTATATCTGAGAGGATCACTGATCTACACTGGTTTGCGCAATTACTCATGTAATAGTACAAATTAAGTATGTTATGGAATTTTACTGCAAATCACGTGACTTATGAGTATACTTTTATATTTACAAATGCAATAATCATGCTCTTGTAATTTAATGGCATATTGGAATCAGTTTATTGTCTAATTGATGCTACTATAAATGTGACTGCATTTCTATTTTTATTATTATTTTTACTTTTATTTTTATCTTTTAATTCCCTATCTGCAGATATTGTCAGTATATTTTTATTCTACTATTTTATTAGTAATTGTTTGCTAATTTTGTATATATTGTAATAAATGGTTTAAATACATCTATTTTTCAGATGATTCCTTGCAACACTAGATATTTGAGTGCCCTCCAAACTATCTGACATTGTTGTCCATGAAGATGAAATTAGACCTGTGTTGTTCATGCATAGGCACAATGACTGGACTAATGATGTTATTCAAGTAGTATGAGCTTGTCACTGTACCATGCATAAAGTGTAGGGCAGGTCTGTATTGACTAGACACACCTGCCCACACTAACACCATCACCACCAAAGGCTCGTCTGGTGACAACAGTGAATGATTCATAGCACTCTCCGTGACGTCTCCAACATCGTTGGTGGTCATCATTTCTGCTAAGCGTGAATCGACTTTCATCAGTGAACAGCATTGAAACCCACTGGTCCCTCTTCCAGTGTAGATGCTCCCTGGCCCACTTAAGACAATGACAAATGTGTCTGATGGTGTGGTCAGGTATCCTTGCAGCTCGTCTAGCATGTAGACCATGCTGATGTAAATGGTTTTGAATGGTCTGACGTGACACTTGGGTGCCTCTCACATCCTTTAAATGATGAGAAGGACTGTTTAAATACAAATTTTAATTGAACCAGGAAATTTATTGAGCGATACATGGATCAAACACCTGTTGTGAATTTTGTGCAAAAAGTACCAAAACACAAAACAGTTAGACATGTGCATTCAAAAGTTTAGATAAGGTGACATTAAGTTCAACTGTAAAGGTTAGAGTGCATTTTAGGTTCATCCACAAACCAAATATCCCTGACTTTTGTGAGTAGTGTATCTCTGTGAAAGTTCTACACCTGGTTTTGGTTCACAATTACTAATGGAAATAGTGGAGACTCGAGGGTCAGTGGGCGCTCTCGTCTGCCGCTCTGGCTATCTTTATAAAGACCATGCTCCATTCCCATGGGTGGATCACTACTCAGACAGCACAGGGTGAGGGTACAACACTCCAGGAAGACTTTATTGGATAACCAGCAGCATACAATGCAGTCTCAAAAAGGACAAAGGATGGCCATGTGACAGCGATGACACCGATTCACCCTTCCGGTGACTTGCCAGGGATTAAACCTCCACAACTTCAGGGTGAGCTAGGACGAACTACTCCAGTAAGTAGCACACCGCTTCGGGCCGGCACCCACCTAGAAGAGCTAGCAGCAAGCTTACGGATCTGTTGAAATAAGAGAAAATAAATAAACCGCATACAAAGGCTGCATGTCTCAATATTAAAATCTATAATTTATTTAGCAACACAAAGCAAAAGATTAAAGCATTGTATACAATAACAACCATGTGTTTGGACAAAACCATACGTCCAATCCACAAACCTAAGATCACCAAGTCCTAAATATGGACAAATATAAGCCGTACAAAATTAATACTATGCAATACATATGACAGAAAAATAAGACAAATGTTCATCAAATGTAGATATAGGCAGGCATGGTGCATAGGTACAATGCCCCATGCATATCGCTGGGTCAACCAGCTTCCTCAAGGGTGTCATGAGACAGCTACAGGAAAGACACATCATGTCCCTGACTGCCTCCCCAAAACAATGAACAAAGAAATAGTATACCTAGTGTAAATTAAGAACAATCCACCCCACATGTGGCCAGGTGTTATAATCAGTGAGCATGATGCCGTCACAGAAATCACTGACCAAAACACTGAAGTATGAATAATCCCTACGGGCTCATGCACACGAATGTGTGCCAACCAGGCTCGTGCTGCAGTCTGCAAATGTATGGCCACTGATCATAGGGCCTCCGTATGCGGATACAGGACCCATTTACTTGAATGGGGCTCATGATCCGCATCTGATGTTCTGCACCGCAAATAGTAGTACATGCACTACTTTTTTGCTGTGCGGGGACATGGACAGAAAACCACAGAAGCACTTCATAGTGCTTCGATGGGGTTCCGTGCCTCCATTCTGCACTGCACCTTACGGATTGCGGACTCATACATTTCTGTTTGCGGGCTGCAATACAGGCACCGGCCTGACAATGGTCATGTGCAATTAGTCTGTAAATTGACACTGGCATCTCTTGAAAGGCCAACATTAATATCTTTGCAGGGCTTTGATGGTGTCAGGCCTAGATCACACTAAAATGATTTCCATCGCTGATTGTGAGCCAAAACTTCAATATCCCTGAGGGTCATTTCGAGAATTTGGTTATGCCCTTTGGTTTGATGAATGCTCCGGCCGTCTTCCAACATTTTGTGAACAGCATTTTTTTTATCATTTAATGGGGAAATTTGTTCTGGTGTATCTAGATGACATTTTGATTTTTCTCCTGATTTCAAGACTCATCGGGACCACCTACGTCAAGTCTTGCTGATTCTGCGGGAGAATAAATTGTACGCTAAACTGGAAAAATGTGTGTTTGCGGTACCGGAGATTAAATTTCTTGGTTTTCTTCTCTCCGCTTCTGGTTTTCGCATGGACCCTGAGAAGGTCCGCGCTGTGCTTGATTGGGAGCTTCCTGAGAATCAGAAGGCGCTGATGTGGTTTTTGGGTTTTGCCAACTATTACAGAAAGTTCATTTTGAATTATTCCTCTGTTGTTAAGCCACTCACTGATATGACTAAAATGGGGGTAGATTTTTCCTCGTGGTCGGTAGATGTGCTTAAAGCATTTTCTAGTATCAAAGAGAGTTTTGCTTCCGCTCGCATTTTGGTACAACCTGATGTCTCTCTACCTTTTATTGTTGAGGTGGACGCTTCTGAGGTGGGTGTGGGTGCGGTCTTATCTCAGGGTCCCTCTCCTGCCAAATGGCGACCGTGTGCCATTTTCTCAAGGAAACTCTCCTCTGCAGAGAGAAATTACGATGTGGGAGATAGGGAGTTGTTGGCCATCAAATTAGCTGTTGAGGAATGGCGCCATTGGTTAGAGGGAGCCAGACACCCTATTACCGTGTTTACCGACCATAAGAATCTGGCCTACTTGGAATCGGCCAAGCGTCTGAACCCGAGACAGGCCATATGGTCTTTGTTCTTTTCTAGGTTTAATTTTGTTGTCACGTTCCGCCCTGGGGTTAAAAATGTGAAGGCGGATGCCCTGTCACGTTGTTTTCTGGGAGGGGGGAACTTTGAAGACCCGGGTCCCATTTTGGCTGAAGGGGTGGTCGTCTCTGCTCTTTATCCTGATTTGGAGGCAGAGGTTCAGGCAGCCCAGGCAGAGGCTCCTGATCTTTGTCCTCCTGGGAGGTTGTTTGTGCCTTTTGCTTTACGACACAAGGTTTTTAAGGAGCACCACGATACTGTCCTTGCTGGGCACCCGGGGAGTAGAGCCACAGTGGATCTCATTGCTCAGAGTTTCTGGTGGCCGGCTCTTCGTAAGACGGTTGAGGGTTTTGTGGCAGCCTGCTAGACCTGCGCTCGTGCGAAGGTCCCTCATTCATGGCCATCAGGTTCTCTCCTCCCGTTACCCATTCCTTCCCGTCCTTGGACGCATCTGTCCACGGACTTCATTACGGACCTGCATCGTTCCTCGAGGAAGACTGTGATTCTGGTGGTAGTGGATCGTTTTAGCAAAATGGCACATTTCATTCCCTTTCCTGGGTTACCCAATGCTAAGACGTTGGCGCAAGCGTTTGTTGATCACATTGTTAAATTGCATGGCATTCCTTCAGACATCGTTTCTGATAGGGGCATGCAATTTGTTTGCAGATTCTGGAAAGCCTTCTTTTCTCACTTGGGGATTCGGTTGTCGTTCTCTTCTGCTTTTCACCCGCAGTCGACTAATCTGGAGACATATCTGCGCTGTTTTGTAGAGGAGAATCAGGAAGATTGGTATTCTTTTTTTTCCCTTGCTGAGTTTGCTTTAAATAACCGTCGCCAGGAGTCTTCTGATAAGTCACCATTTTTTGGTGCATATGGGTTTCATCTGCAGTTTGGGACATTCTCTGGAGAGGGGTCTTCTGGTTTACCTGATGAGGAGAGATTTTCCTCGTCTTTGTCATTTATTTGGTAAAAGACTCAGGGTTATCTGAAGAGGATGAGTGAGAGATATAAGCGTGTGGCAGATAAGAGACGTGTGCCTGGTCCGGACCTGAATGTGGGTGATCTGGAGTGGTTGTCTACAAAGAATATCAAACTGAACGTTCCCTCCTGGAAGTTGGGTCCTAAGTTTATTGGCCTTACAAGATCTTGTCCATCATCAATCCCGTTGCCTTCCGTCTTGATCTTCCTCAGACTTGGAAAATCCATAATGTTTTTCACAGGTCCCTATTAAAACCTTATGTCCAACCCACTCTACCCTCCTCTTTGCCTCCTCCTCCGATTTTTGTTGATGGTAATCCTGAATTTCAGGTCTATAGGATTGTGGATTCTCGCATTATCCGCGGTTCTCTCCAGTACCTCGATCATTGGGAGGGTTATGGTCCTGAGGAGAGGATGTGGGTCCCAGTAGTGGACATTAAGGCCACTCGTCTCATCAGGGCTTTCCCTAGGTATCACCCTAAGAAGGTGGGCTCTGAGTGTCCAGAGTCCACCCGTAGAGGGAGGGATACTGTCACCGCCAGTTCTGTGAGAAGGTCTGGCAGACGTCCTTCTCTACCTCTTGCATGATGTTCTTTGTTTTGGTTTCACTTTGTCATCTCCATTTCTTCTCCCAGGTGTCACCTATTTAGACTAATTGTCTCCCTTTATATTCCCTTTTCGCTGCATAAACAGAAGGAGTAAGTTGCAACGTGAGTACTAGAGGAATTGTACCAGAAGGTAGTGATTCCACCTTTCTGAATTATAGCAACTTCAGCTTTGTTATCCTCCGACAGAGTCATTAGGATCGTCAGTAATCCCACAGTCCAAGTGGACCGTCTGTGCCATCTTCCAGAATAGAGGGAGTGCATCCTGGTGGAGGTCAGAGCTGTCTGCTCCCGTTAGTACCTCACTTTGTCCTTTTTCGAGGTCAGGAATGTCTGTCCCCGTTATTACCTCCTTTTGGGGTGCCTCCTTTACCAGTTTTACTCTTGTGGCGTGGACCCAGGTAGGTGCTTCTTCTGTAAGTACAGCTGTGCGGGTCACGGCTACCACTGTAGTTGGTGGTCCATAGGTGAAGTCTCCTGCGAGTTTTCCTTTCTTTAATTTCTTTATGAGCACGATATCTCCCACTTGGAATGGGTGAGTTGGTTCCTGTGGAAGACAAGGAGACTTACAAGCAACTTTTTCCTCAATTTCACTTAGGGCTTTAATAAATCTTCTTACATTGGTGTTTGGGTTGTTTCTCAAACATGTGATACACCTTCCCACATAATCTGACACTAACTGTTTAATGCCTGTAATATAGAAATTCTGTGCTAGCAGCATGTGTGTTGTTTGAATGCTGTTGTGTCCTACTCCCTGAAAATGTGCAATGAACAGAGGGGAGCTGTGCTGTGGTATGCATGGTTTCCCCTCTTTGCAGATTAATCCTGTCCTAGGATTCTTCTGCAAGATTGGATAACACAATCGGCCATTTCATCGTCAGTAGCTGAGGACTGGAGATCCACAAGCATCTGAGTTAACTCAAGTGAAGAAGGTTCTAAATTCACCATTTGCAATGTGGCCGGGGCCATCAGTGCAGCCTTCTTGGAATCCGCATGTCACCGCCAGTTCTGTGAGAAGGTCTGGCAGACGTCCTTCTCTACCTCTTGCATGATGTTCTTTGTTTTGGTTTCACTTTGTCATCTCCTTTCCTTCTCCCAGGTGTCACCTATTTAGACTAATGGTCTCCCTTTATATTCCCTCCCATACTGCCTCACTTTGCGGTTTATACCACTTCCTGGATGAAGTGTTCACTGCTGGAGGCTGCTGCTGCTGTTTACTCAGATAAGTCTTTTCATGTATTGTGTTTCCTTGCTGGCTTGATTCTAGGTGACCCTGACTCCGTCCATATTAAGTGCAGGTAGACGGTGGTCGTGTCCCCTCACTATTATAGGGTTTTCAGGTGTCGCACAGTCTTAGGTACGTGGGCATGCAATCGTCTACCATTGAGACCCTTGCATGGGCATAGCAGTCAGGGAGAGCTCTTAGGGATTTATAGGGCTCACCTACAGTCAGGTCCATAAATATTGGGACATTGACACAATTCTCAAATTTTTGGCTCTATATACCACCACAATGGATTTTAAATAAAACAAACAAAATGTGCTTTAACTGTAGACTGTCAGCTTTAATTTGAGGGTATCTACATCCAAATCAGGTGAACGGTGTAGGAATTAAAACAGTCTGCATATGTGCCTCCCACTTCTTAAGGGACCAAAAGTAATGGGACAGAATAATAATCATAAATCAAACTTTCACTTCTTAATACTTGGTTGCAAATCCTTTGCAGTCAATTACAGCTTGAAGTCTGGAATGCATAGACATCACCAGACGCTGGGTTTCATCCCTGGTGATGCTCTGCCAGCCTCTACTGCAACTGTCTTCAGTTCCTGCTTGTTCTTGGGGCATTTTCCCTTCAGTTTTGTCTTCAGCAAGTGAAATGCATGCTCAATCGGCTTAAGGTCAGGTGATTGACTTGGCCATTGCATAACATTCCACTTCTTTCCCTTAAAAAACTCTTCGGTTGCTTTTGCAGTATGCTTTGGGTCATTGTCCATCTGCACTGTGAAGCGTCGTCCAATGAGTTCTGAAGCATTTAGCTGAATATGAGCAGATAATATTTCCCAAAACACTTCAGAATTCATCCTGCTACTTTTGTCAGCAGTCACATCATCAATAAATATAAGAGAACCAGTTCCATTGGCAGCCATACATGCCCACACCATGACACTACCACCACCATGCTTCACTGATGAGGTGGTATGCTTAGGATCATGAGCAGTTCCTTTCCTTTTCCATACTCTTCTCTTCTCATTACTGTGGTACAAATTGTTCTTGGTCTCATCTGTCCATAGGATGTTGTTTCAGAACTGTGAAGGCTTTTTTAGATGTTCTTTGACAAACTCTAATCTGGCCTTCCTGTTTTTGAGGCTCACCAATGGTTTACATCTTGTGGTGAACCCTCTGTATTTACTCTGGTGAAGTCTTCTCTTGATTGTTGACCTTGACACACATACACCTACCTCCTGGAGAGTGTTCTTGATCTGGTCAACTGTTGTGAAGGGTATTTTCTTCACCAGGGGAAGAATTCTTCGGTCATCCACCACAGTTGTTTTCCGTGGTCTTCCCAGTATTTTGGTGTTGCTGAGCTCCCCGGTGCGATCCTTCTTTTTAAGAATGTTCCAAACAGTTGTTCTGGCCACGCTTAATGTTTTTGCTATCTCTCTGATGGGTTTGTTTAGTTTTTTCAGCCTAATGATGGCTTGCTTCACTGATAGTGACAGCTCTTTGGATCTCATCTTGAGAGTTGACAGCAACAGATTCCAAATGCAAATAGCACACTTGAAATGAACTCTGGACCTTTTATCTGCTCATTGTAATTGGGATAATGAGGGAATAACACACACCTGGCCATGAAACAGCTGAGAAGCCAATTGTCCCATTACTTTTGGTCCCTTAACGAGTGGGAGGCACATATGCAAACTGTTGTAATTCCTACACCGTTCACCTGATTTGGATGTAAATACCCTCAAATTAAAGCTGACAGTCTGCAGGTAAAGTACATCTTGTTCATTTCATTTCAAATCCACTGTGGTGGTGTATAGAGCCAAAAATGTTAGAATTGTGTCGATGTCCCAATATTTATGGACCTGACTGTATATGCTCCTTAGTTTGGGATCAAGCCAGTCAGACGTTTATTCATAAGTTCCAGCTATCTGCAACATCATCCGTGACATTGCGTCTGCCAGGGCATTGACTTGGGACACATGATCTTTACCACCAGTATGCGCCTTGCAGTGGACAATTGCAATCTGTGAGGGAAATCTCATGGCTTTTAAAAGTTGTATGAGAAGTTGTGAATGTGAGATGTGCTCACCATTAGCTGCAATGAATCCTCTCCTTTGCCAAATGACCCCGTGGTCCCTGACCACTCCATGTGTGTACCTGATGTCAGTGTAAATGGTGTATGGCTTGCCTTCATGTAGTATGCATGCTCTTGTGAGTGCAATTAATTCTGCTGCTTGTGCAGATTGGTATGTGATGGGTCTGGCTTCCAGGACAACATGTGTGTCATGTTGTATGGCGTGTATTCAATCATGTGCCTCTGTCAAGTGATCCTCAGGTCCTTTAAGTTCTAATAGGGCATTCAAGATAGGTGCTGGACCTGAGGTGTGTGTTGCATATTTGATTTGAAGAGAGGGATTGCTGAGGAGTAGAACCTCATATCCAGATAGTCTTTGTGTGGACATCTGCTGTGTGTGTATGCCTTTGAGAAGGCCTATTACACCATGTGTGGTGTACAGGATAGTCTTATGTCCCATTGTGAGTGGTGTTGCAAGCTCAACCATTATAGCACAGGCTGCAAGAGATCTCAGACAGGCCGGCATTCCTTGGACGGATGCCGGAACTACCTTTGAGAAAAGGACGTAAATTGCCTCCGTGATATTGTGTCAGCACACCCGCCATGGTTTTACAATTTTGTCGAGCATATACGTGGGATGTGAATTTGTAGTCATGAAGGCCCAAACCCGGACTTGTCATTAAAGAACATTTCAAATAATCAAATGCATTAAACATTTCCTCGGACCACCTGATGAGATCTGATATGTCTGCCAGAGTGGCTTGGCTCATTACATTGTCATAGTAGGAGCAATCAGGAATCAATTGTCTGCAGTAGTTTATCATACCAAGGAAAGATAACATTTCTTTCTTGGTGTGCGGGGTGACCAGGCCCGCAACAGACTGGACTCCTTCTGTGCTGATTCTCCTTTCTCCTTTTTGTAAGAACAAAGCCCAAGTATTCAACTTGCTTTTTACACCATTGCATTTTCTTGCGTGATACCTTGTGTCCACATTCAGACAACCATTTCAACAAAGATAAACCATTTGTTACATTGGCCTCCTCTGACACACTGCACAATAACAAATCATCCACGTATTGCAAGAGTACAGAACCCTGGGGGGTGGGGTGCCATGGTTTTAAACTGGCTTGGAGGACAATGCTGTACACTACAGGTGAATCAGCATATTCCTGGGGCATCCTGTACCAGATGAGTTGATGACCCTCAAATGAAAAAGTAAAAAAGGAGTCTGGTCTGTTTGTCAACTGGGATAGAGAAGAAAGCATTCTTTAGGTCTATCACGCTGAAACAGACAGCATCTGCAGGGAGGACTGAGAGCAACTGAGAAATGTCTCGGCTGTCTCTGTTTACTCACGGTGTTGGCTCCTGAACTTTTGTAACTATGTGTGGGGGTCTGTATCTTCCTGATCTCAAAGCATCCCGCTGCCTCCTTCTCATATAAGTGTTTCTCAAAGTCTTGTATTTTGTCTGAGGTCCATGAGGAAACACTCTGCTTTACAGTCATGAGATTGAGAAGGAGAACTAGGCTGTCACTATTTGCAGTCTGCAGTCCCGATGTTGGGAGGGGGAAACTCACACTTAGATTTTCCTCCACCCACAGTAAGAAAATTCACCAGTCTTCTCTTCTGGGTGTAGGGCTGACGTCATCGGCGCAGGCGCACTGAGGAAGGAGCAGCCAAGCGAGCGTCCTTCTCTCAGAGCGCCTGCGCCGAATGACGACCGGTACGGCGCAGGCGCAGGATTTGAGCTGCAGGCAGGGCCAGCTGGAGGATAAGAGCACTCACTGGCCCTGTCAATCAAGTGGAGGAGGGGGCGTTTTTTCAGACAGAGGATGCGGCCGCTACCAGCAAGTCCGCCCAACTTGGTGGTAGTGAAGAAGTGCCGGCCTCATTCATGAAAGTACTCCAAGTACTTATTATAAACTCCCTGACTCTATTTTTAAGGCTTAACAATGTATCCCGGATACATAATTTAAAAAAAAACCTCACGGGTAGAGATGTGGCCAGTGCCCTAGGACCGGGCAGTGGACAAATGGGATGTCTCTCTTACCGGACACGAGGATGGCCTTCTCTATACCGGACGGAGCCCCCAAACTGAAAGGATTTGGACCTTTCTGGACCTCTACGACCACCTTGGTTTGATGTCACTGACGTCAGGAGAGATATTTCTCAGCTAGCAATAACACACACAGGTATCACTCTAACTTTATTATGCTATTGCTTGGCCTTATATAGGCAGTAGAAAAGTTTGCATAACAACAGCGTTAAACCAATCATAAAAGATAAACATTGGTGCTCATGCACATACTACCGGAACATCCTTATATGGTATGTGTACGTGCAGTAAGCAGAAAGAATAGGTTTTAATCATTCACATATAAGAATGTATGCAGTTGTGCCGAATGACCCTGAATAAGGCAAGAACGTTTGTACTAGTTCTGGGAGATTCCCAGAATCTGTCCTGGGACAGATAAGCAAACCTAACTCCCAGCGGGGGAACTTGAAACGGTGCGTGGGTGAGATGTTATAACAATTCTTTACATATTTAACCACCTCCGGACCGCTGTACGCACAGACGCGTCCTGGAGGTGGTTGATTCATTCCTCCTGGACGCGCCGGCGCGTCATCTCGCGAGACGCGAGATTTCGGTCACAGCCGGCCCGCGCATGCGCATCGCGGGCCGGCAAAAGTTAGAGGAGTATTTCATCAGCAACCTGCCAGCCAATGATCGTCGCTGGCAGGTTGCTGATTTTTAAAAAATCGAATCACAAGCCAGATAACAGATCATATTAGTAAATATGATCTGTTATATGGCTTCTCTGCTTCTCTGCTGGTCCTTTTCGTCGGTTGGATCCAGCAGAGAAGCAGACATCACTGTGAGTACACACCAAACACTGCCCTTAGCCCCTGATCACCATCCATCACCCCCATCATCCAAATTAACCCCTTGATCGCCCCCTGTCAATCACTTAGTGAAAGACAAAAAGTGATCAGTGTAAACTGACACTTTTTTTTTTCACTAGTATTGGCTGTTAGGTTTTAGGGATAGTTTAGGCCCCTTGGTTAGGTAGTTAGCGTCAGTTAGCGCCCACCCCACCGCACCGCAGTCACTTTTATTCGCTGTTTAGCGTATCGCTAATCAGCATTTGTACTTTTATAGTATCTGTAAGTGATCAAAACTGATCACGGTCAGATCTATAATAGTATTAGTGTCACTTTAGTTCGCCCTCCACCCAAAACGCAGTGTTTGCCCGATCAGGCCTGATCGGTCGCCCACACGTGCGTTCACCCACGCCCGCCCCACCGCAGTGACAAAAAATTTTTTTTTTTTGATCACTGCACATTCACTTTACACGCTCTGCGGCGATAAAAAAATCAGTTTTGATATTTTTTATCAACCGCAGCGGCCTCCGGTACTTCGCTAGCCTCCCCTTTGTAAGACAGGCTTGCTTTTTTTCTTGGGTAGTCTCAGGGAATACCCCTAAATTTAGTAGTCCAAATGTCAAACAGGGGGTATTCTTCTGAAGAGGCCTACAGGATTCTGACCCAGTCGGATGAGGAGTGGGAACCCTCATCTGATGAATCTAGCGGGTCAGAATATGAACCTGTAGAAAGCAGTGGCTCTCTGACCCAAAGTTCGGACGAGGAGGTTGAGGTCCCTGGCAGCACCAGGCGTACCCGGCCCCGTGTCGCTAGACCACAGGTTATGCAGGATCCGCTTCAAGAGCAGCAGAGTGGGGCTGTCGCTGCCGGATCACGTGGTGAGGCATACACCAGCAGCGCAGCCCTTCCTGGACCTAGTACCAGCACTGCCGTACAACATGGTGAAGTAGCGAGCACCAGAAGGGCAGTTGAAGCTGGTACGGTGGCACGTGCACTAGTTACCCCGTCGCAGCCACCGCACAGACAGGCCCGTAGAGCCCCTAGAATCCCTGAGGTGCTGGCAAACCCTGATTGGCAGTCACCAACTTCAGCCGCACCAGTAGTTCCCCCTTTCACCGCCCAGTCTGGAGTTCGGGTTGAGACGGCTCAGATCAGTACGGCCCTGGGATTTTTTGAGCTGTTCTTGACTGCGGAGCTCTTGGACTTAGTCGTGGCAGAGACCAACCAATATGCCACACAATTTATAACCGCAAACCCGGGAAGCTTTTATGCCCAGCCTTTCCGGTGGAAACCAGTCCAAGTTTCCGAACTTAAAATTTTTCTGGGCCTTCTCCTCAACATGGGCCTGACAAAAAAGCATGAATTGCGGTCATATTGGTCAACGCACCCAATTCATCACATGCCCATGTTCTCTGCTGCTATGTCCAGGACACGATTTGAGGCCATCCTGCGTTTCCTGCACTTTAGCGACAACACCACCTCCCGTCCCAGAGGCCACCCAGCTTTTGACCGGCTCCACAAAATTCGGCCCCTCATAGACCATTTCAACCAGAAATTTGCAGATTTGTATACCCCTGAGCAAAACATCTGCGTAGACGAGTCCCTAATACATTTTACCGGGCGCCTTGGCTTCAAACAGTACATCCCAAGCAAGCGTGCCCGGTATGGGGTCAAATTGTATAAGCTCTGTGAAAGGGCCACAGGCTATACCCACAAATTTCGGATCTATGAGGGAAAAGATCAGACCCTGGAGCCGGTCGGTTGCCCTGACTACCTGGGGAGCAGTGGGAAGACAGTCTGGGACTTGGTGTCACCCTTATTCGGCAAGGGGTACCATCTTTATGTGGACAATTTTTACACAAGTGTGGCCCTCTTTAGGCATTTGTTTCTAGAACGGATTTGCGCCTGTGGCACGGCGCGAACTAGTCGCGTGGGCTTCCCCCAACGGCTTGTAACCACCCGTCTTGCAAGGGGGGAGAGGGCTGCCTTGTGTAACGAAGAACTGCTCGCGGTGAAATGGAGAGACAAGCGTGACGTTTACATGCTCTCCTCCATTCACGCAGACACGACAATACAAATTCAAAGGGCAACCCGTGTCATTGAAAAGCCCCTCTCAGTCCACGACTATAATGCGCTCATGGGAGGGGTGGACTTCAATGACCAGATGTTGGCTCCCTATTTAGTTTCCCGCAGAACCAGACGCTGGTATAAGAAGGTGTCTGTATATTTAATTCAATTGGCGCTCTACAATAGTTTTGTTCTCTACAGTAAGGCTGGGAGAACACGATCCTTCCTCAAATTCCAGGAAGAGATCATCGAGAACCTCCTTTACCCAGGAGGTTCCGTGGCCCCATCCACCAGTGTAGTTAGCCGTCTACACGAGCGACATTTCCCCAGTGTCGTTGCTGGTACCTCAACCCAACCGCCACCCCGAAAAAAATGTCGTGTCTGTAGCAGGAGTGGAATAAGGCGTGACACCCGCTATTTCTGTCCTGACTGTCCGGACCACCCTGCCCTATGCTTAGGAGAGTGTTTCCGGAAGTACCACACACAGGTACACCTAGCATAGGGATCACATCTCACCAGGACAGGCACACAGGGCTATTAGGGCCCTTTCTCTCACAGCTGCTGCAAACCTCTCCTTTCACCTGGGATAAAGTGCATAACGTACTTCGCCACATCTTTGGGCGATTTGCGCTTTGCACATTGTCCCATGGGGAAGGAGAGGTTTGTTCTATAAAGGTAAAAAAAACAAAACAAAAAAAAAATTACCGGTAAGTAAAAAAGTTAAAAAAGTTTAAAAAAGTTAATATGTTCTGTTCTAAAGTTAATAAAGTTATTGCTTTGCGGCCTGGTTTTTTCTTTTTTGTTTTGTTTTTTTTACCTTCCAGGTGGACCATCCGATCGACCAGCTGCAGCACTGATGTGCATTCGGACAGAAGCATTGCGCTGCTGTCAGATTACACGCAAGTCGGTGTATGCGGCGCTGCAAGACGAGATTTCTCCTCTGCAGTAAAAGATATGTTTGCCAAGGCATATGAGCTGAGGAGGTGGCGGTGTTCATATACTTTGGCAAACACTTTGTATATATAAAAAAAAAAATCCCGGCAATGATTTATTCATCCACATCGATTGATGTGAATGGAGAAATCTGGTTTGCCAGGGCATACGAGCTGAAGTGGGTATGGATGTTGGGCGGAGCTCCTATGTCCTGGCAGACGCCTTTCCCCTCCTTTTTTCTTTTTTTGGCCGAGATTTTTTCATCCACATTGATCGATGCGAATGAAGAAATCTGTGCCGTTCATTTTTTTCTTTCAGCCCAGAGGCTGAACGGAAAAAAAAAATCTCATTACCCGTATGCTCAATATAAGGAGAATAGCAGAAACTCCTAATGCTGGGCATACATGTAATGATTGCGGAGACCCTCAAATGCCAGGGCAGTACAAACACCCCACAAATAACACCATTTTGGAAAGAAGACACCCCAAGGTATTCGCTGAGGGGCATATTGAGTCCATGAAAGATTGAAATTTTTGTCCCAAGTTAGCGGAAAGGGAGACTTTGTGAGAACAAAATCAAAAAAATCAATTTCCGCTAACTTGTGCCAAAATTTTTTTTTTTCAATGAACTCGCCATGCCCCTCATTGAATACCTTGGGGTGTCTTCTTTCCAAAATGGGGTCACATGTGGGGTATTTATACTGCCCTGGCATTTTAGGGGCCCCAAAGCGTGAGAAGAAGTCTGGTATCCAAATGTCTAAAAATGCCCTGCTAAAAGGAATTTGGGCCCCTTTGCCCACCTAGGCTGCAAAAAAGTGTCACACATCTGGTATCTCCGTACTCAGGAGAAGTTGAGGAATGTGTTTTGGGGTGTCTTTTTACATATACCCATGCTGGGTGAGATAAATATCTTGGTCAAATGCAAACTTTGTATAAAAAAAATGGGAAAAGTTGTCTTTGCCAAGATATTTCTCTCACCCAGCATGGGTATATGTAAAATGACACCCCAAAACACATTCCCCACCTTCTCCTGAGTACGGAGATACCAGATGTGTGACACTTTTTTGCAGCCTAGGTGGGCAAAGGGGCCCACATTCCAAAGAGCACCTTTCGGATTTCACAGGTCATTTACCTACTTACCACACATTAGGGCCCCTGTAAAATGCCAGGGCAGTATAACTACCCCACAAGTGACCCCATTTTGGAAAGAAGACACCCCAAGGTATTCCGTGAGGGGCATGGCAAGTTCCTAGAATTTTTAATTTTTAGTCACAAGTTAGTGGAAAATGATGATTTTTTTTTTTTTTTTTTTTTTTTTCATACAAAGTCTCATATTCCACTAACTTGTGACAAAAAATAAAAACTTCCATGAACTCACTATGCCCATCAGCGAATACCTTGGGGTCTCTTCTTTCCAAAATGGGGTCACTTGTGGGGTAGTTATACTGCCCTGGCATTCTAGGGGCCCAAATGTGTGGTAAGGAGTTTGAAATCAAATTCAGTAAAAAATGACCTGTGAAATCCGAAAGGTGCTCTTTGGAATGTGGGCCCCTTTGCCCACCTAGGCTGCAAAAAAGTGTCACACATCTGGTATCTCCGTACTCAGGAGAAGTTGAGGAATGTGTTTTGGGGTGTCTTTTTACATATACCCATGCTGGGTGAGATAAATATCTTGGTCAAATGCCAACTTTGTATAAAAAAATGGGAAAAGTTGTCTTTTGCCAAGATATTTCTCTCACCCAGCATGGGTATATATAAAATGACACCCCAAAACACATTCCCCACCTTCTCCTGAGTACGGAGATACCAGATGTGTGACACTTTTTTGCAGCCTAGGTGGGCAAAGGGGCCCATATTCCAAAGAGCACCTTTCGGATTTCACAGGTCAATTTTTACAGAATTTGATTTCAAACTCCTTACCACACATTTGGGCCCCTAGAATGCCAGGGCAGTATAACTACCCCACAAGTGACCCCATTTTGGAAAGAAGACACCCCAAGGTATTCCGTGAGGGGCATGGCGAGTTCCTAGAATTTTTTATTTTTTGTCAAAAGTTAGTGGAAAATGATGTTTTTTTTTTTTTTTTTTTTTTTTCATACAAAGTCTCATATTCCACTAACTTGTGACAAAAAATAAAAACTTCCATGAACTCACTATGCCCATCAGCGAATACCTTGGGGTCTCTTCTTTCCAAAATGGGGTCACTTGTGGGGTAGTTATACTGCCCTGGCATTCTAGGGGCCCAAATGTGTGGTAAGGAGTTTGAAATCAAATTCTGTAAAAATTGACCTGTGAAATCCGAAAGGTGCTCTTTGGAATATGGGCCCCTTTGCCCACCTAGGCTGCAAAAAAGTGTCACACATCTGGTATCTCCGTACTCAGGAGAAGGTGGGGAATGTGTTTTGGGGTGTCATTTTATATATACCCATGCTGGGTGAGAGAAATATCTTGGCAAAAGACAACTTTTCCCATTTTTTTATACAAAGTTGGCATTTGACCAAGATATTTATCTCACCCAGCATGGGTATATGTAAAAAGACACCCCAAAACACATTCCTCAACTTCTCCTGAGTACGGAGATACCAGATGTGTGACACTTTTTTGCAGCCTAGGTGGGCAAAGGGGCCCACATTCCAAAGAGCACCTTTCGGATTTCACAGGTCATTTTTTACTGAATTTGATTTCAAACTCCTTACCACACATTTGGGCCCCTAGAATGCCAGGGCTGTATAACTACCCCACAAGTGACCCCATTTTGGAAAGAAGACACCCCAAGGTATTCCGTGAGGGGCATGGTTAGTTCCTAGAATTTTTTATTTTTTGTCACAAGTTAGTGGAAAATGATGATTTTTTTTTTTTTTTTTTTTTCATACAAAGTCTCATATTCCACTAACTTGTGACAAAAAATAAAAACTTCCATGAACTCACTATGCCCATCAGCGAATACCTTGGGGTCTCTTCTTTCCAAAATGGGGTCACTTGTGGGGTAGTTATACTGCCCTGGCATTCTAGGGGCCCAAATGTGTGGTAAGGAGTTTGAAATCAAATTCTGTAAAAATTGACCTGTGAAATCCGAAAGGTGCTCTTTGGAATATGGGCCCCTTTGCCCACCTAGGCTGCAAAAAAGTGTCACACATCTGGTATCTCCGTACTCAGGAGAAGTTGAGGAATGTGTTTTGGGGTGTCTTTTTACATATACCCATGCTGGGTGAGATAAATATCTTGGTCAAATGCCAACTTTGTATAAAAAAATGGGAAAAGTTGTCTTTTGCCAAGATATTTCTCTCACCCAGCATGGGTATATATAAAATGACACCCCAAAACACATTCCCCACCTTCTCCTGAGTACGGAGATACCAGATGTGTGACACTTTTTTGCAGCCTAGGTGGGCAAAGGGGCCCATATTCCAAAGAGCACCTTTCGGATTTCACAGGTCAATTTTTACAGAATTTGATTTCAAACTCCTTACCACACATTTGGGCCCCTAGAATGCCAGGGCAGTATAACTACCCCACAAGTGACCCCATTTTGGAAAGAAGAGACCCCAAGGTATTCGCTGATGGGCATAGTGAGTTCATAGAACTTTTTATTTTTTGTCACAAGTTAGTGGAATATGAGACTTTGTAAGAAAAAAAAAAAAAAAAAAAAAAATCATCATTTTCCGCTAACTTGTGACAAAAAATAAAAAGTTCTATGAACTCACTATGCCCATCAGTGAATACCTTAGGGTGTCTACTTTCAGAAATGGGGTCATTTGTGGGGTGTTTGTACTGTCTGGCCATTGTAGAACCTCAGGAAACATGACAGGTGCTCAGAAAGTCAGAGCTGCTTCAAAAAGCGGAAATTCACATTTTTGTACCATAGTTTGTAAACGCTATAACTTTTACCCAAACCATTTTTTTTTTACCCAAACATTTTTTTTTTATCAAAGACATGTAGAACTATAAATTTAGAGCAAAATTTCTATATGGATGTCGTTTTTTTTGCAAAATTTTACACCTGAAAGTGAAAAATGTCATTTTTTTGCAAAAAAAATCGTTAAATTTCGATTAATAACAAAAAAAGTAAAAATGTCAGCAGCAAAGAAATACCACCAAATGAAAGCTCTATTAGTGAGAAGAAAAGGAGGTAAAATTCATTTGGGTGGTAAGTTGCATGACCGAGCAATAAACGGTGAAAGTAGTGTAGGTCAGAAGTGTAAAAAGTGGCCTGGTCTTTCAGGGTGTTTAAGCACTGGGGGCTGAGGTGGTTAAAGGGCTTCTGTCACCCCACTAAACATTTTTTTTTTTTTTTGGTTAGTTTTAATCCCTATACTGCGATTTTTGCATACATACTGTAATTAATCATTTCGGTTCAGCAGATTATGTTAAAAACGTACTTTTAAAATATGCAAATTACCTTGCTACCAGCAAGTAGGGCGGCTACTTGCTGGTAGCAGCCACATCCTCCTATCCTAAAGACGCCCCCTCCGCATGTTGATTGACATGGCCAACGGACGGGATCATCCTCTGGCTGGTCCTGTCTGCTATCAAGATCTCGCGCCTGCGCTGTAACGGTATTCAGTCGGCGCAGGCGCACTGAGAGGCGGATGCTCGCTCGGCCGCTCCATCCTCAATGCGCCTGCGCCGATGACGTCATCAAGTACACCCGGAAGAGAAGACGCCGGCATTGCTGGAAGGAGGCGGAGAGTCTGGTGACGTCGCTGGATGCTCGAATCAGGTAAGTATGTACATAATAAGCATGCTGCCACAAAAACCACCAACGAAATGGGAATAAATAATTTTATAAAAATGACAGTTATTAACACTATACCACCAACGATTATTAATAATAAATCTCCTCCGGGTGTACTTGATGACGTCATCGGCGCAGGCGCATTGAGGATGGAGTGGCCAAGCGAGCGTCCTCCTCTCAGTGCGCCTGCGCCGACTGAATACCGTTACGGCGCAGGCGCGAGATCTTGGAAAGGTGAAACTACAGAATAAAACAGAAGCATTTAGAACATAAATATCCATGGTACCTGGCATAAGGCACAAAATAATCTGCTATACATTCAGTATATGAGATAATACAATGGTAGTGAGCTATCAGATACAATAAACATAATAAACTGCATTAAATGTCACATAGATAGTGCTCTTACCGACTATGCTTGAAAACAGGCAGAGTAACAGATGATGTAGCAGGAAAACCAGTGAGAATGTGCAGCTCCTGAGACATAAGATGGTGGCTGCTTGCTGTACCAGCACAAGACTAGCAAGAACCAGGAACTACCCACAAAGCTCTGGGGCTCCCATAATGCATAGAGAAAAACAGGCTAGATGAAATACCTAAACTCATCAATAGATGGTACTGTTACCACACAATATAATGCAAATGACTTACCACACAGTAAATGCAATATCAATTGCTAAACAGACAGAAACAACTGGATCTTTACCTGGGGACAGAACACTCCCCGCTTGACGTCAACCGACGTCACTATTGTATTTGTTGGGTGCAAACAGTAGAACAAGTTCTCCTACTGGTCTGAGGAACAATTTGGTCTCTCCCTGTCTCCGTATTTTCAATTCTACTTTGCGTATAATTCCGTCCTTACTTGGGAATGTCTTAGTCACAAGACCTAAAGGCCACTCGTTTCTTCGTGACTGGCAGTCTTTCATTAGGACTACATCGCCGGTCTGGAGGTTAGGCTTGCTGGTTTACCACTTTCTCCTCGGTTGCAGAGTGGGAATGTATTGCTTTTTCCACTTGTCCCAGAACGAGTTTGAGAGACTCTGTACTTGTCTCCATCGATTCTTTTAAAGATCTTTGGAATTAAATTCTCCAGGTGGAGCACAAATTTGTTCAGTCTTTTGGGTAAGCAGTGTGGCGGATGTGAGAACTGTTGGGTCATCAGGATCGCTGGAAATCGGAGTTAGCGGTCTGGCATTTATGATAGCCGATACTTCTGCCATGAAGGTAGTCAGGCTTTCATGAGTCAGCTTTGAAGATCCTTCTTGTAAGAAGATTGAGTCAAGGATTCTCCGTGCGATGCCTATCATCCTCTCCCAAGCACCTCCCACGTGAGAAGAGTGTGGTGGGTTGAAGGTCCAAGTGCATCCTTGTTCACTGAGGTATCTTTCTATGTTGTTAGCATCCAAGTTGGAAAAGAGTTGTAGTTCTCTCGCTGCTCCAACGAAGTTTGTACCTCGGTCAGAACGAATGTGTTTGACAGGTCCTCTAATGGCAATGAAACGTCGGAAAGCATTAATGAAACAGGAAGTATCCATAGATTCAATTACTTCAATATGGACAGCTCTGATGGACAGACAGGTGAACATAATCGCCCAACGTTTCCCGTGCGCACGGCCTCCCCTGGTTTGCCGAACAACCACAGGCCAGGGTCCGAACACATCTAGGCCAACATTGGTGAAGGGTGGATCCGTACTTAGTCGGTCATACGGGAGGTTTGCCATCTTCGGTGCCTGTGACATACCACAAAGTTTCCGACAGGTAACACATTTAAATATGAATCTGCATACACATCTTTTAGCTCAAACTATCCACAGTCCAGCTGCTCTTAGAGCTCCTTCAGTGAACAGACGACCTTGGTGCTTTGTCTGTTCATGGTAATGTTGCACAAGCAGAGTAGCTATATGATGCTGTCCAGGAACTATCATAGGATGTTTCTCTGCTAGGCCTACATTGGCTTCCATAAGGCGTCCACCTACTCTTAAGAGCCCATCTTCACCGATCACTGGGTCAAGTTTACTTAAAACACTACCT